>NW_023397406.1:57500-657500 GCF_011125445.2 Fundulus heteroclitus | reverse complement strand
AGCACTAATACTGGAGGACTAACATTGTGGACAACGTGTATATCAATATGTATTTATTTATTTATTTTGCTGGTAGAAACAATTTGACCAATGAATCTGATCAACTAAACTATATTGAGGCAGTTATAACATGATAGAAACTGAAGCTGCATCTCTGTCTCCAGCATCAATTCTGAGCAGTTTTCATTCAGTTATTCAGTAAATAGGAAGGTAGAGCGAGTGCTTTTAGGCTGGCCGCCTGTTTCTTGTGAGGAGGGTAAATCTGTCACGCTGTAAACTCTAAAATAGTGGTTTAGAAGCCGCTTTTAAGGTCCAACCAATGGGCACTTTGCAGGGCCTCACACAAAAAAATGAATATCTTTCTTTTGCACATGAGACTTAAACTGCATGGAATTTGCATGTTTTCCTAGTGCATGCAAAGACGGGCGCATCGGCTTTCTCTCTAAATTGTCCTTCGGTGTGTGCATGTGTACGTGTTTTTTTTAACGACCTGTCCAGGGTGTGACCTTCCTCTTGCCCAGCAGCCGCCGGAGACAGGCACCAGCCGCTCGCAATCCTCTAAGAATACACGGGTATGGATACTTGTATGCATAGATAGTTTCAATGATAATAATGACGACATTCTGACAAATCTTAAGTGGTGGTGGTATCATGCTTTGGGTCTGCCATTGCTTAAATAGAATGGAGTCAGTTACCATGATGAAAAACTGCAATATTTAAATGCTTGTCGCATGGAGAAAGCGTCAGGAAGTAGGAAGATGAAATTAAGGACAAATAAATGAAAATAAAGTGATGGAAGCTGCAAGAAGAGCAAATATTTGGTTTGTTTCAGTGGCCACCGTCACTTTTTGTGCCCTAGGCGTCCGTATTGGATTAGGTGATGGGGGTTAAGCAAACTAGAGTGTGACAGAAATTAGCACATCAAAGGGCATTTGTGATGTATTTTCTAACTTGGAATTTACAAAGTCCAACATCCATGTACAAATAAAACACAAATGTTGAGTAAAATTCAGTCCACAGACCTTATAAAAAAATAGAACTCATAGCTGCAACTATTCCTGCTCAACATGTTAAATGTGTTACGCTGGCTTTCAGTATTGGATTGAAATATACAGGTCAAATTTTAAAAGAGAATTAAAAGAGGCTCATTACCTCCTAACGCGTTTTAACATGGATGAACATCTGGATGTTGGGTTTAGAAAGTCACTCCATAACTGTCATTATCGAAGATTTGAAAGCTGTAAGTGGGAGGTGTGATCTGCAGGAATCCCACCATCTACTGTAACCTGTAGTTTAGACTGGCCTTTCTTGTGGTTTCTTAGTGAAACCTCATTGCCTGTGATGTTTCCACTCAAACCATAACATAATTTCCCACAGAAAGGAATTTACCCAGGAGAAAGAAATTTTAAACAGCAGATACAACCTGAAAGCTATAGATCATATCAGAAACAGCATCATTTCCATGTTCCGACGTTAGCTACCTCATGCTAGTTGCATACAAAAAATTTTTTGACAGACCAGAGTTTTTGCAAATATATAAGGGGTTCAAGAAAGATAAACTTTTTCATTCACTTTGGGAGGAAGTCTAACAGGTTCATGAGTTTGTTGTTAATGGTGAAGCTTACTTTCCCTTGACTGCTTTCATCCTATAAATTATCTAGAGTTGCAGAAGAATTGGGAATGGTTGTAATAGTTCCTCACTAGCATACAAATTAGAACAAGGCAAACTTAAAATGCGATGTCTTTGACACAGAATATTCAGTTCAAATCTCGCACAGACAGTCGGCGGTTTTCGCTTTTGGCTGGGAGATCTTTAATTGCATCATCTGCAAATATTTACATCTTCACGAATGCATAGAAACAAAGAGACCCTCTGCTACCCGCCCACGTGCAATGTATGCATAGACTGTACAGTACACTTAGACAGATGGTCATGAATGCATAAGATATAATGGGGGGGAAAAAAACTACTTTCCAGCTCAAATACATAGGGTATCTGCACACCCCTGCATAATTATAGCCTTTATGGTGGCTCATGTAGCCACATGCAACTACGTATAAGGACAAAACACAGGATTTTTTTTTTCAAGCATTTCAATGGAAATAGATATAAAATACATGGAACACACTATAGGGTTTAAAAGCCCACAGCCTTGTGTTATAAACTGTATTTTATGCTTTATGGCACATACACACATACATATATACGCACAACCAACGAGCCCACACATACTTAGCCAACATACAGTCTCCCATCCCCCCCACATACATACATACATGCACCCTCCCCTCTGAAAAAGGCATAATTCACTTCCACGTTCTCCTCCCCCACACAGTTCCTCTCTATAAAACTCCACAAATACACATGCACACACATACACTCGAAATACACATGAGACAGCACTCACATGTGCCCTAAAACCTATCAAACACACTCATATTAAACATGCGCTTACTTAAACACGCAACCCTTAAAAACACACACACACACAAACAGAGAAACGCGCACAGATGCCAGCACGCCACTGCAAACGTATAAACACTATTGCAAGCAAACGCTGCAAAAAAAAAAAAAAAAAAAAACACATAAAGATGGGAAAACATCAAACACACGGGCACATGCACACACACACACACACACACACACACATCCTGCTTCTTGCACTCTTTTTTTTTTTTTAGCTCATAGAGTTCTCAGATTCCCATTCAGGAACTTTCCATCATATCTTAAGGGTGGAAATTGTAATGTACTGTAGCATTTGAATGATGTGTGACTCTTCATGCTGCGGGATTACATTATAGATTCATAGCACAGCAATCCACTCTTGAGTGAAAACAGCCAGCCCTTCAGATTTTTACAGCTTTCCCTGGGTGAAAGAGGGGATGCAAGAAAGGGGAGGAAATCATCAGAAAGGAGTTCATTTGGAAAAGCGCTTGGAAGGAAAATGTATTATATTTAGGAAATAGAAGGCGGTGGTTCTGTGATGGTGTGACCAGAAGCATCGATCCCGCAACACGGAGACTCAGATTAAGGATCGTCTTGGTTTATTTAAACTTTTAAATGAACCGCACGGTACTTTCTGTCTTTTATATTATTCTTTTAAAAGATTTGCATTCACCTATCATCTTTTCTTCTCTAATCCCATTTCAAAGCTCTTAGAAATTAACCGACTCTCCTTATTTTGACTGTATCCTTTTATATAGCTTCTTATGGAGCCTGGGAATTGAAATCGAATATTTACGTGTCAAGCTAAAGAATTACATTCACTTTAAACCACCAACTGGTTGGTCTTTAAATGCAACATACGTCTTCCCTTTAACAGTAAACAAGAAGTTGTCTTTCAAAATGATATCGTTGAAATGACTTGAACTTTCGTTACATCATGTAAAGAAAGCTTCAATGTATATTACCAGGATTTTATGTGGCAGGCAAACCCAAATTAGTATTTAATTGTAAAGAGGGAGGAAAATAAATTGTTCATTCAAGAAAAAGAAAAAAATCTGCTAACCGTGCAACAGAATCCACATCTGTCTACTTCAATCTCAGTATAAATCCAGCTGTTCTGTGAAGGCCTCAGAGGTTTGTTGGTCAGTGAACAAGGAGCCCAGCAGATGGGTCAGGGAGAAGGTTGTGGGGAGGTTTTAAAGCACGGTTGAGCAGGGCACTGTTCACATTTCATCATCTGAAAATTGAAAGAGTATGGCACAAACAAGGCACGTCTGTCCATGCAAACAGACAGGCAAGAAGAACATTAATCAGAGAAGTTGGCATGATGGTTACTCTGGAGAAGCTGCAGAGATCCCCGGCTCAAGTGGGAGAGTCTCTTGACAGCTATTGGTTGTACACGCCACATATCTCTTTTTCATGGAAGAGTGACAAGAAGAAAGTAATTACTGAAATTAAGTTACAAGAACAATGCAACAATGTCTGCCTTTTATAGCAGTGCACCCTGAGTGTCTTGCTGGAAGGACCCAAAGAAGGGGAAGATCAGAAAATAAGAAATAAACAGTACTAACACAAAACTGACACCCAACACAGTAATTGAAACCTAATAAATATTTACAGAAATACAAATCATTTCAACTAAGCAAATCTAAAGTCAGTCAAAAAAATACTTCAAATTAGACATAATTCCTTAAAGCTCTACCTGCAGCTTGTTTCTCCATTCTGCTGCCACACCCTGCTGAGGAGCCAAACCAGGAAGAGATAAGTGCTTTCAACTAAACAAGTGTATTGTTAAAGCAAGAAATCAAACATCCAGAAATTTAAGGAAACATAAATTCTCTCCACATCCTTTACACAGAATGGATAGCCAGTCCCCCTGCCTCTCAAGAATGTATTTTTAAATATCTGAACAAAAATACAATAAAAACAAAAACAACTCCACTGCTTGGTCTGTAACTTAATAATCTCACTTCCTGACGTAACGGACCCTCTCTCCATTACACTTTTAATAATCAAGCTCCATCGTATATCAGAGCTCTGATTACCACGTATGTTCCTAACAGAGCACTTCGCTCTCAGACTGCAGGTCTGCTGGTGGTTCCTAGAGTCTCTAAAAGTAGAATGGGAGGCAGATCCTTTAGCTATCAGGCTCCTCTCCTGTGGAACCAACTCCCAATTTTGGTCCGTGAGGCAGACACCCTGTCTACTTTTAAGACTAATCTTAAAACCTTTCTTTTTTGACAAAGTTTGTAGTTGGATTGGCTTATGTTACCCTAAGTTACCTCTATAGTTATGCTGCTATAGGCTTAGGCTACTGGAGGACATCAGGGTCTATTTCTCACTCTGCTGAGTTCTCCTACTGTTCTCCAATTTGCATTGTTTGTTGTTATTTCATCTTTTAACTTTATGTTCTTTGTCTTTTTTCTCTACATATTTTTTCAGTCATATGACTGTCCATTGTGGCTCTGCACTCTTTCATGAGGAGTGAATGCTGCTTGTCAAGACTCGATGCAATCTGGTTGATTTCCTTAGATGGGAAACTTTTCGACCAATCTGTCTGTATGATTGAATTTGACTTTGTAAAGTGGTTTGAGATTACATGTGTTGTGAATTGGTGATATATATAAATAAAATGGAATTGAAGGTTCACCTTCCAGCTGGACAATGACCCTAAAGCTTTGACATATTTCAGATCAAAGTATATCCAAGGGGTAGAATGGCCCAGTCAAATTCACAATCTAGAGCCATTTGAGAATTTGTCTGAAAAGTAATGCTTACAAATGCTCTCCATCACATCTGCATGAACTCGGGCAATCTTCCAAAAGGGATGGGCAAACTTTTTCAGTAGTTAGATGTGAAAAGCTGTACCTTGTGCTGGTCTGTGATTTATAATCCTGATAAAAGGCAATTAGGCTTGTGGTTGTAATGAGACAAAATGGGTAATGTGAATACTTGGGCAAGGAAGTACTGCTCCTTGAAAATGCCCTCTTATCCTAATGGTTAAAATTAATTTCATGGCTTTTTTTTTTTTTTGATAAATCAACAGGTAATTTTCATGTAATTCATACAGACACACACAACCTTGTTTTATAATACTTTTGTGTTTTCAACATTTTCTTGTGTATTAGTCTTGCCATATTATGTATTTTTTGTCGTTAGGGTTTAGTCTTTCAAGGACATTTTAGGAATCATGCAAATCTTTTAATCCGGTTTCCCAAGGCTTCATGTTAGCAGTCATCTTACCAGCATGATGCACCAGCCAAAGCACTCATAGCTGGGAAAGTCAGGGAACCACCCAAAAATACTCAAACACAAACATTTCCCAGCAGTTTACTTCTGATCTTCAACTTTCTGTTACCCTGCAATAATTGCTCAAAACTCTGCTTTTAAGTTTATTACTATGGGCATAATTTTTAATTTAACAGTTGTACAATGTTCTCACACCTTTTACCTTACATGAAGTCATGAGAAGCAGAGGCGCTAAGGAAAGGTAAAATGTGTGTATGTTTGTTAGTTGCTGGGTTTCTGTAGATGTCTGTTTCTTTCCATTTACTTCATAATTAGCTTTGTCGCTTCATGTAACAAACAGCCGTTACGTCCAAGAATGAACATCTTTAACTTTTCTCTTGAGCACTTTAACTTGCATATTTAGCACTTTAGATAGCATACAGCACTTTAAGGAAGCATATTTGCACATTTCAGAAATAATTGCACACAGTTGATTGTATAAGTGTTTATTTCCTGCCTTTAGATCCAGTGGCACTTCTGCACTTTATTAGAGTGGTTGGGCCCTGGAGAAGAAGGGTGACAGAAATTAGAGTATCAACAAAGGCAATATTTGTGCAATATTGCCATTCAGTCCTTAGTGTTTGTGTTTTAGTGAAATATGTTTTGTGTTTACTTGCTTCTGTGTCCAGGTCCATCACCTAAAAGAGGCATGGGCAGAAACGAGTGCTTTAAGAAGGTTCCGGGCTGGACCAAGGCAGGGAAATGTCTAGGTGTCTGGTTATGGTTTATTGATGGTTTTAGATAGTTTTATGTACTCATCTTAATATGTACAATATGTTAATGGTTTTAGCCAGTTAGTGAGACAATATTTAAGGCGCGTTTCATCACTTGCTGTGCTGCAGCTGGAGAAGACACACTGGTCCAACAACCTCCATTGCACTTTGAAACTAGGTATTATAAAAATAATAATTAAAAATTGTGGACCATGCCATTTTCTGCCTCTGCATCTCTCCATCCATACCTCACAGACTCCAACCACTACAGGCCAGCCACGTGACACTTCATGTCCTTTCGTGCTCATCTTATTATTCTCTACCTGTTTTGTAAATTTCATGTCTTTTCATTAAAATCCATCAAACTGAACTTTGCTCTTCAATTGGGTCCTTTAAAAGCAAACTGATATTTATTGTTTTCGAGGTTGTATTGAGCTGACAAATGATTATTTCCCAAGGTTCCACGGTGCGATTTGTTTCAGTTTAGAAAAACTCTGTTTACACACATTGTTTGAAACCAAGATTGATTTTTCCTCCATTTCTTTTCAAAACAAGAAGTGGGTAGGTTTTCTGTCATTTAACATCTTCCAAGCAGCAACAGTAGCATATGGCAAGTACACTCATTATAAATACACTAACACACTTTGATCCTAAGTTAATATATATCACAATCCTTTTTTAACTTACAGTAAACAATTAAGCTTAGAAATGATGTGGCTCACAGTTGAATGAATGTGGTTATTGAACATATTTTTCATAATCACATTTTTAAAGTGATAAAAAAATCTACCAAGGTATTTCAGTAAGAAAAAAAAAATGTGTTTCTACGTTTCAAAACAAATTTTAGTAATTTGTCACCTTCTGCAGACATTTGCATTTTGTAGCACATTATGCAGTTAACTCTAAATTATGTATGGTCCAGATGGATATTTTCCTATCCCTTCATTACCTAAACAGCTTACAGTCAGATCTTGAAAATTCAGAATGAAAACTATGGCAGTGTAAACCAGAGAATTGTACAACACAAGCTATGCAGCGGCTGTTTTCGATGTGGTCGATAAGACTCACTGCCCAGGGCACCATTCTGTCAGGGGCAGTCCAAGCACAAGAAAACTAAATTTGCCTGTCAGTTGCAAAAAGATATCTATTGATAGTTTCCATGTCCAATGAATGTTGAGTAAGTTGCCCTGAAGCACGAGAAAATATGGCAGTACACGACGACTTCCTAGCAATGCCAAGCTAAAGGATATTTTTTGTTTTTTTTAGGAAGCTGGACTGCATTCAGTCCTCAGTAGTTGAAATTGTGTGGGGGCACCACATGTGGGGGCAACATGCTGGTGCAGTTGGTAGCACTACTGCCTTGTAGCGAGAAGCTTTTGGGTTCAGATCTCAACCTGGAGTCTTTCTGAGTGGAGCTTGGATGAGTTCTCTTCAGGGGCTCTAGCATAATTGTACAATTTAACGGGGTCTCTAAAACTGTGAGTGCTTGTGCATAGTTGTAGGGCACCAGAACAGAGGAGATGTTTTGCTTAAAGGGGCCCAGTCACATACTACAACTTTAGGTTTCCTATCAAATTGTTGTGCCCTGTTGGCTTATAATGTTTTATCTCTGCGTTGTACGCTTTTTTTCTCTACTCTTTTTGTAAGTAAACAAAGGGATCCACCATGTTACATGTATTTGACAGTGCTTGAGGAATATCTGAAACCATCTATGAATAAAGTAAATATGAAGCAGAGCTGGACCCTGGAATATGATATGAGTAGAGCCACAAATGGGAAGCCCTGGACTAAGACAATGAGCAGATCTTGGTTTCACTGAGACACTGTGGAGTGACTTCAAACAGGCTGAGCATTCAAAAACAGACCTAACATCTCTCAGCTGAAAGTGAGGAGAAGAGGAAACTTAACACTAGCTATTGAGGGGTAGGGTGTGCTAACTTCTACTTCAGTTAAAAAATTGATTGTAGTTAATATTTTTTGCCAAATGAGGAAAACAAAGAGGTGTTCAACATTTCTTTTAAAAGAACAGTGTCACTGGAGCAATGGGTAGCCCTCATGTTTTTGCCTCTGAGGCCAACTTACAGTTATTGCACGATTTATTTAGAAAGTTTTGAACCCGCTTTCTACAGTTTTATCCAAGATGTTAAATATTTGCGTGCAGGAGAGGAGAGATGTGTGTTAGCCTCAGTGATCACCACACAAATGGGGACTCAGAGAAAGAGAAATCAGGAGAGGAGAGGAAGGAGATGGGCGTGTTGTTGACAGTCTGTCGGTTTGAATCAACAACAATGTGACGATGAGGTCTAGTCCATTTTGACATTTAGTCCTATGTCTGAGCAAACACACACACACAGTCAAAGACTGTGTACACTGCAAAGGGGAGAACAAGCATAATGGTTAATGTGCCAAAGAGGAGGCTGATGAAGATGACAACGGACCAATCATTGGCAAGAGAATTGTAAGTTAAGCTAAACGCTGACATAAGATTAAAATACAAAACCTGGCCCTAATTGAGGCCATTTTAGTCAATACAGCCAAAGTCATGCAAAAGCAGAGCAAACAGTAAATATGACAGGATGAAGTTACAGTGATGAAACGACAGTTTTACATATGTTAATTATTACAAATAGATGACATAAGCTCTCCAACGCTACATCAGAAAACAACGAAGAGGGGAAAATCTTCATGTCCAAAAACTGAGCTTTTTATTCCATTTTCTCTTCCTGACTTGCTCTAAAGTGACCCGTCACAGAAAAAAAAAGAAATTTGCTTTATATTACAGGACTATCTATTATGACACTGCCTACGCCTACACGCTCCTCATACACAGGCAGACACAACGCCTGACTAGACCAATGCAATGACTCAGAAAGATTGATTCAGACTCCTAAACAGGCCATATCATGTTAAACACAGCTCTACTCCCTCTTCTTCTCAACCCTCCATCCCAAGTCACAAGAAGAACCCTCGTTTGGACAGTCTTCAGTAATTTGTCCCTTCCTAATATTTGACAACCTTTTTTTTTTGTCCCGAAAATCTTTTAATGAGTGAGTTTGTTTGTGTTCGTTGGATAGACGGCGTAACAGCGGCACAGATAACGAAAGAAACAAGGAGGGCAGTCTGAGGGAAAGACACCAACAGACAGACAAACTGAGAGGGAAAAAAAGAGGGGGAAAGAGAGAGAGAGAGAGAGAGTAAAAACAGAAAGAACTGCAGCGCAGCACATCAATCATCAGGATGATTATTATGGCAGTTGTCATGGCAACATTCTCCCATCCCCCTTCCCCTCCTTTCCTCTCTCCCTCCATTTCTTTCTGTTTCACTCTCAAATCAATTCAAATGCACTTAAATGCCAGTGTGGGCACGGCGAAGATGCAGTATGGGAAGATGAATGCAAAAGAAAAAAAAAAAGAAAGAGAGAGAGAGAAGAATGCAACTCAAAATGAAACAGAATAAAACAGGCGCATGATTGGAAATGTCATGAAATTTATCAAGACGTGCCACGCGTAGCAGTTTTATTACTTTCAGGATGAAGATGGATGCATGTTGTTTAGGGGATGAGTGCTGGTTTCTAAAATCCACAACTGCAGTTTTGTTTGTTTAAAATTATAGTGTCCTGCAAAATTATTCCTGACTCGATATGTCGTCGTTCTCAACGTTCTATCACTTTCCAGCCACATAGCTCAGTGTATTTTATTGGGGTTTTATATGCCAGACAAAAACAAAGGGGCACAGGATTGTGACATCACTGAAAAAATAGCACAAAGTTTTCAAAAATGTTTCCAAATGAATGTAATTGCATTTAATCCCCCTTTACTCTGATACCCCCCAAATCAGACCCCAACATGACGACTGCAGCAGTTAATTGCTGCTTTATGTTTAAAGCTAAGAAAAGGGTGAATCGGGTATCTTACAATCTGAGAACACACCAGAGAAAGTGGTTTCCACACAGAACATCCATTAAAAGCACACTTCATGGTCTGCTTTGAATTTAAGTGGTTATAGCTCTGTTTTAAAGATATTCCTTGAGGAATGCATCGATACCTCAAAAACCAGCAGATCACCAATCGAGGAAAAACTCCTACTAAATGCTACTACATTTTCTACTATTGCAAGTTCCACGTAATGCCAGCAGGTGACAGAGTTGTACAAGTTAGTGGGCATGAAGCCTTGAAACAGCTTAGATTGTGTGTCTGCATGGAGTTTGGACGCACTTCCTGTGTATGCGAGGGCTTCTTCCCTCAGAGCCGTGGAAAAAAATCAGTGTTAGGTTAATCTGTCCCAGTGAATTGCCCTTAGGTGTGTGTGCATGGTATTGTTGTTCGATGTGTGTTTCTGTGTTGCCCTGTGGTGGACCTGCAGCCTGTACAGTGTGTACCCTGCCTCACAGCAAAAATGCAATGGATTGATAAAAAATCTAATTATCTTGAACCAGTCCCCAGTACTGGGGGAGGAACACAACTTTTTAGCAATGACAAACTATGTTCATAATCATGATATAAATAACTATATCTTTGAAATAATTTTATATTTTGATAGATTCCACATATGTCTACGTTTAATTTGAGTTTGTGATTGCTGAAGTAAATGTAATTGGATTTAAGCATGTTTTTTTTTTTTTTTTTTTGTTTGTTTCCAGCAAAAAATCAGGAAAAACACCCCGAGCCCCAGGTGCTGAATTATCTTTGCTTAAATGCCTAATCCCCTTTAATTTTCATACAGGTGGGTGGACTTACAGCCAAGAATGACACAGCTTTTCTGAGAATTCTTCCAATAACCAAAGCTGTCTGACAACGACGGTGATGCAAAATAGATTTTGGCTGCAAGACGCTCTGGAGCAAACAAATATAAAGCTCAATCTCCACAGCGCACCCCACAGAGCGCCCCAGTCATCCTGCAACCCTGAGGAGGGAAAAGCTGGTGCACAACAAACGGATGGATGGATGGATGGATGGATGGATGGATGGATGGATGGATGGATGGATGGATGGATGGATGGATGGATGGATGGATGGATGGATGGATGGATGGATGGATGGATGGATGGATGGATCTGAGGAACTTGTAGCAAACATAACAGTAAGCACATTGACAATTGGCTCCCATTAAATTCATTTCAATAAAACTTAATTTGTCCCTGAAGGGCAATTCAAGGGCACAGTGGAGCAAGGATGATCATAGACACATTAAAATTCGAATGTTATAAACACAAGAATCACCATGTAACGTCACTAAAAGGCTGCAGTAGAAGGAAGTGGTTGAGCAATGTATTAACACATATTACACACAGCCACACATGTCCATTCACCATGCACCCATACCGCCAAACACAACTTTTGCAGACACAACATATTCACATGGATACATCCAAAAACCTTGCATCCTTACATGTAGGTATGTAGGCGAGAGGAGGGTTGGTTAGGAGTTACAGAAACAGAGCTTTAGGAACAAATGTGGCCTTCCTCCTATGTGAGTGAAGTGGATGTGTGGAATCTTTAATAAGCCTCTTATTTGGTGGTCACATAAAAGTGATAAGTAATAAGGCAAGATGTTGTTTTTCTAAAATGTTGTGTTGGGTTTTTTTTGTCCGATTTAAGAAGATGTGCATGTAGTGTTAAGAAAATCTCAAAATCTCACTCATTCATACACAAACGTAAACATTTTATCATTTTTGACCAAGACTGTTTAAAAGCCTTCCATAATGTATTGTGTTCTTTAGATGGTCCAAATGCAATGTTATTCTCTATGAAGCCGCTATGGTGAAATGTTTAAAGCGTCAAAGTGATGAAAAAGAGACAGAGGGGAAGACAAATTGATCATGATGGACTAACCAGCACACACTGAACCAAGAAGACAGGATCAACATTGTGCAAATTCAGTTGTCTTTATACACTTTCCCTGAATCTTTCGCTAAGATTTTTTTTTTTTAAATCGCCTAAGATTTGGCAGGGAATTCAAAAGAGAGAAAATGCTGCACCGTTTTGCGCAATGTGTTGCTTTTTAAAACTTTTAGCCCACCTCGTGTTGTCAGGCTGCTATCTTAATTCAACAGAACAGACAGTAGGCAGAAAATTAAATACATCATTGTTTGAGAGCAGTATTTTGTATTTACTCCGGTCATCTCTGTCTGACACTCAAGGTTTTTAATGATCTGAAGCACTGTCTTTAAATTAATAACTCAAGAGTGAAAAAAACACGTTTTATAGCAGAATGTGTTTTGCTTTACTATCGCATAAGACACCTTACATCTTTCATTGACAATAGCTTTGTAACTATTTCCTACTTTACCGTTTAAGGTATTTCCTGTGACTGTATCGATAATAGAGACTCACCAGATTTTGCATTTGCATCTTTTCTCAGGCTGTGGGATGTGATTGGTCCTTCTGACAGCAGATGGCACTGTAGCTGCAGAGATGAGAGCCTGCAGGGCTCAGTTTGCAAAGTCATAACCAATACATACCCATAACTTAATATATTAAATACATGAGGTTTATATGGTGCTTTTAGACACTTCATACACAATGCCCTGTTGTTCTGTTGTTTTGTGCATTTTTTGAATGCATCCATCCATTTGTTGAGCCATCAAAATTGTGCCGTCAGGAATCCGAGAGGGGATTGTTGGCAGAGATAATTATCTAGGAGAACAGGCTACTCTTTCATTTCTGTTTTTATTCAAAGAGCAATATTTCTTTCATCCTGCAGCGCGTTCGGTATGGAGCACAGCACAAGGACATCATTTATGATTTCTGACAGAACTGAAGACTTAATTCAGAGAAACTATTTGGAAAATCTTTGCATTGAAATACTTACTCTGTGTTTTTGTGTTAGGTTTACAGTGCCTTACAAACATATCCATTCTCTTAATTCTTTTAACATCTTGTAACATGCTCAAACATATTTTTTTTTTTTTTTTTTTGTGCAGGGCCAACACACAGGGGAACATTTGTGAAGTGGTAGGGCACTGATCTATGGCTTTCAACACTGCTTTTAAATTTAAATATGAAGTGTAAAATGCCGATGTTTTCAGCCCTCATTTCGCTAACAATCTAAAATAAAATCCTGTGTAGCTAATTTCCTTCAGAAGTCCCATAATTAACATGTAGATCTGCGTGATTTAATCTCAGTATCAATCCCAGCTGTCCCATGAAGGCCTCGGAGGTTTGTCGGAGAACGTAAATGAACACACAGTATTATGAAGACCAGGGCACACGGCGCTGGGGTATAAAACAACATCTCAGGTTATGAACATCTCACAGCATCTCGTCTGAAAGAGAAGGATAAGAGCAGAACCATAAAGCTATCAAGACACGGCTATCCACCTAAACTGACAGTTTGTGCAAGAAAAGCATTAATTTGAGAAGCAGCCAGGAGCTGCAGAAACTTACTACTTAAAGGGGGGAATCTGTCAACAGGACAACTATTAGTTCTCCACTCCACAAAGGGCCTTTGTGGGCGGGGGGCAACAAGATAGCCTGTTGAAACAAAGCCAGCAGTCTGCAGTTTTCCACGACCCATGTAGGAGAATGAAAACTAAATCAACGATTCCCATTGAATGATCAGGGCAACCACTAGCGGCATCCGGATGATATTTATTTTGTATGAGCGTCAAATCAAGGTCTTCCAGGCCGGAGATGAAACTACTTATTGCACTTATTGGTAACGACATGTACTGTAGACTGCAGAGCAACAGTGTACGATGGGCTGTTGACAGAACGTTAAAAGATGGCAGGCAGTG
Organism: Fundulus heteroclitus; assembly: GCF_011125445.2. Lineage (NCBI taxonomy): Eukaryota > Metazoa > Chordata > Actinopteri > Cyprinodontiformes > Fundulidae > Fundulus > Fundulus heteroclitus. Next base: position 643,318 of record NW_023397406.1, on the reverse strand, counting down.
GTAAGAGGGGATGTTAGGGTCATCACACACATCTGGACACAACATCGAAAGCAGACGGGATCTAGGCTGAACGTTTTGATGGGATCTAGGCTAGATCCCATCAAAACGTTGACGATCGATGACGATCAGCAGAAAATGCCGATCGTCATGCTGAAAACACCATCTTCACCAAAACATCCTGGTGGCGACGGCATCACGGTGTGGGGATGTTTTCTTCGGCAGGGTCTGGACAGATGGTTTAGGCTGACAGGGAAACGGACGGAGCTAAAAACAGGAGAATATTGGGGGAGAAAAGAATGTTGGCCGAAGAAGACAGACTCTGTATCTGTCTCTGTCAGACCTGTTGAAATCGGTCACGGTTGAGGACGCCTGACACCAACGTATGCCTTTAACCCATGTTTGCTTCCAAGCAGATTAAACAGCCACGCCTCGATAAGTCCTCCAAAGCTTTCGTACAAATATTTGAGCAATCCCGATGTTTAACTTGAGGCACCGGCAAGAACACTAAACAAGATGTACAAACGTATTCCCACAAGGATTTGCTTACAGGATAAGGCTGGTAAAACTAACTAAAGAAGAACAACACCATTACACTGAGAAAATAATGCTTGTTACTTGTGATTTCCCTGTTCTGGGCTCATTCTATTAGTTTTGACCAATCACTCGCCAAACATTGGTTTTTAGAGCCACAAATCCCAAAGTGGTACTTGAACTACTGACATCTGGGTAATGAGTTTTAAGCACTTTTAAATTTGAAGCTCCTTTTCCATAACCTTGGTCTTTGGATACAAAGTTTTACCTTTTTAGTTATTTGTGTTTGTTTGATAAGAGGAATTTTTTCTCACCTCTTCGTTCTCTAAGATTTAGGTTTCCCTGCACTTGAGGCACAGCCAACCCATGGAGGTGAAGTGACACTAGTGAAGGCAGCCTTCATACTTTAATCAGTATACGATAATTGAGTGGTCCCCCCTTTCAAAAAAAAAAAATACTGGGTGCTGGTACTGGTGTATTTACCAGGTAAATAAAAAAAATTTAAAAATAAAAAAAAATACTTATTCACCAATGTTATCCACCTGAAATACTTACTCTGTTACAGCTGGAAGTGTCATTTTCAGATTTTGCCTGTCAACCCTATATTCCACAGCATGCTTGTAGGTGCTCCGCCAACACAAGGCATGAATTGAGTTTGAATTTGATTAATGCATTTTATGAGATCCAGAAATAAGTTGAATAAATTGAAACAACAGCAAAAAATAAATAAACCATTTAACAACAAAGCGCAAAAATATCCACCCTCAGATATTACAAGAACGTCTGAGTGCTTGACAGAGGAAAAAAACAAAGGAAAAAGGGAAGACAAAATAATTCAGCCTAGCACAGTTTGTGAAGTCAGTTATATTTAAAAATGCAATATAAAAGTTCAGAACTATTGACAAATGATGCAAACACATGGCCAGCTATTTCTGTACTTTAAATGGGAGCACAGATTTACAAAAAAAGATGATGTTGGTATATTTTATGTGTTTGGGGCCAGACAACACTAATAAACGTGGATGATTTTAAAGGATCCTGGAGAGGTTTTCTGGGGTTCTATAATAAACTGTAATGCTTGCAGGTCATGTCACCCCCCCTCCACCCCCCTCTATGAGGAAGAGAACAGAAAAGAACGAGCTGCAAAGTCAAGAAAGCACATGGGTTCTATTTTTATTCGGACAATAGATCACACATTAGTGCAGTACATATTCATATAGACTCCATATAATAGTTACACAGTCTGATGTAATTTTAACATGTTCTCTATCTTAGAGTTAATCAGTGACAGACAGAAAGCATTCGTCTGTTTTTACAACTGTGCATCAAAAACATTCAAACCAGCCATTGATTTAGAAGCATCGCCTCAAATCTGAGTCCTTCCTGAAGCAGTCAGACGTAGCTCTTACAGTTTCGGGGAGTCTCTTGATATCAGCACCTGAAACTCGCTGTGGTAATGCCGGAGAGTGACGCTCAGACGACGAAAACAGAACAACCCTGATCAGACACAAAGGAAGCGCAAACTTCTCACATTGGTTTGACTTGATTGGCCAGTTTTCACCTGCATGTCATAAGATTTGTGCTCTGTGAATATCATGCTGAGAGTGAGATGGTTTTGGGGAGGATTGGCTGGGATGGGTCGGGTGGGGGGGTGGATCAGGTCGACTTTAAGTAGATGAAATGTGGCGTTAGTGAGGAGGTCTGAGTTTAAAGCAGGTGGATGAAAACATGAAGAACATGATGGGTGCGACGTTGTGTCCCGGAGTGTGTTTTTGGCTTCTGGTACATCTGTGGTCAACGCTTCCTCCTGTTGTGACAGCAGAGATGAGCTGATTGTAGACGCCTCCTATCATTTAGTCACAACACGCACGCAGCACGGAGACACAACAACGGCCGGGATGATAAACCAACAGAGAGAGTAAAGGGAGGAGAGAGAAACTGTACAGAAAAAAGAAGGCTACACCTTCACATGATCGGAGACACACACACACACACACACACACACACACACACACACACACACACACACACATGAAGCGTGGAGTGAAAGTGTAACGCTAAAAGCTTCTTTGTCCATTGTCCGGTTGCCTTGGGTTCGTTATCACACTAATTTCCCCTCTTTCTTCCCGTTTCCACTCCTCTCTTTATCCCTCTGTTTTCCTCTCCTCCTGTAAAAAAACAAAGAACATGGATCTGATTAAGAGGAATCCAGATGTGCCCCATTGCCCTTCTGGGACCCCCCCCCCCCCCTTTAGGCCTTTTTATGACACCCATGTTTGCAGCTTTTCAGCTGCAGTTTTGCTCCGTTACCAAGCTAGAGAGAAAATAAAAACCCGGTTAATGGTTTTACCGCCGTGTTTCACATAAAATCCCATAGAGGTGGGCACAGGTGAACATTTTCCATCTTTGCATACAGCCTATACAGTCAGTTTACAGTTTTAACAAGGTGTTTACATGCACTGTATAAGGAGACACGTCACTTTCTCTCTTTCCCTGTTATATCAGACTAACATGTCTGATATAACAGGGAAATTTACTTTTTCTGTTTAAACTGATTACTTAATTCAAATGACATACATTTCCATAATATTAAGCTGAGATGCCTTTAAACTGCATGTTTTGCAGTACCCTTCCATAAGGTCCTCATAATAGCTTACCGAACACTGACCCATTATTCCTGATGGGGTTTAGATCAGAGTTTTATGATGGCTACTTCAAAACGTTACTTTTGTCATCCTTGAGCCAATTAGTAACTGATTTGGGGCTATGCTTAAGGGTCTCTGTTAATGTGGAAGACCCACTGGTACTGAACCTTTAGCTTCATGGCTGATGTCCAGAGATATCGTTTCATTACATCCACATAATAATTCTTTGTTCACGATCCTGTCTATTTTCCCCCCACCCACCCCCAGTAATAGGATGTTTTCGTTCCCATAATTCATAGCTGAAAAGTTCTTCTCAGGCCCCCTGATTTGAAGTCAGAGAGCGAGAAAGAGGGTTATTTTTCAACCATAAGCTTTGTCAACGAGAAGGAAAAGGATTCACCTTTTTACTATTATGAACTCACAGCATCGTTATGAGCCTGTAAGCAGGTTATCATTGAAATACCTGTACGGAGGGATACTGTGGACCATGATGAATGTGGAGAGGATCTTCATCCTCATCAGCTTGACCAGCTTCGCCATCCGTGTTTTCTTATTAGGTGTCTGTAGTCTGTAACCCTGCTTAGTTTTAGCATCTGCAAGCCAGCTGTGAGAAAACATCCCCAGAATAATGAAGTGAGAAGGTTTTGCCGCTGGTTGTTCTAGTTTTCTACCTCGTCCAAAGCTCTGGCGGGCCTGTGCTGCTGAGGCCACATCAGTGCCTGTTTTCACCCCGACAACAATAGCCCCCTGTTGTTCCTTCCCATTCTGCCTCCTCCTTTTTCAGTCCTCTGGCATTCCCATCTCCGCTCTAGAGTCCCTAAGCTTCCCCCTTTCAACACCCTTCTCTGTTTTTCCACTTACGTCCAGCCCTTCTGTTTCCCCATCTCGCTGCCCCTTGAATACAAACACAGTGCAGGTTCATTCAGATCGCCTCCTAAACACGCAAAGGTCTAGCAAGGCCAAGTGATAAAACGTGTACTAATTGATGCACAGCGCAAGTTAGCATGAAGGTAGACTTTAGTTTAGGGATCCGCTGTTTGGCGGTAGGACTGGAAATAGAAATGGCTGTAGTCTGTGAGCTGGTTTGCTTTTAAATAAAACCAGACAACCAGTTGCATCTATAAAACACACTGAAAGATTTTCAAAAACCATAAACAGTTTCCTGTGTAAGTGCAGGGGAGGTTTTCCTCTCTGCGTGGACATAAGTATCCAGGCCTACAGGAAGAACAGGACAGTAAAAACTGCATTCAGTGTTCCTCCTGCTTTTCAACCTTAAAGCACTGAATGAAATAAGCATAAATCAGCAATGTGTAGCAAAATAAATAAAGATGATGTCTAATGATTTATTAAAATATACAACACAAAGGAAATATTTTGTAACAAAGTTCAACTTTTGTTGTGAGTTTTGAATTACAAAGAAAACATCTAGATGAACATTTTTCAAATTCAGTCTTAGGGAGAGTACAGATATATCTCTATATAATTTAAAAGAACAATTATCGCCCAGTGGTTTGGAAGACAATTGTAATGAGTGTCGGCAGTTTTCCATCTAACCTTCTGTATACCTGTTTTAAAGATGACTGAAATTAGATTTAGAACTATAAGGGGATTATAATAAAAAGGACTATATCTACAATCTATTCCACTTTCCTGAGTTTTCCTGAGCTTTGAAGCTCTAAACTCCTTGTCATCAGATTCATTATGTTGACAGTGACAACAAACTTCACCACAGGAAGTTCAAGAAGCAGCTTTCGCAAGTCCAAATTCCCACAATTCAGGGTCAGGATAGTTTGATTTCCCTTTCTTTTTTCTTTTATGTTCTATCTGAGAAAACACTCAAGTAACAATTTTATCCCATCTAAATTTTTCAGATAAAACATATTATAATATCAGGTAAAGATAACCTAAATCAATACAATATGCTGCTTTCAAATGATAACAAAACCAACCTAGCCCTTTGTGGAAACCTGAGTTCAATATCTATAGCCACACCCAGGCCTGATTAGTGTCTCACATGTAGAATAAATAAATCGTTCAAATAGAACCTGTCTGACAACATAAAGTAGATTCATAGATCTCAAAAACAAACACATCATGCATTACAGTAAGCAAATTTAAGAACAGGTGGGAAAAAAGTAATTGAGATCTATCAATTCGGAAGGGGCTAAAAAGCCATTTCTAAAGGTACGTTTATACCGAATGTGAACAAGACTAACGGCCTTGTTCGCATTCAGTGTGAAGGCTTTGGGACTCCAATGAACCACAAACTGAGAAAGCATGAAACAGTGGTAAGCCTTCTCATTGTGGCCGATTTACCAATATTAGCCCAGGAGTACATGGGCGACCCATCAAGGTGGTCATATTAGAATCCAAAACAACAAATAAAATACTGCAGATGTTACTAGCCTGGGTAAACATCGGTATTCATGATTCATCAACAACAAGAAGAGTGAAAACATGATCCATGGGTTAGTTCCATGCAAAAAAAAACAAAAAAAACTCTGCTGCCCAAAAAGTCATTTGATGGCGGCAGTACGATGACCTGTGGTACTTTGTCTCACATAGGACCCAGACAGCTTGTAGCTTGGGTGACGATGTCGCAGGGCGTAGGAGATCTTCCTGTAACCGGTAGGTTGAAGATAAGAACCCCAGCTCCATCCGTCTCAGTCATTGTGTCCTTGGGCAAGACACTTCACCCACTTTGCCTGCTGCTGGTGGTCAGAGAGCCCAGTGGAGGTGATTGTATGGCAGCCTCGGTTCTGTCAGTCTGCTCCCAAGGCAGCTGTGGCTGCAATGTAGCTCCCCGCCGTCAGCGTGAGAATCTGCGAGTCACTGACTGTAGTGTGAAGTGCTACTAAATGAAATCATTTGAAAGTTGCATTTTGTATTTACTCAGGCTCTTTGTGTAATTTGAAAAATACTTTCATGATCAATGATAATTTTTTACAAAAAAAGCAAAGAGAGAACTTACTTATAAGGAGGCAAATGCTTTCTAACAGCACTGTTGTTTCTTAGTTTTACTGTTTTCTGCACTTATGCTCCCTGTTGTGCAGTTTTTAATACAAAATCACAGGTTTCTTCCCCCTCTTAGTTAAAGGTCTGGACTGATGGAATTAACTATTTTTAAGTTTTTCTCTTTTTGTCACCATTCTGCATTTAGTGTTGCCATGTCTTCCTGCGGCAGAGCTGCTGAGCTAAATCTGGAACCTCATCTTTCACTGCAATGTATATAGGCTAGTCCCAGATTAGTAAGTGAACTGGGTTAGTTCTTCCAGGGCTTGATCTGTTGCCTCTGGGACAATGTACTTTCTCCCATTAAAAATGTGTCCCTCGAGAAGAAATACACTGAACAGACTAATAACACTGGGAATGGTGTATTGAGACAAGTGGAACACATTCGGGGTACAAGTTTTTCTTTTCATGCTCATTTATTTAACTCTTCAACCACAATGTGTTATGCAGCCCCCTCATGGCAACAAAGCTGTGCATAGCATGGATGCTATATGAGTTTGTGTTGCAATAGTTTTTGTCAAATGTTTGAGACAGCCCCAGTTTGAGCCCTGTTTGTCAAGGATAAAAAATTGCATTGAAGTGGGTTGCAGTCACTGAAGTGTTGGACTCCTCTGTAATCAGGACACAGGTGAACTCATTGTTAACACTGTTACCTTCTATTTTTGTATGTGTAGGTCCCAGAGTTTTACTGAGATGGCACGGGAAAGTGGAAGTCACTGGAAAGCAGCGCGGACCGTCCTGTCACTGAGGGGCTGGGTAGGGCGAAAGTTGTCCCCCAGCAGCCCGTCATTTCCTTCAAGTAGCTCCGCCCCCTTGACATGTGACCGTAGCCTCCGAAACTCCTCAATCTGCAAACAAAGAAGTGAAATCATTTGAGTGCATCATGTCTCTCAGTTCCTCACATAATGCATTGCGCCTGCAGGGGAACCTGAGAGCAATGCTGATGTTGTTGGATTATTCAGGCTCATTTCCTGTTTAAAGGGTTTTAATTGTCAAAAATATTAATGAGAAACCGAATTAGAGTCATGTCACTGTGGTACATATTTCCATCAAGTAGAACATTTGCTCAAATAGGCATGGCAGATGGGACGGCCTATGTTTTTATCTCCGATCTTCTGAGGGAACAGCTTATGGTTTTGTCTTTCCTGGGCCAAAATGGTAAAAATCAGGGCCATAAACAGAAAGATTTGAAATACTTCCTTTTCATGTGAAATTGCAGCAGCTGTAGATTGTATCACTTCTACCATAGAGATTCAGCCACATCGCTAAAACAAAGAGCAATGCTTGAACTGTTTTGACCTGGGTTGTGTGTGGAAACTTTTACAGCACCCTCTAAAAGTGCAAAGGCTGTGGGCATGGCAACTGCTGTCTGACATTTATTTGCACAACGTTCACTCTGCACACATGCTCTCTGTCTTCAATTGATAATAGCCGGATGTTTGAAGTGTGCTTTTTTTTTTAAGAAGGCACGACTTGCTGTTTTTTTAAACACTATTTAGTCCATTAAGCTGAAGCATGATGAGAAAGCCACACGCTTCCAAATAAGCACCATACAACTCATGTATGATGTTCAGTGCATTTCATTTTGAGCACCTTAAATTATTTGGAGTATTTCTGAACATAAATAGCGATACTGACAGCTGTTGAACAGTTAGGTTATTGGTTTAGACCAGGGAGAAAAACTTAGGGAGGCCCAGAGGCAAATGCAGCTGACAGATGGCTTCTCACAATCAAGACAACGGGGAAAAGTCCTAGAGTCCAGTAATCTAGAATAACATGAGAATTTATGAGGGGATTTGAACATTAGCAATAAAGGGATCATTAGGACTGATACAGTAAGGAGTGCAGCCATACATGTATGAGCCGCAGATGCAGGAAACTTCAAGGCTGAGCTGCAGGTATTCTATTTTGCAAACTGTCCCAATTTTGTTTAAGCAATCACAAGAGAGATATGAAAGTTATTAAGTTTTCTCCCAAGATCAACTTTTTGTTGTTGTTGTTTTTTCCAGCATCACTACCAACAGATTAATCAGGTGTAATTATGTCAGGGAGATTTTCTTGGCGCACCGGTCCCCTCAGCTCCATTTGAGCTATGTTTAAACACATCCTACCTAAGTGTTGTTATTGACCATGTAGCTTTAATGGATCCTACAATAACCATCTCGTGGTGTACGTAGATTGATGTCTAATCACTGAGGAGAGGCCTGTCCGCTTAAGGTGGAGCCAGCCGGGGATGCAACAACAGAGCTGCTAGCTAGGTTTAGCTTAGGGCACGACTACATCAGTGTTGCCTTTTTCCTGCTAGTGTTCATCACTTGGATAAACAGATGTATAATTTACAAATGCAAGTACACTTTCTGTTTGCGGTAAGGCGTATTGTGTCACTTCCTGTTTTCACGGTGTGAATTGCGGTCTGTTGCTCCAGACTCTCTCGCTTTTATCTTTAATCTCTTTGCTGTAACATCTGTTTTTAACACATAAGCACTTTTAAAACATTTTCTGTTGCTGCACATCGCTCTTGGGAACTCGTCGTGTTTCACATGGTTTGCTTTTCTGGAGTGGTAAAAGGACATTAGCCTAGCTTTAGCCTAGCCTAGCTTTAGCTCCACAATGGCTCCTTTTCCTACTATTACTTCAGCTTCTCCGTCTCTGTCTAAGTCTCCCCCTATCTCCTGCTCTCTGTGTCAGATGTTTAGTCATTCCTCTGCCTATTTTAGTGATAACGGTACTAATAAATGTAGTGTTTTTGTAGCTTTGGAGGCGAGGGTGTCAGAATTGGAGACCCGCCTCCGTGCTATGGAAAAACCAGCTGATAGCCGCCCCTTTGCTAGCGCGGAGCCAGATAGAGTTACTTCACGTAGCGGTCCTCCAGCAGCACCCGAGCAGCCGGGTAACCAGGCCGGTTGGGTGACGGTTCATGGGAAGCATAGCTCCCCTCTGCGTTTCAAACAAGTTTTCTCCACTCAGCGACACACCCGCTGAGAAGCCGACCCTGGTGATTAGCAGCTCAATAGTCAGAAACGTGGCACTAGAGACACCAGGGACTACAGTTAAATGCCTGCCATGGGCCAGAACGGGCAACATCTTACCTGAAACTGCTGGCTAAGGATAAGCGTAAATGCAGCAAGATTGTTATTCACGCTGGCGGTAATGACACCCGGTCACGCCGATCTGAGGTCACTAAAGTTGGTGTTGCTTCGGTGTGTAAATTTGCTAAAACAATGTTGGTCTCCGTAATTTTCTCTGGTCCCCTGTCTAATCTGACCAGTGATGACATGTTTAGCCGCATGTCATCATTCAACCACTGGTTGTCTAGGTGGTGTTCTGAAAATGACGTGGGCTACATTGATGGCGAACTTTCTAGGGAAAACGTTAGTATAAATGAGTCAAGTCCCTCCAATTATTCAAATTTCCACATTCCCAAATCTGTGGGAAGAGGAGGAGGAGTGGCAACCATTATTCAGTCTGATTTATTAATTAGTCCCAGGCCAACTAATCACTACAGTTCTTTTGAACATTTAACCCTCAGTTTCCCTCATCCAAATTGCAAAGCAATAAAACCTCTTCTGTTTGTTGTTTTGTATCGTCCACCAGGCCCTTACTCTCAGTTTTTGGATCAGTTGTCAGACTTCTTATCTGATTTGGTGATAAACACTGACAAGGTTATTATAGTTGGGGATTTTAACATTCATGTTGACACAGAATGTGATAACCTTAGTGTAGCCTTTAAAACTATCCTAGATTCAATTGGTTTTGCTCAAAATGTGCATAAACCGACGCACTCTTGGCTCCATACTTTAGACCTTGTGCTGAGATATGGCATTGATTGTGAAGAATTAACAGTATTTCCTCACAACCCTGTCCTATCTGATAATTTCTTAATAACATTTGAGTTTAATCTAACTGAGTTCTCCACCCCCAAAAGAGGGTTCCATTATAGTAGATCTTTATTGGACAATGCTGCATCAAACTTTAAAGAGTTTGTCCCCCTTTTAATATAGTGAGTATTGCAGGAATACCCTGCAGATAGCAGCAATGTTGTTTCTTCCCATTCACAAATAGATGTCTTTGTTAACGGTGTGACTTCGTCATTGCGTTCTACATTAGACAATGTAGCTCCCTTGAAAAAGAAGGTGATTATTTACAGGAAGTTGGCTCCCTGGTTTAATTCAGAGCTGGGTTCCTTGAAGCACAATGTTAGGAAATTGGAGAGAAAATGGCGCTCTACACACCAAGAGGAATCCTACCTAATCTGGAGGGACAGTCTATTGTATAACAAGACCCTTCATAGAGTTAGAGCAGCATATCTTTCATCATTAATTGAGGAGAACAAAAATAATCATAGATTTCTCTTCAGTACAGTTGCCAAACTTACACCGAGTCATAGCTCCGTTGATCCATCCATTACCTTAGCTCTTAGCAGTAAAGATTTTATGGGATTCTTCATAAATAAAATTGATTCCATTAAAAATAAAATAACTGGCATCGTCCCAAACATGATTACCTCGTCCTCAGTAAGTGAGGCAGCATTGGAGGAATCTTTAGAACCTGCGCAGTGTCTGAACTGTTTAGAAGCAGTAGAGCTTTCGGAGCTATCTAAAATTCTAGCTACATCTAAACCTTCTACCTGTATGTTAGACCCAATCCCAACCAAGTTGTTTAAAGAGATATTCCCTCTGATCAGTGGCCCTATTTTAGACATGATTAATCTATCCTTAGTAAATGGATATGTACCACAGGCTTTTAAAGTAGCTGTTATTAAACCTTTACTTAAGAAACTTTCTCTTGATTAAGATGAGTTAGTAAATTACAGACCTATATCTAATCTTCTTTTCTTATCTAAAATTTTTGAGAAAGTAGTTGCTAAACAACTTTGTGAACATTTACAAAGTAATGACCTACTTGAGGAGTTTCAGTCAGGCTTCAGAGCTCATCACAGCACTGAAACGGATCTGGTGAAGGTCACTAATGATATTCTCATGGCCTCAGATAATGGACTTGTGTCTGTACTTGTCCTGTTAGATCTCATTGCTCCATTTGACACAGTTGATCACAATATTCTCCTACAAAGACTTGAGCATACTGCAGGGATTAAGGGGAAAGCATTAAGATGGATTTTATCTTATCTGTCGGACAGATTGTTTGTTCATGTTAATAATGTCACGTTCTGTTCTGGTTTATGTTTATTATTTGGTTAAAGTAGCTCTTTTCGCCCTTGGATTTATTTCCGTTTTTGGATTCTAGTTTAGCCCCTTTATTGTGTTAGTTATCTGGTCCCTGTTTTAGCTCTGCTTTTAGTTCTGTGCTTGGTTTGCTTGGTTTTGTCTTAGGGTTATTTTCTAGTGTCCTGTCTGCTCCCTTAATCACTCCCACCTGTCCTTGATTAGTTTCCCTCCGCTCACCTGTTCTATCCGCCTATTTAAACCTGCCTTAGTTCTCTGCTCCCCGTCGGTTCGTCACACTTGTCACCCTGCCTCAGTTTGGTAAGAGCTCCCAGCACATTGATCCTGTCTGTAACCTGATCTGTTTTGTTCTGCCCAGTTCTGTTGCCGGTTCCCTGTCAAGTTGTCTGGATGTCTGCCTTACCCTTTTTGGACCCTGTTCTGTTTGACTGTTTTGATTCCCTCTCCTCACCTTCCCTCCATTAAAACACCGTCAAAAGCATTTCTACAGTGTTTGGCTGAATTCTGGGTTCTTCACCACATCATTCATTACAAATAATAAATCTTCTTCAAACTCTAGGGTCACTTGTGGAGTACCACAGGGTTCAGTCCTTGGACCAATTCTCTTTACTATATATATGCTTCCAATTGGAAAAATTATCAGACAGCATGGGATTAATTTCCACTGTTATGCTGATGACACTCAGCTATATTTATCCATAAATCCTAATAAATCCAATCAATTACTTCAACTGCAGTCATGTCTTGATGACATCAAAGCTGGATGACTTTAAATTTCCTGCACTTAAATTCTGACAAGACAGAAGTTGTAATTCTTTGGACCAGTCTTTACTATCAGGAAGTCCACAAAATGCAGTTCAAAGTCTTCAGCTGATCCAAAATGCTGCAGCAAGAGTTCTGATGAAAATCAATAAGAGGGATAATATTTCTCCAATTTTAGCTTCCCTTCACTGGCTTCCTGATAAATCAAGAATAGAATTTAAAATTCTTCTTCTAACATATAAAGCCCTTAATAATCAAGCTTCATCATATATCAGAGCTCTGATTACCCCGTATGTTCCTAACAGAGCACTTCGCTCTCAGACTGCAGGTCTGCTGGTGGTTCCTAGAGTCTCTAAAAGTAGAATGGGAGGCAGATCCTTTAGCTATCAGGCTCCTCTCCTGTGGAACCAACTCCCAGTTTGGTCCGTGAGGCAGACACCCTGTCTACTTTTAAGACTAATCTTAAAACTTTCCTTTTTGACAAAGCTTATAGTTAGAGTGGCTCATGTTACCCTGAGCAACTGCTATAGTTATGCTGTGGCTTAGGCTACTGGAGGACATCAGGGCCTATTTTTCTCACTCTACTGATTTCTACTGTTCTCCAGTTTTGCATTGCATTGCATTGAAATGACTGTTGTCATTTCAGCTTTTAACCTTTTGCTCTCTCTTTTTTTTCTTCATAGTAGGTACACCTGGTCTGGCGTCCTGTTAGCTGTGACATCATCCAGGGAAGACAGATCACCCGCTATTACCATCTAATGTAGAACAGATTACTGGATCAATGTGTGCTTCTATGCTTTTTGTCTCTCTAGTTGTGTCTCTGCTCTGTCTTCTGTAACCCCCAGTCGGTCGAGGCAGATGACCGTTCATACTGTGCCCGGTTCTGCTGGAGGTTTTTCCTTCCCGTTAATGGTCAGTATGAGGGATTGCTGCAAAGCCAGGGACAATGCAGACGACTCTTCCTGTAGCTCTACGCTTCTCCAGGAGTGATGCTGCTTGTAGGGGCTTTGATGCAATCAACTGGATCCCTTATATTGAATTGAATTGAATTGAAAGTACGCACCATATGGACATCTGCAGGTAACACCAAACTGTGGTTTGGTTATTGAATGCCTCCACTGCAACCCCCTGACTCTATAGGTAACCCAGCTGGATGTGCTAGCACACACGCAGGCTAACATCCTTCTGTTCTAAAAATAAAAAACGGCTATGAAGCAAATAGTTTTTGCTCTTGCTCACAATTCAGTGAATACATTTCTTTTTAGACTACTTCTCTTTACACAGGAACATGGAAATTTTAAGCTTAAGCTAAATATTGATGTTAGCCCAGGAGCCCTTGCTAATGCCTCAATTACGGCAGAGACTCGACAAAGTAGCCAGTTGAATGCACGCCCAGAGCATCAGGACCGAATCACTCTCTTAGTGATTAAATCTCTTATAAACTGACTTGTCCAGCCTATAGAGGCAACTGCAGTAAATAGACGATAATAAACTTTACACATTGGGCAATTGTAAGAGCATGTATGTGGAAAAATAAACAATATTTAACTTGAAAACTTGCACTATATGCACCTTTAAAAAGTTAAGTGGTGGAATAAAATGCTATTATACAGCTTTAGGATACACATCCTAGATGTCATACTTCTCGAACTTGCAGGTGTTTAAAACAAGATGAGACCACAAGAAAGACTTAAGTAATAATGAATAAGTTTTATTACAGCAGTAACACAACCAACTGCTGCAGTGCTATCTACTGATGTTAACATCCAGATCTGTTTCACAACAGTGGAAGTTGCCTTGGAAGTTATCAATTTATCAGAGTGAGTCAATCATATTAATCTGTCCATATCCGGATTTGCTGCAATCAAGAACCGCTAATAGCTCATTTGACCTGCTTCCAATTGTTCCATTATGCTGAACCACAGGCAAAAACTAGCTCTAGTTAAGTGCCCCTGCTAACACACTGACACAGAATAATTAGCTGTTTACATCCTCTAAATCATTCTGTGTTAGTGTTTGCAAATTATTTTCTATACACCTTTTGCTATTACATTATTCTTAATCCTCACTTTAAAAATCAATACGACTATTTTTATCACAAAATACAAAACTTTGTTTATGTTTTACGATGCGGATGTATTCATATTTGGTTGCGCAAATCAGAGAAATGTATTGTCTTCCATTTTTGTCCGTTTTCTTCTGTTCTTATGCACCCACATGGCCTGAGGCAGGACAGCCAGAATTCACTCTTTGTGCTCACATATCAAAGGGTCAGCGAGCCAAAGTGCAGCCAAGATGAAAGACATAAATAAATGTCAGAGGGTTAGCACCTTCATCTATTACAACAAGCCTTTGGAAGAGAGCCACGAGTCAGGCAAAGGTTGAATTAAAGTGTAAATCAATCAAAGGCAACATGGCAGACTTATTGATTAGTGGTGGGTGGAAAGGCTTCCTGGAGCCCGCTGTGGTGGATGCCAGAAAAGTCAGAGTTCGTGATTCTGTAGGATAACAAAAGTCAAAGAAGGATCGGATGTCTGGATTATGCAGTATGTCTAGTTATGAAAGGATGTAGTAAATAAATAGATACCGGTAGGAAAGGGAATCAAGTCATTTGAAGGCAAATCAGCCATCGGATGATTAGTCACCTCGGATTTTATTGCTGTAACTTTCATTTGCTATGTAGACAAATACATAATTCTCCAGGAGTGATGCTGCTTGTAGGGAATTCAATATAAGGGAACCAGTTGATGCAATCAACTGGTTCCCTTATATTGAATTGAATTGAATTGAATTGAATTGAATTGAAAGTACGCACCATATGGACACCTGCAGGCAGAGTGCGAAATACGGGGGGCGCATAATAAAAAGCTCTGTGTGAAAGACCTTAACAGATTTTCTGCTTGCCTTGTACTCATCAAACTGGGATAAATGACTTTTGTTTGTTCCCCACCTGATCCAGAAAACCAGTTCCCTTCTCCTCTAGACATATTAAAATGACCCAACACACCCACTGAAAAGAATAACTAGAGAAATCCAGGGGAAATTGCTGTTAAACTTCTCTCAGGATAGTCTTTCCAAACTTGTCTTCCACTTGTAACACTTTCTTGAACTTGAACATTTCCATCATATCTCATTTGTATCATCTAAGGCCTTTAGCCTGAAAGTAGTACAGGTGTCCATATCCATATCGCATATATATTCCATTAATTCCTGTGACTCCTGCTGTTTTCCATCTCAGTCCATCAAGGAGTACTAAATGTTTATGTTGCACAGTGATTTTCAGTCATGTTTGTACCTGTAGCTGTGAGATGGTGAGGGGGTAGCGGAAAAGTATCCAGGTCACTTTTTCACTGCAAGGTGGCGTGGTCAGAGATCCTTCGTACACCCAGTAGTCTCTCAGGAGCGGGTCTGTTGAATAAATTAAACAAATGTAATCCTTAACTATACTGTGTCAGATCTAGTCATGTGGATGGAATTTAATTCAAAGGGGAATGAAGGATTATTCTGTATTTTCTAAAGGTTCAAGAGAGGCACAAAGCAGGTTCCAGTTTCAGGAACTCCGAAGCACAGAAGGGCTTATAAACATCTCACTACTTGTCACTTTTAACAAAGCCGTTTTGGATTTTGAGGTCCAGGTTAATAAAGTGTTTTCAGAGGTGATTTAATCCTAGTGGGGTAGTTGCAGTTTCATTACCCCGCATGGCAGCTTGATATAGAAATCAGCTCCATAAAGACACAGTAAGAAGAGGGAAAATAGAAAGGAAAATGACTTTTCATCCAGGTCCAAACCTTTTGAATGTTTAGCATAAATGTCACATTGCTATTGAGCTTCAAACGGTTTGTTTGAGCTGTTCTCTTTGTAATAAAAAATTATACAATGATTCTGATTCAAAATCAAACATATAGACTCATATTATAATAAAGGCCCCACTGATATTTTGTTAAATCTCCCTTAGAAACTTACAGACAAACTACACGCTTTTGTAGCCATCAACAAGGTCCTGGAAAAATTCAGCCTGGATAGCTCTCAGATGGTAGAGTCCATTTAAAGGGGTTGGTCTCCTGGTGAAGAGCCTGATTTTAGCAATTGTTTTGAGGCCAGTGCCCTTCCATAAGCTTAATGATAGAAAGCTTAATCCGTTTCCAAACCAATTTGGAGGTGTGTCTGTTGTTTTGTCTGAACTCCCAGTTGTGTCCAAGGTTCAGTCGTCTGCTGGATTTAAGGTAAAGTTAAAAAGCTTTTGCTTCTCCTCCCGCTGTACTTCTCCCTCTGACAGGAAAAGACCCTCAGCATGATTCTACCAACACGAGGCTTGAAAGCTTGAACGGCATTCTCTTGGTGCATTCTGTTTGTGCTTAGAAGCTGAATTTTCCATATTCCCAGTTGCAAAAACAGGAATGTCATCTGAAAATGGAATTCCAACTGGGAAATTTGGCGCTCGCCAAGCAAGTTTTTTGTGTTCAGTCAGAGTTGTGTGCATGTTGAATGTAGTGAAAGTATAGAATATTTATTAGCACATCTGAGGGTGTGGATCCTATTAAACCATTGTTACAAATATACAGTGATACATTTACTTGTGAAAATGTTCATTTTGTTTTTAAATTCATAAGATGAATTGAAGTGCTGCTTGTATTGCTAAAAACTGTTAGCACAACAAAAAGTGAATATCACTGTTTTCCAACACACAACCAGAATGCTCTCATTTTGGAGGTGATCCTGGATCTGTATCTGGCCCCAGCTTGACTCATCCAAACATGCTTCTTGTCATTGTGGCCAAATATCACAAAATCATTTTTTTTTATGAGGGCCAAAATTGAAAATTCACATTTTTGTTCAGCTTGGCGGCATCAGTTTTGGAGGTAGTGCTTCTTTCTCAGCCAGCACCTTCTTAGTCCATGGTGGTGTTAAGCCTATGACACAGTGGCCAGTGGCTCTGATGTCTCAGCAACTTCCAGTCCCTGAATAGTTCCTGAGAATATTGGTTGAAGCCTGGACACAACTGGGTGATGATTACAAACACACATCAAAATTGGTTTTAGAATGGAGCCGCAGGCTAATGTCGAGCATACAACTTCAATTGAAAATTTTTGATTTCTTTGTCTAATCGATTTCAGAAAACCATTTAAATGAACATGTAGTGGGAGCACTGGTTTCACAGAGGTAGTGTGCGCGACCCATTTACGGAGGCCTCCGTTCTTGATGCCAGGTCTGTCCCAGGTCAGACTCCCAGCCCGTGGACCTTTGCCGCATGTCTTCCCCCTCTCTTTCAACCCTGTTTCCTGTTAGTCCAACTTTCAAATAATGGGGACGAGTGGCAAAAAATAAAAAATAAAATGACAATAATTATAATATGAAAATTAACATGTAGCAGTTCTGATAAAGAGTGGTTAAATACCGCTCAGAATTATGGCTACAAAAGTTACGCTGTCAAGGTCCGCACTGCTCAGGGCGATTGAAACACATATTATGGAGCTTAAAGTAATATGTTTGAGCCTGTAGGAAAAATTTTTACTAATGTTGCACCGATACCGATACCAGTATCGGATGGGCCCAGATCCAGCACTAAAATGGTGGTATCGTTATCGGCAAGTACCAACAAATAGGGCACCGATACCATTTTGATGTTTGTATGTCACTTGAACGCAGCCTTCTCTCTCCCAACTACTATTATACATGTTATATAAGTTCATGAAAGTTGCACTATTTTGGCCTTTGAGAGCCAAAAGTACTATTGTCACCCATTCCAGGTAGGCAATAAAAAGTTCTACTACCCTAAGTAGTATGCAGTTCTTCATATATATATATACACACACATCAGTTTCAAACAGATGGTATCAGTATGGTATCGGCCAATACTGCACAGCCAGGTATCGGGTATCTGTATCGGTATCGGGGCCAAAAAATGGCATCGGGGCAACACAAATTTTTACCATATGGATCAGAAACAATCAACAATTATTTAATTCCAAATAAATCTGAAAGGTTTTTTCTGCTTCAAAACTCAAAGCACTCCGACTTCTTTTATCATTTCAATACCGAAATTGCTAAAGACCTGTTCTACATGGGATTTTTCTATTCTATGTGGCTCAGATTTACACAGGTTGCATCCAGAATCAGTGTTAATCCCTATATGCTACATTATTAGGGGTCTAATTTATATGGTTTGATCAAATATTTATTTAAGAATCTGAAAAATGCAGATTAGAGATCAAGTAAGTTTTGCCTTACCAGGTAAGAGTGTGTTGGGGTTGAAACATGGGATTATCTTGTTCTTCCCCTAAAGGAAATACATTGTCAAAAAGAAGCAATTACACTCATAACATCAAACCTTACACCAAGGTTCTGATTAAGCGCTTGACTTCACCATCAAACCGGGTTCACCTTGTACTGCAGGTCTTGGAGAACTTCAGTGATGGCCTTTAGACCCAGGTGCTCTTTGCCAATCTGATAAAAACATACGCATTTTGGGTTTCAGTTCACACTTAGCAATGTTGCTGGTGACTGTTTTCACAATGTCAGCTGCGTTTTCAGCAGAGATAAGTACATGTTCTGTTATCATACCGGAAGAAAAGCGGAAGAAGAAAGTAGAGACATTGTAGAAAAACAGGACGTGTGAGGTCAGAAGCAACACTGAGATCTCAGGATGTTGGGAATGTTTGGGTTAAAAAGAAGAATGAGGTGTTTTCCACAGGTGGTACCACCAAGGTCATCACAGAGCCGAGGTATTTCTTTGAGTCTTTATCCATCTAACAGGAACCTGGGGTTTATTCTCCATGAACGTCACGAAGACGAAGAAAACAGGGGATTCCACACAACCCTTGATGCCACTACTGACCAGTCTGACTCATACCTTAGCTGGCTGATTCATACGGAGATTTGGGCAATTCCTCATGCAGGAATACACAAACTTTCAAGAAACATGGGAAAATTTTCCCTTCTTCAAGGCAATTATGTTTATTAATCCATTAAACATTGCAAATAGACATTTTGGGTAACACCGTATAGACATAGCATTGTGACAACTTGTTAAATAGTGCGTTGGTCCCACTTTTGCTGCTAAAACAACCCTGACCTATGAGGCCATCGGTACCAATGGACCTCTGAAGGTGTGCTGTGGCATCTGGCACCAAGATACTAGCAGCAGATCCTTTAACTTCTGTAAGCTGCTAGCCTGGCCAGCCAGACTGACTTACGCCGCAAATACGGCATGTCAGTCTGGAAAGCCGTTGGTAGAGCCCAATTTCAAAGGCGGGACTAACAGGGTCATCAGAAACAGGGTAGAACCAATCAGATAACTACAGTAGTGATGCTAACTCCAAGCAACATGCTCTGTTTTAGCCCTTAGAGCAGCCAGTTGTTGAGTTTTTAAAGATATGTCCAGCTCGTTAAGGATATAATAAAGGGCATCATTGAAACACCGCTCTGCTGTGTTATGGTTATTGAAAAGCGCTGTTGCATTATGGGTAACGCTGGTGCTAAGACCACTTCCTTGGACCACTTTGAGTAGATAATGACTACTTCAGACCAGGAAAACCTCACAACAGCTGGAGTTTCTGAAATATTCTGACTTGTAAGTCAAGTTGTTTGTCAAACTCACTCAAATACTTACACTTCCGTTTTTCTCCTGCTTCTAATAACAACACTGAGGACAAAATATTCACCTGCTGTCCACCAACAGGTCCCATGATGAAGAGATAATCATTGTTATTCACTTCACCTTTGTCTTATTTATATTTATTATGAGGTTAACATTGTGTTAATTAAGAATATACGAAGATGTTGCAATTTAGTGGCTATATTATTGGAGAAAGACGACAGGCATACCTAGAGGCGGCCTAAGACTGTTTGGGGGCTTAAGCAGAATTTGTTTTGAGGCCTTCAATTCAAGTTCACGTTATTTTTTTAAACAAATTGCATTATATGAATTCTTGAGGCAAGGTTATGTCTCAGATTCGCTCGTTTGGTGTCCTGACTACTGCGTTTCCATGTGGACTCAGTCGAGCAGAGAAGAGGGGAAAAGTTCTCATTTATTCATCATTGGTACATTAGCAAGCTGCTCTGCCCAGGAAATGTGACTGGTGCACAGACACAAGCAGCAGAAATGAATAAACTAATTAACCTCATGCTTTTGCTTGATAGAACTGCCAAACTATACATAGCTTCCTCTGTAGGGTTGCAACTAGAACATCTTTCAGTTCTTTTAAATCTTCAACAAAATTGGATTGTGAAGAATTTTTATCTCTTCTGAATTTTTATTATAAATGTATTTACAGACTTAAAGGTTTTCAGATCTTTATTCTGGGTGTTTGGTCAGTCACTCTGAGGCGGTCCTCTGTTTCCATCAGACTGTGTGAAATAAATGTTTCATTTCTTTCAAATATGTCTTAAAATGCGTATAAATATTTGTAAAGACACAAATATCACAGTATCACTCAAAGGACATTCTATACCTTCGTTTTTTTCTGTATTGGTAGTTAATATATGTTCTCTATTACCATGATGAATTTATTAGGAAATATTTATAAATGTGGAAAATTCAAGTGTTGATCTAAGTATCTTGAATGAAATACTCACTAAGAGCTTCAAACTCTCGACTCAGTTACCTGGACAAACAGTGCTATGATGAGGACTCCATTCTTCTTCCCCAGAGCATCCTCTAGCGAGTTAAAGAGAGTGCTGTTCCAGTGAATCAGATGGAGCTGTGCACAAAAAGACAACAAAACATAACTTGCAGCTGAAAGGCCATTTCAAGTCTTTAACACGATGAGCACGCAAAGAAACGCCAGATAGTGTATGTATGACTAAGAACTTCTCTTCCTGTAAAGACAAAGAGTCTGGAAACTACCACACTGTTAAACTGTGAAAATGGTTTCTGACTTCTCAGTTTAAAAAAATCTAATATAACCAAAACTTTGTGAGGGATTAATTGAACAGCTTGATAATTTTTGACTGTAATTTGACTACAGCTGGTACAGGGTATTTAAATGCAGTGTATAAAAATACACACAATGATTTTTCTCACTGTCTGGTATGAAAAAAACGTTTCCTGTTTCGGGTCACTTCGGATTACCAAAAGTATTTCCTTTTGTCAAATGCATAATCTTACACAACCCCTGAAATTACTGGGCCTTAAAATATTTTGGGAACACCCAGATGATGATGTCGTAGCTTTGTAATCTTCTGAGAGTTCAAAACACACCCTGCGAATTCACTGAACTCGCATCTGCTCATGTGTTTCAAAAGAAACTCCTCAACCATGCTGCTTATGTGTGTGACTGAATGAGAAAATCCAAATAAGACAGCCAAATGGTCAGGAAAGTAAATGGTAGACCTCCACAGGTCTGGTTGGCCCTCGGGTTGAGTTGCTCAAATAATTACATGCAAGAATAAACGTCACAGGAAGGCTATCGTACTGTTTACTCTCCGTTTGTGCACTGGTACATTTCATAAAATGGATAACATCATGAAGAAGGAGGCCATGGAAATATCTAAGGAACATATTAAAGCTTGGGACAAAAAATGGCTCCTCCAAGATTTTGATCATACCACCAAATTTAGTCATGACAACAAAAGTTACAGTATTGAGGAGGGGGGGGGGATATCACAAAGCCCTGATCCCTGTCTCATTGAAAGTTATGCAGCAGAGTTGAAAAGGTGTCTAATGAGCAACTTGACCTACCAAGCTCTGTCACACCAGTCCTGTCTGGAGGAGCAGGTCAAAATTCCAGCTAAATAATAAATAATATGAGAAGTTGTGAGAGGAGACCTAAATAATTAGTCAGAAACATTCAGTTTGAAATAGAAATGCAACCAAAAGCTCATTGCTTTACTTTGCAATTTTGCAACTTTGCAATTTTGAATTATGTAAAATCTTTTCTGTGTTATTATTCTGGCATTTAGTGGATAGAGATAGTTTTGATCCTGACTGAGGTAAAAAAAATAAATTTTAGTCAGATTTAAAAAAAAAAAAGAAAGAAAAAACAAAGTGTGTTTCTTTTTATACAGAG
This sequence comes from Fundulus heteroclitus, assembly GCF_011125445.2. Lineage (NCBI taxonomy): Eukaryota > Metazoa > Chordata > Actinopteri > Cyprinodontiformes > Fundulidae > Fundulus > Fundulus heteroclitus. The sequence goes on along the minus strand of NW_023397406.1, from coordinate 621,177 downwards.
TATCTAAACCTGCTTTCAGCTGTATGGCGGCAGCCTGCCAACCTGCTGTTAGTGCAACCAATGTCTGCTCGCATGTCAACAAGCCACTTTCCATCCATCAGCTACTTTCCGTAAGATAAGCTAATAGACAGCATTAGGGAAACCATCCTCACTCTCAGGAAAGGACTGGCTGTGAACAGTCCGATAACTACAGTTTATCCTTATGTTTTATTTTGTTTTGCAATACATTAGATACATTTAGAAGCTGTAGGCTTATTTTAAATGCATAACCCACAGCAGCTAGATTAAAAAAAGAAAGAAAATGTTCTTTAAAGAGGCAGCAAGCATTGCAGGTGTTAGATACAGTGACCTCTAGTGGAACAGAGTGTTAACACAAACAAACTGAATACCACCTGGCCTGCTGTGATCTTTCTTACATGGATATGGCAGCTTTGTTTTGCATGGAGGACCTGTTGTGCACTTATGGGCAGTAAATATCTTACCTGAGACTGCAGTAGAAAACTTACTTTGATTAAACAGATTAGTTTTCCGGCTAATGGCTCATCAAAGTGGGCCCAAGTGCAAAATGAACTTCAGTTTTGTCAAACCAACACCTGTTTGTACTGCACACTCATTTACATTGAAGATTATGGGTAGCTCATGGTCCGCAATAAAATAAAAAAACAAAAAAAAGTATTTTCTTGAACTGATGTGAATGTAATTATTTTCTCATTTCTTTCATATTGTACCTGAGTTGCTCTTGTGTGATTTGCTTTATATCTTTTGATTAAAGAAAGTCGTCGATGCAGTCTGCGACCCAACATGAACCTCTTTTACATTCTCATTACTTAATAAACACCCAAGAAACAACCCATTTTGTCTTCCGCACTCTACGAAATCCTCCAGCATGTTCAGTGGCCTGTGTGTGCTTTCAGAACATGCTGCTGAGATCACAGAAACAAAGGGGCATGTATCATGACTTGCTAGCTTTTACCTGAGAAACACACAATAGGTCTGCAGGGGATTTGTCTGTATGATAGTGCTCGTGCAGGCTGTTTGAAAGGCATTCAGTGCTTTAAATGCAAGCAAAATGGTTTTGCTTCATGCTATGATCCACATCAGATTCTGCTGATCCATGAGATCAGACAGATGCTGGAGGATCATCAGTTGTTTCAGCTCTGTTTGTATGTATGGACTGTGCAGCTTCTGTCTTTACACCATATCACTGCATCACAGAGCTCCTCCCAACATGGATCAAAAGATGTTTCCATATGGACTATGACATTTTTACATTAGACTTTATTTTAACATAGAAGACATTTGCTTTGCTCTTGGCTTGCAGCTGTTTGCTGAAAAACAAATCTCTGCTGCATCAAAGTGAGAAACTAAAGACCCATCCAAAGACAGTAACGACACATCTTAACACAGTAAAGGGACAAGTAAAGGTTTTACAAAGCAAATGTTGTTTTTCTCTATTTGTTGAGAAAAAAATGTAATATGGAAAATTTTCCTGCGGACTTTTAAAAAACTCCTTGGTTTCAATGTGTACACTGATATCTGAAGATTAGATTAGAACAAGGATGCAGAGTCCCACTCTTCCTTTTATGTGTGCTAAAAACCTCAACCACAGTGAAGTTGTTTTGATGGTATTTTTGTCAGGTCTTTCAGGTTCCACGCCATCTCTCTAGCCTTCAAACCACATATGCCAATAGGTTTGCACTGTGGCTTGAAGACTTTATTTCTAGCTATATAGGCAAAAGCAATCTGCAGCCCATTGTCTGCCCATTACCTCTTAACAGAACACTACATAAGAAAAATAATTATCCGTTTATAGATATAATTGGTAATCCTGTTCAGAAACACTTCTTCTTATACTAAGTGAATGGTCCTTCCAATCTGACAGAAGTAAATACATTATGAATTCAGAAAAAGGAGGTTAAAAAATCTCTGTGAGAGCTGCAGACCTGTAAAATAACTCTAACCCTAACCCTAACCCTGGTCAGAGTTTTGTTCCTGCTTTTATTCCCCCTCTGTCCCTCAAGTTCCAGGGGTATCTCCTTATCTATTGGGTGTCCCACGTCCGCTCACATAGCAGTAATATGCATACACGTTCCTTGTTAGTTTCCGCTTGCTGGGTGCGCATGTGCACTTCTAGTGTTTATGTATCCGGTTAGCTTAGCAGTTAGCTTAGGTGTTAGCCATTCATTGTAGCTCCGCTGCTCGCACTGTATACTTTGGACATGGCTGAGAGTCGCAAAAAGAGAACTGTGTTCGTCTTTATGAGAAGAAGAGGAAGGCCGTAGTAGAAAGAAATAAGACCGGAGTGGATTTGGGGCAGGTAACCCCCAAATACACTCCGTCTTGGCCATATGCAGTTATTCAAAAAGAGACTTGGGGGCTTCTGCCCTAGCTGCTGGATGTAGTCACACAAGTCCACACTCCCTGACTTTATAGCTTCTACTTGGTCATAAGACCATTTCAAGCTTATTTCCTGGCTCATCTACTTTTGGTTCAGTGTGCAGTGTATCTTTCTTGTTTAAAATGTCAAATATATTGAAGAAAGAAGACAAGAAACAAGAGAGCCCCAATAGCTCCATATCGATGCTGCTAACAACAAAGCTAGACAAAAACAAAGAGGCGCTCTAGCGGAGTTTAAGTAGACATACGCTAAACCTGAGATGAAATTGGACAATTTCCAGACCACGGTTGATGACCACCATCAATATATTGCCAAATTAGAAGAGTTTGCGGACTCCACTGACGGTGATATGCAGGATATTAAGGCTTTGCTTATCGCTGTGCTAGCGGACAATGCTAAGTTCAAGTCATGCTAACCGACCTGTTTTCCCCAAATAGACATTGGTACAGTTGAGGCTCTAGGTAGCCTCATTACCTAAGCAGAGGTTTAGGACGCCATTGGCACACTTCAGAGTCATAAATCGCCTAGGCCTGATGGCTTTACAGCCAAACATTAACATACTTTTTCTGATCTTCTTGTCTCTCTATTATGTGATGTGTATAATGAAGCATTCACCTGCAGTCATGTCCCAGGCACCCTTTTTGGAAGCTACAATCTCTCTTCTTCTGAAAAAAGACAAAGACCCTTTGCTTTGTAGTAGCTATAGCCCAATATCACTCTTGAACGTGGACTTCAAAATTCTCGCCCTGTGTCAGCAACATGTTTCGTCGCCTATTATAGCACTTGACTAAACTCGTTTCATGCCAGGCCGGCAATCTTCTCACAACACCAGGCGCCTTTTTGATATCATCCATTCATCCAACTTTCATTAGGTTTGAATCAAGTTTCCTGTATGAAGTAATGGCTAGGTCCAGACTCAGTGAATCCTTTTTTTTTTTTTCTTAAACTGTTTTACTCATCACCTAAGGCCTCTGTCCGAACTAATAATACTTTGTCCTCCCCTTTTTCGTTATGTCGTGGTTCCAGACAAGGCTGTTCACTATACCCATTACTCTTCACTCTGGTGATAGAGCCACTGGCTCTGCTCAGAGGTGGGTTTTAGGGGAATTGCGTCCCAGAATATGGTTCATAAGGTCTCCCTGTATACAGATGACCTCCTTCTATATGTCTCTGACCCAGCAAACTCTTTCCCTGTGATTCTTCATATCTTAAATTGTTATGCTAGTATATCTGTTTAGAAATTGAATTATCAAAAAAGTGAGCTTCTACCTTTCAATGCGTCCCCCAAAGCTCTTCCACATATAAATATGGCATTTAAATGGTCGAGCAGTGGTTTTCGCTATTTGGGTATCCATGTTATTACATCCTTGTCTGATTTATATCACGGCAATTTGGCTCCACTAGTTAAAAGGATGGAAAACGACTGCTCGCTGGTTAACTTTGCCTCTCTCACTCATAGGCCGTATCAGTCAAGTAATGATGATGGTTCTTCCATCAACATGTCCCCATTTTTTTGGTCAAATCAAAATTAGGTTTTACTATTGGGCTGCAAATGTACAAAAACTTCTTCTCCGTTTGGACGATGAACACTCTTTACCTGTATGGGTTAATTTTGAACAGGACTTTGCACCATTCTCCTTGCATTCTGCTCTTTGTTCTTCCTCTGCTTCTTTCACATTGGTCCGGTTGCCCTTTAGTTTGTATATCGCTGAAACTTTGGAGTCAGGTTAGAAAGCACTTTGGTCTTTCAGGTCCTTTAGTCCTTACCTCAGTTTATAGGAATTGCAATTTTGTACCTTCTGGGACGGACCCTGTATTTCGTCTATAGTTAGATAATGGAATCAAGTCTGTTGGGAGATTTCTACAACAATAATATTTTCTCATTCTTTGCCCAACTCGCTGCCAAATTTAGTCCTCCAAACCATCACCTTTTTCACTTCTTTCAAATTACAGATTACATAAAAAAAACAATTTCCTCATTTCCCAAACTGCTCTCCAGAAACCCTGGTAGATAGCCTTTTGACTGTAGACATCGCCACTGGGGGGGTGTATTTTGGTTCTTTACTGTTCTATGTGGTTGTCCACCTCATCGCTGTTCACTGCTGTTAAGGCCGCGTGGGAAAGCAGTTTTGGTATCACATTAACTAGGCAGCAATGGGATTCTGCTCTATCTTTGATTTGTTTATTGTCCATTTGCGCTCATCACAAGTTGATTCATTGTATGGTTCTCTTTAGCCTCCATTATACATATGTGAAACTGCCAAGATTTATTCCTCTGCTAGTGAGACCTGTGGTAGATGTCATTTATCTCCGGCCAACCATGTGCTGCTCGGGGTGTTCACATACAGTTGATTCTCTGTTTGAATATGCCATTTATACTGTGCTCTCTCCATTTTTATGTTCAAAATGTTCAATGAATATAGCCGAATAAAAAGAGACTTGGGGAAACTTCCATAAAAATCCTTGACTCTACCTTTAAATGTAATTTGCAACAAAGGGACAGGAAGTTGCTACCCCAGAATCAGTGCTTTGTTTGTACTTTTTGTGGTGCAGTAAAGTAGCTGTAAGGTGATGGGAAAAGGATTCTCTTCTTTACTGCATTCTAAATAACTGATACATAGTCACTGAAAACGCTGCACATTGTATCTTAGCCGAAGAGTTACTCATTTGATGGAAAGAACGAGTTTTATGTTCAAGGACTCAACCAGCTACAATGTTATCTGCAGAAGGACAAAGGCCCGAGCCAGTGGTATAAACACAAGAGACGTGTGTTTTCTTTGGAGCAGGATTGTGTTTCCTGCTAGTTGCTTTTTGCTCCATGTACCTCCATTGGGAAAGCCTTGAAGTTGACCGTGTGCTCCGATCCTCTCTGGTTCTCTTTGCCCCAGTGGAATCGAACCTCATGAAGCTCGTACTCATGATCACTAGGCAATGGACCCCCAGTAACCACTGACAAAAAACACAGGAAACCACAATGAATTGTGAACAACTGTAAACAGGAAGCAACAGTTGAATTCAAGAGACACTCAGCAGGAGATAAAGTGGGTCATTTGCAGTTGGACAGAATTGATTTTGTTTGCACAACAAAATCCTAACCCTAACCGCCACAGTGACTAACACGAACAGCTAGACACACTTCTTGCTTCCTCTCAGCATATCGTCTGGTGGGGAGCCGGGTCTTGGCTCCTGGGGCTTACCTGACTTGGACTTGAGAAGGATGCGGACAGTGTGCCCGTCGTTGATGACTTCACATTCTCGACACACCACGTAGTTTGGTGACAAACCAGCATCCAGGAGGGAGGGGTCATACTGAGCTTCCCTGGAGTTGAGATTAATCGGAGACTGGTACTCGCCGTTGGCTGCTGGGAAATGGAGTCCCCATTCTACACCTATAAGTAAAAACCCACAGCAAACATGAAGCTATTTTTTTGCATGCAGTGTTGATTCCTGAGTTCGATACATCATTTTGCCTAAAGTGCCTTGCAAATATGATTGCACCCTTTCTTATTTTGTCAAATTATAATTTACTGAGATTTCATGTCATAAACCAACACAAACTGGTGGATAACAATAAATTAGAATGAAAATAATACATGTTTTTTTAAAGTAAAAATCTTAAACGTGTGGCATGTTCAGTCTCCTGAATCAATATTTTTTCTAGAAAAATATTTTTGCTATGATTGCGCCTGCAGGTCTCTGGTGCTGCGTCTCTACAGTTTTTTTTTTTCATCTAGAGACTGAAATGTTTGCCCATTCTGTTTTACAAAATTGCTCAAGTTCAGTTAGATTGGTTGGAGATTGTCAGTCAACTTGGAGTTTCATATTTTGCCACAAATTCATTCAAATGTATGTATGTCTAGATTTTGACTGGTCCGTTCAAACACACAAATCCATGTGGATTTGTACCAACATAGTTTAGATGTGCTGATCTAAACTATTAAACTATACATTGTACCTCTGGCAATATGTTTTAGTCCTGGTCCTACTATAAAGTGTATTTCATGCCTGCCTGATGATGCTGCCATCACCATGTTTCAACATGGGGAAGGTGTGTTTTCCCACAGACAGTGATTTACATGTGGGCCAATTAACTTTTATATAGTTACCATGGGTCTTCTGGCCACTTCTTATTGCTTTTCTTGTCAGTTTATGAGATCTTCTAGCCTTGGGACGTTGATAACCTTACTTTGCTTTGGACACCTCCACAGCTATAACCCTGCTCTTCCTGCCGCTGTTTGCTCTTTTAGACTTTAACAAAACAGCTGGATTTAAACTGCAATTAATGTACATTGAGATGGAATCTAATTGCTAATTATGTGACTGCTGAACACAGTTGGTTCCACTTGAGCTTGTTTAGAGATGTTCAATCTAAAAAAGGCTAAAGGTATGCCACACTTTTCAGAATTAATTCCTCCAAAAATATTTTGAAGACCATGTATCCATATTTACTTCAACTCCAAAAATATGTACCTTTTGGTGTTTTATCAGATAAAATCCTAGTAAAACTTTATGGTTGTAACTTGACAAAATATGAAAGCATACATAAATGTTACTTAACATCAACACAGAGACTTTTTACTGTTGATATCCCTTATACCAATGGCATGCTGTAAAATGATAACTAAATATTCTGTTTTCTAAGAGAGAGACAAATCTCTTCAGTGTAAAACATAAAAGTGGGCTGGTTATAGATGGTTTTGTCTAATGGATGTGAAATGACTACACAGAATTAGCAACTTCCTCATAATTCCTGTAAAAATCACCAGTTTTACACACACTCCCATGATGGCCAAGCTGCTATTGCAACCTTACATCCACCATTATTCAGCAAACGTTTACCAGTGAGTTTTCTAGAGCGGGCATTTAACTTTGAAGCTTGAAAGAATAGAGAGTGTGGTTAATGTTATTAATATCTTAGTATTATACTGCTGATGTACACTCTGGACAGTTTGCCAGCTCGTCAGAGGACAACACAGAGACAAACAGGACAAACATTTGTGCACACGCTCAATCGTTACTCCATGCAGAAACAGTTAATGCCATAAGATTTACTTCCAATGAGCCAGGCTTTCTTTAAATCTTTTAAATTGGTTTTAGCTCAAATATTCTCTGAGTTTTTAAATGTCTTTATCCCTCATCTCCTGTCCTGTATTTAACACCAAGGAATTTCTTTTTGTTTTATTTAAGACGACGTTAAGTACATCTACTGATGAAAAAGTGCCTTTAATATGATCTAAATGCCCCAAGTAGCCTGATTTACCAAGCCTGGATTTCAATGTCTTTGTTTAGGTCACGTTTTGATTAAGGCTATGGGCTGAAAAAAAGTCCCATTTTAGACATATTTTATTGGTCTAAATACAGACAAAGACTGGCTGAGTTTAGATAGTCGTCCATGAAGCCCAAGTATTTGGTGACTTGTTCTTGCATGGCACCTTATTTTGCATTAGGATCTTAAAAATATGAGAAAAAAGTGGACAAGTAAAGAACAAAAGTTTCAGGTCTAAAGGTAATAAACAAAAATTCAAAAATGTTATGAAACTGGGTAAAAGAAAGAAGTGCCTCATTCATCGGTTTTCAGCTAGTTACACTTTATTAATAATCTTATTGGTTGAAAAAGTAAAATAAATCATTGAATAAAAACTGTTTGAGTACAAGTTAAATGTGTAAACAAGTTTGAACAAATTTTAACATAACAACATAACTACCTAACAAGGTGAAATGATTTCCTTGGAAGAAAATATTAAACATACAACAATCAAGTCAAGACCTTTGCACTCTACTGTTCATGGATGTATTTTTATGTGTACTCAACATACATTTTTAAAATCTACATTTATTTCTAGCATGTGCTAAAATCAGGCAGACACCGTTTAAAGGTCACTTGTATGGAAGGCTGATGATAAACTAGGATTATGGGGTCTGCTGCACTTCATAATTTTAATTTATCTCAATCCACTGAGTCAGAAGGATTAACTGGAGCTGCCAGAATGAAGAGGGTTTCAGTCTCTTACGCTCACAAATCTTCAGCTATGTCATGATTTGGTTTAAGATTCAAATGCAGAGTGGAGAAGAAGTTGGTTCAATTGATTTTTAATGATTTGCAGTTGGGAAAATCACTTGCAAGAAACAGGTCCTACAGTAGAGGATAGATTAGAGGAAGCAGGAAAAAACAGGAGCACGTAACTGACATAATGATCCAGTAAAGAGAACCGGTGAGCATATATGCACTAGGGGCAGGGGAGAGAAATGACAAGCAAACCAGAAGAGCTAACCGGAGGGAATGAGTTGAAGCTGAGGCCGAGAGAAGGCAGAGCAGTCAGAGGAGAGATGAGTAGCCGATGAGAGAGACACAGGAAGAAACTCAGGTAAGTATCTTTCAGAAATAATCTAAAACAACAGAAGAATAATCTAATGAGGGGAAACTATCACCAAAGGAATGAATGGATAAAGCAACACCATGCAGCAGCAACACAGAAGAGAACCCATCAAGGCAAGATCCAACAAGAAGGTGATCAAAACTGGAAAAAAAACAGATGAAAATCAAAACATAAACACCAGTGGATTGTGGTAAGGTAAGAAGAACAGCAAATCATGATCACGCTCTAGAAAAATTTATTTTGGAGGGTTTTAGAATACTGCTTATTACAGTAAAATCATTCACAATTTCATCAACGATATTAGTTTTAATGTAGCTGAAAAGGGAAATTTAATGTTTGGAATCAAACTACTTTCACTGTCTTTTAGCGGTTTAATATAAATATCAATCAATGTTGATCAAAATCTTCCTAAGTAAACTGAAGGTAATTTGATAAACCGTTTTTACTGCCAGCATTTTGTTTGTTTTATCAGAATCACAGCCATTTAGGAATCCCAGAGGGAAATTGTATTGTTGCAGTTGCTTAGTTTCAGTGTACAGAGGGGATTTGAAACACATGAGATAATACAAAAGAAAAAGTAAATTGTAAAAACAAGTATAAATATGTGAAAAATGTAATTCACGCTCATTTAAAATAAATAAAACCCAGTCCCATTTTTGAGCTACAAATACTACAAAAAAAAAATACCATGAAGCCGTTACTGCTTTTTGTGGTCAGAATGAGGAGCTGTCCAGACGCATGGCTACAGGTAGGAAAGATTTCCTTTGGTGTTCATTGGTGCAACACGGTGGAATCAGTCTCACAAAATGAGCCCCTTGAATTTGCAAGCACGACGTCCAGAGGATGTTTCAGTAAAAAAACATTCCCAGCTCCCATCTATTAATATTTCTAATTTATTTATATTGCATTTCATGCAGTAAGATCAAAACCCACAGTTGCATGTTATTTCTTGACATATACGTGGTGGCAGTAATGGTGATTCAAAAGAGCAGACCCTAATTATTTTAGTGATTGTATGTATCCACTTTAATTACCTCATTTCTTGTCATGTTTAAAATGTGTTTCTTTCCTTAGAAAACTGATACCTGATAAGATAGGAAATCACGTAGTCTGGTGCAAAGTAGGACTGAGAGTGATTATCTGCATCATTTTGGCTTAGTCATCCACATTTTTTTATTCAAAAGCTATAGTGGGCTACCACAGGTTTTAAAGGTACGGCCCTGAGACCTTTCAGTCCCATTGTTCATTGTTCCACGCGGGGAAACCTGGTGCACAACAGCAGTCAGAGATAATCAAGACACAATCCACACACGACAACACAAATACCACCCTCAGCAACGAGGAATAAAACGGTCAAACATTCTAAAATGTTCTAAAATGAGTTGATTAATACCTTTGATAGCACTTGGGACAAAAGAATATTTGTACCGAATCCACGGGACCTTTGACCTGAAGGAAGTAGAACAAACTGGTGGTCTCTGCTGGCTAAGATGGTTTTGCCCATCCAATATTATGAGAAAAATAATAATAACCTCCTCCTGTAAAAGAGTAAGCTTTATAGGTGTTTAATGAATTCACCAACCGAGTTCTCCAGATGGACGTAAATCAGTCTAGTCTTATCCAACAATCTGAGAGTACTGCGATCCATGAGGTCTGTCGATAACAAAGGAGTCTCAAGAGAACCCACGGGCCCTCCTTTAATTCAGAGTTCAAATAGTTTTCAGGTATTTCTAAGATTGTTCGGCCGTCTCTGAGCCTTCTTTACGCCCACGCAGCGTTTTAATTATGTGCTCTGAAACAGGATTTCTCATTGCAACTGTGTGACTACGAGAGTGTTGAGCTATTTAAAACAAAATGAAACAGGTTGTGGTTACAGAAAGAGGGTCGGGTTGTCCTATCTGGGGCAAGTGACCTTAGTAAAATTATAAGCTTGCATAAAGTGAGGTAGAGAGTGGTATTGTGACATATTTTGGCCCATAGAACATCGGATAGGATCCACTCCAGAAGGATATTTAGACGTATACAAATTAAACAGATTTGCTCCGACTGAATGTGGAAGAAAGGCTTGATACAGTGACGTGCAGTCTTTATTTATTTTCATCAAAGAATCAATATTTTTTTCCACGTCTCTTGGTGAATTGATTTGGCTCAATCACTCTCCTTCATCACTTTGCAATGAGTCTACTCTGTAGAGTGTATATATTAGTAAATCTGACTCTGATGACGTCAGTGCCTCGCCAGCTATGAACCCTACCGCACGTCACTTGCCTGATACTATCAGTGACACCAAAAGTCTGGTTTTACTTCAGCTCTGAGGTTGACTTTGCTACACGGTGAAAGCAGAACAAGACGCAACGTGTTTACAAGATGCAATGTGTTTTTAAAAACAGGCCAAGATGTAAAACAGAGAGAGACTTTATGGGGGAGAAGGAGCCTCTCTGCAGCAGGAGCGGACGCCTTTGTCCACAGTGGCGAACCACGGCACAGAAGGGTGGGGAGGCCGTCACATTCCCTCTTTCCTCAGCAACTAAAGCCATGACAACAGTTTTCTGAACACCCCCAGGGTTTCACTACAGCACTGAAAAGATCCACACTGCGTTCAATTCTGCAAAGGCTCGGGAAAGCTGATGTTGCTGCTACTTTTTAACCAAATTCTTACATTTTCCCTTATTTTGCTAATTTAAAGAGTTATTTGAACTCCTTCTCTTACATGTATGCAAATCTAGAACTGGGGTTGCAAACTTGTTCGTTTAGCCAGCCAGAAGCCCTTTCCCACTGGTTAGAAAAACACTAACAACCAGAGGACTCTGACATGTATGCCAAGAGAAAGCATCACATCAGTATTCAGTGCCATGCAGACCTTGCAGTGGGCATGGGCAGTTTTTGTCTCAGGTTCTAGTTCATGAAAAAAAGGAAGAAAAAAATAAGTAAGTGTAGTTTTACAAACAGTAAAAGTTTTTTGTTTTATTTTAAGATTTTATTGCCGCTAGTGGCCGTTATTTCACCATAAGCCAACAGGAAATGGGGCTGAGAGAGAGTGGAGAGACGTGCTGCAAAGGTCCGCGGGCCGGGACTCAGACCCCGGACGGCCACGTTGAGGACTGAGGCCTCAGAACATGGGTTGTTTGGTCTACTCCTGAGGCAGCACCATGCCCAGTAAAAGCTTTTTAACGTCTCCATTCTCCATCTGTGGTCACATTGAGTTTGGGCAGAATTTAGCTGACGAACTGCTCGCTACTTGTATTTTGCAACGTCAGAACTGAAATAACGCAGGTTCGGTTTTCACGTGTAGAGTCCAGAAAAACTGCAGATATGAACATATTTATGAGCACCCCTGCTAAATGTTTAAAGTGCCCTCACGGAAATCCATATTTTATTGTAAAGGCATAATCATAGTGTGAAATTTCTAGTAACCAACCGTTAATTGACTACAGTTATTCAAAGGGGTGGAAAATGCAATATAGGGAAATAATAGTTTGTTCCCCCGTGTCACAGTTATTGGTAGCACCGTTGAGGTTTGAGTCTACTCAGTGAAGGAGTGTTGACTCCATAGCTCCAGGTCGTCCGGCTACTCGCCCCTACAGGCATTCTGTAGTATTCAGGTCTAGAGACTAAAGAAGGAGGTTGATTTTGTTTCAGGAGAACCGTTTCTGTTTTGATTTCACCACATCTATTGAGTTACTATTCTGGTGAAAGTCCCAATGGCGATCAATTTCTTACTTTTCTGATAGAAGTCTCCCAAGTTTTTTCTTGGTCTCATGCCCTGCTGCAAGGTTTCTCAGGCCTTTGGAGGGGAGACAGGCCCACATTATCATAGACCCTCCACTGCACTTAAATGCTTTTCCATATATTCATGTTATGTTTCAAGCCCACCAGCAACGTTTGTTGCCAAAACGCTAAAATGTATTCTCTCCTCAGCAAAGCCCACAGATCCAGTTAAAGTCCCAGAAGAGGTTATGATGTGATGATAGGATGGAAAGGGCTCTATCGCTGCCAGTCGGCACAAAACAGTGACTAATGGTTCCTGTCTACGCTAGTTGACCAGAAGATGCCACCATTTCCCCGCGGGGAGGGGAGGTTTTACCAGGGATGAAAATGAATTTGTCTGTATCTGAATGGAGAAAACAGCAGCAGATTTTGGTATTAACGACAGTCATGCAATTGTTCTTTTAACTATATTTTACTGGAGTTCTTTATTGTAAGGCCCCAACCCCCTCAAAAAAATGTTAATGGTTGATATAAAAAAAAAACTCATGCAACACTAACTTAAAAAAAAAAAGATGAAAATCCAGTGGATCCAAGCTGTTTTGAACAGTTGATTTAAACAAGTGGACTGCAAGATATTAACCTTAGACTGGAAAGGGTATTGGAAAATGTTAAAGTAACTTCTATGTTTGAAATTCAGTATAGCATCTTTTCATCCTCTGCTTTCCTGCAAGATCAGGTTTATGACTGAGGTTCATTTTGTGTACCTTGTTAAAAGGAGGAGTTTAAAAAGTCTATTCATGAGAACAAAACTTAAGATTTTTTTTTTTGTTGTTTTTTTTTGTTTTTTACATGTCCTGTTTGGCATTCTAGTATTAAGGTTTGCCGTCTTAATGCCAAGGAGAGACCAACAGATTTACTTTCATAAATGGAGCATTACTGCTTTCGTTATAGTGCTCCACTTGATATATATCCAAAAAGCTTTTATAGATATTATTTGGGATTGTTTTAAGTTCATTATATATCCATGACAATACACATAACCATTAGTAGTGTTCTGCAGAAACAATGTATTACACTGATTAAAGCATTTTTGTGGAATGGTAAGAAGTCGAGAATTGAATCAAGAACGCACTTCCAGATTTAGAGCAATGTAATATTGTATTTGAAATTAATTAATAAAGCAGACACTTGAAAACACCAGATTCAATTCTGTTAGCTCTGTTTAATGTCATTTAGGTCCTGTCACAAAAATCTATCGATCTAGTGCAGAGAAACCTGGCTGTACGTGTAGGAAAATCTCCCTTCTGGGGGCGTATATGGCTAGAGATAGAAGTATAGGAGATAGAGATTAGATCTGTGGAAGGGACATTTATACCATTTAGTTTGGTAAAAGAAGCTTTCACTATGATATAAAGGGGATTTTTGGAAGTATTTACAACTCAGGTGTGGTTTGTAATCTGCTTTTGATCTACAACTGATGCAGAACGTAGATATGATAACGAACTGCTTAAACTCACCTAGTAATGTGTGGTCGGCCTCTGTGTTTGACAAAAACAACTTTTAAGTCAACAAGAAGGACTTTGTGAGAGCAAAGGGATCTAAATATTAAACTCAATGAAGACATATGGAGTAATATTATCTCAAGAATAAGGTGGGGCTATTAGATATGCTTGAAGTGCATGTATTCATTATTAGATTGTACAGATGGGTCTACAGCAAGATAATAAATGTTGCAAATGTGGCTAGGAAATCGGTATCTATCTTCATTTGGGAAAGTGGACTAGACTAAATCACCGCTGCTGCATTTGTTGGCAGATAAATCTCTCCTTGACTGATCGCAGAAATGTCAGGGTTTGCAGTGGCTGGATTCGTTGTTGCTGCAAGACTTATTCTAAGGGACTGGAAAAGTCCCCACAGACCCTAGATCGGGGACTGGATTAAACCCATGACAGAGATGGCTTCTTTTGAATCACTAAGATAATCAATGTTCAGGTAAAAGAAGAAAAAAATGAACTAAATATGGATTTAAGTCATTGATTAGATCACAGGATGGAATCATCACTGCGTATTTGCTCGGTATGTGCCATTTTTTGATTTTGACTTTGATTGCATGGAATTGTGTTGTTATATTTGTATTTTGGTTCTTTCTTTGTCTGTTTGTATGAAAATTCAATAAAAAAAAACTTAAATGGAAAAAAAAAAACCTCTTGCAAGTTGACAATATCACAGGTGTCCTGCTACGATGTTTCTCAGTTGTGTCAACATTTCAGTTTCATCTTTGCTCACACGGGTTACTTTATTACTAATTAGCTCAGATCATAAAAGCATGTAGTAAGTGGGGTTTTTTTTTGTGTCTTGTCAAACAGTCATATCTGAATCATGCGTATAGAATGTTTTGCATCACTGGGCCATACTCACAGGAAGAGTCACAGAACTGTATCACAGTTCATCCTCGGATGCTCAGTAAAAGCAGCAAAAGAAGAAAGACAGTGAGAGAGGAAAAGAACAGCTGACCATAATAAAGTGATTGTTTAAAACTGGGTTGTGTTAATAGGTAGAAATTATAAACCTCCTTGTTGTTGTTTTTTTTAGAAGAACAGAAAGATTTGATCAGGATTATGGCAGCTGCATTACTCCGCAAAAGCACTCACACCCTTGAACCTTTCCGCAATGTTATTATGCTACAAACATCAGCGTGCTTTTATGGGGATATTGGGATTTTGTAAATAAAACAAAGCAACACATATTTGTCAGATGGAAGAAAAGTTATAAATTTTTTCCAAAAAAATAATTGAAAGGTTTAGCGTGTATTTGTAGCAACCCCCTCTGAGTTGATGAGCCTTGTGCGCCGTTTCTTTTTTTATTTACAATAATAACTCTGTCATGGTTTAGTTTTGATTCAGCTTTTGTTGCCATTGGTATTTGGTTTTTCCAAATTGTTTTAGTTAGGGTTTGACTTTATTTATTGTTTTTAGTTTCTCCTTCCCCTCACTTCAGCCTTCCCTTCCACTGCAGTTAGTCACACCTGCCAGCCACTAATTAGCCAGACTCACTTCACCTGCCAGCCTCCCTACTTAAGCCTCACTCTGCCTGTCACTCCTTTGCCGGTCCGTCATCTTTCCACACCTCTCCATGCCAGTTCCCGTTTTGCCTTGGAAGCTTTGTTTCACTCCTGTTGTTAAGGTTAGTCCTGCCAGTCACTCTAAAGACTATTCGTTCACTGTTTGCTCCTGGAGAGGTTCTGCTCTGTGTCCTGGTGTCTCTCAAGTTCTGCTAACCTGACTAGCCACTCTGAGAAAGCTCTGCCCGGTGCCAAGCCTCCCAGCTTCGTTTGGACTCTCTCTCCAGGCTGTCAGCCCCTGCCTTCACCTGCACCCCTGAGCCGTTGTATTCCTGCACCTCCGGTTACATCTTCCATCAGTCATCAACCCTTCAATAAACCTCTCAAACTTTTGTCCTGTGTGTGTTCTGAGTTCATCAATAAACAAATCCTGACAGTACGGACCGGCCAAAAGGATGAACTCAGACACCACATGGAACTTACCTGCAGGGGCTGACACCCCGGAGATCCGTGCATACCTGGACATGTGCGAACGCCTGATGAAAGAGAGGTACGCCAGGATGGCTTCTGCCCAGGACCCTGCGCCGCCGATCAAGGCCGACTCCACTCCCCAGGTGTTCTACGTGGGCGTTGTTGCCGCTACCCCAGGGCACGAGAAGAGAAGCCGCAGATCCCTTCGTCGCCTATGTCACCACCTCTATGACTCGCAGCTGGCTCCCCGAGTAAAGCTCAATGTTCCATCCATCAGAGCCCCACATGTCGAGGAGGACCAGCTGTGGAGCTTCTATTACGGTGACCGGGACGACCTTCTTCCCCGTGGGCCTGTAGCCACCCCTCTGCCAGCCTCTGTACCCCCGTCTGGCTCCTCCCGGCTAGGACGCCGGGCACTCCGACGCCTTAAGGCCTCCGAAGACTCGCTCCCGCTCAGGTCCCGTGAGGGGGTTCAGGAGGACCCGCCCTCTGAAGCCTGTAGCCCGGCAGCGTCCGAGGTAGCTGAAGAGATGGTTCCGCCTCCACCCGAAAACTCCACTCTGCCGGCCACCGTAGGCTTCGCTCTGCCGGCCGCTGAAAGCTCCGCTCCGCCGGCCGACGTAGGCTCCGCTCTGCCGGCCACCGTAAGCTCCGCTCTGCCGGCCACCGTAAGCTCCGCTCTGCCGGCCACCGTAAGCTCCGCTCTGCCGGCCACCGTAGGCTCCGCTCTGCCGGCCTCTGAAGGCTCCGCTCTGCCGGCCACCGTAGGCTCCGCTCCGCCGGCCGACGTAGGCTCCGCTCTGCCGGCCACCGAAAGCTCCGCTCTGCCGGCCTCTGAAGGCTTCGCTCTGCCGGCCACCGCAAGCTTCGCTCTGCCGGCCTCTGAAGGCTTCGCTCTGCCGGCCGCTGAAAGCTCCGCTCCGCCGGCCGACGCAGATCAGCCCGAGGCCTCCGAGGAAGCCGCCCTGCCTCAGGCCGAGGCCTCCGAGGAAGCCGCCCTGCCTCAGGCCGAGGCCTCCGAGGGAGTAGTTTCGCCTCAGGCCGAGGCCTCCGAGGGAGTAGTTTCGCCTCAGGATGAGGCCTCCGAGGGAGTAGTTTCGCCTCAGGATGAGGCCTCCGAGGGAGTAGTTTCGCCTCAGGATGAGGCCTCCGAGGGAGTAGTTTCGCCTCAGGATGAGGCCTCCGAGGGAGTAGTTTCGCCTCAGGATGAGGCCTCCGAGGGAGTAGTTTCGCCTCAGGATGAGGCCTCCGAGGGAGTAGTTTCGCCTCAGGATGAGGCCTCCGAGGGAGTAGTTTCGCCTCAGGATGAGGCCTTAGTTGATGCTACTCCTATTTCTAGTTCGTCGTGCCGGGGTCGTCCTCCACGACGCCCGCACCAGACTTTCCTGTTCGGCCGGAGCCAAAGACTGCGGACTCCGGGCCGCTCAACTTTGCTTCGTCGGGGCCGTCCACAACGGCGCCCGCCTCTGACTTTCCTGTCCGGCCGGAGCCGCAGACTGTGGACTCCAGGCCGCTCGACTTTGCCTCGTCGGGGCCGCCCACCACGGCGACCGCCTCTGACTTTCCTGCTCGGCCGGAGCCGCAGACTGCGGACTCCGGGCCGCTCGTCTTTGCCTCGTCGGGGCCGTCCACCACGGCGCCCGCTTTTGACTTTTCTGTTCGGCCGGAAC
This sequence comes from Fundulus heteroclitus, assembly GCF_011125445.2. NCBI lineage: Eukaryota > Metazoa > Chordata > Actinopteri > Cyprinodontiformes > Fundulidae > Fundulus > Fundulus heteroclitus. Next base: position 603,492 of record NW_023397406.1, on the reverse strand, counting down.
TGCCGACCGCGGTCTCCAGGCCGCTTGACTTTGCCTCGTCGGGGCCGTCCACCACGGCGCCCGCCTTTGACTTTTCTGTTCGGCCGGAGCTGCCGACCGCGGTCTCCAGGCCGCTTGACTTTGCCTCGTCAGGGCCGCCCTCCTCAAGGGCTTAGTCGGGCGATGCTGCTCCGCCGCCTGCCTCGTCCAGGACGACCTCCACGAGAACTCTTGCGGCTTAGCAGCCGTCTTTGCCTACGCCCTTAAGGCCAGTGCTTTCTGTTTTATTTTGTTTAAGCTCGGTTTTAGTTTTGATTGATTTAGAATTCCTCGGTTTAGAATTATTTAGGGGGTTCTTTGTTTTCTTAGAGTACTTAGTCTCTGTTTTGCTTTGTTTTTTCCTGCTCTGTTTTAGGAGTCTAGATTTTGCCTTAGTTTTCTAGGTTTGCCCAGCCTTGTCATTTTAGCTTTAGCTCTCTGGTTGTCACGTTAGTGTACTTGTTCAAGTCCTAGTTTTTCTTGTTTTTTCCTTCATTCGTAGTTAGCTTTAGTTTCATTTTCTGCTTTAGTGTTTTGATTTTATGTTTTGCCTTAGTTTTTCTTTTGTGGTGTTATCCCTGCTCTAGTTTTGCCTTATTTTCTAGTTCTTGGTTTGATTCTTTATTTTTGTCCTGCGCTTTTAGTTTCCAGCGCTCCTTAGGTCTTAGCGCTCACTTAGATTTCTGACCCCTGGCCCTGAGCTGTTTCATGCTCCTTAGCTTTGGCTGGTTCGAGCTTCCTTGGTTTCTGTTTTGGCCTCTTAGTTCCTTAGTCCCCTGGCGTGTTATGACGCCCTCTGTTTCTCGGTTCTCTGGCGTGTTTGGACGCCCACTGATTCTTGGCTCTCTGGCGTGTTAGGACGCCCTCTGATTTTCGGTTCCCCGGCGTGTTAGGACGCCCTCTGATTCTCGGTTCCCCGGCGTGTTAGGACGCCCTCTGATTCTTGGTTCCCTGGCGTGTTGGGACGCCCTCTGATTCTTGGTTCCCCGGCATGTTAGGATGCCCTCTGATTTGTGGTTCCCCAGCGTCTTAGGACGCCCTCGGTTCCCCGGCGTTTTAGTACGCCCTCCGTTCTAGTTCCTTGGCATTTTAGATGTTTCTGCTTCCCTTGTGCCCCGGCGTTTCCCTCACGCCCCGGCGTTCTCTTCCCCAAGCCCCGGCGTTTCCCTCACGCCCCGGCGTGTTCTTCCCTCTGGCGTTGTCGTACGCCTGTTCTTCCCTCTGGCGTTGTCGTACGCCTGTTCTTCCCTCTGGCGTTGTCGTACGCCTGTTCTTCCCTCTGGCGTTGTCGTACGCCTGTTCTTCCCTCTGGCGTTGTCGTACGCCTTTTCTTCCCTTTGGCGTTAAGTACGCCCGTTTCTTCCCTTTGGCGTTAAGTACGCCCGTTCCTTCCCTTTGGCGTTAAGTACGCCCGTTCCTTCCCTTTGGCGTTAAGTGCGCCCGTTCCTTCCCTTCGGCGCTGTCGTGCGCCCGTTCCTTCCCTTTGGCGCTGTCGTGCGCCCGTTCCTTCCCTCTGGCGCTGTCGTGCGCCCGTTTCTTGCCTCTGGCGCTGTCGTGCGCCCGTTTCTTGCCTCTGGCGCTGTCGTGCGCCCGTTTCTTGCCTCTGGCGCTGTCGTGCGCCCGTTTCTTGCCTCTGGCGCTGTCGTGCGCCCGTTTCTTGCCTCTGGCGCTGTCGTGCGCCCGTTCTTCCCTCTGGCGTTGGCATGTCTGGACTTGCCCTTTGACATTGGCGCGCCTGCTCCTTCCCTCTGGCGTTGGTGCGTCTGGCCTTGCCCGTTTTGCCTTGTGGCGGTGTTCGCCCGTCTTGCCTGGTGGCGATGTTTGCCAGTCAGCGTCGGTTGGGCGCCCTTTTGTTGGCCTTTCGGCATCCGCTGGACGTTCTTTGTTTTGCCTACCAGGGGTTGTTAGAAACCCCTTTTAGTCCGCTTTGTTTTTCCTTTGTTTCGAATCGCCCTGAGTGGGTAGTTTTTTGTTTGATTTTGGCCCACCATCCGTGCCACCCTCCACCCACCCTGCTTTGATCAGTTTGGTTTGACTCTAGCCCGCCATCCATACCACCCTCCACCCACCCTGGGTTGGTTGTTGTTTGGCTTGTTAGGCCGTCCGGAGACCGGCCTTGAGGGGGGGGTAATGTCATGGTTTAGTTTTGATTCAGCTTTTGTTGCCATTGGTATTTGGTTTTTCCAAATTGTTTTAGTTAGGGTTTGACTTTATTTATTGTTTTTAGTTTCTCCATCCCCTCACTTCAGCCTTCCCTTCCACTGCAGTTAGTCACACCTGCCAGCCACTAATTAGCCAGACTCACTTCACCTGCCAGCCTCCCTACTTAAGCCTCACTCTGCCTGTCACTCCTTTGCCGGTCCGTCATCTTTCCACACCTCTCCATGCCAGTTCCCGTTTTGCCTTGGAAGCTTTGTTTCACTCCTGTTGTTAAGGTTAGTCCTGCCAGTCACTCTAAAGACTATTCGTTCACTGTTTGCTCCTGGAGAGGTTCTGCTCTGTGTCCTGGTGTCTCCAGAGTTCTGCTAACCTGACTAGCCGCCCTGGAGAAACTCAGCTCTGTGCCCTGGTGTCTCTCAAGTTCTGCTAACCTGACTAGCCACTCTGAGAAAGCTCTGCCCGGTGCCAAGCCTCCCAGCTTCGTTTGGACTCTCTCTCCAGGCTGTCAGCCCCTGCCTTCACCTGCACCCCTGAGCCGTTGTATTCCTGCACCTCCGGTTACATCTTCCATCAGTCATCAACCCTTCAATAAACCTCTCAAACTTTTGTCCTGTGTGTGTTCTGAGTTCATCAATAAACAAATCCTGACAAACTCAAGGTGAATCAGACTGGATAGAGAGCACCCGTGAATTGCCCTTTTTAATATCTCGTGTATCCAGTGTGATTCTTAACTGGATTGATGGTGTAGACTTTGCCTGGGACACCCTCAGGCAGACCATTGTCGTAGCGCTGGCTACATGTTGGAGCAGGGCTCACCGACCTTTATGAAACCGAGAGCTACTTCAACGGTGTTGTGTCATATGAAGGGCTACCAGTACTGATGCTTTGTTATAGATATTGTCATTTCTAAATGTATATAAATGCAAGTGTGATTGAACAAAAAAGAGTAACGGAATAAAATAAAGTTTTGGAGGTGGGTTGTGTTTTTTTTTAGAACAGGCTCGTTGGCACCATGTTGGTGACCCCTGTGTTAGAGTCTGGTTTAGACCCCATGCGGTCTTAAAAAGCTTTTCTCCCAGGATTACTAGGTATATTTAGACCTTCCATCTTCCCGTCAACTACATCCAGCTCTCCTGTCTTTGCTGACAACAAAAACATCCCCATAGCATGATGCTGCCGCCGCCGGCATGTTTCCTGTTTAACGTGATGTGCCGTGTTTTCTTTTCTTTCTCACACACTGTTTTGCATGTAAGTCGTTGAGTTCGTGTTTGTTCTCATTTTATGTCTTGTGGCAAAATGTAAGCAGGACTTCTTAAGACTTTCTTTCAACAATGACCTTCTTTCCACTCTTCTAAAAAACAGCATGTTTGTGGATTACAGGTGTGATAGTTGTCCTGTCAACAGATTTCATTCAGCGGTATCAGATTAAAGGGGGATGACTACAAATGCACTCCACGCTTATTTGATTTTGCTGGTGAACGTGTCTAAAAGCCACGTATCACTTTCCTCCCGCTTTCCAATTACGTAGTGGTTCGGGTCTAAATTTCATTATTATTTGCGGCCGTGGCGTTAAGGAAAGCGGAGAAGTTCAAGGGGTGTGAAAACTTTTGCCAAGCACAATCAGCTCTGTCACAACAGTTGAAGAGTCACGTTTCTAATTTACTTTGGCTAAACGGGACTGAGACTGACCTCACGGGGGGGTTTAGAGGAGGGGTCAGCCTCTTTTACAAACAAAAAGCAGTGGTCCCCCCCCATAACAAAATCAACAAACATTCAGAGTATTAATAAACTGAAACTTTTCAAAACCCTTTCTGGCTCATATTTCAGCGTTGTCACCCCCCCCCCCCCCTGACTCTGACTCTCAGCATCCCCTCATGTGCATATGGAGACCAGCCTACCTTCCTCATAGCCCCAGTCCAGCTCATCTTTCCCAGGGATATAATCTGACTCCTCGTTCACATTGTCGGCCATGGTGCCTCGCAGCTCCTTCTCTTTGGGTGGAAACCGGTCCGTGTTCCCAGGAAGCTCTCAGTCCCGCTGGTTCAAGTTCATTCACTTGCAGACGAAGCTGAGTTTCTTCAACCTGCTGGACAGATTCCCCAAAGAGTAAAAACGCTCTCTCTTTCCGCTTCTTCTGTTTTTGTCTTTGATTTAGTTTCTGTCCTACCTGTTTTGTTTTTTTTTAAATCTTTACAACCCTCCTTACCTCAGTCTCAGCTGCTGTGCACAAATCCACTAACGGATGAGAGTGAAGCGGTCTGCCTGTTTCTCTTTCCTCTGTGTTGCTCCTCCTCCCTCTCTCTCTCTCTCTCTCTCTCTCTCTCTCTCTCTCTCTCTGCTGTTATCTGTATCTCCTCCACTCTTTCTTTCTTCTTTTTCTTCATCGCTCTCTCTGCAGGCTGCAGGTGGGCCTGCCCACTGTGACTTTCTTCCAGAGAAAGTCAGATAAGAACTTCTTCAATGGGAAACGAATGTTGGCTGCTGTAATATTTTCCTCATTTGTTTCACACCGTGTAGTCAAACATTGTGTGTCATATTGCTTTAACCTCACCGTTGTTTGGGGTCTCCTGGCAGTATTTTGTGTGCCTGCGTGTTGGAATGCTGGCAGGAAGGTCATGCTGCGGGTTCTTCGCGGAGGCCACACACACACACACCTACCCCTGGGTGAAGGAAACGGCAATGGTAGAGAAAACAGACAGAAAAAAATAGGCCGAATGTACAGAGAGACAGGCCAGACTGTTCTCCAGCCCTGATGACTTCAAGATGGACATAAAAAACTAGTTCTCAATTCCCACACCCACTTTTGGCAGAGGTCCTGAGTGAGGTTCTAGACTCTACAATGTCCACCATGTAAGATACATAAAACTTGTTTTAAATAGAAGGAGAGGTGGTACTTTTTTTTTTTTTTTAAAGAAACGTGTTTTAAACGTAAAAAAGTTAGGAAGAGTTAACCGTCCCTCCTGTTCTTTGGTGCCTTTCTTTTTAATCCACATCCTCCGGGCTGCTGATGTTAATTACCCTACATTCTTTATCTGGAAACTGTCCTTGGTGCAATTGAAATGACAGCAAGATCCCTTGTCTCCTTACAGTAGGTCTAAAACAGAGCATGCAAGCATCCCAGAGCCTGAGGTCCAAAACAGCAACCTCACTGAGGGTGTCTTTAGTCCATCCATCCATCCATCCGTCCATTTTCTAACACATCCCTAACACCATCCTCTGTGGGGTCACGAGGGGTACTAGTGCCTATCTCCAGCTGTCAATGGTCGAGAAGCGGACAGGTTGCCAGTCTATCACAGGTGTCTATAGTATATATATATATATATATATATATATATATATATATATATATATATATAGACAGTTGAGTCTGAAAGGTCTCAACAAGATGTTCAACTCCTTTCACATGTCATCTGTGGCACTGGCTGTGCAAACTGTGACAATGATTTGCAAACTAAACATGTGTTACATTTTATGTAACAAGATGGTTTCTTGGGATTCAGAGTAAGTGTGTGAAGCAGGAAAACTGTGCTTTGCTCCTGTCTGGCAGTCTGTCGATAATTTTAACAACTAAAGAAGTCGCCCCCTGCTGGGCAGTTAAAAGAATGCATGTTTCTCTTCATAGAAAGTCAATCATATAGTTTCCAGTTTATAGGCAGGGTTACGAAGACGTGATAATGGTTCTGATGAGAGATTAGGATTTGAAATTAGTTCTCGAAATTTCATCCAACTTTTTTTAAGTCAGTGTAAGAAACTACAGTGAGGCTAAAGTTAACAGGATGAGACAAGATTAAAAAAAAGCCTGTAATTTTTTTTTAAATAAGATAGAAATAGGAGTACAAATCCAATACAGGTGTACAAAAAACACAGGTTAAAAAATAGCAAATGATCCAAATTTTCTGAATTTGCCATTGTCCTCCTTTTTCACTACATTTCTGCACAAGCTACAACATACATGAATGGTCATGTCAGATAATATGAATAAAGGATTTTATAAGTGTTGGAGTTTAATGATAGAAAAGACAGACTCCTATGATGACTGATGCTCAGGACAAAATTCAGATGTGAATTAATTTAATTGTGTTGCTAGCAGAAGAGTTACCATGGAGCTTTAGGTCTGATTAGGATGCTAAACTTCTGAGCAGCTGCGACCCCTATCCTCCTCATTCTCCACATATTTTGATAATACACAGAGATGCTTACGTGACCCAAAGGTATTTATACCTTCTACAAGGTTACATGAAAGAGAAAATGCACATTGACGTGGATAAAGCTTTAATTAATTCCTGATGTTTAAATTGCACTGCATTCTTTCACACTTTGAATGAAAATGTGACTTAAGCTTGACATGTGTCTGAAAACTGTAGCATGAGCACATTTGACCTTTTACAATTATTAGCCTCTTTAGTCAAGATGTATGAAAATAAATCCCTCTTTTAATGCCATACCATAAAGTTACACCAAAAATTCATCACAAATCCAGCCTGTATGTGAGGTATAACTACTCACCTTGGAAGCAAAGAAACAAACTTTTAAATGTTATCACTTATGGTGCCTTAGGATGATCAATACACCCTTACTTCAACAGAGAGGATTTTTGTTTGTTTGTTTGTTTGTTTTTTGTCTTTTGCATTTAAAGTGTCTCTGACAAATGAAGTCTGGACAAATTACATATTCAAAGTTTCTGAAACTTCTAAATAAACTTAAAAAGTAAATTAATAAAACACTTCAGTATTACTTATTTTATATAAACTTCTAGGGGCTGGCAAAAAGTATGTGACCTGTATTTTGGAAAAATGAATAATCAAAATAAAATGAAAAAAAGGATTTCTTGCTATTATTGTAATCAGACTAAAGGCTGTATTTTTCCAAAAATGTAAATGCAACATCATGCTACTGCAGTAAAAGGTTGATTTTATTTCAAGGATCCTTTCACATTTTTATTTGGTGGTCTGCTCAAAACAATTACCGTTCTGCTCAGGGTTGCATTGATTTTGCTGAGAAAATTGCCTCATGCTGCCATCAAAGGAAATTGCATGTAACTACAATGTTTTTCTTAAACCCAAGGAGCATACAGGACTTTGTCATTAGTTGTAAGCCTAAAAAAATGAGCTTCCTTGAAAAGCAGAAACAGTGTACTCATTTTTCTTTTAGTTTTTTTTTTTTAAGATCTTGCTTCAGTCCTTAATTGTTGAGGAGTTTGCTTTAAAAGATCCAGTGTGAAGGTTGCTATAGCAAATGGTACATCATTAAAAAGTAATCCGAATGGGTTTTAAATCATCCCTAAGGCGTCTGATTTTAGTTTTTATAGTGTTTTACCTTAATACCAGATAATCGGCTGACATTCACCTTTTCCTGGCTAAAAAAGCTCATAAAAACTAATCCACATCAGAAATGGGTCATGGTCTCATACATTCTGCTGTCCATCAAGAGTTAAAACATTACTTTGAATGTTTTTTATGTTTTAGAGAATAAAACAGAAGAACCATTTGATTGTGATCTCAGGGACGGCAAATTAACATTGATCTGGGGGGATCCGCAGGAATTCCCAGTGAAGGAAGGTGTGAAAAAGAGGTCTTTGTTTTTAAAATTATGCTAAAACTTGACAGAAAAATCAGGGAAAATTAATCCATATAAGATTTTTTTTAATAACTCATTTTGCATATATTTTGGGGAGGTCAGACAAGGGTTAGGCTACAATAATGGGGGTGGACCTTGATCTTTGGAAGCTCTTCTGGTGTGGCTGCATTTTCATGCTTGGGTATTGAAGATCTTATCTAAAAGCTCTGAACTCTGAATTTGAAAAGACATAAATTTATTTTGTTTTGTCTTTTTCTACATTTTGATATTTTTTTTAATTTTGAGCTTGAACTTTGACGAGACATAGGGGGCAGTTCCCCTGGATTGGCAGACTGGGTGGTGGTCCCCCTATTTAAAAAGGGGGACCGGAGGGTGTGTTCCAACCACAGAGGAATTACACTTAAGCCTCCCTGGTAACGTCTATTCAGGGGTTCTGGAAAGGAGGGTCCATCGGATAGTGGAATCTCCGATTCAGGAAGAGCAGTGTGGTTTTCGTCCTGGCCGTGGAACACTGGACCAGCTCTACACCCTCAGCAGGATTCTGGAGGGGGCATGGGAGTTTGCCCAACCAGTCTACATGTGCTTTGTGGATCTGGAGAAGGCATTCGACCGTGTCCCCCGGGGGATCCTGTGGGGGGTACTCCGGGAGTATGGAGTACCGGACCCTTCAATAAGGGCTGTCAGGTCTCTGTACGACCGGTGTCAGAGTCTGGTCCGCATTGCCGGCAGTAAGTCGGACTCGTTTCCGGTGAGAATTGGACTCCGCCAAGGTTGCCCTTTGTCACCGATTCTGTTCATAACTTTTATGGACAGAATTTCTAGGCGCAGCCAAGGTGTTGAGGGGATCCGTTTTGGTGGCCTTAGGATTGCGTCTCTGCTATTCGTGGATGACGTGGTCCTATAGTGGTCCTTAACACCCAAACCTAAGATGAAGGGAGTGGTGTATACGGTTCAGTGCAGTGAGGAATGTTCTGATCTTTATAGTGGAGAAACCGAACAACCTCTCCACAGACGCATGGCTCAACACAGAAGAGCTACCTCCTCAGGACAAGACTCTGCTGTCCACCTACACCTTAAGGACAAAGGACATTCTTTTTGAGGACCAAAATGTTCACATTTTGGACAAAGAAGACAGATGGTTTGAAAGGGGTGTGAAGGAAGTCATCTACTATAAAAGAGAAAAACCAACCTTAAACAGAGGAGAAGGCCTTAGGTTCCAACTCTCAAAAACTTACAATACGGCTATAGAATTAATTCCGGCCAATCATCACCTCAGTTCTCACCCTCATATGGGTGATCAAAACATTGCTCCTTTAAGCCAGGCCAATAACAACCCTAACGACTCCTCGTTACATAAGAGTGGACCAGTTTCGGTTCAATCTGCTGTCTTAATGGCTTTAACGACCGGCCATTACTAAGGGGTGGACCTGTTTCGGTTGAATTTGCATGTTATCTAAGCCATTACAAGGCATTTGTTTGGGCAGTAGTATAAAGCTTGGTACTCATCGTTAATCTAGACCTTTTGAATTGAGAAACATCTTCAACTACGGAAACAAGTCCAATTGCTTTGTTTTTTACTTTTTTTTTTAAGTGGTCCTATTGGCTTCATCAGGGCGTGATCTACAGCTCTCACTGGAGCGGTTCGCAGCCGAGAGCAAAGCAGCCGGGATGAGAATCAGTGCCTCCAAATCCGAGACCATGGTCTTGAACCGGAAAAGGGTAGAGTGCCTCCTCCGGGCTGGGGAGGATGTGCTGCCCCTAGTGGAGGAGTTCAAGTATCTTGGGGTCTTGTTCACCAATGAGGGGAAGATGGAGCGGGAGATCGACAGGTGGATTGGTGCGGACTGTACCGATCCGTTGTGGTGAAGAGAGAGCTGAGCCAAAAGGCGAAGCTCTCGATTTACCGGTCGATCTACGTTCCTCCCCTCATCTATGGTCACGAGCTTTGGGTCGTGACCGAAAGAATGAGATCCTGAATACAAGCGGCTGAAATTAGTTTTCTCCATAGTGTGTCTGGGCTCTCCCTTAGAGATAGGGTGAGGAGCTCAGTCATCCGGGGAGGACTCAGAGTAGAGCCGCTGCTCCTCCACATCAAGAGGAGCCAGTTGAGGTGGCTCGGGCATCTGGTCAGGATGCCTCCTGGACGCCTCCCTGGTGAGGTGTTCCGGGCACGTCCCACCGGGAGGAGACCCAGAGGAAGACCCAGGACACGCTGGAGGGACTATGTCTCCCGGCTGGCCTGGGAACGCCTTGGGGTTCCTCCTGAGGAGCTGGCCCAAGTGGCCGGGGAGAGGGACGTCTGGGCCTCCCTACTGAAGCTACTACACCCGCGACCCAACCCTGGATAAGCGGAAGAAGACGGACGGACGGACGGACGGATGGAACTTTGACAAATCTGTAATCTTTTGTATACAATTAAAGTTCAGTTCCAAGGATTCTTCCACATGGGGAGAAAAAAAGACTCAGTGCCTCCGTATGTATTTTCTCTCCATACTTCCAGAACATTTTCAGAAGGATTTTGGTCCTTTGGGAAACAACACAAACAAAACCTGTGAGAGGATCTCATTCATTGTATTATGCTGTTGTCGGATATGAGGGAGCGAGTCATTAAAACTCTTTGCACGATGAAAAACAAACCAGGGGTCCTAATAAACAGTAAAATTTTGTTTTCTCTCACACATTCATATAAAATGTTATGTATATACACCGGCTTTTCTGTTCCTGTCTTTCATTAACTCTCAAGATACAACAGAAATTCAAATACAAGCCTGTCATACAAGAGAAAACATTCCCTTGAAAGCAAAAAGGTTTTCTTGTGGACTGTGGTAACCATGGCCACCTGTAAGTAGCGCTAGAGAGACTTCACATTTCTAACAATTTATACTATTTTATAACAGTCGTTGGAGTTTTCTGTTAATAGCAGTAAACACGCCAGAACGTAGATGTTCATGTTTAGGTTAAATAACCAGAGTGCAGTTACCACTGAATTTCTGGAATTTTTGACGTCGTCCGAAGAAAGGAAACACATCGTGAAGTTTCCGAGCAGTCTTTGAACACATCATTTTGTAGCGTGGCGAGGGCGGACCGTGTGACGTTGAGCCGAGGCTCTGGCTGTTTATTGTTCCTTCCTGAGCACCGATAGAGGAAAAAAAAAAAAAACAGGCTAACGATCCTCCAGCTTCTGTTTCCACACGTCTCTCGCTCGGTTTTACGAAACTGCAACGGTTCACACGGCCGACCGCCACAACCAGGGGCCATGGCGTACGCGTATCTCTTCAAATACATCATCATCGGGGACACGGGTAAGCTGCATTTTAGCCGCTTAGCTAGCAGCTAGCGCGGTGTTTCCGCAGTGTTGGATAGTCCAATGACGTGGTAAAAGCAGAGACCCATAGGGGTGGGATGACAGCTCCGGTTCTGCCGTGTTAACACAGCGGAACACGTCTAAAACACGGTGACAGTGGGGAGGGGAAGTGAACGCGTGCTCTGGCCGTGCTCCCCCGGACCGCCGCGGGTGTTTATACCGGCAGATGTTTGGCCTTTTGTCCGTTTTGCGTCGAGGGTGGGGGTGTTAGCCCAACCCGCTAACCAGCTTAGCATGTAGTAAATGTCCAGCAACAGCTGTCACGACCGCACATTACCGTCACGGTGGATCCCAAAATCTTACGAGGGGGGACAAAACTCAACGCGTGGAGTATATTTCCCGAAGAATAGTCACCGCCAGTAGCAGCTAACGTTAGCATGGCCACATATTATTGAAGGCCTGAAGCTAAAGCCTCAAATATCCCACTGAAATGGCGTAGAGGCACCTCCAAATACCGATTACGTTTATGTTCACGATTTAAAATGGTATTTTCTTCTGGGAAGATAAATAAAAATAGGAAGCTGTGGAGTTTAAGGTTGCGTTTAATCTTAATTGGCCTCCCGGTAATTATGCAGACGAGGCTATCATGTGTTTACTAATGGGGGGGGCCTGTTGAGTTAGCTTGCGGTGAGCCAGCAGGTGCATTTTTCTAATCTTGCTGCATCTCAAAGATGAGATAACAGCGTTAGAAAGAGTGACTGGTGTGATAGCAGCTATGTTGTAACGAGGATCATCTTTGCACAGCTCAATGTGCAAACTTCAATTAAAGAAAGCGTCAGATTAAAGCAAGGCACGGATCTGCACTGAGTTACAGGCATGTGAGGACCCTACTCTAATTTCAGCCAGCTGAGAGTCTGCTGATGGACAGCGTGTTGACCTGAAGGTGGTTGCGAAACAGCATCGTGTTGTGCTGCCTCCTGTCATTTTCTAGTGATAAATGCCTGGGCGAGGGGCCGCTGAGGTCCTCCCTGGGTTACATGTGTGCCAGGGATGCTTTCACTGCCCAGATGTGTCGTCAGAAGCAGGTTCCTTCTCCTAAAAGAGCAGTTAAACAAAAAAAAAATCAAACAAAAATAATCTACGTGATTAAGTTATTTAGGGTTTTCATATGTTGACACTGTACAGATTATACATTTGAAATGGTAAAACATTTTCCTCTTCTTACCCGTGTTCAGTATGATCTTTTTGAAAGTGTTTCTTATTAGCCACGTTGATCTTTTTTTGTGTGTTTCAGGTTTATACCTAAAAGTTAATAATAATAGCCCGTCTATAGATGGCTGTGATTGGGATAGACAAAGCTGTCTAATAATCATATTAGTCCAAAGTTTTTTTTCCACCCCACATCTGGTGTTTCTTTAGTAAACACATAAAATAAAATCTTATCCCAGTGCTAAATAGATTTACACATCTGAATAGGCATGGGTCGATATGAGATCCTCACACTATGGTAACTAGTCTTTAATTTTTATATATATATATATATATATATTAGTATTAACAGGCATATTTGAAACAAAAAATGAACTAATTGCCTTCATTTAAAACATAAAAAGCAAAAATGTTCTAATACAGTTGCAGTTCTAACACGAATTATCTTGATTTTGATACATTGGCAAAGCAATAGAAACACACTAATTCTAAAAGTAGAGTTTTAAATGTATATTTATTTAACATAACGTTAATTCTGCTCCCTATGGAGTAACACCAATAGAGCGCTCTAATATCAGCTGATTAATTAGTCTGGCCTGGTTGTGAGTCTGATATTAGCTGTTTAACAAAATATGAAACCAGCTGTGCTTTTTGTAAAATAGCTGTACACTTTTTACGCAACCGGAAATCATCCCCGGCCCGTTTTCAGTGTCTTGTGAGGGGAAAAGTGTAGCAGCTGTCATTTCGTGTGCCCCGTGTCACCAATCTGCCCCCTGATGTCATGATGTCAGGGATCCAGAAAGTCACTAAAGTCCTGAGTGAGTCCTGGTCATCCCTCAGGTTGCGGTCTTGCCTGCACAGGCCCGACGCCATCAGCGAGACGCACCGTGTGTCTGTATGCGGTCCAACAGGATCCGGTAGCAATGCTGACCAGATTCCATCAGTTCGGCTCATCCAGTTATTGCTGATGTGCAACAAGTCTTTAGACTTCCTCTTGGAGAACGAGGACGACTCGTTTCCAGTCAGTGGTTTGTTTTTCTTTTCATGCACGTGCTGCATTTTGGACACAAGGAGCAACTTCCCAGCAAAGACGCGTAAAAATATCAATACTTTGGCTCTAGGTTTCAGAAATGGATTTATTCTCGTAGATCAGATTCTGCGTTGCAAACGTAATTTTTCTAAAGTGATTTTGTTCTTTGTCAAAGGTCTTAATCGGCAGGTTGTCTCGGGGCCTTTCTGAAAGGTCAGATTTGTATACCAGCGCTGCCTGGGAGAAACGCCATGGTGCTGTGGGTGTGTAGTAGCTGCTTACGCCTGAACGGCCTCCGTTTATTCTCCCCGTACGTCGTCTGTGTTGTTCGGCGCTCCTCCCGGATCACACCTGCCAGGCCTCCGTCCAGCGTGGAAGAGAGACAGGAGACTTTGTTCTGTTATGCAAGGCAGCAGTTAGCGCGTCCAGGAGTGAATAATTATTGATTGAACTCTTCAAGAGAAAAATGGGAATTCTGTTTCAATTAGGTTTCAAGGCCATGCAGTGCAGAGATTTCATTGACATAAACCGTCTGACCTGAATAACGGTATAGATGAGCGTCTCGTTTCCACGTCATAACTCTGCGTTTTATCGAACCAAGAATATTTCCAAACAACTACATTAAGTCTTACTGGTGAACAAGTGGAAAGTATGGTAGCCTGTTTGGCCGTTATTCTGGTTAGTCCCTCTCTGGCATCTCAATATAAGGACTTTAACCAGAAGGAGCAGTAAGATTAAACATTTTAGCAAATTTAAGTATTTAAAACCTTTGCATAGGTTGATAGATGTAACTGTCTGTCTGCAGGGACACTTCATACCAAGATCCAGCCTCGTCTGAAAAAGTCTGACTTCACTATTGGGATGGTTTGAGGTGCAGCAGCAGATATTAGAAAACATGTTTCTTCCTCCAGCTCCACTTTAATCTGTAGACATAGAAAGTTTCAATTTAACTTTAAATGAGTTTTCCCATCAGTCACCATGATTTTTCATGATCTGATGAAGCTGTTAAGCTTCAAAATGATTGACTCTGCTTCCAGTACAGGCAGATATTTTCATACAACTGAGAACTTTGTTTCTTTGTCGGAAATGACAGGTGTTCTCCAAAATCTTACAAGACAGCGTGTAGTGGCTCTCATTTTTGATTCAAATAATGCCCCTCTATTAACATCTATGGAAAGTGGCGTGTCAAATTATTTCTAACCTCAGTAATGGGTTGAAAAGCCCCTCACCATTACAGAAATCCACCATTTATCATTGCTGTCCAGCTTTTTACATGTTTCCACTGATGGTTTCTCTTTAGTGAATGGTTCCAGGTCTTTAATAATAGTCAGCCTCCTGGCCGTTACCCCAAGCTCCCGCTTCCTCCACAGATTCTCCGTCAACTTTAAGTCAGGATTCTGATTGGACCTCTCCAAAAAGTTAATGTGGCTTTAGTCGGACGAAACGAGTCGATAAAGTTAAAGGGTTACTTTAGATCTGCCAGGGGAAGATACGCTGGATAACATTCCCCCGCTTGCTTTAATGAAATGTTCATGGCAGAGCTACTTATTGCTGCATGCACAATGTTATACCCGAGACATTTTTCGTAAAAAAAAAAATAAGCTAAATAATGCATGAAATGGAAGGCAACACATCTAAATGAGATATAAAGAAGAGGCAACATTAAAGACGGTTTATCCCAGTCCTCTGGGATTTCTAATGTTGTTTTTAAGCTCAGTTTGGCAAGACGTCATTTTCCAAACGGGGAATTTCAGCCGAGTCATCGATGTGGTTCCCAGCTGTCATATGACTGAGGTTTCAGGAGGACCGGCCTGTGACGGGTTCTGTGGACTGACACCGAGCCGGACTCCTCAGCAGGGATTGTGATGCAGCCTGCTGACCTTGCAAAGCTTCAGGTTACACAGCCGAGCGGCCCGCTGAAAACCGACACATCCTCCCCAACGAACCTATTTCTGATGCGCTTATTCGTTTAATAGGAAACATCAGGCTGCTGTTTACCTTCCCGAGCTCTGGGGCGTCGTCTAAAACGCTGGGTTTTGTAAACGGGACCGAATTCCTGCTGCTTTTGTCAGCCTGCCGCTCGCTTACTTGAAAGCAACTTAAGTGAAATAAGCCCAGATGATACTGCTGTTAGTCATCCTCCTTCTTTCATTTTCTGCCATGCAGGACATTAGTCAGCCGCTACGTTGTGTTTAACACTTAATGGCCTTCTAACTTTCATACATGGCACTGACACGCTAAGCTATGAAAAGGAGGAAAACTCTAGTCTATCGTATAATTTCTTCTTCAGAATGGAGAATGTTTTATTGAAGCATATTAAGCCATTATGCCTTCAGAAAGGGCTTAATTTGTAAAGCAAAGCATTCCTGTCTAAGCATTAGTCCATGTTTCTGAACAGCTTGTAAGGATGTTAGTCATGAAGGACTAGTTGCTATGACTACAGTTCAAGTCTCAGTTTTAGAAACTGATCATACTAGCTGAGTTTTCCTGGCTTTGTGTCACTTTGCTGCGTAATGTTGTGATATTTTGTCGTAGGTTGGTGGGCCGGAAGGAGGAACCCGCTTCACCTGAGGATCTTTGTCCGTTCTCATGGGGAACCGCTGCCCATCAAAACATTTTGAAAGCCATGTCTTAATCTTCTGGGTTTAGTTTAGTTGTTGAGCTGTCCTACCAAAACAAAAAAAGCAGATAAAAAGGAGGTAGAGCCTGCAGGATAATAAAATGTTGGATAAGCGTCAGAATAACACAATCTGACTGTCTCTCATCTTCCCACGGTTTATTTTTAGTAGAGATTTTCCAGGCGGGTTTAAGATGTGAACCTAAATGTCAGAGAGTGGCCGTTATTCACCGTGATTACAAGTTTCTGTTTTCTTATGCGTATATATTTATATTTTTTTGTTTTTGATACATTTGTATATATGTAGTATTGTTTGTAGTAAAACTCCAGTTTCACAAGATTGCATAATTTACACAAAATGTAAAACAAAAACGTCCAACATGATCTAACTTCTTTTATTTATCACACTTGGCTTTTTTATATCTCTTCAGTGACCTTTATAAATAAACCTAAAACTACAGAGCAAATATCTGCTGAATTGAATTGTAAGGTGCGCGTCGTGCTCGGTGTTAGACGTTTTAGTCACTCTGCTGTTTGCAGAGTAACAAAGCGGATATTGTCTGGTTAGTCAGGCTCAGGTAGCCGTTCTGACAGAGATGCCCTCAGCAGCTGGAGAGATGAGCACTGCTCACTTTGTTTGTTTGTTGTGTCTGTCTCCAGACAACCAAACTTGCTTTTTCTGGTGAGCGAGGGAAGGCTGCAGTGGCCTTCTTTCAGCCAGCTGGCTGGCAGTGCACAACAACAGGTGGGGGAGGGTTATTATTCCCTGGTACAACCAGGGAAACGTCGGCACTCATTAAAAAGACTCTAAAAGCGTACAGCTTTAAAACTTTGCTCATGGTGACAGCTTTAACCTGGCTGTGCCTCGTCGTTCTTCTTGGCTGATTTAAACTAATGTTCCCTCACCTGCTCTGCTTATGACTCTTATATTTCCATTTGTGATGTTTTTTATTTATTTTTTTCAAGCTAAAACCTTTTTCTGAGAAGCAGACTTATACAGAAAACTGTATGAAGGTCCTGATATATAATCTGCAAATGTTTCCTTCCCTTTTTCTCTGCCTGTACTTTCTCAGACCTTTTTGTTGTGTTGTGCATGTGTGCGGTACGGATTACCTCTGCATGGTAAGATATGATGAGGCGTTATTATCACAGCCTGGAACCGGATGAAGGAGCCTTTCTAGCAACATTACCTAGTTCCCCACTAATTACTCCTGATTGTAGCCACTCTCACCATCATGGCCCACCAGGCCGTCATCGTAGGTCGCTGTCAACAGGTTTCTGCAGCATACGCACCAACGTTGTGACCACTTGGCCAGACGACAAAGAGTTTGAGAAGTACTGTGGCCGCTTTGGCCACCTGAGAACAAGGTGACACAGTGTAGAATAAGGTTTTCTGTTTTAACCCTCAGTACCCAGCAGCATCAGTGTGCTACAGCCGATGATGGTGTGATTGTTCAACTTGTACGTAGCCCTCCTCCGTCACATCCCTCTGTCCGGCAGCGTCGTCATCACCCTGTCCCTGCCTAGCAACGCCACTGCCTAGCAGCGGCCATCCTTGGAAACCACAGAGGAGGCGCATCATGTTGCTCTGCCACCTCCTTGTGTGTCTCTCTCTCTGTTTCAATCTCATTAGCAGTCCATCCACACCTCTTTGCATCTTTTTTACTCGCACACTTTCAAATGTACATAATGCTTGTTTATTTTATTTTTTTTGTAGTATACTGAAAGAATATTGAGCTTGACAAAAACAATGCATGCACAGTATCGCAATGTTTTGTATTTCAGGAGCCATCTATTAAAACTCCTCAAACTATCAGGTTGTTATGTCACAATACAAAAATTTTAAAATGCCTGTACACTCAAAATACTCAATATGCGATACCACTAAGAGCAAATAATGACAAACTTTTTGATTTTCTTCATTACAGCTAAACTAATAAGTAGGCAAGGCAAATTTATTTATATAGCACAATTCAGTACAGAGACAATGCAAAGTGCTTTACATGATTAAAATATAGGAATAAAAGCAAGTAGGGATAGAATGTAGAAACAAAAAAGAACATTAAAAACAGTAAAACAGTTTAACTAGAACATTCAAAGGCAATTTTAAACAAATGTGTTTAAAATCGATTTAAAGGAACTCAGGCTTTCCGCAAGTAGACATTTACCGCAACTGACAGATTAAAAAAACCTGAAATATGTAATTGTCCAATAAATAACCCAATACACCTCAAATGTAACGTGAAATCCTTTTTCATTGATGTCTTTATTTAAAATGCCATTTATTTACTTTACTGCATGCTCTAGAATTTAATTGACCGTCACATATTTTTCTCTATTTCCAACATATAATTTATTCCATCATGTGGTTTAAATTTTACTTTTTTATTCCCATGTTCTACTTCTAGATGGCTTTATGTCCCTTACAGGTCCGTCTCCATAAGCACACACCGATCTAACTCCACGATTAGTATAGGAGTGTAGTTCTATACTTCTGTTTCTTCCTTCAGATTGACCAATAATCCAGAAGGTCGATTACATTATAAATATGTGGTAAAGTAAATTCCATTTTTAAAATAAGGACACATTAATCAATATAAAATAATTTGTATTTTTTTCATTAATTGGTACATGTCT
This sequence comes from Fundulus heteroclitus, assembly GCF_011125445.2. Classification (NCBI taxonomy): domain Eukaryota; kingdom Metazoa; phylum Chordata; class Actinopteri; order Cyprinodontiformes; family Fundulidae; genus Fundulus; species Fundulus heteroclitus. The sequence continues at coordinate 584,940 of NW_023397406.1, read as the reverse complement.
GGTGTATTTATTTATTGGGGCATTAATAAATGTCTGCTTTTAGTTTTAATTCTGTCATTTCTGGTCCTCCATATTCAGGCCTCCTTTAGAGAAATGTATAATTTAAGTGCCCTTTTCAAGCTTTGTAAAACCGTAGACCACATAACACAAATAATATAAGTGTTAATATCCTTTATTGAAGTACGTACCTTTTTGATTCAGTCATCAGTTATCTTACTTGCCTCAATTTGCTGATGATACAAATAAATTTTACTACTTGGGGCCAAATCATTGTATACAAAAACAAACGTGGATCTGACGCATACAAAATGTATTTTTTTCCAGTGTAACTAATTATCTGGTCCATGCTAATGTTTTCAGCAGCAGCCCTGCACCATTTCTGCCGTCCTGATAATTTAGCATTATATGTTCTTAAGTGATCGACTACAGCAGCACGACGGGTTTATGCCGATTCCTACTTTTTTCTTTTCTGCTCTAATTGTCAGCTTCACCTGTTCTAGACCACGTTCACTTCCAGTACCTTTTTAAAACTAAACGTAGGAGTGTTTGTTGCTTCACTGCTTATTAGCTGACTGAGCTGATGAACGTTTCCCTGCGTTTATTCGTACCACAGTAGAACAGAGAAAGGTTTTTTTCTTTTATTTTTTTGGCTGAACTCTAATGTGAACGGGTCAGTTTACATCAATTTTGACACAAACCGCTATCTCTGAACAATTTTTTTAGTATGGTTTTTATTGAGACATTGAATATCTTGACGACCCTTGTATGCTAATAGTATATTTGCACAGTTGAATGGACTTTCTCTGTTATGCCCTCCCCTGGTATAAATCATAATTACCAAGATTGTATAGTTTTAGGAGCGTAGTGGAAGCAGCATGATGATTGAAAGCGAGGGAGTGGGTCAGTGGTGGTCCCAATGTCATGTTTCCCTGCAGTCCATCTTGTAAACGCTTGAATTCGGTTCACAGTTCTCTCAGATTTCTGGTCATCCCTTTTCTCTGTGCGCTGTTTTCCATTGATGTACCTGGATACAGCGCTCAGAATAGCCAGCTTCCTTCAACAACGATTTTGTGTTAAATATCTGAGTTTCACTTTATGGGTTGACATGTGAAATAAGTTGCCTTTTTTTTTTAATGTTGAAGTTAAACTTAGAATGCACCAGATAAAGAGCTGCTGTGTGTATGGAGATATACCTTTATATTTTAGTTTGTCCATTTTCTTCAGAGTAGCTACTTTTAATTGTAAGTTATGTCATTTGTTAAAGAAATAATGCTTTCTTCTCTGAAATCACCTGATGGCTGCATCAGAATGGGTTAAAAGGCCTCCGTTTGCAACCTCTAGCTAATTGAATCCAATCATTTCCTGTGTTGCGTTTCAGTGGAGTTAAAAGGACCTGAAGGCGACGTGTGAAAGGACAGAATGTCGACGGTTTCGGTCTTTGTCATTAAAGCGTTTCGGATCCGTGGCAGAGAGCAGCATTTGGAAAAGGAGCCACGAGTAGCGTAGTGCTAATCACAAGCAGATTCATTAGTGGCCTTTGAAGGGGTGGGGGGGGACCCAACGGTATCACATGTAGGAGGCGGCCAGCTGGTCACTCAACTCGCTAACCGCTAGCAGGAGCCGGGCGCTGCAGAACAAGTGTGAGCTCTCCTGCTGGGCTCCTCTGAACTGGATGCTGGCTCCCATGCTAACCATGCATGGATATTTGATTTTAAGGCTATAATTCCTGTTGTGTTTAATTAAGGCCCAGCTCCGTCACCTACAAACACCGATGCATCTCTTTGCTGTGTGTGTAAATTCAGCCTTTTGATTAATTTGACTTTCAGGTTGTTGGGTTTTTTTCCTAGTCGGTTCAATATTTTTGGCATGCTTTTTTTGACGTACGTCTTTCCCTCTTTTGTTTGTGTTTTCTTTTGTAGGTGTGGGAAAGTCATGTCTATTACTACAGTTCACAGACAAGAGGTTTCAGCCAGTTCACGACCTCACCATCGGTAAGTAAAGACATAAGTATAACCATTTAGGTGCTGTGATAAAGTATTGATGACTAATTGCTCACACAAACCTGGTGCAATACTAACAAAAGAGAAAGGCATCAGAAATGCGAGTTGGCTAATAAGAAGTGCTTAATTGCTGCTCTTCGTTTATTTCTCAGATTTTTTTCTTTTGTTACAGACAGATCAATCACATCCAAAGAGAAGAAAAAAAACACCCCAGGCTTATTTTAAATTTGTCCCACTGACACAAAGTCATTGATCTGATGTGATTCCTCTGAATCTTTAGAAACAGCGTGGGTTTGGGTGCGCTTGAAGGCACACTGCAAAAATGGATCTAAAAATAAGTAAAATGTTCTTAAACTTAGTGTTTTTGTCCTTGATTTGAGCAGGTAAATAAGATTATCTGCCAATACAATGAGAATTTTAATAAAGAATAAGATAATTAGATATCCTGCACTTGAAATAACATGATGAAGATGAGTTGTTCCTATTTTAAGTGCAAAAATCTTATTCCATTGGCAAATCATCTTATTTACCTGCTCAAATCAAGGACAAATACTCTCATTTTAAGAACATTTTACTTATTTATAGTTCCGTTTTTGCAGTGCAGAAATGTATGTTGATCAAAAGTGATCCACGGCAGAGGAATAAAAGCATTTTTACAGAGTTCCTTATTTTTATTTATACTTTCACACTTTTTTTTTTATTTGTCTTAAATTTGAAAGAGTATTCATTATTTAACATTATTAACATAATACACAGTTAAATATGGTTAACAGCTTATTTGAATTGCACCTATATTATTAAGGAGGATAATCTTTTAAAGGTTCCCTCTTTGTTGCGCTGCGTGCACATCTGTGGGCAGAAAGCGTCCGTTTCTAGCCAACTCTTTGGCGGTCGCAGCAACGCCCGCGTTAAAAAGCTCGCTGCGGTGCTGCATGTGAATCAGACGCGGCGCGAGCGTTTGATGTAAGCCTGGGAAGCAGAGCTCGTCTTTCAGAACATGTCTGCACCGCCTGTGCAAACAGATTTTCCAATGATCAGTGCAGGGCTGGGTCGGCGGCAGTATTTGTTTTACATGAACGGGGTTTGACAGGAAGCGCGTCGCGTTTGTCCCTCATCTCGGAAAAAAGCCATTCTGAATACAGATGGTTTAACAACAGTTTAATTAGTTGCATCTCACAGCTGAAGAAAAGTATCCAGGTAATTTTCTAATCTCCGTCGAGTAGACGTGCGCTAATAACACAAGAATTAAGCCGTACTATACTGAGAAAATAAAGTGGATCTATCTTTATGTCCCAGTCTATTTTTCTTTCTTTCTGCGCTCCTCCTATTAGTTCACGAGCCACAAAATCCCTCTTTAGTCTGTGGATGTTTATCTTGTGCAAGCCTTTTAAATTGTTTGATTAATTAGTCAGACTTCTTTAAGCATACTCATTTCTTCTTCTGTGTTTTTTACCCGTTTAGGTGTGGAGTTTGGAGCAAGGATGATCACTATAGATGGCAAACAGATCAAATTGCAGATCTGGGATACGGTAAATAATCTCTTGAATGCGGTTCAGCTCCTCCCCTTATTGTTGACTCGCATGCAGGTCTCTGTTGAACTAATGAATTACTGCTTTTTGTTCTCACAACGTAAAATGTATGCTATCTATAATGCAATACAAGAACAGTATTTAAAATGGGTTTTCTGGCCTTCTGTCAGACGTCTTGAATTATTTCCGCCAGTAGCAGAGGCAATATCACCCGCTTGTTTCGGAGCAGTTGTTCTAAAAATTGTTTTTGTATTTTTAAACAAAAACTTGATCATTCCAGTGATCAAGAACACTTTAAACTGGGGCTCCACCCTAATACCTGTTTTTGCTGAGGACTCTTTAGCCAAAGCAGAAGTGTGTCAGCGGTCGCCATAAGTGCTGAATAGTGCAGCCAATCAGGAAGGAGGTAGGAAAAGGAGCCTGTATGCTTCCTCTCAAAGCTCCTTTAGCCTAGGAACCTCACGACGTCCCTTACCAGCGCTAAGGAACCCCTCCATCCTTTGTGTGACATGACATATAAACACAACCCACCTCATGGAAATCAAATAAAATGTCCGCAGAGCAGATTTGACTTCCGACTCGTAATGACGTCTGAGTTAAAGGCTGTCCGAATTCAGCTCCTCCCCACGATACACTCCTTACTGTTGACCCCGTGAAAGATCAAGGAGCAGGAGCTAGGAGCCATAATTAGATTTATTCGGATGGAGTCTGGTTTAAGCATCATATTTAGCAGAAAGGGACCTAAAAGTAAGTTGATCTTTATTAAAATTTGTATATTTTCCCTTGATTTGAGCAACTAAATAAGACTATTTGCCAGTGGAATGAGCATTTTTACCCCTAAAATAAGATAATTAGATATCATGCACTTGAAATAGGACGATGGAGATGAAATGTGCTTATTTTAAGTGCAAAGATCTTATTCCATTGGCAAATAGTCTTATTTAGCTGCTCAAATCAAGGAAAAATACACTCAGTTCATGAAAATTGTACTTACTTTTAGTTCCTTTTTGCAGTGATAGCATTGTGGAAATCTGAATCAGCTTTATTGGGTCATGATTGTGTACAATCAAGGAGCTTGACCCCGGTGACAACGCCAGCAGCGTACAGACATTAGTATATTTAAAAAAACGTATGTGCTTGAAAACCTCTGTCACTGTGTGTATTTAGATCCTGACTGAAACTCTGGGATTTCTGAGACTGCCTACATTTCCACGTCCCTGTAGAGAAAGACACTGATGGCGATAGAGCAACAAATGCAGCCACTTTGCTGGACCCCTTCCTGTCTGTTATATGCTGAAGTCTTGCTCTGTGGTTGATCTTTGACTGCTTTGTTTTTGTTACAGCAGCCTGATAAAACCTTCAGGGAGCTAATGTGCCTGCTGTCATACATATAATGAACTTTTTTCATACTCATAAAGTTTTACCTCTGGCCCAAACTCCAATCTGTTGCAATTTCCTAGCCTCATAATGTGGTGTTTAGCCATTATGTGTCAACAGATTCTACAAGTTATTGGGTTTAACAACAAAAATATTAATTCTATCCATGAGGTGGTGGGGTTGGACCCTTGATGCTTGAATAGTCTACTCTGAATATTAACGTCACATAAGGTTGGAGGCTGAAGGGCCCCCCACCGCAGCAGTAACTCTGAGGCGTTTAAGGTTTATTGTCTTCCTCTGTGCTGTAAAAGCAGCCTGAGCCGTTCTCAACCAAACCAGGCGGGGGCAGTATATCGTGTCCATGCAGTGAAGCATCTGTCCAGCAGGTGGAGTCAGAGCTCCATCAAAGGAGCTGACAGGGAGGACTAGAGCGGCCTGCTGAGCATCTGTGCCGGCTCTAGTGTGTCTCCGCTGCGTGTTTGGGGTTCCCGCTGGACAATGAGTGGAGTCCACCTGGCTCTGCAGGTATAAAGACTTTCAGACTGAAACCCTGCCAGGCGCGGCTTCTGTTTCCTGGTGGGATTTGTGCAATCATACACCGCCACCAAGAACGCTAACCGAGAACCCATTCGGATCATTGTGTGGGCTGCACTTGCCATATGAATAAGTGTGTGTGTGTGTGTGTGTGTTTCTGCACAAAAGCCTGTTGGCCAGATGGCAGACAGACCCAGTGTTCCCTCTCTTACACTCTTATTTATCATTTATTCACTAATAGCAACGCAGGCTGGTTGACTGCTCTCTGAATAACTCGCCAACTGTTCATTGAGCAGCTAGCTTGATGTTCGGCTCACCAGCCCGTTAGCTTCCCCGCTAGCTGGTTAGGCCGCTGACTAGTTCTCCGGACCCCCCCCTCCCCCCTCCCCCGCGTGTTTCTGGGAGACAAACTAGCTGCCTGGTGCTCTGACTTGCTGAATGATTCATTGACTTGGTGTTGCTGCTCGTGTGTCTGTCTGACTGTCTGGCTTTTCAGATGAGGTCAGAGCGGAGCAGGACTCGCAGCTGCTCGGATAGAGTGGCGTTTTGTTTTCCTCCGCGGCCCGGCCGAACACAGACAACATTGTTAATGTACAACCGAACGGAGCCAGAGAATGAATAGACTTTGGGACGAGGGGGGGGGGGTGGGTAGCAAGAACGCGTGGAAAGAGGGAGGACTCAGAGAGAGGGAGACTGAAAAAGATGAGTGATGGCAGGAAGACAAAGGAAAGGTGAGACAATGAGGGTTAATAATGGAAGAGGAAGTGAAAGTACAAGGTGACTCGGTGAGCTGGATGCACCGTCAGGAGTGACCCGGTGGCTACACGTCTGAGCCGCATTCTTCAACGCCGCCGCTTATCCGACCCCCCCTTTGTCCGGCGTGAATGGAGGAACTGGAAGGTCATACACGCTCGCAGAGAGAAAGTAGTGACTCTGTGACGGGCGTAGGGAGAGTGAAAGACAGAAGTCCATTGTATCCAGTTACAGGCTCTGCTCTGTCTTCTCCTCAGCAGCTGAAAACCTGGAGCTGGACTTGAAACGGGGACACTCAAATGAATTTCGTTATTAAATGTGTTTTCAGCTCAGGCGACTCGGCAAAGCGTCTGCATGTCTGGAGCTTCTCAGCTTTTCTCTGCCGTCTAACTAACGTGTGCATGTGTCCGTGCAGGCTGGCCAGGAGTCGTTCCGGTCCATCACCAGGTCTTACTACAGAGGAGCAGCAGGAGCACTCCTAGTCTATGACATCACAAGGTAACCCGGCCAATCGTACGCATTTAAGGAGGCATTCAGGGACACTGAAAAGGCTCGTTATTCTATCTCCAATGAAACGTCAGCATTAAAGAACAGCCTGGTATTTGTTTTTGCGCTGCATGTATCAGGAATAATAAACATGTTCAGAACAGCTTACAGCTATTAAAGCTACACTAGTCTGCATCTCAGTAGCTTTTTTTTAAACCGGACAAGTAAACCTGACTGCAACGTTGGCACCACGGATTCATTTCTTCCTTCCTGAAGTCCTGTTTTCCTGGTACAGCCTTCTGCTTGTACTCAATTTGTTATAACATCAGGTTCCCTCCACCCTGCTGCTACTGCAGACATGTCTGAACTAGCTGCTGCTCCTCAACTTTATGACGTTTAGCCAACATCTAGAACACCTTATCGAAATGCGTGAAATGAATCACGTGACTTTCTGTTGAGCAAGGCTGCGTTCCTGGGCTCTGCCCTTAGCTGGCGCCTTATCCTGTCAGCAACTTGGGATTTTACTGTCATTTTTTGGAATAAACCAGTTTTGGACTCAAAGGATAAAACAACCAAGTGCCTGATGAGGCCTGATTAAAATCCTGCCTTTCTTCATAGTAAAGAGTAACGTTCATGGATGAAATGTGATGGCTGTACGTGAATATTTAACTATTTTATTTGAAATTCCGAATAGGAACAATATTTTGATGCTGAAGGAAGCTAATAAAGGAAGAGATTGTTTTTTATATATATATATATATATATATATATATAAACGTCCTAATCTCAAACTTTTATTCAACATCATAGAATAACGAAGTATCATACAACAAATATCCCTTGTATTGATGTACTTGGGCCATGTTAAGTTGAACATTATTGCTGACCTCATGATCTCCTGATGTTTTGTATAACTATCGTGTAACCTTTTGTTTAGCATTTATTTTAGTAAAAATTCCCCAAACACGAATGTTTAACAGCTGGTTTTGAAGTGAAATGGCTTTATACAAATAGATTCATGTAATCCTTTGGATGCTGATGGTTCCTTGAAGAACAAACCTGGATAATCTTTATTCAGTTTAATTAAACTGAGCTTTACCCACGCGGTCCCACTTTACAACAAATGTCATCAGAAGGCACTTTAAAGACAGTCCGGTCCAGTTCATGTCCATTAATGAAATCTGAATTTAACTCTGATTTAAATGCAGAAGACTATACAGTCCACAGCTATCATGAAACATTGAGTTTTAAGTAATCTCTCCTCCTGAGCAATCCTGTTTTTTTTTTTTTCTTTTTTATATTTGATCTAGCTTAATATCATGTGCAAAGTAAAAGAGTTGCATTATTTCACTAGTTAACATGTAACCCGTGGACAACCTATTTGAGACAAGGTAAAGAATGTAGCCCTGAGGAACAGAGACGGGAGTTAAAATATTTCTATCGTGTCACAAGCAGCATTTCAGTTTAAAATCACTAAACAGGTTAGTTATCTAATTCAGCTGGTAAAGCCACATTCTTAGGAGCCCGTTGCAGAACCTTTTATTTGCAAGTGGTGTTCTATTAACTGAGATTAAACAATTCATGGATTGTTTTCCAGGAAACATTTGGAGATGGGTAGAACCTAAAAAAAACAAAAACAAAGGAAAGCAGACGGGATAACAGGATGTATATTTTAACCCTAAAATATTCTTACGTAGCCTCACGAAAGACAGCTGAAACACAGCTGGTAGTCAAAAGAACATGTGAACAAAAAACATGCTGACACAATCACAAGACTCTTTAATTTAATGGGTGGGATATTTAACACCATTTAAAAAAAAAAAAAAAAAGGACCGTGGACCAGCATGAATTCCTCTGGGCGCAGTGAAGGGACAGTGATCTACAGCCCCATTATTAGTTGATGTTTTTTCAGCTTTTCTTTGTTTTTTGGATAAAAAACATCCTTAAAAACAATCCTTGCTTCACGTCAATCTCTAGCGCCGTTATCATGAATTTCTAGTCCTCCATTTCTGTTTGCACAATGAAGGCCCAACCTCTGGTGCAAGTTCTGGTGCAATGCAATAATGCTCTAATGCAGTAAACTTCCTGCATGGGCCTGGGCACATGTCGGGTATTAAAAACAGCGTTTTTTGTTGTTTTTTTAAGAGGAACCTGGTATCAAATAAGACAGAAGACACTTTAAGTGTTGTGTGAATCCATAGAAGATGACGAGATAAGTATTTTCTCTTAAACGGTGTCAAACAAAAGAGGAAGTGAGACGTCGACGAGCAGTTTTCAAGAGAAAGTAAAATCTGTTGCCACTTCATTTGGTGTGGGTGTTAGTTTATATTTATAACAGCAGATTGTTGGTCTGTTATGCTTCCAGTTTCAAAGGGCGGTCAGACTGAAACCAACAAAAAAAAAAAACAATAATAATCTGTGCTTGCTCAACAGAAGGGACACCTTCAACCACTTGACGACCTGGTTAGAGGACGCCCGCCAACATTCCAACTCCAATATGGTCATCATGCTCATTGGCAACAAGAGGTAAACGTCTCTTTCTTCCACAGTGACGGGGACAGTCTGGCCTACTTAACGCTGGACCATCGGCAATGGTTGGAAACGCTGGCCTCTTATTGGTTGACTCTTTTTTTGTTTTTTTTGGGTGGGTTAAATTTCCATGAGACGCTCTCTTGCTTCACATTTTTGTCTGTACCTGTGTGGGATAAAGTTAAGTCAACATGGCTGCCCTAGAATACCGTTTGAGCTGCGGTACTGACCCCCTTCCTGGTAAGTTTGTTAGGGAGATTTCCCTTTTTCACCAGACATCAGCTGGTGATGGGAAAAAGTGCCAGCTCCGCTGCTGGAGGTTACGCAACGCTCTTATGTAGGAGAAATAAGTTTGGAGCTTGTGTTCATTTTTGAACTTGCATGGAGAGATCTGTCGGCTAAAAGCAAGGCGCTCGACGGTAAGAAAATGATTTTTAATCAAAAGTCTGAGTGCACTTTATCAGTACCACCTCAGCATAAAGAAACGTCCAGATCTTGATGGACTGTTTTTAAAGGAAAGAAGTTTTCTACTATTAACTAAGTGGACCAAGACCTTTGGTTAAACTTGCTGCAAGAGCTCGTTCCTTTCTCTGAAGGGATATGCAAATGTATTCATACCGCTTGAACTTTGCCACAATTTGTTACACTGAAGGTCGTGTATGTAGTTTATCATATAAAGGACCGACAGAGTAAAACACAATTTTGAGGAGGAAGGAAAACAATAAATGTTTTACAACTTTTAGAAATAAAAATCCTAGAGGGGAAGGGTTTTTTTTTCCTCCTTTTTCTTTCTTGTTGGGGATAAAAAAAAATACAAAAAAGGGGCTGAAACTGCTGGACTTTAATTTGGGAATTTTTACTTTGATACAAAGCTTTGGCAGTATTGTACTGACTGTATAGATCTGTGTGTTCACAGCAAGAGGTGCATCATGTGTGTGTATAAATATATATATATATATATATAGATCCTGAAAGTGCCCAGCTCAAGTGAAAGTCTGTTAGTTGTGCACATTAGAAATCTGTCCTTTTATGGGAGATTGGCAAGAAATGGCTGCTATAGAAGGAAAACCTTGAGGACTTTGCCACAAACTATTTAGGAGACACTGAAACATCTGGAAGAAGATGTGCTGGTTCTATAAGTTCAATATTCCCCCTGAACACACCATCTCCACAGTAACACAGGGGGTGGGAGCATCATGCTGTGGAGAAGGTGCAGCAAAGCTGGTCAGAGATGGTAGCAACGTGAAAAGATTTAGGTACGGGCGATGCTGGAAGAAGCTCCAAGAAGACTCCAGACTTGGATGAGATTCACCTTTCTGGAGGACAGAGGCCTTAAACATTCAGTCAGAGATATCAGGAAATGTTCTGAATTCATGTGCTTGGAAAATGATGATCAAAAATCTTGTAGGGGTATGAATAATTGTGCACATTATATGCATTTTAGAAATGCACGTAGCGTAGGATTGTGCTACTTTTTATGTTTTAGATTTCCAGATGAACTCACCTGAATTCTTTGTTTGTTTTTTTACAGTGACCTTGAGTCGAGGAGAGAGGTGAAAAAAGAGGAAGGCGAAGCTTTTGCCAGAGAACATGGCCTCATATTTATGGAGACCTCAGCCAAGACTGCCTCTAATGTAGAGGAGGTAATTACATATGCACACCAGCAATTGATGATGGCTGCTGTAATGACGGTATTAAGGTTACCAGCTTACCTGAACCCGGGTTCTCAGCAGCTTTAAACACCACCTGTCATTGTGAAATATACGCCGCTCCATACGGGTCAACACTAATGCCAAACAGCCCTTTTCCCCGCAGACAAATAAATCTCAGGCCACACCACAATTTCACAGCCATTATCTGTTCTTTCACACTTCTGCTTGCTGCCTGTTGACATCTGTAGCTGGAATTAGAGCCCTGTCTGGATCAGAGAGCAGTTGTACAAGGACTTCTCTGAAGATTCGGAGTAAATCTGTGAAAATGCCCCCCCCGATTTATATCAGGCAGTCTATTAACCTTCAGGATTGGTTTGTTTGAGGTTGGAAAATAGTTTTGGTAAATATTAGCATTTTAAGATCCTTAACAAGACGTTTGAGACCGTATCTGAAATGATTACCGTACCAATTTTATTTATAAAGCACTTTAAAAGAATAACAGCTGAAACATTATGCTGCACATAACAGCTTGAAAATAAGATTGCAAACAATAAAAAAAACAATTTAAGAGCCTCTAATGTGCGGTGGGGGGGGGGGGGGGGATATTCCAGTTGAGGGGGCAGCAGTAGAGAAAGATCTGCCCCCTCTGAGGTTCATCCTGGACCTTCATCCTGCTGTTGGACTGACCTGAGGGACCGGAAAGGTAAGTAAGATCAGAGGGACAGCAAGTTAAGATCATATAAACATTTTTAAAGACAAAAATATATATAATTGTTGAATGAACTCTAGAATGCACAGGTTAGGGTTGTCTTGTTTGGATGTCAGATGTCGGGTGTGGCTGAAGACTGAGCTGCTGTATTGACTGTGACCTGTGGTTGCACCTCTTATATATAAACATACATCCAGGTCACAGAGATAAGCTATCTCTGGATACCCTAAAGGCTCCTTTAAACATCTGAATGAAAACATTTTCTCTCCACTTAATAATGAAAAAGATTTTCAGCTAAAATATTCAGTTCCAATTTTCTATAGTTCTATAGTTGATATGGATTAAGATTGTTTATTTTCTTTACTCATGACAGCTATGGAGGACGCACCTGCTATATTGTAATACATCCTTTGCATCTTGTCCTGATGATTTGAATGATGGATGGTTTTACAAAAAAAGCACACACCCTTCTTATTTTGTTTTTTTCACAGGCTATAAACCATAGGAAGAAAGAAAAGACGCTGGATGTTCCTTGATAGCAGTAGTAGTTTTGAATCCAATAGAAAATTAAAGTATCATTAGATTATCCCTATTTATGTACTAAAACATACCCTCATGTTCTTAACCTTTATGATTTTTATACCACTCAAAAACATCATTACATTATTTTTGGTACAAAAAGCTGTGATAAAAGACCGTTTTACATTCCACCCTCGCCATTACATGTAATGGTTCTGTTCTTTTAAGGTTAATACAGTATTTCAGTATTTCTCTCCTTTCACCAGTAATGCATTTAGTCAAAGTCCACGTTGGAGAGCTGCAGCAGCGCGGATGACAGTGATGGAGCCTGACCTTGCCAGCATCACATTAGCATCTTAAACTGCTGTTAGCACGCTGAATGCATGGCTCCGCCCCGCATGCAGACACACCCCTGGTGTTGTTGCAGTGAACGCACGGCCTGCTCCTCTGGGACCCCTTTCTCACTTAGCTCCACCACATAACTAATCCTATCCTGCACAGCACAGCTTGCCACCTAAAGGCACATCACACCCTCTCTCCCTCTTTCTTTCTGTGTGTGTTTTTTTTTTACATAGATAATTTTCCCCTTCCCTCTCTTGACCAGTCTCTGTCATATGAACGCTCACATCCACTACACTGTTGAGCAGCGCTCTTCTGGGGTTAAGATTTGGGGGGAGGGGTGTGAGTCTGTGTGTGTGTGTGTGTGTGTGTGTTATGATTAATTTGTCTCATTAGTGTCCTCTGAATCCTCCTGATACCGCTCCTCTCCTCCCTCCCCTTCATCTCTGCTCGCTCCATCCCTCCTCATCCCTTGACGTCCATCATTTGCTCTTTACCTCTCCTACTTCACCTCCCCCTTCCCACTCGTCATCCTTTTCTTGCCCCCCCCCCATCTCCCCTCCAGCATGTCCTCCGTCCTCTTCCCATTTATGTCTTCCTGCCCTCTTCCATTCATTTCTTCCTCCTTCCTTCCCCCATCATCTCTCCTCCTATTTTCCAGCAGTATATCAACCAGTTAAAGTTCATACATATTCATAACTTCCACCCCACCTTCCCTCAGCGACATCCAGCAGCCAATCAGTGTGCAGAGTTTGTCGTCAAGGGTCTGTGGGTGGACACTGGGGTTGACGGGATGATCTTTAGAGACAGACGGAGAGATCCTGCAAGCATGCTTTCATCGTCTCATGTCCTCCCTGCCCTCTCCTAAATCCTTCATGAAGATCCTCTCCACAACCACTTCCCGCTTCTTCTTCTCCTCTTCTTTATTTCTCTGTCCTCCTGTGCTATGCTGGTTTTTTTTTTCTTTGTTTTTTCTGCTAAACATTTTATTAGTTCTTGGTTTAATCCTCATCTCAGCTTTTCATCTTCCCCTGGTAGGAAGATATGAAGGAACGAGAGGTGTAGAGATATTTGGGAGGAAGGAAAGAGGACATGAGGGAACAGAGCCTAGTAGACTACAGTGCGCCCTTTGGCTCCATCTATTTTTGACGGGGTGCCAGGGAGGAGTTAGAGACATAATTTCAGTTTCTCAGCACATTTTATTTATTTTTGTGAGGAGAAAGCTTCTTTTTGCATGTCATTGTGTATGTTTGTTCTGAAATCAGCCTACCCAGTTAAATCGTCTGTAAACCTCTTAGTGTGGGGATCATAGCTGAAGGCTCTCATATAGTTTATCCCAGTTATTGCTCTACAGTTTAAATCCTTCAGACGTAACTCATACGATACTGCCCCTGGAGACAGAAGCATCGATACCTGCAGTCATAGGGCAGTCGCTCTGGGATCTTTAATTCCACTTTATTGAATCAACTTTGATCCTATCAGTGTTGTTAGAAACTGTGTGTGTATGAGATAGAAAGATGGATTGTGTGTTTTAATTCCTGTCCGGTTTTATTTATGATCTATACAAACATACAACTGTATTCTTTAACAAGGTCCTCCTTTATAATACCTAAACCTGTAAGAATGTAGAAGGCTCCTATAGCCACTGTTAAGAAATGTTACAACTATAAAAAAGGAATTGACATGTTGAACTTTTAACAAACATCTTGTATGAGCATAAGACATCAGCATATGAGTGTTTAAAAATAACCGGATTCTCTCTTCCAAGAGATTTTATTTTAAATAATTTAATGCTGTGTTTAGCAGAAGAGGGCATATGTTCCAGATTTATTTTGCTTTTACCGTGCAAATATATTTTTTTTCTTGATAATTTTGAATCATTTTCCTAAAAGCTTAGGCACACATCTGCCTTGCATTTTTATTGGCATAGGAGAGATTCACAATTTTAAGTAAATGTCTCCAAAATAAGCTCAGGCATCGACATTCTATGAATCTGTTACTTTACAGGATTTTTTTTGGGACAGACCAAAGAAATTCAATGTCAGCTCTACGTTTACTGCACAGATTTGCTACTGAACTAACAGAAATATAATAATCGTTATTTATCATTGCAACTATTGTGAATCCAATTAAAATGTCTCCTCTGCATTTAAACCATCCCTTAGTAAGCAGTTGACTGCCACGGTGCGGCGCCTGGGTAATATTCTGGGGCTAAGGGTCTTTTTCAGGGACCCAGAGTGGCAGTCTGTGGGATTCGGACCGGGGAACTTGCAGCATTTCCAGGATGCAAGCACCTTTCTTTAACCACTAATCCACCACTCCCTAATGTGTAACAGTAGCTTTACTCAATCCCATGCCACACTATGCATGTTCTCTGTCTGTGCTGATGAAGATTTACTCACCTCTGCATGTCGTCTCCTTAAAGGCTCCAACAGATGGCACTATGTTTCTGAATGATTCAGCTAATCGTTATTTGAAAACATGAGGGTTCTCAGAGGTGGTCAAGGTTATTAATGTTGGAAAAGAAAAGAACAGAACAAGACACTGATGACTGAGTAAATATAATTAAATCCCTCCAGATGCAGTAAAAGGCTGTAAAACCTTTAATCCCAATACATGTGCAGTACACAAACTAGTGACATGTCCATAGTAATGCACATACTTCATAGACATGACAGGGCATTTCTTCATGCCTCGACCAATTAACATACATTCAGAAACTGTCTGATAACGAACGCGTGATTATGAAATAGGATAGATTATGACCCCTGATCAAACAAAATGGCTCAGAACGACACACCATTACATTTCATTTTACAGTACAGTCATCAAATGTTAGAGTAGGAGCAAAAAGGGGACACTAGCTGATGCTGGAGGAGTGCAAAATGTCCGGTGACGGTACCTGGAAAAAGTTGGGTGTGAACTGACCAAAACTAGAAATGTTGAAAAATGGCAAAAGGGCAAAATGACCAGGTTTCTGTTTGCCTTCAGTCTTCATACTAAGCTCGTTCAACCATCCTTTTGTCTCACTGCATACTAAATATGTTTGTTTTATTTCTTTTGTGAATAGAAAAGCAGTGGATGCTTGAGATGTGTTCTTAATTATTACAATTATATTTTCTCACATGGAGCGTTTTAAGACTACATTTGTTTGTTTTTTTTTTTCATTTTATTTTATAACCAAAACGTATCCCTCCTCTCATTTTGCACGTTATCTGCCAATAATGCAAGTCATTTTGTGGCCTTACGAAAAGTTCTGCATAATCTGATGGGTGCAAATGAAAAGGCGCGGAGCACGTAGACACAAACTAAAACACGCGTGTGCTCTCACGACACACCGGCTGGGGTTTATTGCTGTCTGCAGGGCGTGTTTTTCCACATGCATAGTTTGCGAATGTTCAGCAGCTAACCAGGAAGTCTGCATTACTTTACTGACGGTTGCCACACCCAGATGAAATATTTCACAAAACAAATCGCACATCCCGTTCAATAAAAGCCGGACTAGTGTTTTACTGTGAAAGGTTCAGGAGTCGGTGAGGACGTTGTTAACGCGGCATGACATAAATTGCAAAGTCCAGGGTGCTGATGTTCAAAGCCCTGCTGGCTACTAAAACTCCCTCCAAATTTGTATTTTTCTTTCCTAATGAGACCAATGAAAACAACTATGTTTAAAAAAGACATCTCCGAAAGAGCGGTGCAGACTTATTTCTAGGAGTCGGCGCGCGAATATGAATCGAATCTCTTTGCTTCATCTGTCTCGCTTCCTGTCTCCGTCTCAGGCTTTCATCAACACAGCCAAGGAGATCTATGAGAAGATCCAGGAGGGCGTGTTTGATATCAACAACGAGGTAAAGCACACTAAAACCCTCTGTTTTTCTTTCTTTTTCTTTTTGAGCTTCTCTGTTGTCGTCCTCTTTATTAGGGGCCTTTCTTCCTCTCTTTCCCAGTCTTTGTTCTCTTCCCTCTTTCTCTTGAGCGAGGATTTCCAGCTGTGTGTGTGGTTTGCCACGCTCCCTCTACCCTCAGAAAAAGAGAGGTAGAGCGGGGGGAAAAACCCTCTCTTCTTCCTTTGACTCCAGCCAAGCAAAACTCTGTGTTCCTCCTTTCCTCTGCTCTATTTTCCACTCTTTTCTCTCTCTCTCTCTTTCTTTCTCTCTTTCGGCCTCACTCTCTTGGCATTTTGCCAGCTCATAAATTCCTCGCGTCCCACAAGGTCTCGGTCATTCAGCAAGAAAACAAACACTCACTCAGCCAGTCAGCCTGTAAGCTGCCTGTCAGCCCCGTCACTGTCAGCCAAATTTCTATCTATGGAACAGCAAAGGAGGCAGAAAAGTTTAGTCGCGCAGCCAGTCATTGAGCTGAAATGTTAATCCGATTACTTCCACATGAAGATGGTCAGACCCAGAGCGAACTGCGAGTTAGAAAAAAAATGAAGGGCGTGCAATACATTTCAAACCTGCATCCAGCCAATAATTAAATGCTCCCCCGTAGAACAAAAGTGCTGACTCTACTAGGAGCCCTGGATCAGAAATGAGTTGGCGCTGACGAGCCTCTCTCACCTCAACTGATGGTCCAGAGTTAATTTTTGTTGTTGTTGTCGTTCAGCCGCAAGGAAGCAGTTGTTCGGCAACGACTATATCAACCTAACTTCTTCATTCTTTCCATTCTTTCAGCCTTACGCTCTTATCTTTAGGCGCTGCCCAGTGTTGTTTGCAGTTTTAAGGCATTCTAGATGTCTAACGTATCGTAATGACCTGCGTCGACGTTGAAGTTAAAAGCAGAATATCTGGGCCAGAACTTCCTAAAACTGCTGATCTAGATTTCACATTGCTTATGCGTCACTGCGAAGCACAGTTGCATACTGCCACTGAAGCGCTTTGGCACACCCCTTCAGCAAAGAATGGACAGCAGATTTACATCATGCCACGTCTTTCATCAGCACTAGCTTTTTTTTTTTTTTCTTAATCGGTCAAGCATTTATGAAGAAGGAGAATATTCACTGTTAGGTTCCCTCTAGCTGGTTTCCAACACCAGTCCTTTTTGAGTCACTGCATTAATTAAATGTTCCCATAAGTGGTTACACTCTTGGTTGGCTAATCGGTAATCAAGTTGGCAAGCTCTGCAACCTGTTAAGGCACAGAAAGTATAGTTTCTGTGCCCATGTTATCTAAATACATAAGTCGGTCCCGGAGTATGAATACAGGATTTACTTAATTAGGGGCAGAATTCAAAACCAAGGTTCCTACTTTGTTCCAAGTCTGGACAATTATGGAATTTGATCACTTTCCAGGTCTGCATTATTTTTATATACATAAAAAATTCATTTTTGAGTTTTTGGCTGAGAGCCTGTACATAAATGTACAGTAATTGTATATATTAAATAATGAAGAAGCTCCCTTTACATGTTTTTTTTTTTTTTCTATACCACTGTGAACTGGACCTGGAGTTCTTATATTGATGATGATCAAGGTCAGGTCAGATGCTAAACAATGCACTGAAAAAAATCCAATTTCTTTCATTTTTACTAAAAAAAATTGTCAGAATTGAGGTTCAGATGCTAAAAAAGGTGAACTTTTTTTATCCTAATGCTTCATTAGAAGCCAGCTTCACTTTTATTTCATTATTTGTGGAACATGCAAAAACAAGCTGTCCTCAAGGTAAATGTTTTTTTTATGATAATCTCTAAGTGTAGACTATTTAAAAAAAACTGCATTCTGAAATGAAAGAAAAAGAATCAATGTTCTAAAAACAATGTTGCAATCAGAAAATAAGTAACTTTTCTATTTGCTAGCCCTCAAACAAAAGGCTAGTTTTCGTCCATCGTTGGACTTTTCAAATGTTAAACCTACAAATACAGAAAAAAAAAACTAAAACCAACAATAACGCAACATTTAAATAGATGCATGCATAAAGGAATAGCAACGCATGAAAGAAAGAAACATACAGACCATGATAGGCTTTGTGAGCTGGTTTTATTTATTGTATTTAAATTACATTAATTTGTTCAGCTGGGAGTTAGTTTCTGATGCCATACTATTTCTGATCTGGGTCCTCTTTAAATGAAAGGGAGTACACGAGATGTTTTGCATGACATCTCCATTGTTATGGCTCCCATACCAATAGGTTTTAAAATAGTTTTCCAGAATTCTTTTGGAACAAGGCCTTAGTATGAAACCAATGTATGTAAAAGCATCATAGCTAGGGACATTAAACCTTTTTCTTGGCAGCTCATAATCATTAAAACCCCTAGTATCACAAAGTATTGGAGAAAATAGACCAATAATTTGAAGTGACACCTCCCCCACCTGTTGCTGTGCATAGCTGCACAGCTAAATAGGTCAACCAAACCCATTTACTTCTAAATGTGTTTTGTGAAAATGTGAAAACTGTTGGTTTTCTGTTTTTAAATAAAACCAGCTTGGTCATGTTTTTGTAAATACTGTGGTACGGTAAAACGACGCAATTTTTACCCGGTATTATCATACCTATGGAAAAACTTACCCCGGCCCATTCTCACTCCCACTATTTGTCCTTTCAACAGCTCCACAAATCTTTACAATCAGATAATCTGTGTAATGACAACATCATCTGCATAGATTTGGCATTAAACATCTTTATAGCTTATAGGTAGGTCATTTATACAAGAACAGCAATGGCCCAAAATTAGAGCCTTGTGCTACACCCATTATACAGTTTGGTAAGGTTTATTTTCTAGTGTTTAGGCCTCTATGCACCAACTAACACATGCAAGCTATTGTAGTTAACCATGTGTGAATCTAATGACTGTTTCCACATGTGTTTCGGAGTGTACTTGGCCCTTTAGCCAGCAAATGCAGGTGTTGGGCAGACAGTGCTATGGTGGGCCGCTCAGCGTTTTTGTTATTAGTAACAGTTAGACGGAGTGAAGGCAAGCAGGCCGGCCAAACCACATCAGCTGACTGAGCTCCGAGAAAAAGGGAAGCCCCACCAGAAATGTTGGCAGGCGCTACGAGAAAACACACACATGGCCTTAGCTCAATAAATGTGATTTAAAGGCATACAGTGTTTCCCAGAGGCACGGCTGCTACCGAGTGTAGGAGGAGAGTTGCACTGGGAGGGGAGAGATAAATATATACAGACAGAGAGCAAGTGAGGCTGACTCTGTGCTACAGCCACACAGGGAGAGAGAGAGAGAGCTGATGAAATGCAGAGAGAAAGTGAGCACTACAGCTCAGAGAGATGAAAGTGTCTCCCTACCACCCACCTGCCTGCCTCCTTCTCAGTTACTCCTCTTTTGTATGTGCTGTTCTTTTTTATCCCGTTGTCCTTGAGTGCTGCTGCTGCTGGTGTTTCCTCTGCCTTTGTGCAGCACGGCAGCACCTGTTGCGTCCTCTATGATGTGATCTAATAGAAAGCCCCACAGACACCGTGCACTCTTAATCTCACCATGAAAGCAATATCAAGCGGTCATTCAGACATCTTTCTATTTAGTTAGCGAGTGTAATCGCACATTTATGTCTGTGCTTTCAATTAATGTGATTCTTTGTCACGGTTAACGCTTTGTGAGCTTGCTTTGTTTTTAATTAGCACTGGAGTTACAGCATAGTAAAGTGCAACCGGAGCTGTTAAAAGCTCAACTTCTGGCCAAATGAAACTACTTTTTTTATTTTTTTTTTTACTTTTAATGTAACCCTATGTTGTAAAATTGTATAGTAGAAAGTGCTGCTTGGTTGTGATTTTGAAATGACTAAATTGTGCAACTGAGAAGTCTCATTTAAACATCTGTTTACCATTTCCAGTCCTCTTCTGCACCATTTGCTATATATGCAGCTCATCAATTATAGATTGGCACATATTAGATAATTATTGAGCAAAGGTTGGATTAACTGCACAGCGTGTATGACTGAAAGGTTGCCGTTCTTCCTCTTCACCCAAATTTAGAACGAACTGCAGCTAATTTAATCTCGTCCAGATTATTTTAGCAAAGCCATGTCCACATATTGGCTAAGTTTTACTCTTGTGTTGCACAAGAACAAAATGTTATTTTATACAGACTTCATGGTCAGGATGTTATATCTACAAAATCAGTGTTTGTGTTTTATTTTTTGCTTTACATTAGACATTTGAATAAAAGGTTGTTTACAAAATGCCACACCGACAGTACAGCTGTCGGTGTGAAATGTCAGGTAGCATCATGTGGGGGACGCCCGGAAAAGGAAGCTGGTCAGAGTTGATGGGAAGATGGATGGAGCTAAGTATAGAGCAGTGCTGGAAGAAAGTGTGTTGGAGACTTGAGCCTGGGTTGGAGGTTCACCTTTCAGCAGGACGACACTCGATATGCAGCCAGGGTTTACTTCACAACTGTGTCCCTCACCGTAAAGTTAGAAGTACCTGGCAGTAGAACTCATCCTAGAAATACTTTTC
Source organism: Fundulus heteroclitus (assembly GCF_011125445.2). Lineage (NCBI taxonomy): Eukaryota > Metazoa > Chordata > Actinopteri > Cyprinodontiformes > Fundulidae > Fundulus > Fundulus heteroclitus. The sequence goes on along the minus strand of NW_023397406.1, from coordinate 564,110 downwards.
TTTTTTTCTCTTTTCTTAATGTACTTAAGTAAATCTGGTTTAGATCAAAGCGTAGTTGCATGTTAGAATGACGTTTAAGATCAAACTCAGATCTGATTGAGATTTGAGTTGTTCATCACTTTGGTCTGGCTGCTGGACACACAGTATTTTATATTTTTATTTTGACTAGACTCTAGCACATAAATTTGCTATAAACTACTTTGGTTTGTTGCGTTAAAGGGACAAAATGTGCAAAAGTATGAATATTTTTCCAAGAAACCGTATCTGAGTTTTAAAATGGTTATTTGCACCAAGAAAAGGAGCAATGTTGTGTCTATAAAATGTCAGATTTTAACCCCAAGCATCAAGATGAAGGTAGGTTTTCCTCCCCAGGTGAGCTCTTTCTTACGTTTTTTTCCTCTTCTGTCTCCACACAGGCTAATGGTATTAAGATCGGACCCCAGCATCCCACCACCAACTCCCCACTGTCCAGTAACCAGGGAGGCCAACATGCTGGAGGAGGCTGCTGCTGAAGGCCCACAACGCACCGCCTCCTCCAGTCCTCGCCCTTCCTCCTCCTCCTCCTCGCCCTCTCCAACCCTCCGTCGCGTTTCTACAGAACTGTCCAGGCCCACTAACAGTTTAACTTCTCTCTCTCTACCGCTTCATTCGTCCATCCATCCATCCTGAGTGTCTTAAGCATCCCTGGATGAGGACAGAGTCGGCCTCGCCTGCAGATTTACACATTTATTTCAGAAGTTTTCCCACTATTGTTTGAAGATTTTAAGCATTTGAGTAAAAACCCACAAACGTAACGCAGGATTAAGTCCCCCCCCCAGCAATTTAATAAATGTCCTCTTGATTTACATGGATGTTGGTATATTGCAGGAACTGAAACTCACTAAGAGCTGTCATTGTCTGCGGTGAGCTGGCTTTGTTAGAAACTTAGCACTCTTAACGTCTGACTTTACAGAATAAACCCGGCACCATGTTGTGTCTACACACACACACATCCTTACGCGTTTCTACAGACCGCGTTGATAGCAGGACGTGTTTCTACATGCTGAGTCAGATTTCATGCTGTGCCTGTGTGCATAGGGACAGCACAAATATTCCAGGATGTCAGTTTGTGATGTGTTGGAGGCGTTCGAGTCGCTCTGTATTATTTGTATAAAAAAAAAAAGAGAGATGCAAATCATGTCATTTTTGTCCATGCTTTCCCCTCATTATCTTTGTCACGTTATTGTCCTCCTGCAGTCTTTGTGTCCTCTTTGTCAGCTCACACATGTTTTTTTTTTTTGTTTTTGGTTGTTTGTTTTTTTTGTATTTCCTAAACACTAAAAAAAAAAAAAAAAACCTGTTAAAAAAGTGTTTTAAATCGTCTGGGTAGAGAATAAAAGACCAAACTGTTGAGTGTGAACATTGATCCTTTTGGAGCAACAGAAAAGACGAGCAGGAAAGTTAAAAAAAAAATGCTGAAGGGTTGTCGAGCGGTGGCTGTCGTTATGAAGTGAAGAAGAGAAAGGAAAACAAATGAAATAAGAAGTTAAGACTTTTTTTTTTTATGTATTTATCAGGCGCATTTCTGTGTATATATGGCTCTTTAGGTTTCTTTAGCTGTGTTGGCTGTTGAAGACGAAGCGTGGCATGTTCTTGTGGTCTAGTTAAGTCTTAGCCAGGGTCTTGGGAAGACGCTGCTCAGGGCCTTCAGCTTTTTAGCATTTTGAACAATTCTCATTTAAACCCGAAGAAGCTCACCCCCCACCCCACCCCCGGTACATTAGGGTTGGAGGTGCCCTTTATTTTAAATGACAACTTTGAATGATAACAGGCTGTTAACAGGACCGAGCAGAGGGAACCCACTGTCCCTGGTGGTGGTGGTGGTGGGGGGGGGGGGACACTTTGACTCGGACTGAAAATGTCAGAGCATCTTCCTTTTAAGCGAGCTAAGATTTCCATCCTGAATTAGCTGCCGGATATATAATGTGCTGTTTAGAGCTTGATCGGTTGCTGCAATGTTTTATTTTTATTTCTGCTTCATAATCTTCGTAATCAGCCCTGTTTTTACGCTTATATGGCCATTCACCCCTTCACTTTATCGCACTTTTTTTTTTCTTTGCCAGACTGCAGTAACAACAGCTCTGTACTTATTTTTTAATGCCAAAATATCGTGTTTACCTGTGTTTTTATCAATATGGAGGTGGGCTGGTGCAAAACACCTACTCTGCCCCCTGTAGTCTGACCTGAAATCAGCTGTCTGCCTTAACTTCCACACCCCCTGCCCCTCCCCCTGAGAGACCTGGACAGCTGCAAAAAAAAAAAAAAAAAAAGAACCAGAGCGACCCTTTATCTGCAGATAGGCATTTCACCACTAACGAGTTAGTCGCCGCTGCGTTACACATGCATAGACGCGCACTTTGGGAGATTAATCTAGAAAGAGGCCTGATTTTGAATTTTGTGTATGAAATGGGGCATTTGAAACAAATCTATACAGCATTGTTTCCTTTCCTATCCCCCTCCAAGCGTGCACACACTAACACAGCCTGCATACAGTATATGTATGCATGTGTAGATGAAGTATACATATTTTTCTGCTTAACCAAGCTGTTTATTCGGGGGGGTTGTTTTGCTTTTTGTTTTATTTCTCTCCAGGCTAACTGTATAACTTTTGGGTTTGACATCAGTGCGAGTGAATCTTATTTTCCTTGGCAGTGTGTTCTTCTCTAATATTAGTTTATTTTTTAAATTCCTTGATATATTCAAATGGTTATTAATCTTATTCTGATGCTGACTATCCTTTGTAAACCAACATGTAGTGTGCGCGCGTGCGTGTACGTGTGGACCCACAGGGGTTACAGGGGGAGGATCCAGCCAAACCTGATGTATCTATCTATCTACCTACCCACCTACTTATCTATCTATGGATTGATCTATCTTATGTATGTGGTCCTCCTCTCTCTCTCTCTTTCTCTCTCTCTCTCTCTCGCCTCCTCTTTCTGCCTCTCCTCCTTCCCCTAAAAGTTATTTGCTGTGTTTGTTCTTTGGAAAAAATAAAACCTAAAAAAAAGGAAAAATGAAAATGCTATCACAATAAACTATAATAAAACATTCTAAACTCTAAACCTGTCATTTTGATGGTTTGTGGAGATGGAGAAATATTGCGTTTTAGGAGTGGGGGGGGGTTGCTGAAATTGTGTTTTCTGTCTCAATTTTTTCCCCCCCCTCCTCAATCCATTAAGCTGCAAGGTTTCCACATGGTTTCTGACTGATTCAGCCATTAAAATGAGGAGGAAATGACTTGTGCACTCTCGGAAATGTGCCGTTCGACCTTGAGCCGTCATGGAGGTTGTATTCCCAGATGAGGGTCGGTCGGACCCGGAGACTGCTTAATTAGTGAAACGTTTCTGAAACACGTATGTGGTCAAGAATCACTTGCACGATCAGTGGTCATGTGCGATTGTCCTTTGTTTACCACACTTTATCACACCTTTACAACATGTTTACAGTTTCACTGTTTTGGGCGTTGGTCAAACTTGATGACTCACGCTGTTCCAGGCAGACTTTTACACTCACCATGGGCCTGAATGTCATTAAGGGGTTTAATGGATGCATTTGACTTGTTCTGGCTAGGATGATCGTACAACTTACCAGTTGGGCTTTAAAAGCAAACATTGGTTCCACAAATTTGAATTTGTTTTGTATTTTCTAAACGGACTCAAACGCAAACAGAGATGACATGTTCGTTAGCAATCGGCTACTCAATTATACACCTTTTGTTGCCACCAACACACTTCTGGCATAATTCTGGTTGCACATTTGACAGCTCACCTGGCTAGAGCTCATTTAAACCAGTTGGGACAGCAAAACTCTGACCCAGACTTATTCTCAGAAGAAAGGAAATTAGTTTAGATGTTCCAGAAAATTTAACAGCCACAAGAAATGAGCTTGAACACCCATGTCACAGTCCACATAGAAGCAAACATCAAGCATGGGTTAAGCAAGAAAAAAACAAATGGATGGCGGGGGGAAAAAATGTCCTTACCCACACGGAGTGCCTTCTGAAGAAATAATATTTGATCTGACTTGAATGAATAACGTCCGGAGCCATCAGGTTAAGGCTTTTAAATCCAAGAACTGGCTGTGAAGCACGGTGGTGGTCGTCTCATGCTGAGGGTGTCTTCCTACCAGTGATACTGGTGCCTTATGCTAAGGGGATGGAATAAGTAAAAAGGAATGACCACCTTCAAATTCTACTTCGACAATTGGTTGGTTAAAACTTGGAGATAACAGTTCTAACGACACTAAAGGTATTCAGTCTGACTTTTGAATGCACATACCCCGCAAACATTCAGCTGCTCAAATGACCATGTCTTAAAAAGCCAGATCTCTTTCAGGAAGTTTGGCGATTTCCATCATAGAAGTAGTAAGAAAAATAAATCCACCAGAATTATGCCAGAACCTTTTCGATTGCTACAAAAAGAGTGTTCAACTTGCCTTTTGACCAAGTATTCATGCGGGTCTACATATTGTGGATTTTTAAAAATCGGCAAAATATTTTGATTGTTTTTGTAATTGGAAGAAAAAGGGTTACAAAAATTATGAACAGTCCAAAATTAAAGATATTAATGCTAACATTGAATATATATAAACTGCTGATTGGTTCATTGCTCAAACTGAGCATTATGGTGCCATAATCATATTTTAAAGTAAAAGGTAAGCAATCATTTGTTTCTCTGAGAGATTTTAGCTGCAGCAGCAACATTAGGTGAAAATTTAGCAACAACCCTCTGCATTCTGCGCCTTTTTCTTATGTGTTTCAACCAAAATATTGGAGCTGCTAATGAAGGATGTTTCTCCTTGGTTTGATGTCCGTAGTCAGTTCTGCCCCAGTGATCTCTTTAAAATCTGCTCAGACACGCTTGGGTCACTTGGCTCCTGTCAGTATAGTTCAAATTACATTGATCAGTTTCAGTGAGACTTTCAACTCGTATTCCAGGTGCTGATTAATTTTACGTTTATCATGAATAAACGAATGGGATAGTCAAGGTTGGGGAGTGTTTGTTTTTGCTGGCACTTGAGTTGGAATATAAGGTTTATTGTAAAAAAAAAAAAAAAAAAAAAAAACTATTGCAAAAAGTCAATATCTAAGATTAATTGAAATTTGGACACATTGTTTAAATTGTCCAGGTACAGGTGGGTCGTATCAACTCAAAACAAGGTTACATTGCTTCCTAAACAATGATTTAGATTGTAGGTTGTAAAAAAGCTTTTATTAGTATACAATAAAGCTTTGTTTATTTTTGTCTAGGGTAAAATTGAGTTGTTTAGTCCCATTTTCCCCCTCAAATAAATATAACTATTTAGAAATAATTTATTGGTTTGCAAAAGAAATGAAGTGATTTTGCCATTTTAGTTCTTCTCTCCTGTAAGAAGTCTTACACTGCTAAACCAGTCGGTAATTTTACCAAAAGCAAAGGAAAAACATGTGTAAACAATGAAAGCAATGCTTAATAAATTCCACTTGACCCCCATGACTTCAGTATCCTGATATTGTTCATTCATATCAACTATTGCATTGTCATGATTTGCAGGAACACTTGAGTAGAGCTCAGCCCTTATTAATGTCCCGTGGACCTCTCTAACCCCTTGCAGTGGGAAAAGCTAACGCATAATTAATAATGTTATTGGCAACTGTAGATCTGATAATTGTTCCTCTTAATTCACGATAGACCGACAGCAAGCACAATGGAAGGGAGTTCTGTCATATTTTCAATTACAGCTGCAAGAAAGACCATTTGGAGGGTTCCTCACACTGTAAAAGGAGTAATGGGTTAGCAACGTCATAGATTTCCAGGTACTATGGAGCTACTATGAGAAATCCACAACTCTAACTGCAATTTATTTATAACATCACCATAGTCCTACCCGAAATGAAAATGCAAAAAGGACAGGAGATTGTGGATGTGTAGAAACAACAAATCCAGAACAAGTTTGGAACAAACAAATTTGGCACCCCTCAGAAAATGTCGCTCTCAGGTAGCTAGGTGACAAACTGAGATAAAAAGCTGAAGTGTAGATTCATTATTTGCTTCCAGGGCTTTTCTGAACACTCAATACTGCCACAGTGTATAACACCTTTCAGGGTGGTTGTTTTAAATGACAGAGGCCTCAAGAAAGAGATTTGTCCAAATAATGACTCCCAGATTAATGCGGCCCTCCCAACATGGGTAAGCAATGGACATTAAACCGACATTGAAGAGAAAAATAGGAATTTAATCAGGTACTTCAGGAATGTTTTAGCTGTTGATTTAATGGTATGTCCTCTGCCACAGACTAACAACTCAGAACATCTGAAAACATCACATATTCCTAGACCCAGGCTATAGTATGTACAGGATGACTCTTGCTTTAACCCATAGGCACATCTGTCATGCATCCTGCTAGCTACACGCTGAAGTTTAGCTACTATAAAAAAAGGGACAGTGCAATTAATAATACTTTTTTATCATTATTATAACCTACCAAGGACAAGTCGATACAGAGTTAACCTGAACATTTGATGATTAGAACTTCTTTGTAAATTTAGGTGCTAATGCTAGCATGCTAATATATGCTAAGTAGGTTTTAGCATAGCTTCAGTTTGTCAACATATTTTCTTTTTCAGAAAATTTACCAGGTGTAAGAGAGATTTTTGTTCAAATAATCATAGACCCTAATTATAGATTGAGTGAGTTTTTGACTCTATGAAACAGCAGGGAAATGGAGAACAAATCAGATTCAAGACATTAGGTGCTAATGCTAGCATGATAATATATGCTAAGTAGGTTTTTATAGCTTCAGTTTGTCAACATATTTTCTTTTTCAGAAAATTTACTAGGTGTAAGAGAGATTTTTGTTCAAATAATCATAGACCCTAATTATAGATTGAGTGAGTTGACTCTATGAAACAGCAGGGAAATGGAGAACAAATCAGACTCAAGACATTGTGGTTTGCTGGCATGTGTTTACCTGATGTTTTTCTCTCATTAAAATGGTAAACCAAATAGTAAAAAGAAAATCAAAAATATCCAAAATGTCTAATCAATGAGAAATTCAATTCAATTTGCTAATATTTTATTAATCCCAAAGGGAACTTGAATGTTATAGAAACGTTCACTATCCAAACGTATCCATTGAGTCATTACAGGTTATAGCTGTAGGAAGGATGGATCTTCTGTAGCACTTTGTGTTGCAGAAGATTTGCTGAAGTTTCTTATTAAATTTGCCTTGATGTTGGATTACTGTTGTGATAAGGATGCTCAGAATTGTCCATTATATTCTCCTGTTACTATTATTTATAATTTTTATTAATGAGAACAGAGCCAGACCTGTTTATAAGTTTGTTCAAGCCTTTAAAATCATAATATATGCAGCACCTTGCTATAAACACTGGAAGATCTAAGATTACAGTCTGATCAATTCTCCTGGTAGACAGGGTACTGTTGTAGTTCCAGTCCAGTCTGTTGTCCAGGTAAACACCCAGGTGTTTATACTCCTCTACCACCTATATTCTTTCACCAGTGATGGAAATCATGTTTCAAATAGGCTTGCTCTGCCCAGAAATCCCAATAATTTTTTTCCTTGTTCAAATTCAAAATGTACTAATTGTTCCCATTTAGTGCCACCATGCGCTTACCAGTTTTCTGTACACAGCCTTATGTTCCCCTCAGATACACCTGATAACTTCAGTGTCATTCAGGTATTCCTGCAGATGACAGGACTGACTAGTACTGAAAGTAGAGGGTGAAAACAAATGGTGAGAGCACACTCCTGTGTTGCTCCGGTGCTGCTAACCACCTGGTCAAACACACTACTCTTCAGTCTCACCAACTCTGGTCTGTTTGGAAGATCCCTTTTTTTTTCTTTAATAGAATCAATTTATGTTTACTCGCAACTTTTTATTTGTTTATTTTTAACTGTACTGGAGACAGGAAAATCAAATTTTCCCACAGGATATTAACATTAGTAACATCTCTCGTGTGACATGAAATGTTACTAATTGAAAAAAGTGGTAAGAACAGTTATTCAGTGCAATACAATTAAAAAAAAACTTTAGAACATTAGAAAATAATAAACCCTTTCGCAGTCTTTCTACATATAATATGACATTTATTGTTCAGACATTATTTTTAATATGATTGAGTGAAGCTGAAATAAAGTTAATCTACCCTAGCAGGATTTTCTTGACTTTTCCACATTTGCATTTTTTAGCTAAACTCTTCCTTATAAGAAGTTACAAATGGTCAGAAGGACGTCATTGTACAAAGGTATCAGTCAGGAAAAGAACACAAAAACGGTTCACTGGAGACAGGCATCAATAATTGGATAAAATGTGATATAACCCTGATATTCTTTAAACTTGATATTTCTCCAAAATGTTTGAAAAACATGGCAATCGATCAGAGATGGAGGCAAGGGGCCCACATCTCCTTCATATGTTTTGAAATTTCTAATTGGATTAATTTTTACATTTATGTCACACCATTTCCTCCACATGTCAATGCTAAGGAGACAAAATGTATATATATATATATATAGATAGATACACACACACACACACACATATATATATATATATATATATATATAAGCCGATAATCATACCGGCTCAGACTTCGCCCGGTCAAACAAGGTTTGCATCAAGTGTTGAGGGACCAGGGCACTGCTGTGACGACAAACGGGCTACTGGAACACGGAGCCAAGGACACAAGAAGACAATAAGGTACTATTAGAATGCTACTACACCAGTAACCCTAGCCAGCGGGGCTACGTCAAAAAAATTGGGGGAAACATGGATGCTTCAATACCCACAGTCTAAAACTAACAGCAAAACAGCTTGTAACTCAGTGTTCCAACATTCACAAACGGCAACTGCTTATAACGACACATTGAATAACAACACATGAGTGCTACGGCAAGGGGGAGCCAAGACACAAGGTCAGATGGTGGGGTTAACATCAACCCCCCCATAGATAGGGTATCAATCCCCAATAATGCGAGAACAACTGAATGTGAGGTTGACTGATCTGAGAGACAAGATCATGGATAAATTAAGAACACGTCAACCCATGAACCTTGGCAAAGGTAATATTAAAAATGACCTCAATGGACATGTCCACCATGGAGGAGAAGGTTGGAAGCCAAAATCAAGGCAACATGGAAAAAAGGAAGCCACTTCTCAGAACTCCAGAAGGGTGCATCCAGAAAGGCAGTACTTCCGAAATACAAAGAGATACCCAAATCTGAGGCCCTGGAAACTGCCAAACAAAGACTCCAAGCCTTGGCCGGCCCTCTGAAGAGGTACACAAAGGAGATAGAAGCCAGATGAATAAACATGCTGTTCTCCACTGAACCAGCTAAAGTGTACTCCAAGTGGCAGGGAAATAATAACAAATGAGCCAACCCATCAAGGCAAGAGACTGAGCAATACTAGAAAGGGTATATGGGAGAAAGTAGGTATCTGGCTTTATTGTAGTACTGCCTGACATAACAATCCGCAGTGGCAAATAGATCTAACAGCAGACCACAATAATCTCCCTGAACAAAGGCCAGTGAACATCACAATGGCAGACATCCACTCTCAGGTATGAAGAACTGGAGAGCACCAGGCCTGAACATATCCACGCCATGTGAACCAGGGCACTGTAACGACAATTTCAGGCACATGGCGTGACCTCCATGTGCCTGCTCAAGATAAGTGGGCACATGGATCAACTCATGACAGATCAACAAGCTGATTTATCTCCATGAGCGCCCAGTAGCAAAATAAACCAACTACTGAAGAATGGGATCCATCCCAAAGGGCTGACCGAAGGCCGAACATTCTTGATAGTGAAAGACCCCTCCCCCAACCAACCAATAACCTGTCTCTCCACAACATGGAAGCTCCTGTCAGGCGTCATAGCAGCTAAAATAAGCAGCCACATGGATCAACACATGACAGAAGCGCAGAACATTAATAAAAACACCAGAGGACCCAAACACCAGCTGCTAGTTGCCAGAACAGTTGCGCGAGACTGCAAAACCAGACAAACAAACCTGTGCCGTGCCTGGGTTGATTACAAGAAAGCCTATGACTCATTGCCACACGCATGGATCCTGGAATGCCTGAAGCTGTACAAGGTCAACAGCACTCTGAGAGCCTTTATTGCAAACTCCAAGAGGCTGTGAAAAACCACCCTTGAGGCCAATTTGAAGCCAATTGTGTAAATCTCCATCAAACGGGTAATGCTCCTTACCCTCTGCTGTTCTGCGTAGGCCTGAACCCCCTCAACTAAATAATCAATCAGAGTGGCTAAGAATACCAACTCAGAAATGGGGCCACTATCAGCCACCTCCTGTACATGGATGACCTACAGCTGTATGCTAAGAGCGAGCAAGACATTGACTCGCTGATAAACACCACCAGTATCTACACCAGGGACATCTGGATGTCATTCGGGCTGGAGAAATGTGGCCGGAAGGTGACAAAGAGAGGGAAGGTAATCCACACAGAGTGGATTTCACTCCAAGAAGGGAGAATAGCAGATGTTGAAGAGAATTATAAGTACCTTGGAATACCACCAGCAAATGGCAACCACGAAGAGGCTACAAGGAAAGCAGCAACAGTCAAATACCTGCAACGAGTAAGGCAAGTTCTGAGAAGTCAGCTCAATGGCTTGCATGGGGACTGGACTGAAGGACAGCACCAAAGCACTGGTCATGACAGCACACAACCAGGCCTTGAGAAACAGAGGGATAGAGGCCCAGATCTACTATACCAGACAAGACTCCAAGTGTAGACTATGCAAAGAGGCCTCAGAAACCATCCAGCATCTCAGAGCAAGGTGTAAGATACTAGCAAGGAAGGAATACATGGAACCCCATAACCAAGTGGCTGGTATAGTGTACAGAAACATCTGTTCAGAATACCAACTGGAGACAGTTCCCCCAGGTCAAAATGGGAGTCATCTCCCATGGTGGTGGAGAATGACAGAGCTAAGATCCTGTGGGACTTCCAGATACAAACAGACAAAATGGTAATGGCCAACCAACCAGAGACTGTGGTCATTGATAAGCAGTAGAGGACAGCCATAGTGATCGATGTGACCACTGGAGAAATACCAAGGGCTCAGGAAAGAACTAGAAAGAGCCTAGAAGGTGAAGACAACAGTAGTGTCCGTGGTCATCGGAGCACTCAGGGTAGTAACCCCCACTCTGGAGAAGTGACTCCAACAGATACCTGGAGACATCTCAGTCCAGAAGAGCACATATATCTTGATGCATCTCAATAATCTGGGTAGAAAAACAATATAGTTTGTGTTCAGACTTTAATTAGGCCACTCCAAAACCTTTACTTTGAATCACTGTCCTGGGAGATAAACAAAGTACAAAAGAGTATAAAGGTAGAGGACGATTTTTCCAGAAATGAACGTAAGAAACCCCCAAGCTCCCTTTTAAATAACTGCTCATGCAAAGACTATCCTACCTGCTCATCTGCTCCTCAGGGGGATTGCATGAAAGAATCTCCTAAATACACTCTGGTCTTATTTCTTTCTTCTAAGGCCTTCCTCTTCTTCTCATAAACTTGTAAGACCGTTTGCTTCTTGCGAGTCTCAGTCATGTTCAAAGTATATGGAAGAGCAGCGGAGCTACAATGAACGGCTAACACTGAAGCTCACCAGATACATACACACTACAAGTGTGCATGTGCACCAAGAGGTAACTAACAAGGAATGAGTACGGACATTGGTGTTGCGGGAGCACGTCACAACGATTGGCATGTGGGACAGCGAATGGGGCATTCCTCAAATGACGTCAAATGACTACATTTAGAACAGGCAGTGCACCTGTGTCGCGGCCATCTTGTGTTCGGACAAGCTGTGTAGAGTGGTGAAGCAGACAGCACTGTCCTGAATACTGCATCAGCAGATATAATGGTAACAACGAAACACTGCTGCTTCGGTGTCTGCCGGGGTGACTCTTGATATGGCCATAGTGACCATGGTGATCAAACAACCAGACATCTGTGACAGACTCAAGAAGGTTGTTTTTTTTTTGTTTCAGCAGACAGTCACACGACAATCTAATAACACAAAGCAATTATTATTTCCGTGGGACATCTCCAAATGACCACAGAGCCGTTTACTTTCTGAGAACGGGTTGTTGAGGGATCGATCGAGTTTAAACAGACGTGATTATCCATTAGCCAAACGTCCTCTATCTGTTCAAACAACCCCGTGCCGATGTGTTAAATCTTCAGTTTTCACCCGCTAACTGAACGATGACGTAACGACCCTCTTCTTTTTCTCTGCTAACAAAAAGAAAACATCTCTATTTTCACGTGTAGATGGTTGGAAATGAGACGGAGCGGCCTGGATTTGCTCTCCCTGCTGCATGCACGCTCCTGACGCTGGGGACACAGATTCTGGCGGGGATAACTCGGAGAACCAGAGCAATGAAACCACGGAGTTGGTTAACGTTAGTTGGAAAGTTTAGGTTTATATTTTTGTTCGGAAAAACACTGCAAATGGCTTGGCTAAGCCTAGCTCACACACTTCTGGAATGTGTTAGCTACCACACAGCCCAACCATACTTCTAGCAAAAGAAAACCTCACTTTTCCACTAATACAGCTTGTTTCTGCCAACTTTCAGGCCTCTACATTTCAACCAACGTCTCAGTTGTTCCATGCTGTGCTTCTCGACTGAAGCATGTTGAAATGAAGCTCCTGGGACATCCTCATCTTCCAAAATTAACTGGAGTTGATTCCTGGGGGCGGGAGCTAATCTGACATATTTGAGAAATGCCCTATAGATAAGATGATTCTCCCGGATCTCGAAGCCGAATAAAGATTGTCCACTATACCGTTAAGATCACAAACCAATGGCTGGACATTCGCCATCAGGGCTTTCTGTCCAAGAGCAGATTTCATCATTCCATCAATTACCACAAAATGACCAGATCTTGCAGCAGCAAGACAAACACCAGACCATTACACCATCATCACAATGTTGGTATGATTCTTTATTTCAGCAATGCTTTTTCAAGTTTTACAGCAAGTGTAACAAGACACACAACTTTATAAAGTTCCTCTTTTGTCTCGTCACTTCTGAAAATATTTTCCCAAATGTCCTTGAGATTATCAAATATTTTTAGGAGATGCGAAACTGGCCTCTGTGTTCTTTTTGTACATTTATTAGATCGTTTTTTTGTCGATATCGGAGTTTTAACTCAACACTTTTTGTCGACTATCTAAACAAGTAGGTAGAAGAATATGCAACCATACTGGGGCGTTCTTATGAAATTTGATATGCTTTGCAAAAAGAAGGAAGTTAAAAAGTAGACAAAGAGATATGAGAGTTAAGACAGGCTGTGTATTTGTGCATCGGAGAAAAAGTGTGTGCGCGCGCATGTGTGTGTGTGATGTGTTTGTACGTGTCTTTCCTAAGGCTAGGTTAATATGATAAGCAAATTAGAGATTGTGTCACGGTCACGGAAATCCGCATTACTGCAGGTCCCTCATATTTTTGCAATACACATCATCATTTCATCACTTTAGATTGGTCAAACGTGATAAGAAAATTCTCTGTGTTCTTCAAACAGGGTTGTGCCACTTCTGCTCCAGTCGGTGAAGAAAGCATTTGTTCTTCTTTATGGTGTTCATTTAATCTCCTGTGATGCTTAGTCAGTATTTAAAATGCCAGGACCCGTTTGCTGTTAATGTCTCAGGGTCCTATATCAAACCTAAAAAAAAAAAAAGTGAATGTGATGATTTGAGAAATGCTTCGACTGTTGATCCTGTCAACGTGGAAGATAAAAAGAATACTTCCCTACAGGACAATGCTCACTTACATGCTTGTCTTGGGATGTGTGTGTTGAGATCGCCGAGTAAATCTCCTAATTTTACATGCAAAGCCTTGTTTTTAAAGTTGGACGAAAGGTTCTGTTCACTCTACGTTCAATCTGGCTTTATATTTTCCCTTTTTCATTTTATCTGGTCCAAGTAGTGTTCTGGGCCCCCAGCCAGAAAATTCCTACAATAGATAAAAGCCATCACCATGTTTGACCATGCGTAGAGCACACATTCAAATTGCCTAATGAGAGACTTTAATGCAGGTGGGATTTAAATATTGTGTGAAATTACCAAAAATTAGACAAATCAAAAGAATCAGAGCCCGCTGCACCTCTACCGTTTGATTTGAACAGTATTTTAGCCCCAAAGGCAAAAACACAAACAAACCCATCCACACAGGATGATTTGCTGTCACCATGTATGACTCTAGGGATGGTAATAATGAAGTGGTGCTAAGAGCACAAAAATTAGTGAACCTTACAAACGTGAAAACATGCTGAGTCCCAAGGCGCCTCCACCAACCTAGCTGATTCAGCAATAGAGGGTTAGTGGTAGGATTGAAAGGTAAACGTTAAGATCGGAGATGTAAAGTCTTATTAAATCAGTTTGACTAAAGTTATTTACTTTTGTTTGAGTCTAGATCTTCTCTTCTCTTTGTCTCTCTCTCTCTGGTCTGACTAGTGTTTTATAAATTGCAGGTTGAATGTAACAAAAATAGGTAAAAAGCCAAGGGGGTGAATACTTTTGCAAAGCACTGTACAAATTCTGTGAATTTAGTAACTCATACACACTTAGAAAATAGTGTTTAATTGACTTCTGTTTAACAAATTACCGCTTTAAAAAAAAAGCGTCATGCTTCAGACTTGAAGGGAACTGTGTGAGGATTGATGAGAAACATTACAAAACGTGGAAAACTTGAAAGGGTCTGACAACTTTCATAATGATCTGTGTACAGTGGTATTCCCCAATGCACGGAAATGGACTTTGATATGTAAAGTTGCTGAAGTTTCCCTTTAAGGTCAACATTTCCATGCATAAATAATGCATGTGTGGAAAACCGATAAGAAATCAATATTTTGTCTTTGAACGTTTTTCATTCTTAACCTACCTATCAATATGAGCTACAGTTTCAGTGAAATATTTCTGGTGCGACGTAGTTATGCTGGTAAGTCTAAAGACATAAATAGGCCTATTTCAAGTTCTCTTACCGTGTGGTTGATTGAGCTAATCAGTAAGCCAACATGCGGGTGAGGTTTACCATAGTAGTTTCTGAATATCTTATAGCTATAGTATCACTTTCAACAGTAAGAAATATTTAAAATAAATGTATAAAAAAATACATGAAAATAGGAAACTACAGAAGATCATACATTATATATATATATATATATATATATATATATATATATATATAATTTCTGACAGAACTGTGAAATCAGATAATTATGCGAGTTATATGTTAAGCATTCATTTTCTTCAACACCTGAAATCCCCACAAAGAAGCACGTTGCGTTTATTTTGCATCCCAAAGCTGAAGCTCAGAAAGAGCGTCAGTCGGGCACGGCAGGGTCAGTGACCGCGCACGCCGCCTGTTTTTCTGTATGAGAGGTCCTCGGGAGCGCGCCCCCCCTGGCCGAGGAAGGTGAGCGAGTGTCTGGAGGGGAGGACTCGGGAGCGCGGCCAGCCGAGGGATCGATCGGATTAAACTCGATTTGAGTGAAATTAACACAAAGGAGAGAAGAGCAACGCACACTAGCCGGCGAGGTCGCGGATGCGAGATACGCCGCAGAAATATTTCCTGAAAGAACAGCAAAACTTGAACTTTTTCCCTCTGTTTATTTATATTTCGAACTGAAAAAAAGGACCACGGTGGATTTTTTTTTTTTTCTCAAGCAAGCGGAGATACTAACGAGGAGTTGATTTGATAAAAGCCCGAAGTGACCGAGCTTGTTGGGTAAGCTAACAAATGCCTCTTTTTTTAATAAGTACATTTACGATTTTTTCCCCCCCTCCTCCAAAGCACGTTGCAACATGAATGAGATGGGATCGCAGTATACGACGGTTTGGAATTAAAACAGTTTATATCGTCTCTGAATAGTAAGTTTTCCAGACTTTACGACGCAATCGGACTCTTTAACCCACAGCGCGGTCGTGTTTCCGAACCCGACGGGCATTTCCTTCGGGGCTAACTCGCAGGAAAGCCTGATTTCGGTGGCTGCTCGTTCGCTCGGCGGCCGTTTTTATCCCCTCATTTTTTTTTTTTTTTTTTACACCTAAAGTCATTGAAGGTCCACGAAGCTGCCATGCCGACATGCTAACAATAGCAAGTTTAGCTCTGCCACCCCCGCTGCACCGCTCGCGCACACAAGACGCGCAAAGCGGTCCCACTAGTTAGTTGAAAAGTGGAAAGAAATATTCCCCCGGACGGCGGCGGCGGGGGGGAAAAGAGCTCGTGTGTGTGCCCGAGTCTTTGCCCTGACAACTTTGTGAATGGCCTCGGCGGAGGTGTTGACTTAACTCCGGGTTTTAAACGGTCAGCGTTAGCTCCGTTAGCTAATTGTGTTGAAGCTTCCAGGAGACACGAGGTGGCTCGCTCGTAGAGGTGAGTCACTGCTGCTGCTGCTGCTGCTGAATGAGCGGAGCTCTCCGAGGGAGATTCCCAGCGGACAACGCTTGGCACACAAACCCAAACACGCTTCCTGCCACTTTACTGAAACATTTATACGGAAAAGTTTTCAAATACTGACGTTTCCCCCCCCCATACACACTCACACGGTTGCCGTTTTTTTTTTCGGCAGAACCGAGCAGCGAGAAGTGTTTGTAGTAGTCGCTAGTTTTATTGGACGGAGGAGAGGAGCAGCAGGAGGAGGAGGAGGGGGGAGAAGCTGTGAGGCCAGGCGGTCACTCCATATAACCGTGTTTTTAAACGTTTTTATTTGCAATAGTTCGCATTTAAAACGACGCTTGGTTTGGCCCCGGCGAGGCGAATGTGCCCGCGTTGCGCTTTGAGGCGGAGGGGAAGGAGTTTTTAAAGGGGGCAAAGCCCGAGATGAGCGAAGCGTTCCCTGGTCCGGAACGACGTGCGAAATGCCGCTGATAGGCTAATTAGCCGTGCTAGCCGCTGGAGGCTGGCCCAGCGCTAGGACACAGAAGTTCAGCTAGCCTGCTAGCCCCGCTCCCATCCTCATTGTGTCCAAACCGGGACCACTCATTAGCCCCCCCCCGGAGTTAGCTCCCAACCAGCTCGGGGCGGTTGTGTGTCGGTTTGGACAAACTAGGCAACTTTAAGCTTCTCCTACCTCACTTTTTTTGTTGGTGCCGGTGTCAAAACACAGACTTTACATCGAATATCCTACTTTTTTCAGTGCTTCGGGGCTTTTTTTTCGTTTATTACACGGTGTCCAGCGAGATAAGTTTAGGAGCCGTCGCGGCTACACTTGTTCCTCGGTGTTGTGGGGGGGAAAAAAAAACCCCGGAGCACCTGCGAAAAGCTCCCCGGCTTCACCTTTGTTACAAAACGGCGCGTTTTGCACGAGCCGGAGTGCAAAAGTTGCCACATTATCTAACGCAGTTTGACGTGGGTCTGTTGCGTTATTCTGCCATCTTTCTCCTGTAGTCGGTCAACTTGCACAATGGTCACTTTATCGATGTCGCGCTGTAATTTCAGGGGGTAAAAGAAGGGAAAAAAACAACAACAACACGTTTTTTTCGTCGTGTCACTTGCAGCGTTGATATTTGTGCTGCTTTATTTTCCCGGCTGCTGTTCGCCGGAGAGCCTGGAGCCGCCGCTACCCCCTCCACCTTGTGTCTGTGAGCCAAGATGGCAGCTAGTCATGTTTAGCGGGCCACAGAGGGAGAGATAAGAGGGCCCCGACCACACACACACACACATACACACACACAGCACACAACAGATGTTTAGCACTATTTTGTCTCTCCCCTGTTTTTTTGTTGTTGTCCTTTTGTCCTCCTTTCTTGTGGTTTTGAAGGAAATTCCCCCCTCTTCAGGCAAAAGTTAGTTTACTGAAAAGTTGTAAAGAAAATCGAGGCTTTTGATGAAATGTCCTGGACAGTTTGGCCTTTTTGTTTATTTGTTTGAAAATAAAAATGAACAGATCCGGCTTTTCCCGACCAATAACAATTTCCAGTTTCCTTTTTGAAGTATGACTGTGACTATTTAGATTTTTTTTTTTTTACCCAATATTTTCCTTCGGAGTCAATTCTTCCACCTCCACCAATCTGCTCTGCATGTAGCATAATTCTGTTATTTTTTTGGTCAGTTTTCTTTACATTTATTTGTTGAATTAAAGCAAAGTTTTACAGAAGTTAGATGGTGTGAGTCTCGCTGCTTTGGGTGTGCGTGGAAAGGGTCTAAGTCAAAGGGATACCGGTATTCCCCAGAAAAAGACCCAATTGGTCTTTATTTGCAAAACAAAGAGAAGATAGAAAATGTGAGTTCTTTCACAGAAAAAAAAAAGGATTTATAAGCTTGTCCTCGTTTTTGCTTCAAAGTATATGTCCTTAAACTCTTGTCAGGTTTTTATTAAATTGATGAATGTTTGTTTTCAGTTGTTACTTTTATGTGTTTATTTATTTATTACAGAAAAAAATAAAACAACTTAATTTCCTTAATAGCATCCGTACACAGTTGCCCACCTGCTGTCAAAATATCAGATTGAAAATGTTCCACTTACCACAAGCATGTGGTTTTGTTGTTGTTTTGCGGCCTTCTGAGTTTGGGAAGGACACAAAAACAAGTTTTGACCAGATGACCATCAGTTTGTCATGTTTTTTTTTGTCAGACACTGCTCCCTGTAGTTCTGACCTATGAATCATTGGTGTGATCAGTGTTGATTATTTGAAAGTTGTTCATGTTTTCAAGAGTGCGTGTAAATTCTGAAGCTGTAGCGAAGCGGGCCTTTGACGTCAGTGGAGGTAGAAGGACCTTTAAAGTTTTTTTTTAACTCATTCTGACGTTTGTTTTGGCGCTTTATCCTGGGCATTTCTCTTCCCGTGATCCAAGATTGTGTATATTTTCTCGATCATTAAATGTACGGACGAGGCCAGGGTCGTAGGTTGAGGATGACTGCAATGTTTAGCGCTAATCTAATGTTAGAAGAAACTCAGTATTTGTAAATGCAAAAACAGACATGAGAAAGGATTCAAACGTTAGAGGTTGTGTTATTGTGGTTCATTAGGACGTCATTAAGTTCTGTTTTGCTGTCACCCATTGTGGGATTTTTGTAGAGACGCGCTGATCCAATACCCGGATCGGATATCGGCTCCGATATTGACTAATTAGCTGAACCAGATATCGGATGATTGATGCCGATCCAGTCGTTTAAATAAAAATTATCATACGCAGCAATGCAGTTTCTGCAATCTATTTACTTCTATATTTGCAACGGTTGGTTACGCAAAGCACGCACAGCAGCTAGCCATGAGCAAACACAGAGCAACATGGTTGTGAGTGATAAGGTTGGTAAAGTCAACACCACAAACTTAAACAGGCACCGTGCTAAAGAGCACACAGAAGTTTTATTAAGTTTCAGACCTGATGACTTCACTCACATGGCAAGGTATATGGTTTATTCATTCAACAGTGGCATCGGATCGGTATCGGCCGATACGCGTAGCCCAGGGATCGCATTGGTACATCTCTAGCTTCACTGTTCATGTGGCTGTCAGAAGTTGATTCTCTTACATTTATTTTGGTGAATTATAAGGAGTTCCTTTTTTTTTTTTTTTTTTTCTGTGATCAGCTTTAATACAGTACTACGGCGTCAGAGTGTGAAAGAAAGTGATGTGGCTTAATGCACTAACCATGTTGACCAAGTGTGGTTTATTCTTCAGATCGTAAGGCTGATTATGTGGTTTTAGTCTTGCGTTAACACGAATTCAGTCATTGTGAAATTGAAGTGTGAGACTAGAATTATTCAACTTCACATTGTTTTAGGGGCTGACGGAGGTATCTGAAGAGATTTTATATCTGCATAATTTTGGCATTATACACCCGTTATTAGGTTTGGCTGTTTTTTTGTGTCCTGATTTGAGTCGTTTTCTCTGAGGGATGTTTGCATCGAATGCCTGTAGGCCTTCCAGCCAAGGAGAACAAGCAGAGGGTCGTTGTACTTTATCAGGTGGAGAGAATAAGTTCATGACTGAAATCTGCTAAAGTTGGAAGCAAGATGTTTGTATGATATACAGTCAAATCCTAAAAGATGGATCCCTGAATTTGTCTTATTGCCTCAGCTTCTGTAGTTAGTTGAGTTTAAGAAAATGGGAAACTGTTTCCACTGAAGACTTTCTGTTGGAAACCTACTTTTTATGCTTCTCCTTTTAAAAAATCAAGCCTTTTCTTTGCACCTTTTATTTTGGAAATACACAGATTAGGCTTTTCCTGCTCAATGGTAGTTCCAGTTTTCACCAACTCCGATCTTTCGTTTCTTAATGACAGTAATCCCAGAGAAATGATGATTTTCAGTAGCTGAGGTGCAGATTAATGGACTATTGGCTGATGGCTTTGATACATCCTCAGCTCCGTGTAGTCTGGGTTTTTCTTTTATTTGTGAATTGGAAGGAAAGATGGTGGTTTGTAAGAGCACGCTGCCTTCATGGGCCGACGGGAGGAGCAGCTTGGAATCGGTTCACAGCCTTTTTCTTGCGACCGTGTGCTGCTGACAGCACTTCTGGACCGGGAAGTGGAAGTTCTAAGACTGCTGGCAGAAGAAGAATGAGCAGGTGTTTTCTTTGGCAGCGCTTTGCCGTGTCATCAACCAGCAGCTGTGTTGTGTTTTACCAAGTTTTCAGACCATGTTGCAGCAGATTTATGTAGTCACTTGCAGGTTTGCCACTGCAGACCTGTCCCCGGGTTCTGTTTTTTTAAAAGTGATTAGGAAAACCTCTTCCTCGCTCAGAAACGGCGTTTCCGTGTCGGCTGTCACGTTTTGAGCCCCGGTACGGAGCGGCGTGTGCAGCCTGTGGGTCAGGGAGCAGCAGGTGGCGTGGCGGTCAGTGTAGTGTTTACGGGCCAGTGTTGGGTGTCTGAGCCAGAGGACTGGTGTTTGTCAGGGTGGCCATTTTGTCTCCTATCATCATGTGTCGGAGATAGCAGCCCTTTTGGGAGGGAATGGAAGTAGTGCCGTTGTTTGCCTCCATCTCTTTCATCTTTGCCATCTATTGCTCCACCTCCGCCCACCCACTCCTTTTTGCCCAAGCATGAGCCTCCCTCCCCTCCCTCCCTCCCCTCTTCGTTGTCACCCTTTCCGTCTCTTTTTTTTCTCTCCATCTCTGCCTGGCTGTCGTTTGCTCCCCACCCCATCCTCCCTTCCCCTTTCCCTCCAGTCATATCATTTCCAGCCAAAAGGTTAGCAGGGAGCTTTAGCACCATGGTGACATTCAAAACTGAGTGTCATCACTGTCTCTCTCGCTCTCATCCTCCTCCTCCTCCCCCCTCACCTGTCTCCTTTGCTGGCCCCTCTTCCTCCGCCTGCACCCCCCCCACCCCTCTCCTCCTGCAGCGAGGGCCTTCTGGCCCTTCTGGAGCCGTGCGTGGAGAGAGGCTGGCGTAAATACAGCTCTCGAGCGTTTGTGTGTGTGTGGGTTGGATGTGTTTTCTCGTCCAGTCAAGTACATCTGACCCGTATGCGTGCATGCATTTTAATCTCGTCTTTTGACCTCGACCAGTCTGGGTCCGTAGCTCTGCCTTTGCTGACCACCAACCAACCAACACCGGTGCTGGGATGCGAACAAGCAAAGGCGAACTCAAGGACGCGCCGCTCGAAAAATACGTGGGAGTTGTGTGTCGTCAGCTCCCGATGAATCCCATCGCTGAAAAGCGGCGTCAGCGCTACCGGGGTCTCATCAGTTTCCCCGGTTTAATAGCGCTGTTGTTGGCGTCCGCACACCCCCCACCCCCCTTCTGTCTCCCTACATTATCTGTCACGGTTTCCATCAAGTGATTCGCACGCCCGATGAAAGGTTAAGTGCTGCTTGGTTGTGGAATCAACATCCAGTTAGGGAAGATGGATCTGGAAGGTCAGAGAGGAGACGGATGGGTGGTTAAAAGAATAAATGAAACTCTTGCAAGCAAAAGTGTAACTTATTGCTTTTTTAGCAAGTCTTGAGAAGTCTGGAACTGTTTAAAGGGGGAAATGACCCCCAAATCAACTTTTTTGCTGATAAACTGCTAAAATAGTTGTCTTATAGTGCTGTTGACATTTCCTGGTGATTATTTTGATAATTTACTGCGTATTAGTTGAAATCCTGGTTTTGTGTCTCAAACTATCAGTGTGGCGCCCTCCTAAGGTGCAACGGTTGTCTAGCATTGAATCAGTATTGCTATTGGTTAGAAATTGTGACGTCACTCAAAGAAACTGGCGTGTCTAGGTCTGCCGCTGTGGGGTATAAAAGCAGCTCCGTCTGGTGCCTCTGTACCAAGTTGAAGGTTGAATAGTGAATTTTGTGGTCCGTCTGTTGATTTTTTTAGGTTAGCGATTTATTAGCTTAGCATTCAGTTTATTTAACTTTTACTAGCATCCCACACCAATGTTCTAGTGCTGCGTTCCATTAACCTCAGAGCCTGAAACTGGGAAGTCGGAAATTACTTCATCTCCACCTTTTTTTGCATTTCAGTTTTCTTCTTTAGGGCTGGACGATAATTCAATAACTATATATATCGATAGATAGACGTGGTGTAATAGCAAAAGAAATGGGTCAATAAAAAGTTGAATAGAACAGTTTTCCTTCTTTTTGCATTCCAGCCTATCACGTAGGTCAATACTACAGTCTACATACTCCCAAACTGATTGGTTGGGAGTATGTAGACTGTAGTATTAGCCTACATGATAGAAAAATGTAGACCCAGGAACACTTTTATTCTTTTTAAAAAACTAGCAGTTTGGTAAAAAGTTGGTTGAATTAAAGGTTGAGTTTGAATTCAGCCTTATGTAAAAATAGGTAATTACGCAACGGCATAAAACGGCCAGGGTTTTGAATTTTTTGATATTTACCGATATTAATCAATCTGCTTTTTTTCTGTATGGTCCAGCCCTAGAGCGTATATGACTAAATGTTACATGAATAACAGAGACCTGCTAAAAACAAAGTATAAAGTTTTACTCAATGTTGCTGAGAGAAGCAGCCATCTTGAATGACGCTGTCAGGTACGGTTCTGTCGCACCGGCTTTCCGACTTGTAATTCCGACTTTAGGGGGTGTTCCAGTTGAAATTTGCGACTCTGAAGTTGTGGCTTCTGAGGACAAGTTGAACGCAGCATTTGATAGCATCCGTGTTTGTGAAAGATAAAGGGCTTTTTACAGTGACTCAACTTTTATCTTCATATTATTACGTCCATACTTGAGTTTCTAACAACTTTGATACACCTTTGTAGGTTCAGTAAAATGCATTAATCTAAGTAATTTTACATCAAAGATCCGGCATCACATTGTCTCTCTCTTTTTGTCGCCTTTTATAAAAAACAAATCAGTCGAAATGGGAATTGGCAGGTCAGGCGTCAAACAAGTTGACATTAGCCAGGAAAAGCCTGGTCGCTGCTTTTTACATTGATTGACATTTTCCATGATGGGCCTTATCACATCAACTTTAGTCACCCCCCCTCCCCAACTCATTGATCACCTTGATTTTGGAGTTGCTTTCAAACACATACAGTTATTAGAAAGAAGCATGAAATGATCACTGACCATAAAAAGGTCCAGATTTTCTCCTTTTATTATAGATTTTTACTGACATTTTTGTTCAGCTCTCAGTAGCACTGGGAAACTGGCCTTTACCACATTGGCCAATCAGAAGCCAGCGTCTGGACTGCCGTGGGGTGATGATTGGTGGAGGGAAAATGGGTGATAAAAGTCAAACAAGCTACTGCTCTGTACTGAAATGTTCATAATGTCATCAAAACAGAAACATAAAAAAAAGTAAATAGTCTAAAGTGTGGAGACTGTGAAGGGACTCTGTAACCCCCCCCCCCACCTTCCATGTAGCTGTAGCTTCAAACTGTGGATCTCATGCAGCGTACTGAAAGGGCCGGATGTCCCAGGGGAGAAGTTAGCCCACATCTTTAAAGCAACGACTCTGGAGGTTAATTGGTTGTTAGCAGTCAGGTGGGCGGAGCTAAGAGCGAAGCTGACCAATCTCTGGGGAGTAACTCCGGATCAGCTTGTCCCATTGGTGTAAAAAGAACAAGTCAAACAGCAGGGATGGATGGGAAGGGAGGGGTGGTTTCAGAGCGTGGTCTGGGTCGTGCGTTGTGCTCGTTCATAACTGAATGGGGTTTCAGTTTTCTGGGAATTTCCTCATTAAGCTCATTTCGCTGGAAGTTCAGATTGATTCATGTTTCGTGTAAAGTGAAAATCTTGAAAGAGAATTAGGAAAGTCCTAGCCCTCGTGTTGATCCCCTTATGACTCGATCTGAAACGGGATAGTAAGCCCAGCTCTCTGCTCAGATTTGTAGGTAGGGAGGAATCCTGTACATCATGAAAGGGCTGCGATCTTTGAACCTCTGAACAAAGTGTCAGGGTTTCCCCCTAAGCCTACAACCGAGGACCGCAGGCAATGCTAAGTAATTTTCATGGCTGAGCAGCAATTTCCCCCTCACCTGCACCTTTGTGCTGTCTGATCATCATTTAGGTTTACAGCTCCCACACACAGTTTCTGATCAAAGTAAAAAAAAAAACCAATATTGAAATATTCACATGCTTAAAAACCATACTGTAACACTTTGGTTTATTTTGGGGGAAATGGTGTGTAGATAAAGTTATTCTTTTATTTTTTTTAAAAAGGCACATCAGCTGTCTCTTGCTATCAGATGAGCTACTAGAGAAGTGGTTAAAGCTGTGCTACAATCATTATTTTACAGCCAATCTGTAACATAGGTCCACATTGAGGACATTTTTTTATGCTTAACCTCAAAAATATTCACAATTGTTTGTTTTTTTGATACACAAAATGTATCAAAAAACCAAACTTAATGGTTAAGTTTGCCTAACTATTATTAAATACTGATTTTATGCTTTTTTAAGCAAAGTTGGGGCTACATTTGTCCCCTGTATTCAGTATTAAAAGGGTTTGGGAAGGCCATCTTGACCAGCCATCACCTTACTTCTTCTGTCCGGAATCCAATGTTTTATTTTCCAACATTCAATAAATTGGTGCATACTAAAACCAAAGTTGATTAGAAACTAGACTCAGTCAATTATGATTTATCTGCTATAAAACATATTTGTTAATCAGCATTTCACAATCTCAGCAGTAAGCAGAAAATGTGTTTTTCTTGATTATAAACAATAGAAATATAAGTTAGCCTTTTAAACGGGGGTTATTAAACGCCTCATAAATGTAGAAATCTTAAGTTTCCGCAACAAGACTCAGTAAAATAGCGGTCCCAAAACATTAATACATAAAAATGGTGCACACGTCGGTAATGTATTTGACCCCCTTGCTGGCAGTAAGTGGTTTCTGTAGGCGTATTAGTCGATATTCATGTTTAGGGCGAGCTATTGATCTGCACTCATGACGCTCCGAAGCATTTTTTCTTGTTTAATTTGCCACATTTGCTGCAGTTCTCTTCTTAAACAGGGGGGGTCGCTACTGTAAGAAAAAACCATCCCGTTTTACACCAGGAACGGTGGCAGAAGAAGAGCCCGGCCACAACTCGTGCTTCAACACACGTTCCATGTGAACAAAAAGGATTTCACACATAAAGCATGAATTTCAAACAAAAAAAAAAAGCGTTAGCCTCAGACGCGCATGTGACCGAAACTTCACGACTGTAATTCAAACAACTAGCGTCAGTTTATTTTTTTATTCCCAGTCATGCGTTTATCACTGTTGCCTGGGATTTACTCGGGTGACTTTTTACTAACAGTGTTTGAAGAGCTTGTTTTCCTGTGACGTTACCCGGTTGGCCGTAGATCTGGGATTCAGATGCTGTGAGTTTGTAAGAATAGGTTTTCACTGACGGCCTGTTTATTAAACACACGTCTCTGTAGCTTCACACCATCCCCATTTATGCACCAAGGATCGGTTTGATCCTGGTTTTTCTCTGAATTGAACAAGTTTCAAGCAAAGACGACGTGGTCCTGAAGCACGGCGCTTGTGGGATTCACTACTTCTGTGCTTTTTTTTTTTTTTTTTTTCATCGTGGTGATTTCTGAAAGGTTCGAATGCCTAACGGTGTTTTTTGCGTCAGCGTGGAGACTTGAAGGTGAGAAACAGAAATAATGTGTGGCGCTAAACGGGTTGTGCCGCGTGCCGTTTGGCCTCTTTGTTGTAGCGTCCTCGCTCACTTCAGCACACTTGCTTTAAAGAAGGGATTTTCAGAGTGTACAGCCGAGTCGGTTTTGGAAACCACATAACAGGTTCTTAAGCTCAGTGAGCACACACTCACAGAGACATGCTCTCTCTCTCTCCCTCTCTCTCTCTCTCTGCTAGCAGGTTTCTTGGCCACCCCCTGTGGCCTACTTCTCTCTCTGTCTGTCCGTCCCTGCCTCCGTGTCCTCTGGGATCAGACCAAGAGTCGGCCAGTGGTTTTTCCTACCACATGGTAAAGGCAGGGAACAGATTGGATAAACACAGCCCTTTCCTGCTGACCCACCCCCTCCGACCACCCCTCCCCCCCCCAATCACACACACACACACACACACACACATTGTCTATTAACAAAGCAGCCGTGCGTAAAATAACCAGATTTTCTCTAGCTTCACTGCTTCTTTCGTTCTTTTTTTTTTTTTTCTGTTCTCGCTCTCTTGATCTCCCCCCCTCACCCCACCCCACCACCACCACCTCCTCTCTTCCTTCCTTCCGGGCCTCAAATCCCTGCCCCAAACACACACGGCCCTGCATCCCCACACTTGAGCGTAATTACACACGCAGCTAGCCAGCTCCTGCATGCTGTCCTCCATTTGGGAACAAAGGTATAAATTATGGTGGCTTAGATCCTGGTGGTAATGGGAGGTGGGTGGGTGCACACGTGTCCTCCAGAGGAAGAGGGAGATCACTCACTTTTTTTTTTTTTTTTTCTTCTTCTTCAGGTGTTGAATGTGCTTGCGTCTGCTAGGCTGCCTTCGTACTTTGTTTCTCGGGCTCTGGCCTGTTTGTCTGTCTGCGTGTCAGAGGAAACATGGTGTTGTTGATATGGCAGAGCCCGTAGTAAAGCCTGGAGGCTACAGACAGTTTAGCTGCCAAACCGTCGACAGCGCAGACAAGACTGCATTGAGTCGCTGTTAGCTAATCTCCCTCCCCTTTTTCCTCCCTTCACCACAGACTAACGCTTCATACGCCAACTTTTTTTTTTTTTTTTTTTTCCCACAGCTTTTTGGTGAAGTACTACATTCCACTTGAGCAAAGACAGAAATATCTCAAGTACTGTTAAAAGTAAGACTTCGCTATGGAAGCTCTCACATCTGACGCTGGATGAAGAGCCATAGTTTCATGCGAGCGGTTCCCAGCATTCCTCTGGCTGTCAAACATTATAATTAACGTAAATCTGGAATGAGGAAAGGTGTGTGTCATGGAAGACCCGATGTAGGTTTGTAATCCTGCAAAGGTTTACAGCCGCTCGCGTGAGCGACGTGCCTTCATTCAGCCGTACCAGTTCCTTCACCCGGGGCACGGTCCGCATCGGCCGAAAGCTGAAACCTGTGGTACAACGTGTCTTATGTAAAAAAAAAAAATACCAGATAAAGTACGCACGGTCATTTCAAAGATGTATATACGTTTGAATCCATGCATCTGTGGGGAAAAAAAACCGAAATGCAAGAGTTGTTTCGCTGAGATCTCCATTAGTGTTTCCTTCTAAAAGAAGGTCTGTCTAATTCCCGACAGTGGAGGACTTTGTGATGCTGCTGACTGCCAGAGAGGCCATTCATTTGCACCATGTTGGCAGTGATATTCTGTGGTTTCGGCTTGGCTGAACGGGTGGCCTCGATAATTGTGGTTTCACAGATCTGCTCTGTCTGTGAATTTCTGAGCTCTGGTGGTGATTGCCAGATTATTTTTCAACTCCACCACAAATGTGTCTGAAATGACCTGGTTATTATTTCTGGGTGTTTTTTTTAGGGGGTTGACTAATTAATACAGTGCCTCGTGAAAGTATTTATACCCCATTTCACATTGTGTTGCCTTTCAACTAAAAACCTGAATGGCTGAGAGAATTCGTGGACAGGACAGCTATACAGTATTGGTAAAAAGTGAGTACTCCCCTCACATTTTTGTGAAAATTTTTTGCTGTATCTTTTCAAAAAGACTTAAGTTGCAAAAAGCATAAAACTAGGGCTGTATCACTAACAATTACTTTAGTAATTCTGATGAATAATGGAGTAATCTGATAAAAAAGGCCACATTCTGCTATTTTTTCACTTAATCACTTGAGCTTATTTTATGAGTAATAGAATTACATGAAAATAATGCAAATAAACTATTTTTTAATAATAAAATGAAGAGGATTTATCTGCTGCTAAAAAAAAAGTAAATGTTAACAGCTCAGCCCTTTCTGATTGACTTAATATTAAAAGACTGCCTCTGCTTCTGTAGAGAAAATGGTCACCGACAGAAAGTTTCACTTCCACACTGCATTCTGGATATATTTCTTTTTTTATGCTTTAAAAAACATAATTTACTGTATTTTTCGGATTATAAGTCACTCCGGAATATAAGTCGCATCAGTCAAAGAAATGTCATAAGGAGGAAAAAACATATGCAAGTCGCACCAGACTGTCGCATTTATTGATAAATTTATTTCACACAATCTAAGATTAAAAACTGACATTTAATATGGTAATGCAATTTATTCAATTACACAGCTGCGTCCACAATCTGCTGAATAATATTGAACATACCTGGGTGGATGAATGGGCTAAATTAGCATAACATCCGGGAAGAAGGTTCTCGCCAGCGCATTTTAGCGTAATGACCCGTTACGCTGAAAGTTGTCAAAATTACGCTGAAATCAGACCGTGAGCGTAGCAATGCTACGTGCTAAGCTAGCTGTATGACACGGATGTTTGAGAGCCACATTAAGCTCACGTGCAGCATCAGCGAAGCGGTAAAACGCCGGACAACAGACCTGTAAGCTAGCGCTATCTGTTATTAGCTTCAAGACAGCCCAATAGGGTTCTGTCTGGGTCTGGGCTCCTTTTGAGCTGCACCGCGCAATGCTCTGCTTTGAAAACGCAGACTGAAGCCGCAAAACAACATACAAACATGTTTGTCTCTGTGGTCTATAAGTTAATGTTTCACTTAATTTTCAAATGGTACAGGAGCAGCGTATACTTTTGACAACCTTAGAGCGCCCTCTTGGAGCTATAAGATGGTAATATTTACTACTTGGTTCATGTTGGTCAGTATAATTTACCATATAAAATTTATAAATAAGTCGCTCCTGAGTGTAAGTTGCAAGATCGGCCAAACTATTTGGAAAAAAAAGAGCGTCTTATAGTCTGAAAAATACGGTATATTCAAATAAAACAGACCCATATAGTGTTAAAGGCCTAGTTACACTCTTTTTGTTTTTTAATACAGAAACAGACAAATTACACATTCATCAAAAAAGGTGAACTGCTAATTTATATTCAGGCATAATAAATAAAGCCTTTTTTGAATCCATTCTTGAATATTTTAGTGTCTCTATTTTATTTTTTTTCCCCTCTTAACAAAAAACTAATAAAATTGTCTGGAGCCATAAAAACAATGACCCTTTGGAAAAAGCAAACTTTTTATGAACACCTACAGTTTTAATTGTTTTGTAATTAAATAAGTAAAACTGAATGTCTAGTTTGAAGTTTTAGGACAATGAAAGCTGTCGAACCGTTGTGAGAAAAAAGAAAATCTTGAATGAAACCTTTCAAATTCATGGAGAGTGAAAGAACAGCCAATAGATTTTAGCCTGATGACAAAAAGAGAAAAAAAGAAAACGTCTTTATCGATAGATGGCTTTATTTATCCCCGTAGGGAAATTAATCATTATGTTGTGAAAGTTTTGTACGAATAGTCTTAAGAAGCACAGAGAACATGCTAGAACTAGTCTTTTTTTATCTTTCTGTTTAAAAATATTTATTACAAAAATAAGTCTTTTGCCCCGCTGGAGGATCTAAACAGCCACAGGTGGCTCCTGGGGCCACAGGTGCTCACCTC
Source organism: Fundulus heteroclitus (assembly GCF_011125445.2). Taxonomy (NCBI): domain Eukaryota; kingdom Metazoa; phylum Chordata; class Actinopteri; order Cyprinodontiformes; family Fundulidae; genus Fundulus; species Fundulus heteroclitus. Next base: position 534,113 of record NW_023397406.1, on the reverse strand, counting down.
TGGTCTAGATCAAAGCATGTACGTGTGTTAAAATGGCCTAGCTAAAGTTCAGCCTCAAATCCAACCAAGCATCTGTGCTGTGATCTGAATATTTCTGTTCATATCCGCTCTCCTTCCAGTCTGACTGAGCTTCAGCTCTTTTCCAAAGAATTGTCAAAAATGTCCATCCTTGTGTGTTCAAAGCTGGTAGAAACGGCTTCTCCAGAAGGCTTGCTGCTCTAGTTGCAGTGAAAAGTGCTTCTAAAAAGTATCGATTTCACTGAATGTCACACTTTTCAGTTGTTTTATTTTAGGAAATTAAGATTTTTCATAAAGTGACAGAATGGCGTAAAAAGGTCTTGCAGTATGGACACTTCTGGAAGGAGCTCATCAGTGCGTTTTTTAAATCCTCTCTCCAGCGACGACTGAGCCGGAAAAGCTTTCCATATTCCCTGTGTTTGTGCTTTTAAGGGGAAACTGCTGCCACTTCAAGGTCAAAGTCCTGATACAGAATCTCCAGTTTTATTTTGGGACATAGTTTGCTTGCAGTAACAACACACAGAAAGTCAGAGGAAAATCCTTTCCCACCACACACAAACTTTCAGCTGCCCATGTCGCAGTGTTCTCGGTGTTCCAGGTACAGTGTCCGAGCAATAAGCTTTTATCAATAAAGGTTTACCAACCTTACGGTTAGGATTGTACATGCAGTGATTCTGGGTATTGTTTTTGTTTTGTAATGTAATTTTAATCACTAAGGACTTAGTTTGCATTCATTTACTCACACCCAGCGTGTGTTTTGGTTATTTCCTACCTTAAACGGTTCACTCAGTTCACCCTGTTGGCTCCAGCATGTCTTGAATACTAATCTGCAGGATTAGTTTAATAAACAATTTGGTTAACCACGCACAGACTGTCACCCCTGAAAAAATAAAACACCCCTCCATCGGCTATCGGAGCCAAATTACTCCCAGCCCTCTGTTATGCTAGAGCCTCTCTTTCTGTCCCGTTGCACTCAGTAACACACGCTCCGCAGCCATTAAACCTCCACATTGTCTTATCGAGGAACTTGTTCACAAGTCCGAGCGAACGGCCACAAATAAGTGTGTCCAATCCAGCTGGCATTGCGCAGCGTCCTAAAGCGGTGTCATTAAATAACGGACGGCGGTGTCCAGACCGGCATTTTCCCAGCTTAACGAAGCACAAACTTCAATTAATTGTGACAAACAGGCAGACACTTACTAGATGGATCACGCTTTCCTTTCTGCAGATCTTATTTGGTAAACAGATAACTGCGCCGATGGAAGGGGAAAAAAGGAGCAACACGTAGAAAAGCCTCGAGAAAGAAGTGTTGTTGTTAATTGGCCTCGTTAGACTTCTCTTTTGTTTTTTTTGGATTGAATAAAGATCGTTAATGTTTTGCCAATTGTGAAAGTGAATTACTCGAACAGTCTCTAGAGTATCAGCATTTTGCTTAATTGCTTAATTGCATCGTGCAGTTGGACATTTTAGACAAATTTTTCTTTAATGCGGTTTCTCCGATTATTTTATTTTTTTTAATGTTTATTTTGCGGGGTTATTAACACAACCGGCCCTTTACTAGCCTCGGCAAGGGTTGACACTCCTGTCTTCCAGCACCGTTGGTACCAGTCGCATTGGAGACGGACCGGTTGGGAGCGTGAAGCATTCACAATCAGGAATAGTTTAAAATGGCGTTAATACACCGGCAGGATCCTCACCGGGATTTTCGTTTTTTGCCGTAATGGCTCAACGGGGGCTGTTGATCAAGCTAACAGCTAGCACTAGCTTTAATGTTCAGGAGTTTATAGATGCGCTGACGCACATTCAAGAGCTTTACGGACTTTTCTATCTTGATCTCAAACATCCGTGTCGTACCGACTCTTAGGCTTATTTTTAAGGAAACAAGCGTAACGGTCTAATTTCAGCGTAATGGACCGTTACGCTGAAATGTGCTGGTGAGAACCCTGACTAGGCTGGTGATGTTGGGTACAGACTCCTCCACTGTTCTCATCATTAAAAACGTCTGAATAAAACAGGGTGAGGTGTATTGACGATGCTACTGGCTGTTCTCCAATATATTAGACGTTCGATGCACCTCTACTTAGGAATTTATCTTAAGGGTTGATCGTGTTTATCAACTTTTTGGCAGAGTTGTTGAAAAATGTAATCATTTGACGTTGCAATGGCAAAGGACTGCTGGGATGCAGCGTTTGGTGGGCAATTACATCTCGAGTGTCGCACAATCAAGCCCTGCATGCCGGTAATACACTTAACCAGCGAGGGAGACCTTCACTGCCCTTGACGCGCAAACCTGTTTTAGATTTGAATTAATGACACGCTAAAGGTCAAGGAGAGTGGCGAGGTCATCGGGATGATGGCGGCGAAAGAGGAGAGCGAGCAAAATGTGGGTTAATTAATAATATCGTCGCTGCAGTATTCAACAATAGCGTAGCTATCTATGCACGATAGCTGCCTTGATAAGGCCATCCATTCTTTCCTGCTTAATTATTGTAGGCTCGTAGGGTTGGGGGGGGGGGGGGGGGGGGAGGCTGGTGCCGATCTGTAGCGGTCGGACCAGGCAGATCACCGGTCTATCACGGATCAACACCTATGCGCGCACACACCTGCTCTAAAATCTCTGGTTAGCCCGACAGGCTCTGCAGAGACTCAGGGAAAAGACACAAACTCCGCACAGAACCTCCCAGGCCATGATTTTAATATAAATTGGTTCATTTGACGCTCATAAATCCTAGCCTGGCTCCGGTACCGTTTGGTGTTACATTCTCTCGCTGTGCTTTATGGTTCAAAATGGCTCCCACCAAACCATTAGAGCTATACACCATGAGCTGTTGTAGCAACAGATTGGAGACCTTGTTCAGAGTTATTGGAGTGGTGCTTCCAGAAGTAAAGGGAGAGAAACCCTTGGGATGTGCTGGAGTCGACGTGCAGCTACAGGGATCTTAAGAAAAGCTCGTTTGAGCTCCAGCATGGAGCTGGTCATCAGCTGACCCGAAAGTACACAGCAGCCTTTTCGGATCCTCACCCCGAGCAGCGCCTTCCGTGTCCCCCTTAATATCCGTCCAGAACGGGCCTGGGTGGCTGGCAGCGGCGCAGCAGAACATTAAGTCAGAATAAAAGGTGTTTTTTTACTATTTTGTTCCTGTGATTTTCACATTGGATGCGACATAGCGTCTGCTCGACTCCTCTCCACGTGTGCTTCTCTGCAGGTGGAGCAGAGGAAAAAGCACAGAGGGCTAAACACTTCATCCTCTGAGAGTTTGCATCTGAACCGGCACGGCACGTTGGCCAGCCACTTAATTCCCTCTGCAAAGCGACGTTTGCGCCAAGGTGTGCACGTGTTTGCATGTCGCTGTTTACTGCCAAAAAAAAAGAAAAAGAAAAGAAAAAAGAGACGAGAGCTGAAGTTTAACCTGAGGTGGCGGAGGATGTGGTAAAGAAAACAAATAAGAAGGGAGCCGAGGGCCCATCTTTTTTTTTTTTTGGTTGCTGACATAAGTTTCGCAGAAGAATAGGCGAGGAAGAAAAAAAAAAAAAAAAACGAAAGCTCGAGGACGGATGAAATGCTTGTGAGCAAAAGAGTGGAAGTGCAGAGGCAAGCTGTGTCCAGGCCTCAGATGAGTTTTATCCTTGGGGCGTGCTATCAGGTCAGACAAAAAACACGAGGAGCCTCAGCAGAGCCAATAATCTCCTGCTTTCCTCCTTTTAACTAAAGCCCTAGTCTGATTAAATCATTCATGCAGTTGTGCACCAACACACACACACACACACACACCGCAGCCTCTGAGTGCTTGTATAGCTACATTTATCTTTTATTGTATAATTCATGGTCTAAAGTAGTGTGCTTCTGACACAGCTGACAGGAAATCGCTTGCCTTCATAGTAGCTCGCTGCAAAGGATGTGAAATTACACTCAATTACTCTCACCTGCCGCACACTCTGACACGTGGTGAAACTTTTTTTGTCCTTCCTGTAGTGATTGAATTGCAAGAAAACAGCCTTTCATCCGCAGCGTGAGCGCCGTAATCTAGCCGCGCGCCGCGGCTCCAACAGCTGATGCACTACTTGAGGCGCTGCTGTCATCGCAAAGTGGATTTATTTAACATAGACCTGCCAAATATTTGCTTAGTAGTACTTTTCAACCTTTTTATTTGATTAAAAAAAAGTATCTTTAAGCTGGCGGTTTAGCTCTTGTGAGCGCTTGCGTTGTGATTGCTAACAATAAATGTAATTATGTTTTGATTAAGGAAATGTGGCAAATCTAAAACCACGACATTCTTTTTACTTTGTATCAAAGCTGCTTGCACCTGGCCTCACATTGCTGAAAACTTACATTTCTATTCGATAAAAGGGTATAAGTAAACAGTTTTCATTAAGGGTCCACCTCTGTCCGTCTTAAACAAAACACAGCAAATTACGTGTTTTGGGTTTGCAGCTGAAACAAAGTTGTTACGCCTGCTGTGAAGAAAAAAAAACATTATTTTTGTGTTTGTTCTGTAATTGTGATTAAATTGTGTTTTAGTTATACTGCTGTGAATCTCCATAGGCCGGCATCGCCTCCATACGTGTGGCTGAAGCCTCGCCACCGTTGTAAACTACTGTCATGCACATGTAGATGACCAGCCGTGTCTCATGGATCTGAAGGGGGAGTCAGGGGGAAAATGGAACAAAAACAATGGTGTACTTGTACAATAGTCATAAAAGTGAAGTGTTTTTTTTTTGTAGATCTCCCTAGTCTGTTTATGTAGATCCTGTAGTGTTTATGGAGCAGTTCTGTTTTAAAACAGCAGAACATTTCTGCTCTTCTGGAGAAAGAAATAAAAACTATTGCTTGGTCCTTTGCACAAATTCTCCTGTCTTTGCTCCATTTTTTTTTTTTACGTGCAAACCCAACAGGCCCGCACCTATATCTTGACTCATTTTAAAGTAATTAAACCTGCCTTTGCTGTGATTCCACGCTAAACATGTAGGGACTGGTATTTAGCTCATCTCGACACCAGGACTGCATCAATCTGTTGCTCCCTGCCAGTCGATCCAGCGCTATAAAGAACGCAAAGTTGATCCCCAATTTTTTAGAAACTTTGACTTATCGTTCTATTTACTTCCTATTTTTGGTAGTGGCTTTGCACCAATGCTGCGATGAGTTTCCATAGTGCCCCAGAGCAGTGTTTTTTATTTATTTTCAGTAAGTGTTTGACGTCTTTCTCAGCTAAATGACTCCTGCTTCATTTGCTTGTAGAAACCTTGTGCTCTGAATAAAGTTGTTCATGTTCGAGGTATATCGGTAGTCCTGTTTTGTTTTGGTGGAGTCTTAATTTTTGAAAGGATCTAGCGGTGTTGAATTTGCTTTGATTGTTTTGTCTGTATCAGAATGGAAAAGTCAAAAAATAAAAAAAAAGACGTTAGCAGGACAAGAGCGCTTCAAGGCTGGATTAGTATTTTTTTTTTTTTCGCTGCCTCCACTTGTTTTGTGAAAGGCCGACTGGCTGAGAGGAGTAGAAGCGAACCTGCCTCTGGCACGCCCTCGACTCGCCAACTGAGGTAGTCCCAGGCCCACAGCTGGCTTTGTGAGTCAGGGGGAGTGATGTATCGATGCGTCAACATTTAAAACAAGACTCAAATCATCTCAAACAAGTAGAATAGGAAGGTGAGATGTATAGTTTGGATTTGGAGCATTTGCTCGGCTGATTTTGGCATTATTGTTTTAAAAAGAACGGTATGGGTCAACTCCTGACATTGGAGATCTTGCGTTTAGTGTTGCCATGACGCGTCCAGTCGTCCAGCGCTGCTGACTTCATGGTTTGGTGGAATATCACCGTCTCAACCTGGGATTTGTAAATGGACAGAGACACCTCGTCTTTGCGGGTTTTTCGGCATTCATGTTTTGTGAGTATAAGTATTGGGGGGGGGGTTAGAGCAGCATGCCTGCACTCTGAGAAGGTTGCCAGTACCTGGTTTGGTCCCCACAGACTACCACTGTGGGTCCCTGAGCGAGACCCTTAGCCCCAGGTAGCTGCCCACTGCTCCCTAAGGGATGGGTTAAATGCACAAGACACATTTCACTGGAATGTACAATTGCAATGACAAAGATTTCTTCTTCTAAGTAATTTCAAAACTCTCATCTACCGCATTGATTTTTTTTTTTGTTTGTTTTTTTCTAAAAGTAAAGAACCCATGTTAGTGCTTAGTAAGGAAATGTACTGTAATTCCTTTCCAGTTTTATTTTTATGCACATCTGCACCTTCTAAGAAGCTGTAACAGTTGTTAATTTTCCCGAAAATAGATCTGACTCTAACCTAGTGCCATTTTGGAGAAAAAGGCCATTAAAATCTAACCTTACTCTCGCCAGATGCATTTCTTTCCGCAGAGCTCCTCACATCCATCTGGGATCGCTCCATTGGAGATGTATTGAAAAAGGAGGGGCCTTATCAAAAATCCCTGCATATGATTGGATAAACCACTTGTCCGTCGTCTTTACTGACGTGCTACAAGCTCTTGCCAAACCGGATCGTGAGAAGGGCGAAAACATGGTTTCGACTAACAAAAGCCTTCAAAGCCATTCTCTGGTGTTCTTTTAAAGAATTAATATTCTGTAGGTTGGACAACACAGAAATGGCAACATCAATGTTCCTGAATCCAAACACGTGGATGTGCGGAGAACGTTGGAACTACGTACATCTGGCTAGAGTCAAATTAATTAAAATCTCATTAGCACCCAGAAACCCAAAAGTCTGTGTCGGGTGCAGTACAGCTACATGCTCATTGTAGAACGCACTGTTGCGGCGTCATCGTTGGTCACAAATAACCCACGTTGTTCGTGTAGTGCCGCGTCATCTACCGTCGTGTAAATTGCGAGAGTTTAACCAGATACAGCGTCGACGTGCAGAGTCCAAATGCTGGGCACCTTATATCTAAGGGCCAACCAAATCCCGCAAATAAGTAGTCCTTTGTGATATTGCCACAACACACATTGTTTTTTTCCAGTAGCATTTGCTGAGTCACAATTTGATAAAGTGCTGGTGTGTAATAAAAGCTGGTACAGGCTACTTCCCAGTCCTCAATTCTCTTCCCAGTTATCATTTTTATGATCGCATTCAGAAAGACTAAAGTCAACGTTCAGTCCGTCTTATCTGACACTAGCTTGTGTAAAATCTATTTTGCATCAAGTTAAAATGTAAACTAAGATCAATGTGTTTGACAGAGCCATGTCTCTTGGGTTTTTGTTGCTGCCTTTTCTTTGCAGATGTTGCCCCCCCTGGCACAGTGAAACCTGTTGAATGTTGCCTTTACTATTAAGTCTCAGCTACTCTGTGCAAAAATCTTAACCTGTAGGGTGGGAGCAATTTAAAAGTAATGTATTGAGGTCAGTGAAGCTTTCTTTTAGGTAAGGACAAATGAATGTCTGTGTCTCTCAGTTGCTGAGCTTATTAAACTGAACGGGGCTTGTTTTGGTAGCATGTTTAGGGTTCATGAAGTAATGCTGGAAAAGACTTGTTCGTTCTGTTTACACAACAAATGCAAATGCTCTTACCTGGCACTGTAAAAGCCTCAAGGAGAAACCTTTTTGTGTTACTGTCGCCGTCTCAGGCCGACTTAGCTCTTAGACATTTAACGGAGCAGAGGTGCTCCATCGTGTGCTTGTCTTACGTATGGAGGAACTGGTTTCTCCTCAACCACGATAAAGATTTAACGGCATCAATTTGCCTCGTCTTCTTAGGAAGAGGTTTGAGTTTTAGATGACTGAAGGTAGATTTAGCTGTACAAGGTTTGACACAAGCACATGGTCGACACAATTCCAGCTCTTTGGGAGTCAAACAGTCGAAGAAAAGGAACCGGTAAACATCTGTCTGGTGGCAGGAGACCACATCTTGTGAAGTTGAGAGTCTTGAGAAAGGCTGGCAGTTACAAAAAAAACGGAGACGTTCTCAGCCAAAAGTTGTCAACTTGTCTTTGGCCACGTTTTTGGGCCAATGCCAATGGAGAGGCTGTTAGCTTCCTGCTAGCACTTCTCTAAAACAGCTATTTCAGAGTAGGTTAGTGGTCCGTTCTCTCATTCTTTGAGGGAATGGATTTTATATGGGGGCATAATTAAGTTCAGGCGCATAATATTTATTGATAAGGGAAACTTGCTAATGTTTGCCCACTCTGTTTGGGGAAATAATGAGGGTTTGGTCCCTGATACCTGCTGTGTTCTGTAATGAACCCATAAGTGGCTGAGGGAAAAAATGGTGGGTGGGAGGGGAGAATTGTGGAGGAAGAAAGAAGCGAGGTTCAAGGGGAGGGAAACCATGCAGCGGTACAAGTTAGCTCGGGTGGTGTTTTTTTTTTTTTTTTGCACTGCATCGAAGCAACAAGCAAACCTCCCCCACCTCCTCCCTGTCCTGCTCTCCACTACTCAAACTCACTGATGCATGCTTCAATCCACCTACCCCCTCCCCCTCGCTCACGCAGAATGGGAGGTTACGTGGGCTGGCGAATCAGTAGGATGACAATTAAATTCATATCGGTCTTTCTAATTTTAACACTGCGTGTTTTACGCCATTAAAATATACTCCCTGCATGCATTTTCCTTGCTATCTGGGGGGGGGGTGTCTTAAACTTAAATCTTATCAAGCAGGTGGTTGGTTCTATTGTCTTGAAACATCTGCCTGCACTGCCTGAGTAGTTATTGAACAGGCTGCCATCTGAGGAGCTAAGCGGTGACTGACTGGTGTACGTCTCTGTCTGCCCCCGTTGGCTGGCTGATTTCTGGCTGGATGGCAGCTGCTGCTGTTCAAACAGAGCTGCATCTGCTCGGCCCTTTATTCTAACGCACAGTGATTTAGAAAAAAGAAAAAAAAAACGCACTTAGTGACTCCAAGTGTGTGTTAGCAAAGAAAGAAGTTCTTTTGTTTAGTTGTGAATTGGAGTGTGGGGGCCAGTGTGTGTGTTTGGGGGGGAGAGACGCTAATGTCAAATGAGTGTGTCTCTGAGTGTTAAGGTTATTTTGTACTTTTTTTTTTCCTCCTTTTCCCCCTCTTGTTGTGGTTGAATATGATTAACTTGTACGTTGAGGTTAAGTTAGGTAATCTTTCACACCTCTGTAAAGGCTGGGGGGAAAAAGCAGAAGGGTTGAGAGTAATTTGTATAATTCAATGCAGTGCAACTAAAGTTCTTTAGAGAAATTCTGTAATGTTTTAATTTCAAAATTAAATTAAACTGTTCCTGCTGAAGTTTTTTTTTTCTTTTTTACAAATTTGAACATAACTTCATCAATAAACCGATAAACAAACAAACTAAATCAATAAAGAAACCATTTGGCATTTAGACATTGTTAGGTATTGCTGGTTCTTTGTAGTGTAATAAATTAATCAGGAACTATTTAGCGGAACAGGATCAATTTGTCATAAATGGTCAAATTTCCATTGACTGTCTCCGATTGGTAGAACGCCGTAAATTTGCTCTTTGCTTTTAAATTTACACTAACTTTATTTTATTTTTTTCTGTTTGTGTTCCTCCAGGAACCTTAATGAGGACGATGGAGTGGAATGCTTCAAATTAGTGGCTAGCTCTTCACATCACAGCACACCTCCCATCTGTGGGCCCACCACCCAGCCATGGCGGATCCAGGGATGTTGAGCCTCTTTGGTGATGATGCAGGGTTGTTCTCGGACGGATTGGATAGTTTGGGAGACTGCTTTCCCCAGCAGTCGGCCGCCGGCCAGGCCAACCCGCTAGCCCAGCCGACAAATCCAGCTCTGAACCACGAGCACCAGGGAAATAGGGCTTACCACCAGGGGATGCTTCACAGCACCGGGGCCGGACCGGGGCAGTCCAAACTGGGGCCAATGTATGAGCACAGCCCTTACACAGGCTATGATCAACCGGGTGCCCCTGGAGGACGGCTGATGGCCCAGAACGGTCCGAACCAGGGCTCACCAAATGTGAACACGGCCATGAATGGCATGACCTCCCACTACCACAATAACCCGGCTAACCCTAGCAACCCTCACCATGGGTACCAGGGTGATGCTGGGGGAGCAGCGGGAGGTGGGGGTGGAGTATGGGGCCCGCAGCAGCAGAGCAGATCTGTGTATCAGCAGGCTTCAGCACCATCAGGGGCTGGTCCCAACCAGATGGGAAGCTACCAAATGTCTCAAGGCAATTATGCTGGCATGCAAGGCCCCCCTACATCCAGTGCAGCTCGCATGAACCAACACTACCCTTCACAGAGCATGGCCCCTGTTCCGGCTCAGGACCCATCTCACTACTTAGGACATGTTGGGATGGGCGGGGTCCAGATGAGACACCCCCAGCCTCAGCCGCAGCCCCAGAACTATCCTAACATGGGCCACACACCTCGATACCCACACTCCCCATCTAGACAACCTCCGCACCCCCACCAGCACCAACAGGGCATGGCGCCGTTTGGGGGTGCTCAGTACCCTGGCTATCAGCCCCAGTATGCTGCCATTGGAGCTGGGATGGGCCAGGGGGCTAATGCTAATGTCAGTGCTAACACCAGCCAGGCCATGGGAGCAGGGCAGCTGGGCCAGAGGTTCAACCAGGGAACGAGCCCTGCACCAGGGCAACAGGGACAACGATACCCCTCTGTTCCACCCCACCAGCCCCACACTGCCTCGATACAGCAGCAGGCAGGACAGCAAGGCCAGCCTATGCATCCCTTAAACCACCCGCCAAATATGCCCCAACCCCAAAACCAACCCCAGTCCCACCTTACCGCCCCAGCTCAGGGATCTTACCCCTCCCCCCCATCAATGTCGCCTATGCGGGTTCTGGGAACCCCAACTCCTCCTCCCCCACAGGGACGGCCCCCTAGCGCGGGACTAGCTGGGCCTCCGGATGTTGCCGGATACACAGCAATGCATTCTCCACCCAGCGCTTTGGCCCATGCACAGAGAACTCACCAAACCCCTCTATCTGCAGCACACCCACAAAACCAGCAACCCCATAACATGACTCCCAGTGCCGGGCAAATTTATCCTGGCTTGGGGCCTCAGCGTGGACCACAAATCGGGCCGAATAGGCTCCAACAACCACAAGGTAGGGAGCCTTAAAACCGGCTGTTAGTTTAGAAGTATAACAATGTCTCGTTTTGTAGATGCAAACACAAATGGATAGCTTAGACAACTGTAGTACAATAAAAGTGTAATTAACGGATGTTTCCGTCACATTTCTACCCTTCCAGCGATTGTATTATTTAAATACAAAACAAAGCTGGTGAAGCTTCTTTTTATTAGACAGATGGTTGAGAATATTTGGCACCATGTTGATTCTGGTGAGAATTTCTGTTCACACTGATTTTGTTAAGGCACTGGAAAAAAGGAGGCTGTGCTAGTATATTTAGAAACAATACACACATATAAAGGATTATGTTTTTTGTTTTTTTTAAGCTCAGCGCTTTGATTTAAGAGTCAGAAGGTGCTGTGTTTTGAGGAGTTTTGGGATCTTGCGTAGGATCAAAGATGAAGCAGGGTAGGGTTAACCAGGGTAGGGTCTAACCTTAAGGTACATGTACAAAATTGTTGTATGAATGCAGGGTCCTCACCAAAATTTTACTTTCACTATAACAGGGAACGACTGGCAGCGCGGTGCTGTGTTGGTATTCGCGCGTGCCCTGTTGTCTTTTAGCTCATTTGGATGGATTCACGCAGTGGAATCGTTGCGTAGTGCAGCTCGAAGGGGGCTGTTCGTCAAGCTAATAACAGCTAGCGTTAGCTTATATTGTTTGAGAGGTTTACCGACTTCTGCTCTCAAACATCCTTGTCGTAATGTTCCATGTCGTACTGACCGTAACAACGACAACCCTGTAATGTGCTTTATCTTATCATTTATTTTGTTTAGCACCTTGGTAACAGCTTGTTGTTTTTAAATGTGCTTTATAAATACATTTCACTTTGACTTTAGATGAGTGTAGGACTAAAGTTACAAGGGCTGGTGACCCAGAATGTCCTTGCAGATTAAAACGTAGCTCAACGTAAAAGTGCCTCAATGTGCGATTGGTTAGGTCTGACTATTTAACACAAGCCTAAAACTGTGGAGTGTGTCTTTAAATTTATGCTGAAATATAAATCGGCATCATAAATAACATCCAAAGCATATGTGTTGAGAAGAGATATGTAAAGTAAAGATATAAATGTGGCTACGACAAGAAATAGACCCATATGCTTCTAGTGAGGTACAAAAACGTGGGGATTGATGGCAGAATAAGTGATTTGCTTTTGGAAATTTCAGCGTTTAAAACTGGTTGTCACAAAAAAAATATTTTACCTACTGCTGTTGAATGAGAGTAAGGTTGGGTGTGGATTTAAAAATATACACAAATATCATCACCATAAAGACGAACATGTATAGCGGTAACACTGCCATTATCAGTAAAGAGCAGGAGTCTTTAATTCTGGTACTCGAAGGTCCAGTGTCCTGCAGCTTTTAGATGTGTCCCTGGTTCAACTCACCTTGGACAAGTGATCCGGTCATTGGCAGGACTCTGGAGAACTTGAATCCATGCCGAGTAGCTAATTCGTCCATTTAAATCAGGTGTGATGGGGGCCCACTCTAACTTTCTTGGCCCGGTCAGAAAGAAGGTCTCTGATCCAGCAGCAGGTGGTGGGAGGAAGACCGATGTCCGATAGCTCCGCTTTCAGTCTGCCTGGAAGTACGGTGTTAAAAGCAGACCTACGATCAACAAAGACCAACCTTGCATAGGATATGGTGGAGTGAGAAGGGCGTCTCCAGGTGATATATTAGCTCTAAATGAGAATTGGAGAGGGACTCAAGTGTGGGGATGAGGATATGATGCAATGTCAGACTGGTTTCTTAAAACGCTTAATTATGACAGTTGACAGAGCAACTGGTTTTTGGTCATTGAAGCCGCTGATGATGGTCTATGTGGGCAGTGGTACAGTTCTGGAAGACCTGTGGGATGAAGAGCTGGGACAGTGATGAATTGAATATTTTGGTGAAGACCTGGCCAGTTGGTCTGCCGGTCAGTCCGAGTGGTCCGGCGGCCTTCCTGGAGGCCCCCCCCCCCTCGATGTGTGTCTCAGCTGGTGTTGTCTCAGGTCTTTCCTCTTCAATGGGAGTAGCCAAGTTTTCCAGCTCCTCCCCAAAAGCACATCTCCTTTGGCCATTGTGGTGTTGCTGGATTTGTGGTGGATGATTTGCTGGACTCCTGGCCAGAACCTCTATCTCTACTTTTTGATGATTGCAGGTCTGAAGATTGGGAAGGTGTCTAAAAATGTATCTAAGCCTCAGTCTGAGTGGACAAGTCATCTCAAAACCTAATAATTACCAGTATGCTGTGCCTTTAGACCTACATGTGAATTGCATCACCAAGTGCAATAAATACATACATCTAGTAACATCTAGGCCTAAAGTGTTAAATAAAAACAATACAAATATCCGTTCAAACGTTTCCACTGACATCATGGTGCAAAATCTCTAAAGGTTTGTCAGGAGGAAAGCCCATACATTTGTGTTGGGTGAAAATTTAGATATTTGAACCCTGTAAACTAGTAAAAACCAGCAAAATATGATCCAGGTTTGTCTGGATGCTGACGTGTATAATCAGAATAAAAATAAAGGCTTTTAATAGTGACATTACTGTCGATACTATTTAAATAGCTAAATAGGAGTGGTTTTAAGATGGACCTTTGAGGAACGCATCTTAAAAGCTAATCCTAATCAGAGCTGTGTCAGTTTGTGATTAAAATTCTTCATTTCTCATTCTCTTCCCAGGCCCTCATGAAGCCTCAGTCAGCCAGGGGGGTGACCAGCGCCTGCTCCAGGCCCAACAGCAGGCCTCTCGAGGTGGGCAGCCCATGCAGACTGCCCCTATGGGTTTCCAGGGTGCGCCCATTGGTCAACACGGAGCCCCCGCCCCTAACCAGGGCTTAGCTCCACCTGCCCAGAACACTCAGACGCAGCACACGCATCTGCCCCCACACCCTCACCACCTGCAAAGCACGCCCCCTCCTCCCAACCAGGCCTCCCACCCATGGGCACCTCAGCCACATGCCCCCCACCCACTCTCCTCACCCCCTCTTACCCCACAGAAAGTGCCTCACATACAGGTGAGTCTCCATCAAACAAACGCTTTGATGTGGTAGCAAAGCTGCGAGTGTGAGAAAGATCAAGACTATGTGCATTTGTTTTTGTGTGTGGGTGTTTTTCATGTGAATGTTTATTTTTCATGTGGGTGGGGAAATTGTGTGTGTGTGTGTGTGCGGGCGTTCTGGAGTCTAAGGGAAGTGTGTGTGTACCTGACATTTGAGAACACAGCAGTGTATCGGGTACTGGATCATTTGGGTTGTGTGTGTGTGTTGTTTGTTTTTCGCCTTTTGTGTGCGCAAACCTGTGTGTGGCTGTATTTCCGTGTGTGTGTGTGTGTGTGTGTGTGTGTGTGTGTGTGTGGGGAAATGGATTCTTGCAGCTGTTTGCTTCCTGTGAGCTGCATATCCTGAGACACGTGTGCAACACACACACGCACACAGGCACGCGCACAGAGGCGCCACCAGAATAATCTCTCCTCTCTCTTGGTCCCACTTCCCCCCCTTCTATAGAGGAAACCTCCCTTCCTGTCCGCCCCCCCCTTCCCCGTCTCCTCTCTTTCCGCTCGCCCTCCTCTGGTCTGTCTTTCTCACCGTTTTGTCTCAGCCACTTCAGGGATATCGTCGGTGACCTAATGCCGTCTAGTGAGATGTGCGAAGAAATGGGCAGAAAATGAAACAAAAATCTCCTGTTAAATATTAGAAGGTTGTGAAAATGGGGCAAACGGAGGGGGGGGCAACTTGCAAGAAGGTGCGATTTTACCGCAGGAAGCCGGATAGTTGGGAATTTAGTTTTCTCCCAGTCTAAACTCATTGAAGGGTCCCGGTTTCCATTAACTTCAACTTGTATTACAGGATTATTTGGTATTTTTGTTTGCGGGCAACATGCAAACTCTGTAACTCATTCATGACGTTTATGGCGCCTACATTTAAATACTTCAAAGAATCGACTAGTCTTTGTATGTTTATGGAGTCTGTGATATAGGCTGTTTATACTTGTATTACTGAAAAGCAACATTTTATCTTAACAGGAGTCCATTTTCCCTTCTTCCACACACTGAACACGACGTTGACACTGCCATTTAACACCCATTTCACCGATGCTTAAAGTTTGTAGCTGTTAAATCATAGCAGTCTTAAATTGATCTTGGTCGGTTTTCAGTTTTATCTGCGCTGTAAACCTGGATTTTATCAGATTTAAGTGCCGTAGTGTCTGCATTTCATCTAATTTTGATGATGTTGAAGTGGCGACATACTTCTGTTGAGGGGGATGCGACCCTCTCAGCCTTCAAGCTTTAATTTACATAAACAGCAGATTTTTTTTTGACATCACACTGGAACCAGGCACGCTTAAAGAATGAATTACAAAGTAAAAAAAAAAAAAATGCATATCCAGAGGGGAGATGTTCTGGGAAGACATAGCTGTGATGCATGTGATAAGAAAGGAGAACAGGATCTCTAGCAAAAGAGAGGAGGGCTGGTGGGAAGAGGTTCTCCTTTCTAATGGCCACGTTTGTGCGTTGTGTCACGTGCCCCTCGCCTTCCATTTGCTTGTTTTGTTGCTCAAAGCCCCCTTTCTCCACCAGCCCATTCATGCACAATAGCAGCCCTGTGGCCACACAAACACAGAGCTAGTCCCCTCTTTCTCCTCAGTCTGCTCCCCTACCCTCGCCTATTACTCCCCATCTTCCAGGACTGCCTTTGCCGTGGTTCGTGGTTGACATTTCAGCCGTCACACTTAATTTATCCAGGACTCCTGACCTAGATGCCAGGTTGACTGGTGAGCCCCACTTCTCGCCTGGGCGCGCTGCGTGCGCCTTCCCGACTTACGCTGCCGGCCCCCTCAGCCCCTGTTGTGTCTCACACACAGACACACACAGACACAAAAAAACGCACACAAGCATTGATAGCTTGGTCCAGAATAGGAGGGCGAATTGCCTTGGGAAATAGGATCGCCTCGGTAGAGGAGTTAAAGAGGATGTGTGGCATAGGAAGGGAGTTCATCTCATGATGCTCTTGTTAGAAAGAGCCACACACACACCATGCTGGTCAGTCAGTCATGATGACTGCATGTCTGGTACTCTAAGCTCCATCTGTTCACTAAGCATGGTTATTACACACGCGCGCACACGGGCCTTCGTCAGCATCTCAAGGTCACAGCTCCGGCAGAACGCTGTGCTGTGACCTTTATTCTACAACTCTCTCTCACACACACACACACACACAATGTTGCGTGCAGCACTCTGGTTGACATATAACATGCTTGTCTCACCCTCCCCTCCCCCCCACTCATCTCACAGTCAGAGAGCTGTTATACCGTTTAGCTCGCTGAGGTTCTGCATCTTCTCGCAAGCGCTTCTCTCCTCAGACGCCGTCGTGTTTGCTCTGATTTCTCTTCTTTAAAATTAATTTACTCATTTTGCACGGTTTTGGCAAATTGTCTGCCGGTTT
The DNA here is from genome assembly GCF_011125445.2 of Fundulus heteroclitus. Taxonomy (NCBI): domain Eukaryota; kingdom Metazoa; phylum Chordata; class Actinopteri; order Cyprinodontiformes; family Fundulidae; genus Fundulus; species Fundulus heteroclitus. The sequence goes on along the minus strand of NW_023397406.1, from coordinate 517,599 downwards.
CCTCCTCCTCGTCTGTTTTTGCTCTCCCCCTTTCTAAATGTCAGGTCTGCTCTTTCCAAAACAAACGTGTTCAGCGGAATAGACGGCCTCTATGAATATCCAGAGAAGACGGCTTCGCCCGAGTCTTGTTGTGAGGAGCACTTAAGCAGCTGGATGCTACAGTTCCAATTTCATCGTGTTCTTGTTGGGAATTTTACATTACCCGCTTGGAGAGCTTTAATATGTATTGAACCGGAGAAAACGGTGAAGTGGACAGAGTAGTGGCTTGAATTTATTCATTTCTTTTCCAGCATGCGTACTGGCCACCTGCACATAATGTTGTTTTTGTGAAAATATGGAAAGCTGGCGTATGGCTCGGTTCACCTTCCCGTCTGCTGGTAAACGTTTTTGTATCGGGTCACAGCTTCAAAAAAAGGTTAGCACAGCAACTGGTTAAACCCCAGAAAGATGAATTAGTTTAAAAGACAAAACACAAGAGACGTTCAGCCAAACCGGTCGAGCCTCCGACTCAAATAAAGAGTGTTTTGCTCTCTGTAAATGTAGCGTATCACTGTTGGTGTAGCCTGCCATTTTTTATTATTTTGTGGCCTTTATATCTTGTAACCAGCAGTGGCTGACAGCAGTTTAAAGGGCTGGCAAGCTTGTGTGTGTTATAAGTCCTCACAGTGCTAGAGGATTAAAGAGTCTTTAGCTGACATTTGGGGCATAAATCTAAGTTAATCTTGGGGTACTTGGGGGGGATTCAGTCGTCCGTTCCCCTCCTTCTCTTGGTGATGGTAATATTAACAGTCTGTACCTCCCAGTCCGCTGGACGGCGAAGCCTGTGTCGTCATCTCTACCTGCCTACTGTCATCGGCTAGGAGAGAGCGCACCAACCAACGGTGATGATGATACTCCCTATCAAAGGGTACCGCCAAACACACACTAAAGAAACTATGGGTCAGATCTGGAGCTGGAGAAGAAACATGGTGACGATGCTTCTTTTTCATATTTCACAGCAGGTTTAAATTGGCTGCTTAATAGAGCACAGTCCAAAAGCTTTACATTTTCTCCACTGATGCTGCTTTGTTTGTAGTAACAATGCATATTTCTCATAAATACATTGGGGAGCGATTTGCTGTTTTACCCATTAGGATAATTTATTTCTCAGGGACAATAGGGATACTGAAACTGCAGAAATAATATAGAGATAAATCACTTTTTTTCCCTCCAGTTTTCTTTCTTCTCCTCTGAGTAGACGGCGCGCAAACCAGTGCGTTACTGTCCCTTAAGGCGCTGTAGTGAAAACTGTAAACCTCTGACAGCGATTAGTCAACAGAGCCAAACAATGGTATGAATAGAGGTGGAAGCCTGTGCCCATGGTCCAAGTTGCTCATTTTTCACTGAGAAAGGTTTGTCAATGCCTTAGCCACTATGGCTGTACCACAGGTTGGCTAACTGCTTAGTAGCTAACGATGCCAACGTTGGCATGGACTTTAAAGCATCATCAGCAAAACACTGAGAACTCTGGACTCCATCTTATCACATCTGGTTCAAAATCTAAAAAACTCTCTGATCAAATGCAAACTAGATGATTCCACAGTGCGAAAAATTAAGCACAATATAAGATTTATGAAACCAAAAATTAGCTGTTTTAATGTGTGTGTTTGTATTTTACACTAGTATCACAGGTTGAGACGAGCATGAATATTGGGATATATGGTCTATTCAAACATGAACTAGATTACTCTAACCCTGCTTATGATTTATGAAACGTTCAAATCTTCTTTTTTTAAAAAACGAAACTCAAAATGATACTTAATTATCCAGAAAATAATGCAGAAGCCTTATCTCGCTGCACCTGAACCCAGTATTATGTCTTGTCTCGTGAGCTGTAGTATAGGTTGATTATATTGGTATAGTTATATTTTTTTGCAGTCCACTTCTACCATTTCTACCAATTCCAGTTATCATCACTTACGATTACCTTTTTTTCCAGACCTCAGTCTTTGTATTTGTTGCATATCACATTTTTTAAAGTGAATTTTGAAGTACGCAATTAAATATCCCATTGATAGAATACTTTTTGGTAGGGATATGTGGGTTTGGATCCCTTATGCCAGTTTTTTTGTATCTGAAGAATGAAGACTATTGTTACAACTTTAAACTACATCATCACCATGTAAAAGGGATTTCATGCTAGGGAGGAAGTCCACCTGACACAGCATTGCATTTACTGGCAGCATTGTAACAGGAGACCTTTTGAACTTCTACTTTCTAAGAGAGTCGACGTGCTTGTTGTTATCAGAGATGCAGTATACAGCAAGGTTTCTGCTATAGCTAAGGTTAGCTTGCTTTCTTGTATGGCTGTCAAGATGTTTGACACAATATTTTAGCAATATATCTGGAGGCATCTAAAAAAAATTCTATTTCGTAAAAGTGCAATATTCTTTATCCAATCATTCCTAAAGTGAAACGGTTATTTTGTAGAGAATCGTTACACACAACACAATATTTCAAGCTTGGATTCTTTGTAATTTTGATGATTATGGCTTACAGGTGAAGAAAACCCAAAACTCAATGTAGACCAATCATAAAAGGATGTTTTAAGCACAAATGTCAGGCCTCTGAAAAGTATGTCCATTTCTATGAACTTAATAGTTTGTAGGAGCTCCTCTTGCATGAATTACTGCAGTAATGCCCCGTGGCATAGAGGCGATCAGCCTGTGGCGCTGCATAGGTGTAATGGAAGCCCAGATTGCTTTGATCGCCACCTTCAGGTCATCTACCTTGTTGGGTCTGGGGTCTCTCATCTTCCTCCTGACAACAGCCCTCTATGGGGTTCAGGCCTAAGAACAGGGACACCAGGGTCATTGATCCAGCTTTTGGTACATTTCTCAGCGTGGGCAGGTGCCAAGTCCTGCTGGAAAATAAAATCAACATCTCTATACTAATCATCTGCAGAGGGAAGCATGACGTGCTCTAAATGTCCTGGTAGATGAATTCGTTGACTGCGGACTTAAGCAAACACACTTTTTCCTTCCACTCAATTTTCTGTTGATATGCTTTGATTCAGGACTCTGAACAACCAGCTTCTTCTGCAGGGCTTCAGCCTTCCCTCCTTATGAAAGGTGTTGACTGTCTTCTGGATATCTGTCATGTCCGCGGTCTTCCCCATAATTGTGTCGCCTTCTGACCCAGAGTGAGAGACCGTTTAAAGGGTTTCCAACAATTAACTTTTTTATTTTTTACAATGTTAAAATTTCTTTGAGACTGAATTTTTGGGATTTCTGTACCAGTAGGCGCTAATGAGCAAAATTAGAAGAACCAAAGGCTTGGAATATATCGCTATGTGATGCTTCCATGTAATAAAGGCGTTTTACTCTATTCCACTTATACACAATATTTATTTTTTCTGTAGGTGCAATATAAAAAAACTGAGTCTAATTCATGCCAAACAGGGTCTGGCTTTGAATCATCAGACAATAAATGGGTGTGATGATCCATACTGTGGATGGATAGTAAAGCCGTCGCTTCTCCCACTGAAAATTTCTGGTATTAATCACGTTTAGCGATTTTTAGCTGTGAAACCTCGCTGCTTCTGTTTGAATCTTTTGCTTCAGTTCCTTGAGTTATTGATGCCTGTTCAGCTTGTTTTGGACGTATCGGGGAGACAACATGGTCCAACATGTTAAAGTCATACTGCAGAACACCAAAGCTGGCGCAGCGGTGAGATGTCCGTGTATCTGTGTGTGCGCGCACCTTGGTGTCGGCACCGTGCATCACCATTGTCATTCCTGTGATTGATTACCCAAGAAACTTGGCAGGGGGACAGATTTATCTCTTGGCACTGCATCTCACCGTCTCTCTCTCTCTCTCTCTTTTTCCTACGCCACTGTCTCTCTATTCCTCGCTCCTCCAGTTCTACCCTCCCTTCCCCCGGTTTGTGCATCTAAATGGCTCAGTTTACGTGTGTGTCAGCAGGTGTTTGTGTGCAGGGGGGGGGTTGTGTGATGTGTGACCTTGCAGCACTTCTGGGTTTGTGTGTACATTAGCATTCTTCTGATGGAAGTGAACTTTTAGTGATGGCATTCCAACTCTTTCCTGCTCCACGTGAAAGAGCCACGGTGTGTGTTAGTGTGTGTGTGTGTGCGCAGAGAAACTTGCTGGTGCTCACACGCACACCGCAGTGACACACTAACACACGTGAAGGAAAAGGAAAGCGCACGTGTTACACATGCACACCGATGGACTCTCAAAGGCATAGTGTCTCTGGCTGTGGTTTGACACACACACGCACACGCACGCACACATTCTCCCTCGCTGTGCCTTTTTGAAGTATGGAGATAATTTATTCGTGTCATGATGCCTGATTTCCCATCTGCTACTGGGACCCTGGGCAGCTGGAGAGAGAGAAAGCGGGAGGGAGGCAGGGAGGGGAGAGAAGAGAAGAAGGGGAACGAGAGGCAGCTGGAGAGGCTCCCAACAGCTGGTAACCAGTTTCCTGTCACCGAAAGCTTACTCGGGAGCAAGGAGGGAGGTGTAGGGGAGAAGGAGCACGGAGATTAGTCTACAGGAGAGAGAAGGGAGAGGAAAAATGAGGTGTCAGCCAGTTTGTTTACTAAGGTTAGCCTGCTGGAGGACAAGGCGGGGGGAGGCGGAAACTGTAGCAACAGGGAGTCGAAGATGGGGATGGGGGAGATGGCAACCATGCTCATGAATGGATAGAAAGATGATCCCTTTTTACCCCTCCGCTCTGTTGGCTGCCATTACTGACTGATTCAACCTCCGCTTTGCAATCTGTCAATATTGACTGACAGGCCGGTTTGACAAGCTGCTGTTGAAGCAGAACAGTAGCAAGAGGCAGGGGACGGTGTCAGATGCTTACATTTGGTTTTATCGAGGAAAAATGTGGAAGAAAAAAAAAAAAAAACGACTTGGTATACTTTGATACTGTTTACCGACCCTTGTTTCAACAGCATGACACATATGGTAGCATAGACACTATACTGCCAAAAGTATTAGTCTCCCTGCCTTGACTCTCATTTGAAGACATCCCATTCTTAACATAAGCTGATTTGATTTAATCCATATGGTTGGATATGATGATGATGGTTCACCCTTTGCGGCTGTAACTGGTTCAACTCTTCTGGAAGGGCTGCCAACAAGACCTAGGAGTGTGTTTCTGAGATTCTTTTATACCATTTGTGAGGTCAGACACTGATGTTGGACGAGGAGGCTGTCGCTGTTCAGATTTATCCAAAGTTGTCAGGTTGAGGTCAGGACTCTGTGCAACTTTATCTTTGAACCAAGCAATCAGACAACTACCATTCACCTGGCAACCGGTGAAGCTCAGTTCATCACTCCAGAGAACCTGCCTCCAGAGCTCTAGAGTCCAGTGGCAGTGTGCTTTACACCACTCCATCCCACCTTTTCCATTTCTCTTGGTGATTAATGGCTTGGATGCAGCTGCTCAGCCATGGAAACCCATTCCATGAAGCTCTCTATGCAATGTTCTGGAGCTATTCTGAAGGTAACATGAAGTTTGGAGGTCAGTCAGCCACTGACTCAGCAGAAAGTTGGCGACCTCTGGTCACTGTGCACCTCAGCATCCTCTGCCAACCCCCACTCTGGCACTTTACGTGTTCGTGGCTGAGTTGATGTTGTTCCCAGTCACTACTGTTTTTTATAACCCCGCTGACAGCTGACTGGGTAATATTTAGGAGCGAAGAAATTTCACGACTGGACTTGTTTGTTGCACAGGTGACATCCTATTACAGAAGCAGGCAGGAATTCACTCAGGTTCTGATAGCGACCCATTCTTTCGCAAATGTTTGTAGAAACGGTCTTCATGCCTGGGTGCTAATTTTATTAACCTGTGGCGATGGAAGTGATGGGAACACCTAATTTCCATTGTTTAGATGGGTGAGCCAATACTTTTGGTAGTGTAGTGCATGTCAGATTTGTTTTTAGATGGGACTTACAGTCATAGTCTAGTAATTCAACGATCTTTACCAGCGAGGTCTTCTTTAACATTGCATTACTGATTGAATATGACATGATTCAATGAAATAGAAAAGATTGTCTAGCAGACCAAGAATATGAATTGTCGCATTTCCCATTGATCTGGCTTTATTTTTAGTCTGCAAGAGGAAATATTTTCTGTCTGTCTAAATTAATGTTCAATCAGCATAACCGTCACCTTATAAAACTTTGTCAAACCAGTATTTGCGGTCCTCTTTTACCGTCTAGTTTTGAATAATTCTATTTTCTTGTCTTACTCCACATTGACTCGAGTCAAATTCGTGCACCGTTCACCTATGATTTGTATGTAATATCAAGTTTCTAAATCATTAAATGTGTTGTTTTTCTTTCCCCACCAGCATTCCCCCTCAGACCTGTCAGGTGATGCCTCAATGATGGTTCCTGACAGGCCAACGGTTGGTGCCGGAGCCCCCAGCCAGCCTATCAGCACAGAGAAGCCTACTGATCAGGAGACCAAGCCAAAAAAGAAGAAGAAGAAGAAAGCTAAAGTGGCGGAAGAAGACAAAGGCGATGGAGGCAAGAAAGAAGCAAGGGAAGGAGGAGATGAAGATGTGAAGTCTGAGTTTCCTGCGACAGGAAGCAATGCAAGTGAACAGGTTACTGGCACAGGAACTGTTGAAGGGAGTTTGCCGCCACTGGAGGAGAAGAAGAAGCGGAAAAAGAAACCAAAGGAGAAGACTGAGGGCAAGGAGCCCAAAGAGCCCAAGACCCCGAAGACCCCCAAAACACCCAAGACTCCCAAAGATCCCAAGGAGCCCAAGGAGAAGAAAGCCAAGAGCACCACACCCAAGGCCAAGACTCCTAAGAAAACCAGGTAGGAACAGCTGAAACTCCTTGGTTTATTTGGTTTAGGTTTAGTTTTCCCACCAAAGGAAGTGTGGCAAAAATCAAAACACAGCAGTATAATGAAATCTGGAGTTCCACCGCAAGATTTTACAAAATCTGTTTTTTTTTTTTTAAGTAGAATGAAGAAACAAACAGCAAATTCTGCTTTGTGGTCATTTGAGTTAATGTCATCACAAGAGGCACACGAGTTGAGGCAATCAGATGGCATTAGTTCTCTCTCTCACACACACACACGCACACACACACAGTGTCAACAAGCAACATCCACCTTCATTCCCAAAATCCTCAGTTGCATTTTATCTGCAAGGGGTTCGACCTTATGCTTTTGGGCGAGTTTTCCTCTGATGACTTCGAAGTTATTAGTACAACCCTGAAGCCTGCAGTGATGACAATAATCATGTTCACAGTTTTAACTGGCCCCAGTCTGTTTATAAACCCTGTTTGCTTTGAGACTGATTCTTTCCGACTGCCTTGGTCGTTTTCCCATTCAGCTTTCATGTGTTTTATTGTTCATGTGTTTTATTGTTGCCATATTTTTCTAGAGTCCATGCAGTGTCCTCACATGTAGCTCTTAACATTTTGCTGCAGTAAATACATGAATCCATTCAAATGGGAAGTTGGAAATTAGAAAAGAAGAAAAAAACTGTATGTGGGGGGCTTGAAACAACGAGATGCTGAAACAAAACGTCATTGTTTTATCTTATGTGACGTCATGATCGGACATGTCTGCAAGGGGGCTTTTTAGCATGGGAAATATTTCTTGATTCATTTTGCAGAAAAATGGAAAAACCTGACGGTGACATGTTCTGCACGTGTTGTAAGCTAGTTCAAAGGTATATAGCCACGTAATATGCTTATAAAAAATACCAAAAACCGTTTGATCATAATAAAATAAGGCTATATATACCAGGCCTCCATCCTGATAATGTTTTGATGGTCCCTTTTGTGGATAAAAAATAGCCCCCCACACTGGGCGCGATTAGCAGATATAAACAGCAACAGTATCGCAGAACTATCATAATACCGGTTTGCTTAATTAATAAATCAAAATTAAACAATGCAGCAGCTTGGCGGGATCGAAGACCAACCATTATTAATCAAATAAAACAATCTAACAGCATCTTTAAGAGCCTCATATCAGAACATTTATTCACCTTAATGTGCTGGTGAAGGTTCAGTCATCCAGGTCATTGTCATTCCAAAAAAGTTTAAAAAACAAAACAGCTGGACTTTTTTTCTGAAGTTTGAAGATGTTTCGCTTCCCATCCAGAAAGCTTTCTCAATTCAAAAAGTCTGGAGTAATGTGGAGTTGCAAGCTTTATAGTAATGCAGCACTATAAAGCTTGCAACTTTTTTTAAACTTTGCAAACTTGCAACTTTTTTAAAACTTTTTTGGAATATTCACATCAATCAACTCTGCAGTCACATCTGAACAATCGGGAGGTTTAGCCTCTGCTTCAGTGAACACCAACATTCATACTGTATTCCCAGAGTCTTTCCAGTCTTTTCCCTCTTGGACTCTTTTTTTCCCTCGCTGGATCTTGGACCTTTCGTCAATGTCTCGCCTGGAGATGCTAATAGCCGTTAGCTGCTTCCTTGTTTTAACCCCTGTTAAAATCATAAATAAACACAAAAGGCTTTATTTACGAACATGTTGAGCAAAAACAAAGCGTAAAACACCAAAACAACTAATACGCCAGCAGGACGTGATAATGTTTGTTAAAAACTTTGCATCCAGAGTGAGCTACTGATGTATAAATAAAGTCAGATAACGTGGCTATGTACCTTTAAGTGATTTTCCTAGAAAACTGCAATTTGTAGCTTTGAATGACATCAACTTGGAACCAGAGCCTTTCATGTACTCTGTGAAACAAGCAGCTTCCTCTACAGTCGCTCCGTCATTTTACTATACACTCTTAAAATGTTTTGTAATTACAAGTTGGTGTTAGCGTTTCAGTTCCTCATAGGCATGCAGGAGAATATCAGAGTTCAGTAACACTCAGTATTAATCTCACCTGACACTTCTCTCTATCCCACACATCATAATCAGAGATATTCTAAGAGGTGAGATTTGTTTGGCACAGCAGAGAAAATGTTCATGTTTGCCTTTTAAAGTCTGATGCTAAAGGAATACTAAAGTGGCTTTCTACACATAAACAGAAGCCTATACATACACACGCGCGAGCGCGGCGTATCCATCACTCATGTGACCAACCAGGGGGAACTGAAAGGGTCACAGCCTCTGAGCTGTGAACTGTAGCACACAGTGTTTATGTGGGTGCGACTTTCTGATTGTGGAGCCTGGTGAAGCATGGAGCAGGGGCTCCATGACAGATCCACGGATCAGTCATATTCATGCGTTCCTCTGTCAGACACCGAGCTGCAAGGGTGAAGCTTCAGGTGGAAGGGGGAACTCTTGTCTGGCTCGGGTCTGTCACTCCACTGTGTCGCTGACAGACAGACTGGCTTAGTGACACTGGCGCTAAGCCTTTTTAAATGTTCATTTCATCATCTTTTCAAAGTAAATCTCTATGGTTTATGAGCTGCACAATTATTTAGGAGAGTCGAGTAGGAGTTTATGGTGGTGGATTAACACACATTTTGGATGCTGTGGAGCGTTTCTGCCAGCAGGAGAGAGTATGTGGGATTGAGTCAAAATAAACCACACTGTGTGTTCATTATAACGAAGGAACATGTTACTTAATGGCTCCCTCAGTTTGAACAATAGCGTTTTATGAATCCATACCCACGAGTCAGTACGTCGCCCTAATTCTTTTCACTTTAAATATGCCATAATTAATTATTCTGACTGATTAAAAACTGCTGTCTTTATGTTTAATATACTAATTAAGAAAAGGAGGAAGACTGGTTAAAGTAGGATATAGATTTGCTTGACTGAACCTGTAGTTATCAGTTCTTGCTGATATTGCCTCCGGTTGACTTTATTTACTCTCTGCTCTTTAGTCTTATCTCTGCCTTTTCTCACTCTTTCTAACTGCCGTTATCAAATCTCTCTTTTTACTTTCCGAGGCTGCAAACATTAGCCCCTTTTCCCCTGCAGGGCCTTTCAGCCATTACCTTGAATTTTAAAAGCCCTCCTTCCGTTGTGACACAATTTTGCCAGGATTAATTTGAGATTCTCGGGTCCACCACACTTTCTTGGATAAAAGGTCTTATGGCGCAGTAGAAACAGGAAGCACAGGAACTACACGGGCTCCTTTTGGCTTGGTTAAAAAAAGATCTCAGGTACTTAAATCGAGGGACTTTCGGTGTGAAATGGGCTGTTAATTATTTTTGTTTTTTAATTAATTGATTACTCTGTCGGGATGTGAATGTTAAGACATCGGCTATTGACCAGAATCAGATGATTTATAGATTGATTGATCAGAAACTCAAAAGCCAGTCTTTATCCAATCAGTAAATGTATAATACCTAAGCGCTATCAGGCTGCGTTGGCAACTCTCTCCTGTGTGAAAGGTGTTACTTCAGACTCGGAAGTTAGCCATTTTTATTACCAGCAAGGAGTTTAAAATAAAGCCAGAGGAAGCATTGAGATCTGCAAAGGTATTTAGGAAACTATATTTTACATTCAGGCTCATTCAGGCTGCATGAAAACATTACTGCAGAGTTGCTCTGTTTTCTCCCCTTGAGCTTTCAACCTCTGTGATGAAAAATGTTGGATTTGAAAAGGTAGACAGCCTTTCGGAGAGTTAAGGGAAGCCTTTACTTCTTTGAGTTCCCAAGGTTGGGGCCAAAACTGCTAGCCTCGTGAGACCATCCTGATCTCGCGAGCTTTCAAGGTTTCACTCACAGATCAGTCTGGCTACTCTCCGTTAAAGAAAATTTGGAGCCGTTCACCAAACGAACGTCCAATCAGCGTTGGCTTTGAGGCGGGTTGACGTGTGACGCAACGAGAAGCGCGACAGTTCAGTCTAAAGAACATGGCGGCTTCAGCCGATGAAACTAGCGTTAGCGTGGCTATCGAGCAAGTTTTATCGTAATTACAGAATATTTCTTTGCTGAGCTAACGAGCCTTTACCTGCAGCAGCAAGAGTAGCTTGGCTTGTGGTTGTGTTTTCGTCGTCGCTCTGTTACGAGCGACGACGAAGCATGTTGACGAGTACGTCATATGCTTCGTTGATCTGATTGGTTTATTTGGCCCGTCTATCACCAACATAGGCCAATCAGCTAACCAGTATTTTCGCCCCTTCCCAAAATTACTTCAACGGAAGGTTTCCAGATGGATATGCGAAGCAAATCTATCTGGCGGCGTCAGGTTACAAAACTGCACTTAGTGTCTCAAATCCCAATTGTGAAGTCTTGATGTCCTCTTTGGAAGTGAAAACTAAATGTAATCGATCATTGCGCACCACCACACCAAAAGAAAACCCACCACACCTTCAGAATGAAGGAAAAATTAATGAATAAAAAATAGGTTTAAACAATGTAAAGCATGTGATATAGCATAGTATATATTTGAGCACTTTTTATTAATCATAATCAGTTTAAAATGAATTAAAATATCATGAAATATATATATTTAAAAATATATATATATTTTGAAAAACCAACACCCCTGGCTCCTCGCCGCAAATCTGCTAGTGTATGAAGCTACTGGTGGCCGCTGCTCTCTGTAGTGAAGGAAAACTCCAGACTCCATTTTAGGGCTAATCGAACCCCTCTAGAAACTTTTCTTCAAAAAAGTGACTAGAAACAAATTTAGTGACTATTATCTCTGCTTTGGGCGGTTTAGCAGCTTCACTTGAAAGCAGCAACCGGTTTATGAGGGAGACATGGCTGCTAGAGCTTCCTACTTCCCTCAGCGCTGTCCCACAGGTACAGGCTGCTGCCTCGTCCTTAATGCCCAGCATGCAGTCAGAACAAAGAGGAGACCTACTCTGTTTTCACATTGCAAATGTATAACACAAAGCTGCTGATGATTCCACCCTGGATTACAAAGCGGGATATAAATATCATGTAAATATATATATTTTTTTAATGTAGTGTTTCTTTCTCTAAAACTGTTACTATAATTACCTGACTACCACACAGCTTGAATACCGTTCAATGCGTGTGCCTCTGATTACTATATTTTTGGTGATATTAGATGTATGCTGTGTGGATTCAGGCAATGCCAAAAAATTAATAAATTACTTCCTAAAGTAACCTTAACGGGTTTCAGTGACATGTTGACAGTGACATAGTTCACGATTATAGTTTATTTTCAGATATATGCTATGCTAGCTGGGCTAATGGTGCTAATTGCTAATGTATTATGCTAAAGCCAGTTTAAAAGTACATCTCTGCAGTAATTTTAAAATGATAGTAACATTCTGTTCCTAAAAATAATAAATAATCTCTTGCTGTAGGAATGTGAAATAGTTTATTATTGTACCTCCAAGACTGAAAGCGGAGTCGACCAATATTGATATTAGCTTGACAGCATTCTGATCGCCACATCGCATTTGCACTTTGTTTCACACAGCTTATAATCAAAGGGGTAGTCCAGAGCCAAAGAGAGCTTCAGGGCATTTTTATATGCGGGGATGAGTGCATCATTGTGAAGGTGGAAACTTGATCGGACTGAGGAATGTGTCAGGAGGGCCCCCGTCCCGCTCTCACCCCATGTCCTTCAGTCTCTCATCTCTCTTTCCTCTCGGCCTCTCTTTATCCCTATGAAGGAGGAGGGTAGCAGCAGCAGCAGCAGGCAGGGGGTCAGCAATGGGGGAGGTTTGGTGGGTGTGTATACGTATGCATACACCGGCCACTAGAAGAGGGTCGGGGGCGTGGAGGTGGGGCAGATGAGTGGGCTGGAGTTTTGTGTGTGCATGCATTTCTTGGGGGGAGGGGTCCTTGGTAATCTTTGTGCCAGAAAATGGCGTCTAATGATAATGAGGACCATGCTGCTGACCACTCCACAGCCACAGCTGTGTGTGTGTGAGTGTGAGGGCAAAGGAAATGTGGGGGTGGGGAGTCCATTCTCAGCCCAGTGTGTGTTGGTAAACTAAACTGGCTCTTATCTGTTGTCAAGCTTTCCTCCATCTTGAGTGGTGGCCTGGAGCTCCCAGGTTAATTTAGCATAATAATGGCTGCAGGCCATTCACTCCTACTCTAAAATGGTGGACCTCTGCAATCATCCATTTATCTCCCGTTTTATTCCTTCCTTTCCCAAATCCACCCCTTCCTGATGGTGCATGTCATCTTTTCCTCTCCTCCATCATCATCTTCCAGTTTGTGTAATTGCAGTCAAACACTTGTACAACAAATGATCAAGATGGCATTATATTTAGATTTTTTTTTTTTTTGGAAGAAATTTGGCATGGCTTCTATGAAGCTGAGCTCTTCATTAGTCATAGCTCATTCTCCATAAACAAGCCTTTAGGTCTTTTAACAAGTGTCTTTTTAATGACAAGACATCATTTAAAAGTTGTACATGTTAATTGCCATTAAGTAGAGATTTTCTTTGCTTTTGTGTTAGCAGCAGGACTTCCTTCCCAAATCTGACAATTTCCTTAAAAGCCTCATTTACTACATCTTAAAGACATAACACAAAACTTTTTGTGTTGAGCATAAAAAAAGTTTGTTGGGTGCTGCCAGCATTGTAGGTACAATAGATCTCTGGGTAGGCAATAGATGCTGCAAACCTCGACTGTGTGTGTGTGCGCATGTTTTTTCTTTTCTTTTTTTCTTTCTTGTGTCGTCGCCATACCACACTGCAGTATGTTTGCTGTATTTGCATATTTGTATGAACAAATAAACCACCATAAAGCAGACGGAAGGCTTTACTTTATGGGTGTAAACGGGATGTTGGGCTGTGCTGTAAAAACCATCTGAACACAGGCTGCTTTTTGGGTTTCACTACCATTTATTGACATGTTTGTGGCGTTCTCAGAAGTCACACTTTGTCAGCAAAGCGTTTGCAGAATAAGTTGGGGCAACAACGGTTTGCACACCATGCACTTTATTTTATGTAAGCATCTTTGCAGACTTTGAGATGAGGATAATGTTGTGTATGTGTGTGCTCTTGATTTTTTATTGCATAAAGATGTTTAGTTACAATTTGCTAAACATTTTTTTATTGCTGCATTAGTTATTGGCAGTCCCTGTTGAGACTGATTTTTGTTGATTATATCTATAAAAAAAAACAGTTACTTTTTTAGCCTCCATCTTATGTGTGTAAATAACTCCAGAGATGCTTTTGAGCCGATGAAAGACAACAAAATGTTTCTTGGCAGTTTTTGTTTTTACTCTGTCAGAAATGGCTTTAAAGTAGGTATGAGCTGGTATGAAATTCTCTTGCTAAAAATAACGAGCAAAAATAATGTGGTTTTGTGGCATTTGCAAAAATTCAAATGCAAAATCTATAACATTCTAAAATCTAATTGCTTTTATTTGAAATGGAAAAAACAAAGTTGTTAAAATAACATGTTGACTCATTGCATAATTTTATCTATACCATCAAGTCATCATTTTGATTTTGATAAATGGATTGAACAAAACTTTGGAGAAAAAAACACTTAGTTGATTTATGCTGTGGAAGTCTGAAATTCTGGCTTTTAATGGGAAGAATAATCAGGAACTGCTGCTAAAGTCGGACTAACCTCTTGGGAAATTGGAGAAATTTTTCAAGGCTGACGTTCGGATCCAATATGGCAGCTCCTCACATCAACAACAGTAAGCTGTGATGAAAACACATTTCTTGTACAAGATACTTACTATATTTACATGCACAAAATGTCACGATTGGATTAAAATGTATTCAGATTTAATAATTGGATTGTACCTTTTATAAGGCCATGCAATCAAGTAATCCTATCATAATCTGCGTGTATATGCACCTGGCTTTATTCAAACCACTATAAAACCACTCTGACATGCACAGTTATCAAATTCCCCTAAAAAAAAAAACACAGAAGTACTTCAGTCTTTGCTAAGCAACAAAACATTGTAAACACAGCAGTATTATACAAGTTTATGTCTTCCGAGTGCTGGACTTCCAAGATGTTCTAATTAAAATTAAAACGTTAGTTAATGTGCAAAAATTTAGAGTTTTTATTTTTTCAAATAGGTTTATTGGGAGCCCCGACAGTTTCGCTTCAAGACGTATTTCCGCAACTCACCAACGCAGAAATACGTCACGTTTACATCGGGCGCACTTGGGTCAGTTTGCCGCATTCAGAATAACCTGAGCCTGACAAGTGTTTTATATGCACGTTGATTGGATTATCAATCACCATAAACCACCCCCTTATTCACAATACATTTTCTTTTCGATTGAGCTTAATCCGAACATCATATTCCGTTCGACCCTTAATTACGATTACTTTTGTCCAGGTAAACGTAGCTGCAGTTGTAAGAACGCGTCTAAAATCAATGTTACATCTAGTGTCCATAACACTGAACCAAACAAATCAAAAGAGTGGAAAGCGTTTGTAGTGGAAAGTACAGCTTTAAATGACATGCGTAGAAGATACTATGAACAAAACAACTTTCCTCGCCGTCGCCATATTGTAATCCTGACCTTTTTTTTTTTTTTAATCTAGACTTCTCCAACTGTGTTAAAGGAGATGGCAACAAGTTTAACTCCTCCCAGCCAGTAGGTGGCGCGCTCACCCACTAATGTTGGCCTGCCGGTGGCTAGGTCCGTTGGTATGTTAGGTTAGCATTAGCAAACGATTAACTTTTTTGGTCCAGAAGGAAAGCGTCAACCTCCAGCATCTTGAGCCCCTTTCCTCCCTTAAATCGACACCATCTCTCAAAGGCTTGACCAATATTCACCCTCGTTTTGCTTCATTTTTGGTTTCTTGAATCTGAGACATGTAACACAGTGAAGCCATTTCTCAGTGCTATCAAGAAGCTACTACAATAAGCTCCATCTCGCATGACTTCAACCTATCATTCCTAATGGTGTGGAATACTTTTGTGTCAAAGTTGGCATCGTAACTAGGGTTAAATATTTCTATATTTTGGACCCGTCAAAATTTAGAAAATAATTTGTATACTATATATTTTTCATTAAAGTTTATATTTTCATTCTCCACCACCCTAGATGTTCTGTGGCTATATTATTTTTGAAAAAGTAACAATTTTGACGAAAAATTTATAGCTATAACCTTATTACCAGACAGCAGATTTTTGTCAGGAAAGGACTAGCATCTTCTTTTAGCCATATCACCAGCACGCAGCACTAAACACTTGAAAGCAGCTTCAAGTTTTGGTTCACACTGCTTTTCTTAAAAAGGAGTTTTGGGATGTATTTGCTACATGATCCCTTTGCCTTTTATTCTGCAAAAGCAAATGAGCATGCTGTAATGTCCGCAATTTCCCTTTTTATTGTTTCTTGATTTTTACCAGTGCACTTCTGAATAAATTACATGTTTAGTTATGTTTGAGAAGGTTTGTGAGAGTCTTGACTAAAATAAAACGAAGTAAAAAACAAATCAGTTTGCAAAGTGTATACGGTACATGCCAGGTTGCCATTGAACCCAGCGGAGGGTACTTTGAAGAAGGCAAAGTCTCAGAAAGAAAACTCCAGGTACCTGATAATTACTGTAGCATTTTTATTGTGACTCCCTGCATAACATTCATCCTGTTTGTTGCAAAGCATACAGATGAAGCTAGTTTATTTTATTTTTTTATCCAAACATTTAGCCTGCAGTGGGTACCACTACTGGGTACCACTACCAGGCCAATGTCTATGTTTGGTTTTTCAGTTAGTTTTTTTTACATTAAACGAGTGCCTGGTTCACTTACTCATTATGGCAAAGAAATCCTCAGTCAAATTTGATTGTAAATAGAAGACGCATCAAAGGGGTTCTCAGATGTGCATGTTACGGATGCTTTGAGCGGTCCGTGTGTGGGTGTGAGCGCTGCGGAGAGAATCAGGTGGTTTACTTGTCCAGTCAGCTAACTGCTCTCCCCTGACCTTGCCTTTCCTCTCCATCCTCATTTTCCCCTGCTCCCTCCATCACGCCTCCTCTGTCTACCTCTCCGAGGGAGCACATCTATAAATAACACCACTCTCAGCTGCCACACCCTTCCCCTCCATGTGTGTGTTTGTGTGTGCAGGGGTGATTTGTTTGCAATACACAAAGACGTCAGACCTGCATGCAGGCACCTTGCTTTGTGCACGTCTGCAGACGCGGATGCACATGCAGCACTTTCTGAACACGCAGAGATGTTTGTGTGTGCGTTGCCTTCTGGCCCTCTTTATGTTTCTTTTTATTGAACAGAGGAGGGATTATGGAGGCTTGGTGTTATGACTCATCACAGCAGCAGGTGTCCCTTACACCCCACCCTTCTTTGCTTTTGTCTTCTTCCTGTCTCCATCACACTCCCTATTTTACTTAACTGGTCCCTTTTTTTTCTTTTTTGCTTTGCACCGATCTGAAAGCATCATCTCAGCTTCCTTGTTGCCTGTCCACATCGAGCCCCATAGGTGACTTGTATGGGTAGCAGTCTGGTGGTTCTGCATTCAATGTTGTACTCTTTGCAGCAGTTTTGGAACGGATGGGAGGGATGCTTCACTTCCTTTCTCAGCTCCCCTCACTGTCCTCTGCAGGACTCTGTTGTGGTTAGAGGGCCACGCTGAGATGCACCCCTTCCATTAGGTTTACCTTAAATGTTTGTGTGGCTCCTTTCTCTTTTGGGACTCTCATTTTTTCAAGTTAATTTGATGTAATCCAGAATATCGGTTGTTTTGCTCACATTGTGGACTTTTGTCCAATATTGAAAACTTTGGCTTGAAGAAGTTTCCTATTTCTCTTATTAATCTTCTAAGTTATCGTCAGAGTAGATTTACTTTGAAAGATTTGAAAAGTTTCCACCCAAACACTGTGGGAGAACTAAACCACAGGGGCGACGTGGCACAGAGGTTAGGGAGTTCATCTTGCAATTGGCAGGTTGCCGGTTCGATCCCCTGCACTGACTGGTTCTGTCGTTGTGTCCTTGGGCAAGACACTTGACCCGCATTGCCCGCTGGCGCCGGTGTATGGCAGCCTTGCCTCTGTCAGTCTACCCCAGGGCAGCTGTGGCTAATAACATAGCTCACCACCGTCAGGGTGTGAATGTGTGTGAGAATGGGTGAATGACTGAATGCAGTGTAAAGCGCTTTGGAGGTCATCAAGACTAGTTAAAGCGCTATACAAGTACAAGCCATTTACCATTAACCATTAAACTAAACTAAGTATATCTGCAGCGTGGATTGAGAAAGCTTGTCAGCTAGTTGATTTGGGTTTGTTGGAATATGCTTACACTGTGGGGGAGTCGGACCTGAAAGGGTTTCTGTGTCATCTTCACTGCCCATAGAAAGTATAAAGTATTAGGATATACACTAAAACGTAATAATCATTTATAGTTATATCATTCATATCAGATTTAAGCCACTTACATAGGCTGTAAACTTCAACCTTACTGCTTCTGGCCTTGGTCCAGATGTTCATTGGCTCTGTATATGATTTTTCTTGAAATATAAAAAACATACTTTTTATTGGCACCAAAAACTGTTTGAGAGGAGCACACTTGAGAAAAATAAAGCTTTATTTAGCAAATTCTGCTTTATTGTGCCGATCTGTTTGATATGGTGGAAAAGGCCCTTGTAGTTGAAAGATCGGCGTGAAGAGGGCTGAAGAGATGCGCTGAGCGGAGAGGGCTGCAGAGAGGTGATGTTGCAGCGAGGAAGTGAGGCCATGAAGACGCTAGGAGGGAGAGAGCGGAGAAGGCAGCCAAGTGGAGGAGTGTGTGTGTGTGTGTGTGTGTGTGTGTTTGGCCAGATGGCTCCAGCGTGTGGCGACCAGCCAGAGGAACAGGTGCAGGTCACATGACCAGCCGTTACCACGGAGATGGTGATTGCTCTTGGCGTGAGGATGAAAGGAGAAGGGCCCCAGGGACAGAGAGGGGTGAGAGATGGAGAGAGGGGAGAGAGCAGGAGGAAGGGAGGGAGGGGGGGAGGGGGGGGAGGCACGGTAGAGGAGAGGGACATCATGGCGTACAGTTCTGCAGAGGGCAGCCCAGACGACCATTTACACGTAGTTTTACCCTCAATTTTGGAGGAGGTTAGTTGGGCAAACATTTGTTTCCGCCTGGCCTAAAGCTTTAATGCAGTGTTTATATTATAATGGAAAGTGGCTCGTTTTATCCAAACTCTGCCGCTGGCTTCTGGAAGCTGGTTCCGTCTTGGATCCAGTTCCATGTTTTTAGAAAAACTCCCGTGTTAACTTAAAACAAAGATTTTATGCTGAAAAGTGCTATGCAAATATTTTTTTGTCTGTAATGGTGCTACTTTTTTTAGTCAGTGCAACAACTACTGTAGGTAATATTGTAAAAGTTTGTTAAAGTTTTGCCAACAAGCCATCTGAAAACTAACTTTGAATTCCTAAATCAACTTTTTTTTCCCACCACCAATTGTCATATCACCAGTGTGCACACATGCAATAATATAACTAATATAGGATGTTGTCACTTTTTCTACAAAATATAGAAAGCAATTGTTTTTAATCACAAACTGCTTGGCAGAAGTCATGGTCAATCTTCAATGGTTATTTTTCTTAATGTATTTTTTTGAATCTTTGAAAAAATTTGCCATTCAAGACCCTGTTCGCCACAGCGATCCATTTAAAACGAGGTTCTTTCCCCCCATCCATCCATCCATCCATCCATTTTCCAAACCGCTTCTCCCTCATGGGGTCGCGGGGGGTGCTGGTGCCTATCTCCAGCGTTCACTGGGCGAGAGGCCCCCCCCGTTTCTATTAAAACATTTACAAGACCATGTTCTAATCACAATCTCCATTTACACAGCAACAGTAGATGTGAAAACGGTGTAATTCCCACGCCACTAGTGGTGCGATGTTCTTTGAAACTCAACATGCGCATGCGTACCGCCTAAAAGCCGTCGCAACTGAAATGTTTGACATGGCAGAGAATAAAGTTTTCTTATGGACAGACGACGAGGCTCAACTGTTGCTTAAGGCGGCTTTGAGTTATCGATGGTCCTAGTCGTGGTTGTATTCAGGCCATTATGTTGTGTGTGCCTTAATTTCTACTGATTTCTGTCCTACTGCACATTAACCGGTGATTCCCTGTAAGAAAAATTCTGGCTCCCCGTTTGCACAACAACAGAAACCATTACTCCCTGGAACCAGTTTTCAAATTGTGGCGTTGTCAGAGAAAGCATTTGGAACAATGCGCCACGATCAAATACCCTGAAAATACCAGAAACCCTGGGAATACATAAAAGTATAATTCTAACACAACATGGACCATCTCTATATAAACGAGTCTTATCTTATTGCTTTTTTAGAAAATCACAGTATTTTTAAAATCTCAATATATTGCCCAGTCCTACCCACAGCCTATGAAGTGGAAGTTTTACTGTACAGATGTGAATTTTTTAGCTTCTTGCTTTGAGACCTGCTGCTATTTAGACCTCATATCTCACTAATCGAAAGCTGACTAAAGGTCTGCTTTTAATTGAGTAACATACGCACAACCACACTGACCATCTCCTGGCATCTGCCTTCAGCTGCTTAAGTCCTTGGAAGGAATAAAGCTTGGTTTATGATTGATGCATCCGCAAGGTCCGTGCGGCCTCCGCACCACCCACCTTTTCCAGGAAACCAAGTCGTGAATGAGATGGTGTAAAAGAAATAAAACAATAACTAAATAAAATTAGGTCACAGTTAGGGCTGGGCAATATGTCAGGATTTTTAACATATCCACATTTTTTCAAAAGAGAAGCGAGACGAGACTATATATTGTTAATATCGAGATAGTCTATGTTGTCTTAGAATTATACTTCAATGTATTCCAGTAGGTAATTTTTCAGCTGTTTCTCATATTTATCTACAGCTGTTTGTTAAAAAATGTCTGTGAGACATTTGGGATAAATCTCTGATTCAAAAACATATCAAGATAAATATCAGCCTAAAAATATCAAGGTATTATTTTTGGTCCATATCACCCAGCCCTAGTCACAGTCAAAGCACACTGGGTCAAAAGCCAGGAGTAGATTTATTTTATTAATTTTTTTTACTGTATAAAAACGGTAATGTAATGTGACATGCTCCAACCTCAAAATCCCCTCAACATCTGAGTTTGCCCGGCATTTTGGATGGAAGAGCCTCCTGCAAGACTTTAAATATGGCGGCTGCAGTTCAGGCAGATAAAACAGCATTGTAAGAGATTTTGAAACAAATAATCCTGAAATAACTTTGGGGAATGGACCAGAAACTGAAGAAAGATGCTCTTGTTTGGCTGTACCTTTTTTGTACCAGTTACCAATCAATGGCAGCCCTGACTAACTTAAAATAAGCTCTTAAAATAAGTGCAATCAAAATGCAAGTTTCTTGACTTAATCTCAGAAGTTGTTCATGTTTGAATGCCATGGTCACTAATGCACTAAAACCCCATAAAATGAAGCAGTGATATTATTTCCTGCTTATCTGTTGGTGACTTAACCTGGAGTAGCTATCTTGTACAATACATGACATCCCTCTAAAGAGACTAAAATAAAAATTGACTGTTTTATAGTATCCAATGAGTTCTGAGTAAATCCAATCTGATATTGGAGTGACGTGAACAGCTGCTTGGTCATAGTCGATAAAGCCTAAACTATTACTTGTTGTAACCCAGTTCATATCTCATTCATGTGAGTTTCAGGTGTTTGCTGCCAAAACGTATTCATATATCAAACCCTTGTCAAACTACAAGGTGCAGTACAACTTTTTCAACACTCTAATTGAGTTGTATAAAAACGTAGACTGTGTGGAGGGGATTTCATCACCACGGCGTCTCATGTGCTGCGGTGATAAAAAGCTTATCCTCCCCGTGTCAAGATGATCCTATCTGCAGTGAGGAATGAGGCAGACGTCATGCACAGTTGGACTGTACCGTAGCGTGTAATAGAAAAACCATCATTGCAGAAACGCCCAATAAGCGTCGATCTCAAAATGGCAACGACGTACACGAGTGATGAATTGCGACTTTTGACCTAAAATGTAGCAGATCAGGATCCAGGTTTAAAGTACTACAGGAAGGACGGTGATGGGTACTTGGGGTTAACAGCAGTCCGGCCTGAGCGGCCGCCGTCGGCGCATCGTTAGCCGGTCGGCTTTCTGCGAGTGAGATACAGGAACACGGAGACATGTTGTACGAAAGACGGAGGAGCGATGCTGAGTGTCCTCTCACCTCTGTGGTGTTAATACGCTCGCACACACTCGCAGATGGAGCCAGCTCCTCCTGCTCTCCATGCCAGAGATTAGTGGAAGCCTGGGCAAAACCCGACTCCTCCCACCTCCTCTCTCTGGGGCCTCTCACTCAGTCTGCCTGTCTGTCTCTCTGGACCCCCCCTCTCTCTTCCTCCCTGAGCCTGTATCTCTCCATCTTGCTCCCATGCCTCCATGCAGTCTTTCATCATATTAACCCCCTGTGTGCCAGAGCCTGAGGCACACTAATGATTTCTAAATGGGTAAATCAAACATGGCGATTGCCCTGGGACAGTGGCCACACACACACACACACACACACACACACACACACATGTTTGGTTGTCTGTTACAGAGGTGATCTTATAAAGAATGAGGTTTGATGTATTCTTTGACCTTTTTTTAAATACTGCCGTTTACATGTTTTTTTTTTTTTAATCCTTTATTCCCGCAGCAGTAAAAAGGTGGAATCAGAGGGCGGGGCCAATGCTGCTAAGAAGGACGCCAAGAGGAAGAGGGAGTCGTCAGTCGGTGACGACGTGGAGGTGAAGTCTCCACTCCCCTCTCCCCCTGAAGAGGAGGACGACGATGGTGTACAGGTAGGATGTGTGTTTTTTTTTTTTTTTCGACAAAGACAAATCCTCCAGAATTCAGTTTGTTTGACACTTTAGGAAGCGACAAAACATTCAAACGCACAACTCTACATGCAGCAGGACAATTCCAGGAAGCCCAACTAAAAACCCATCAAACCACTTCTGATCAGTCGTCGTCGCAGCAGCTTGGTAGGCCAGGCGCTGAGCCGGTGGACGTTTGTGATGTAAACCAGCCTTGTTGACAGAGCAGCGGGCGAACCCCGCCTGTCAGCAACTTTTTAGCCAGTGATGTATTTTGGAAACATTTTGCTCCAAATTTACCGTTTAACCTCTTTAGAAGCGAACCCTAGGAGGGTGTGTGCCGCGATGCGCTCTCTATGAGGGCCTGCTTAGGGTGGGAAGTGGTCATTAGAGGAACAAAAGCAGGCTGTTGCGTCCCCTCCTCACGTGGAGATTTATGAGCAGATCTTATTGTCGCCCGTGAAGAGTCCTGATTTTCATCAGAAACAGAATGGCACCTCAGCAGCTGTGTCCCTTCAGCGTGTTCCCAGAGGCCTGAGATTGCCTTTTACAGATTTTTGCACCAAGATTTTAAGCCCTAAAAATGATCAACATTGCTCTGACTTAAAAATGTTTTGCAAATAGAAATCTGAAAAGAGCACGGTGCACTAGTATTCAGCACCCCTGAGTAAATGCTGTGTAGCATTTAGAAATAGGCCAAGAACTTCAGTGTTGGTCTCATCTGACCAAAGCTCCCATGCTGAAACAGGATTTCTTGGCCCTTTCTGTCCGTTTAGGCGGTCGGTGCTGTGATCTCTTGGTAGGATCATGGATGATTTTGCTTTATAACCTATCCCTGCTAGAGGCTTCACTGGATTTTATTTAGAGCATTTTTTTATTGACAAGAGGTTTCCTTTAAACATCCACTATGCACCACTTCAATAGCTTGAACTTGTAATCAAAAACATCAAAGCTTGCGGTTGTATTGAGACAAAATGTAATGAAGGTCAAGGCTTGTTGATGATTTTGTAAGACTGGGTTATGGTGGATAATTTAAATACCGACACCTTCCTCCTATCAGAAGCGCCGCTCGAGCCGTCAGGTGAAGAGGAAGCGGTACACTGAGGACCTGGAGTTCAGGATCTCTGAGGACGATGACAGCGGAGATGATTCAACAACACCAAAATCTCCTTCATCCTCACAACAGCAGGTGAGGGCTGGGTTTCTAATAATTGCTTCATCTTTAGTCAGTAAAAACCAATTGTTAGCAAAGCTTCAAGTTTTCTGCCTCACTGTTCACATGAAGTTGGCTTTCCATTTGTAACCGAAAAGCCCATGTTTCTACGGCTGCTTCTGTTTAAAATACTTTTTTCCTTTACATTTTAAGCTAAACCATTCTGGCTTTAAGAATTAGATGTCCCCAGCGACCCTGTGTTAAAACTGTATCTGTCTGCTCTCTCTTGTGCCAGGATCTGGCTGAGGCTGAAGGGCCCGTGGTGGAGAAGATCATGGGTTTACGCAGCGCCAAAAAGCAGGTAAGATACGCCGTCACTCATTTCCAGAAGTATTCACTCACCCCTCAGCAGCTAGACGCGCAGACCGCTTCTACAAACACGTGTGAACGGGTGGATCCCTGTCAGGAATCCCCTGAATTTTAGCGCGGTATCCTGATTGTCTAGGCCCTGTGCAGTAAATCCAGTCATAAAGTTTCCCGGCTATCAAATATTACCAAGTCAACTGTCTGTGGTATAATAGGAAAGAGGAATATGGAACGACAGCAATTCAGCTGCAGTGTGTCCGGCCGTGCAAAAATCACAGGGCGGGGTCAGCAGATGCTGAGGTGCATCAAGTTAGTAGAGGTCATCGACATTACGCAGCGTTGATAGCAGGACCGCCAACCTTCATGTGACCCTGTGATTGGCTCGGGAACAGGAAATGGATATCTTCATTCAGTGGGTCTCCATGGCCGAGCAGCTGCATTCCAGCAAAGCGTTGGATGCACGGGTGTAAGTCCCGCTGCCACTGAACTCTAGAGCATTGGACGAGTTGCTTCTGGAGGGACGAGTCGTTCCTGGCTGCAGCCAGGAGAACACTCTTTTGGACAGTTTCGTACTCTGTGGGAACAGCTGGAAGCCGGCCCACTTCCTGTTCCAACTCCACCGTGCCCCAGATTAAATCAAGGTCCATCAACACGTGAACAACTTGAGTCCTGACTTCCCATAAACACACTCTTAATCCTTGAAGTCCTTACCAGAAGAGCCGCAGCTTTTAGAGCCGTAAAAAGGTGAGCTGACGTCATGATAAATAATACGAATAAGGACTGTGACGTCACTAAAATCCACGCGTGTGTGTGTGTGAGGGGAGCGAATACTTTAGGCAGTAGTTCAACACACAGATGCATGCGTTGACATGACTCAGACCGGCCTGAGTCATGATTTACGTCATACGAGTAGCTGCTCCACAGCTGGCCTGAGGAGATTACACACACACACACACACACACACACACACACACACACACACACACTGCTAAGTCGCTTCGTATTCACTTTGTAAGCAGATACAAAAGTTCTTGCCATCAAATACGTGTGCGCTTCTGATCGACTCGCTGTGCGTCGGCCCGGCTTCGTTTCATGCGTCTCAGCTAAGGAAAAGTCGTCCCTCTGCCAGCACACACACACACTCGCTCACCAGCCAATTGTGCTTTGCCAGCCAGCTCCCAGTGGGGTTGCCCCCCACCTAACCCACCCACGCGCACGCACACACCCGCCCAGCCACCCTTTCTCACAGCTCCATTCAGAGTTGACCCCAGGCCTGGCACACAGCCAAAACCACAACGTTAGCTAAGCCAGACGCCGAGCTAGTGTTTCCTCAGGCGGTGTGTGTGCGCGCGTGTGTGATTGATGATTCATGGCATTACAGTAGTAGTGGTAGTACCATGATGCTGTGTGTGTGTGTGTGTGTGTGTGTGTGTGTGTGTGTGTGTGTGTGCTGCAGCTACATTAGTTAAAGTGAATGAGTCTGGACAGCTTAAGAGCTGCTGAGTTTTTTTTTTCCCCCTCTCACAACTGTGTAAAAATAAAGAGCGTTTTTCTCCAATCCTAGTAATTTTAACAAAAGGCTAAATAGTCGCAGATGTGTCGGGCTGACGCGAGTGAAATAAAAGCTTCCTGCGAGCTGACTCGGCTGACTGACATGTCGGCGTGAAGCAGATTCCAGGCTCCTCGTGTGCCCACTTCACCGTTTTTAACCGCATGTTGTATAACAATGACGAGCCACTTCTGCTCTTTCACTGCCCTGCTGCTATATTTTCTCTGATTATTAACCTTTTTTTTTTTCCTCCCCTTTTCAGCTGGAGTCGGGTGAGGAAGTGGAGGTGGAGGAGTTCTACGTCAAGTTCAAGGGCTTGTAAGTTGTAGCCAGGGTTTTTTTTTTTTCTCCCCCCCTCAGCTCTCTACTGCTTTTGTCTTTCACAGCAGGGATTCCTCTTTTTTTAGACCCATTCTCTACACACTCGCCAGGGTGTCCATTGATCTATTAGTGTGAAAAGCTCAGTATATTCTGCCTGAAAAGCCGTATTCAATTTTCTTTATGCCGCAATCGCTCTTATTTCGCTTTCAGATCTATTCTAACTCGATAGCACGAGTGGTAGCAGCGCAGTGTCTGCTTCCCATCGTATTGCTAAATGCATGATATTCCTGTCATGCAGGTCTTTTGTGTCAAGGCTGCCGCATGGCTAAGATTAAAGCTGCACACCAGAAATGCACACAAAAATAAAAATATCAAAGTTAAAAGGTAGTGTGGGGACTTGATCTCCTTCAGAAGTCAAACTACATAAAATAAGGGTAATGTTTAAAGCATGTTTATACTGTAAACGTTACAACAGATAAAATGCTGTACTTGCAATTAGAAAAAATCAACACATTAACGTTTGAATCTCAGGGTTCTCAGTCTCTTCCTCTCCTGTTTGTGGTTTGATGGCTAAAAACTTTAAGAACCCTCAAAGTTTTTCTGCCATTTATCACAGAATGGCCAAAAATGATCAATATATTGGAACTTCAAATTGTGAAACCATCCAACCTGTGTTAAATTTGATCCTGTCGTTTCTATTGAAACTGTTGTGCATAATCCCGGCTTGTCAAATAAAATGGCCTTCTTCATTAGCGTTATATATTTTTTTCCTCACCGTTCGGCCCGCTTTAAAATGACATCAGCTTGTCACATCACAAGCGTGGATCAGCTTCATAGTCTAACTTTGTGCAAAGCTACAATAGTTTCACTGTATGTAAATAAAACTTTTGTGTTTTTAATTGAGAACAGAAAAGCCACTGTAATTGCCACTGCTAATAACAGAACATATTTAGATTAGTACAATGTAATCTACCTGCATCCATTGTCTATACCCACTTATTCCCCCCCTTTGCTGATGTAAACATGTATTTTTATACATGTTTTTACAAAGAAGGCGTTAGAAACTTTAACCCACATGAATAGTGTGACAGAAAATCTTGCTCTCTCATAAACCTTGATACTGGAAATCTGCACATCAGATGATGCCTCTGCCCCTATATAAATCCCATAATGATCGCGTACACAAATGAGACCTAGAATAGGACCCAATCAACAGGTTGTGTTTCCTTAAAACTGTTTAAATCCAATACCTGTCCTCCTGAAACCTGCAGGCGACTGGTTGCAGAGAACGTCTGTCACCAGAGCTTCACGCCTTCGAGCCACAAAGTCAAACACACCCTTTCATATTTCGACTGTTACAGCGCTGTCACTTCCTGCGCTAGCAGCACGACGCCCCCCTTCCTCCCTTCAGAAATTACACCAGAACGTGTTTAAGTACCAAATTTAAATGCCAGATCATCTCAACAGGGCTTATAAAACAGTCGCTGTTCTATCAGTTTAATAGTAGAACTTTGTTGCAGCTAATCAAATCACTCTACAAATGATTAACTTGATCCTCATACTTGTCAACTAGACCTAAGTGCTGTCCAGAGGTATCGTCTGCAATTGTCTGTGTTTACGCTCAACCATTTTGGTCAGAGTTTCTTAACACTTGACAGAATTACAGACCCCACCTGAAGAGAAGTGAACGTTGCAGATGCGGCACTGCTTTGGTGCCTGTGGCGTTTTCCTGCGTTGAGCGAAGCGAGCTGAAGTGTTTGTTTGGTTCCAGTTCGTACCTGCACTGTCGCTGGTCGGAGCTGGAGGAGCTGGAGAAGGACAAGAGGATACACCAGAAGATAAAGAGGTTCAAAGCCAAGCAGCTACTCAACAACTTCATCACTGAGGTAATTGGCTGGAAAGCTTTCCCTTCCTCATCTTTTACTGCTGGAAACCATCTGCACCCAAAGGTTAATTCAGTTGTCTGAAATGGTTGTTTAACAAACAACGATGTTCATGCGATGTTCTGCATTTTGTCTTTTTGCTCCTCCGTAGAGGTGAAATCACTGTTCATTGTTAATTACAGCATACCGCTCCTCTTCTCTTGCAGATGGACGACGAGCCTTTTAATCCAGACTATGTGGAGGTGGACCGGGTCCTGGATGTTTCTGAGAGCACAGATGAAAACGGAGAGGTGATTTGCTCTCGGTCATAGCTTCAAACTCCGCCCGTCCCTTCTCCTCCATCACCCCAAAGATGAGTTTACCCAACCTGTCCTTCTGTGCCTAGATCGTCACCTTATATTTGGTGAAATGGTGCAGTTTGCCTTATGAAGACGCCACCTGGGAGCTGAAGGCAGACATCGACCAATCTAAGATAGACGAATACGAACGCATCGTCGCACGAGAACCCAACACTAAGAGAGTGGTGAGTATGCGTCTGCAGACGCTCCTTGGCTGCTGTCCGCCTCCCATCCTCCTCCTCCTCCTCCTCCTCCCAGTAGGCGTTTCTGTGTGTGTTGGCCTGCTGCCCCGTCCAGATTTACAGCTCCTTTAACTGGTTTCCACAGGGCCACGTTCTTGTGGTCTTACACTCCCGACACACACGCTGAGGAACACACGCCCTGCTCCTGTGGCCGGGCCAAACCACTAACAGTATGTTTAATGCTTAACAGAGGGAGCCGGCTGGCTATGGTCTATTCCTCCATCACTCTTTCTTTCCCCGGGTCCATCTTTTCAACGACTGTCTGTCTGTTTTCCCCTTAAGGAAGATATTAGAAAAGCTCCATCACGCAGCGGCAGCTCCAGGAAGGGAATTTATTTAACCTCTAGTTATTGTCAGAAGGCAGCGGTGCCACGATTGCAGCAGACGTTCACTTTCCCCTAAGGAGCAGTTTTAGACTCTGCTGCTCTAAGATAGCTGAAACAAAGCTGCAACCCATGGAGAAACAGGCCAAATGAACTTAAAACAGGCTTCCTTTACAATAAAAAAAAAAAAAAGACCTGGAGCAATTGGGAATTTAAAGTATTTTCCAGGTCTGGATCATTATGGAAGAATATTAAAGTGTATTGTGTAACTATAATTGCATTTCCTGACTCTATTCCCTAATATATTCCACATCCAGGCATTAATTTAGGCATCCATAGGTCGATAATCCCTCTCCATCTTCTCTTTATCCATCGATCTTAAACACTTTTCCCCCCCAACATCGTTCCACATCCACCCATCACTCGGTCCACCTGTCTTTGTTTTTTTTGTTTTTTTTAGGTTCCATTTTTAGAGTCTGATAAGAAAAGGGACATCTGACATAAGTCCTTAATGTCTGTAATATTACTTTGAAATTTGAAGCACTGGCATCTATAGAAATACTTGAAATTTGTGTTTATAAATGGGTTTTTAAAGGGGATTCAACTCTCCTCAGATAAATTCCCACTCCGCTGACATGGAAAGAGGATTCTTCTGTCTCCAAGCTAAGAAACCATAAAATCATCTGGTTGAACTTTAGCTACAAATTTCTCAACCTTCTAGCTTAATCGAGGCCCGTTCTTGTGACACAAAGCTTGTGGTTTCCTGCGATTGTTGTGGCAAAAATACTCCAAAAGCTTAGTTGTGCGCTGTCGGCATTTGATAAGCTTACAGCTCATTTTTCTGTCCGTGTCGACGTTCTGGATCATATGTCTCCGTCTCTCAGACTCGGAACCGAATGAGCCCCCTGCCACCCTGCTGCAGCTGAACATAAAGCGATTTAGTCTGCATTGCTGATCGCCCTGAAAGACCGGGTTCCTGCAGATCCTTAAAAGGTCTTAAAAGGCATTGAATTCTGTAATATAAAACTGAGGCCTTAATTGGCATTAAAATGTCTTAAATCAGTCATTCTTAGGTCTTAAAATTGTTACCATACCAATAGGATTTTATTTTTGTAATCCTTACCAAACAGTGAAATAATTGACACAATTATAATTTTTTAAAATTACCGAACAGCTCAATGTAACCATTGTTGTTTCTGTCCCGATAGCGGAACCAATAAAAACTGTTGCGGCCGGACCATAGCTGCGAAAAAGAGTTGCCACTGGTTATGTTGTGGTTTTTAAAACTGATTTATAGTTTATTTTAGTAGGGAACAAAACAATGTTTGTGAATTCAGTTCAGTAGTTGTTAAAAATATATCTGTAATTTGTGTTTTTTAGCTTTCTTCCTATATGGAATGTTTTTAAAAAAAATTTAAACATGTCTACTGGGCCAGAAAGTAATGGTTTATGTTAAAATAAACATTTGGGTGAAGTTGTCGCAACCAGGTTTATCTTGTTTATCGTGAAGTTGGTCTTAACTTTTTATTTCAAGTGGCATTAAAAAGTCTTGAATTTAACTTGCCTTATGCTGTAGGAACCCTGCATCGAACAATGAAGACAAAAAAATTACAGTTTCCTGTATATTTAAGATTGTGACGCAAATAAAAGCATCCTAAAGTAACACCTGAGTGGCTTGGATGGAGGTAATTTGTAAATCACGTCTGAAAGCACTGTAAGTTTGTGAAGAAGCTTATTAAAGGGGAAAGTCTGAGCTTGAAAGCCAGGTTTAAACCCTGCAGCCCCAACTTCAGCAGCCCTGTCCCTGATAACTCAGAGGGGAGCCTCTCTGTGATTTAACGACCGTCTATCATTTCTACTTGTGTCAAGGATCGGCCTTCTGCAGCCGACTGGAAAAAGCTGGAGAGCTCCAGAGAATACGGGAATGGCAACGCACTCAGGGAATACCAGCTCGAAGGCCTCAACTGGCTGACTTTCAACTGGTACAACTCGTAAGTCCCCATTTATTGTGTTATCCCAGACGTAGCTCCTAACTGGTGCTCTGTCCTGTGCCTTAAAACGCCACTTCATTAAAGTCGTCTTAAGTGGGCATTAAAGTTCCCATTAAGGGGCTCCGTTCGATCCTGCTGTTTTTAAGTTTCCCCACTGGCGCCGTCCACGTGCCAAATATATGCTCCAATCGTATGTTAAGAGTCTTTAGGCGAGCACACTCAGATGAATTAAATTAAAGATTATAAGTGGTGTGCTTGAGTCGGATCGTCTGTTTCCAAAGTGAATACCACGGTTGGATTTTCTGGATTATCTGACACACATTTAAAGAAATATGGTCAAACTGCAGAGGAAGACAGACTTTTCCAGAGATACATTACCAAGTATTTTCCAAGGTGTCCCACGTGTCTTTTGCATTAGATCACTGCCGTGAAAAACAAACTGGCTAACTCTACTGGAAAATTGGCTTTGATGAACCACAATGGAAAATCTTTTGTTTTATGAAGGGCAGTCTTAACAAAAATGCTGGAATTTACCATCAGGGCCTCGATGTACACAGAGCACCCAAGATGAAAGCAAGAGATTTTATACAGTTTAGTGCTACTAACCAAATAATTTAAAATCCATGTTTCCCACTGTCACCTCGTCCACATCATCATCATCGTCGTCGTCTGTCCTCACAGACGCAACTGTATACTGGCGGACGAGATGGGGCTCGGAAAGACCATCCAGTCCATTACATTCCTGTTTGAGATCTACTTGAAGGACATCGAGGGCCCGTTCCTGATCATCGCCCCTCTCTCCACCATCCCCAACTGGGAGAGGGAGTTCAGGACCTGGACGGAGCTGAACGTGGTGGTCTACCACGGCAGCCAGGCCAGCAGGAAAACCATCCAGGCCTACGAGATGTACTACAGAGACGCACAGGTAAAAACACAACCGTTTAGGGTTGGAGTGGAGGATGCTCATTATGGACTACAGCTTAAGAATTGAGGAACATGCCGGGGATTTTTTTTTTTTTTGTATTCTTGGCGCTTTATCTTCAATTTGCATCTTAGATTTAAAAAAAAAAATTGTAAATCAGTGAAAGGGGTTTTCCACAAGTTTTCCTTTTGCGTTGTATTTGGACTGATGGTTATAATAATTTCCACTTTGGAAGGTGAGAAACGCTGAATAGATATGAAACCGTCAGAAGAATGCTAGATATTAGTGAGTTGGGTAAAACATGGGGGGTAGTGAATAGAAGTAGCTGAAAATCTCCCTCTTTATACAGGAATTTGGTTGTTTTTTTTACACATGAACGATTACGACACTGTAGTACCGCACCTGTCAATAAGTAATTTAAAATAAAAACAATGTGTCACAGTTTTTATCACCACATGTGGTTGGCTGAGCTATTAAAGGTGTTCTTTTCCTCTACTTTGTGCCAAGGCAGCCTCACGTTCTCCTACATATTCCTGTTGTTTTACAGCAGGATGTCAACTTATTATCAATATATGGTAAAGTGGGACCTTAAAGACTCCATTTTTATCAAATAAGTCAGTTTAAGATGATCTGCTTTAAATGTACAGCTTGAATACATACCAAATGTCAAAAGCGCTAACTTTTTTAGGTTTTCTGGATATGAAATAATACCTGTCCTTTTAAAGAGGTATCAGATATTTCTAGCCGTGACATTTGAATATTTTTTTCATGTAACTGTCCTTGTGAGAAATGGGACGTGCAGGAGGCCTATCACAAACACGGTTTTGCATGAAATGGTCAGCAGATCTGAACCCCCCCCCCCCCTCAGTGTAGGGAAATATTGAGCTGGCCGAGGATGAACAGGGATGGCCACTAAAGCTCTTTACAGCCATGTAGCTGTAAGCTGTTATACCGTAAGCTCTCACCGTACAATGCTGCAAACATCTCCCAGTATAACCTTCGCCACAGCGAGTCCCTGAAGAAAATAAGCTGTAGTAGCAGTGCGCTTGCGGGCTGCTTGTTCTAATCCAGCCTGGGGTAATCCTCGAGGTCATGAAGACGGCACCTTCTGTTCTTTTCTCCCGTCCGCTGTATCCTCCACAGACCGGAGACACAAACGACATTTCTATGCAAACAAGCCTTTTGCAGACTCCACTATGAATGGGCCATTTTGTAAAATCATGAATCTGATCAAAATGAAGGGCTCTCTTGCTATCAGTAAAGGGCAAACTGGTCGTCCTGGCTTTAAAAAAGGAAGCTGTGGAATCAAAACCACCAACGCTGTTAGTTTAGGTTTTTCTATTAATAGAAATAGGCAGAGATTTCACACTATTTACAGTCTAACGTCTCAACTTTATGCCTGAAATGGAGAAGGAGAAGTATAAAGATTTTACATCCTTCCCCAAAAGCCCGTTGACCGCTCTTCTGCAGGCATTGGTGGCAAACCAAAATTATTTATACCCCTTAAACTGCTGGAAGTTCGCCCTCGATTCAAACAGCGACCCTAAGCATAGAGCCAGAGCTGCAAGGCAACGGTTCGGATTAGAGCATGTTCCTTTGGTAGACTGGCCTAGTCAAAGGCCACTCCTAAATCCAGTTGAACATTTATGTTCCCAGATGTTCTCCATCCTGTCTGACTGAGCTTAAGGTAGTTTGCAAAAAAAAGGAAGTGGTAAAACGTCCAAAAATGACGGAGTAACTGCATTGAAAGGTGGTTCAACACAGTGTTGAACCATTTTACTTCAGAGTGACTGAAGTAAAATGCATGTTCAGATTCTAAGATTTAGAAATGTTTGCAAGCTGCAGTTATGCATTACTTTGCATTGGTCTGTCACATAAAATCTGATGCATCAGAGTTTGTGGTTGTAACGTGATAAATGTGTGAAACGGTTCAATGGATGCCCTTTAGCAAGGCACTGATCATCCTATTTAAAAAGATGTAATGCAGGAGGGGTCAGCGGTGGTGATAACCGGGCAGCAGGTGTGGCATAAGGAGGGAAAAAGCCTTTATCTGTAGACTGAAAGGACTTCAGTCAGTTTATATTGTATAAAATATTTAGGCAGATTTTTTTCCAAGTGTCGCTCACAGAAGTGTCGGCTTCGCTGCATTTCGTGGCTTTTACTTGTTGAGTCTGGCTGCTGCGGGACCGTATTTCAGAAATCAATAATTAATGAATAGTACTTATTCTTCTCAGCGCCCCTCATTATTGTTCTCTTTGTGCATCGCTCCAGGGTAAGATAATAAAAGGCGTGTATCGCTTCCATGCTGTCATTACAACCTTTGAGATGATTCTGGCCGACTGTCCGGAGCTGCGCAGCATCCCGTGGCGCTGCGTCGTGATCGACGAAGCCCACCGCCTCAAAAACCGAAACTGCAAGCTGCTGGAGGGACTGAAAATGATGGATATGGTGAGTGGACGTGCTTTTTGCAGCTGAGCGGCGGGAGACGAGTTAGGAAGCGGAAGGCTGGTTTCTAATGGGGCCAGTGTCTCGGCTTTGCCATAATCTCTCTTTCCATCTTTTCAGTATTTCAGCTCCTGTAGACGCATCCTGCTTTTAATTTTAGAAATGCTAAATCGGTACTTCCTTTCTCGGCTTTGTCCTCCAGGAGCACAAAGTCTTGTTGACAGGAACTCCTCTGCAGAACACAGTGGAGGAGCTCTTCAGCTTGCTCAACTTCCTGGAGCCGGAGCGATTCCCATCTGAACAGACTTTCATGACTGAATTTGGAGACTTGAAGACTGAAGAACAGGTGATGGGCGCTAACCGTGAGGAAAACCTCTTCAACTTTGCCATAGATTGCCTGGTTGTAACATTGCTCTCTGTGTATATCAGGTCCAGAAACTTCAAGGCATCCTGAAGCCCATGATGCTTAGAAGACTGAAGGAGGACGTGGAGAAGAACCTAGCCCCCAAAGAGGAGACCATTATTGAGGTAGAGGACCTACCGTCATAATCCTGAGCATCCAGGGGCCTTCCTCCTATTAGAAAGTGTCCTCAAGTGAAGAAACCAAATCATTTTATGTGTTTTTCTGTTGTTAGGTGGAGTTGACCAACATCCAGAAGAAATACTACCGGGCCATTCTGGAGAAAAATTTCTCCTTCCTGTCCAAAGGAGGTTCAGGAGGAAGTGGATCAGCCAGTGTGCCCAACCTGCTGAACACCATGATGGAGTTGAGGAAATGCTGCAACCACCCTTACCTCATAAATGGTGCATACTCTCTTCCTCCACGGTGGATTATTAATCTCGCTGTAAATCGGTGCAGAAGGCCCATTTAGGGATCGTCTTTCCTGTCTGCTCCGCAGGAGCCGAGGAGAAGATCATCGAGGAGTTTAGGGATTCCCACGGCGGCAGGATTGACGTGCCTGAAATGGCCCTCCAAGCTATGATCCAGGCAGCGGGGAAGCTGGTGCTCATCGACAAGCTGCTGCCCAAACTAAAAGCCGGAGGACACCGGGTTCTGATCTTCAGTCAGATGGTGCGCTGCCTGGACATCCTGGAGGACTACCTCATCCAGAGACGGTGAGGGCCGAGCCAAACGCGGTTCAAGCATCCGTCTCCTCGCTGGTTTGATGCAGCTTTCCTCGTTGTTACCCGGGCTTTTGATAATGGTGCTGTGGTCCTTTAAACTGTAGAAGGAACAAAAGGAAATTAATTTTTTTTTACTTGTTCTGCTAAGTAGGAGAATGAATACCACAGAAACAGAAGCGTGCAACTTTGTGCTTGATGCGGATGGATTGCATCCTGCAGGTTGTCTTTCTGGTAAAGCCAGAACTGTCAGTAACAACGTGCGGGTTGAGCAGAGACTTGCTTTTTCTAAATGTTACTTGATTGGGGCCAACATTACACTATGGCTAATTTTACAGTCCCTTTATTAACGTCAGTGAAGCTGAAACTGTGACAGATTCCTGGGCAGAGTTCCTGTCTAAGCTCATTTTGGTTTTTATACCAACTTATTCAATGTGATTCCATCTTTTCCCACAGCTACCCATATGAGCGAATAGACGGCCGGGTTCGGGGTAACCTGCGACAGGCTGCCATCGACAGGTTCTCCAGACCGGACTCGGACCGTTTCGTCTTCCTGCTCTGCACCAGAGCCGGTGGGCTGGGCATCAACTTAACGGCAGCGGACACGTGCATCATCTTTGACTCTGACTGGAACCCCCAGAATGACCTGCAGGTCCGTACTCCATGCTGCCGCCTCCAGGCTTTTCTCTCTTCTGCTTATTGTTTACAGGGTGCTTGCGCAAGTCTTGAAAGTCTGGAATTTTGAAACACTGTTTTCCAGACCTTGAAAAGTCTTGAATTTTGTGTGAAAGTCTTAATAAAGTATGGAAAAAAATGTATGGTAGAATTTTACAGTATGCTCAAAGGCATTGTGAAATGAGAAATAGGAAGGTAGGCTATAAAACTATAATTTTACTAACTGGTCACGTACTGTATTAGCCTAATGGAATCAAACACTTGTTTGATGTGAAATTCATGTACTTGTGATTTTCATGTTTTGAAACGTATTCATCAGTAAAAGCATAATTTACTGTGAATAATGCATTTGTTCATTGAATACTAGCCTATAAAAATTAACATTTCTAATAAACAGTTTGTGCAATCTCAACCAATGAAGTAGGCAGTAGGCACACAAGTATACAAGTACATAAAGTTAAGGTCTTGGGGGAAAAAAATATCAGTTTTGAAAAAGTCTGGAATTTTAATTTGGAAAAAGAGCAAACACCCTGTGTTTAGCACAGGGTTCCTATGCAGCAAGGAAAGTGTGGAAAAAGGCTGATTGAGATGTTTTCTAGACATGAATGGGTATGGATGAGAAAACTCTGCATGAAGAATATTTCTATTTGAAGAAGCTGTTCTTTCAAGTTATGCTTGTCCCTCCATTTATCCAGTCATTCATTTATTAATCCATTAACACATCTGTTTATTTATCCATTCCCCCCCCCCCAGTAATCCATCCAAATTCTTTGTCCGTCCATCAGGATGATATAGTTTCCAGTGTTGAGCTGAATACGCTGGAAACGGCATGACAAAGCAATTGCTCCCTGTAAAAATGTCTCTAAACGTCTGCTCCACCAGGCTCAGGCCAGATGTCATCGTATCGGCCAGTCCAAGTCTGTGAAGATCTACCGTCTGATCACCAGGAACAGCTACGAGAGGGAGATGTTTGACAAGGCCAGTTTGAAGCTTGGGCTCGATAAGGCCGTCCTCCAGAGCATGAGCGGCCGAGAGAATGCAAACAGTGGGGTGAGTCCCACCAGATCCTCTCACACGCTGAGTATCAGAGCCAAGATGTCCAATGTCCAGACTCTCCCTAATTTACTCTGCCGCGTTTTCTGGCCCTGTTTGGGTTATTCTCTTGGAACCTTTCTAAAAAAAACCAGGGAAATAATTCTGACTTTCTGCCCAGGTCCAACAATTATCCAAGAAGGAGATAGAGGACCTACTGAGAAAAGGTGCCTATGGAGCGTTGATGGACGAAGAAGACGAAGGCTCGAAATTCTGCGAGGAGGACATCGACCAGATCCTCCAGAGACGGACCCACACCATCACCATCGAATCTGAGGGCAAGGGCTCCACTTTTGCCAAGGTGAAAAGCGCTTGAATTTGCTTCCTTTCACATAGTGGCGGTTCATTCTGCGAGCAAAGCCATAATTACACAAGCATGTTTCCGTCTGCCTGCAGGCCAGTTTTGTTGCAACAGGAAACCGGACAGACATTTCTCTGGAGGACCCAGACTTCTGGCAGAAATGGGCCAAGAAAGCCGAGCTGGACATGGACGCCATCAACGGCCGGGTACGACTGCGTCGGCTTGTTCGTTATGTTGGTGAAAGTGTTGCAGGGACTGAAGGTTTTCTTTACTCCTGCCGCTGCGCACTACCGGTCAGCTGGCTGAAAAGAGATACATTTGGGTGTTAGAAAATATTTCTTGGTCCCTAAAATCTGAGGCGTCATAGAGCTCTGCCCTAAAAAAACGACTGAATCATGGGGGTGTTTAACTGATTTAGCTTTGTTAAATCAGTTAATATTAGACATTAAAAGTTTAATAATCATTGTTAGATTATTTCAGCTGCATATGTAGGAATATTTATTGAACAATCTGTTGACTAGTTTTCTTTCTTTTAAAAAATTTTTTTTCAGTTAATTTGATTTGAGGTTTTAATACATATACAAATAGAAAATTAAGCTAAGATTTGCAATTTAAAGTATGAAATGTATAAAGTGCCACCTAAATCATGACAGCAATAAATAAAATAAAGTAAATATGTAAATATGATGTGATTAAACTGGAAATAATCAAAACCAATTCAAAATAAAACAGTTTTTCACTCGCAAGCTTTATTTAAAATATGGTGACAGAGACTAGAGGTTCCATGCAACTTATTCAGGAGTTTGTCTGGTTGAAGTTATAGTTTATTTAAAGATAATTAAAAAAACAAACACATAAATAAATGTGATTAAACTGCAACGATGAATGAATTTTTGTGAAATGCACATCAGTCAAGCGTCAGTCACATATTTAGGGAGAATCTTTGCAGACACTCTGTAACACCAGAGAGTTCATCATTGAAACAAAGTATCAATGTCTCTTTTTCTTTGCGTTTGGCTCATCAGTAGCTCCTGGATGTCTTCACTGCAGCTGCTAATCGTGCACCATTTGTTTCCGTGTTTTGCATCACAGCCTTAAGCAGGACGTCCAAGCGCTGCTTTATCCTTGTTGAACTCGAAGTGCGTCCAGCCTTTGCACTCGTCCGGCCCGCGGTAAAGCGGGGGGGTCACATTGGGAAATGTGTGAGAGCTCCCACCTCAAACCAGCAGGAAGCACGTAAAGACGGCCTGGGAGGAAGAGACAGACAGGACAGGAGGGAAGCACACAGAGAAAGGAAGAGGGAGATTAATATTGACAGTTGGGAATCTCCTCTCTTCCTTAATTACCCATGTTTCCCTGCTCTCGTGTGTGTGTTTGAGCGAGCGAGCGAGCGAGGGAGAGTAAGCTGCTTAGCTCCACTTAACAGAGCACAGATGCCTTGAGGCTACAGAGATATCACTTAGGCTTGTGCTCACACATGCACACACAGAAACAAGGCCTCCATTACTTTCTCGCACGCTCACTGCTCGTTCTGCTAACAGGAGTCTTTATTTTGCTGCTTTACTCCCCCCCCCCCTCCTCCTCCTCCTCCGTTATATCATTTTCTTTCTTCTCTGTGTATTTCTCACTTCTCTTGTTGAGGGCCCTCCACTGAAACACTTAATCCACCTCTGCGAGCGTGAATCGGGGCCGTTCCCTGGGGATTTCTTATTGTGCGACGTTAAAATGGAAATGACTGCAGCTCTGTGATAATTGTGGAACTAACTACGGCCCTGTTTGCACATATTAATGGCACTGCTAGGGAGTGGGGGAAAAAAAATCTAATTAATTGAACAAAAATGTAATTCATTAGACAACATAATTAATGCCAGTTTATGTTTGAGCTAAGCGGCAAATTTCCCGATATCAGCGATGAAGAGCGGGGCCAAATATCCAATTAATCAAGATTTATTCCTGAAGATGCCATGTTTTTGCAGCGTTTACACTAGTTATAGGAGCCTGGACCGCGCAAGGAACCTACAAATGGGTCATTCCAGTGGGGTACAACAGAAGGTGCTTTGCATAATGTTTTGATTGGATTTTAGGCCATCTGTAATTAAACCCGGAGTCTCCATAAAACAAGATATGGAGACGTCACCAGAATAAAAGCACACCCAGGCTCAGGAGATACTCGCGAGTGAAAAGATATATTTCTGGCTTTATCCGCAGAACACGCTGGTGATCGACACACCCAGGGTGAGGAAGCAGACGCGGCACTACAGCAGCGTAAAAGAGGATGAAATGCTCGAGTTCTCTGAGCTGGAGAGCGACGACGACGAGCCCAGCAAGCCTTCCTCCAAACCACGACGGCCTCAAGACAAAGCCCAGGGCTACCCCCGCTCCGAGTGCTTCAGGGTGGAGAAGAACCTGCTCGTCTACGGGTCAGTCACGTGTTCATGTCTGAGGCTCACAGCCCTGATTACATGCTGGACCGCTGATTTCTGCACAAATAAGGCTACATCTGCTGGGATAGTTCAACTCTTCTGATTTGGGTCTATGCTTTGGGTGATTATGCTGATGACCCAATGCAAGTTCTCTATGAGACGCCCCCTTTATTCTGTTTATAATGTCCTGGTGTTCATGGTACCATTTTACTCTTAAGACGATTCACAGGGCTTATGGAAGGGAAACAGGTCTGCAGCCACTGTGACACATATTCATCAGAGTGTTTGGTGCCAAAAGGCATAATGTTGGTCTCCTCTGACCAAATGTAAAGCTTCCAGTAGTTTACAAAGCTCCACATGTACGCATTGTAGGCTTTTATTTGCTTGCATCGCTCCCAGACCCCTGGTGTGCCTGCAGAGAGCGTCTAATTGTTGTGGCCGTTGGCTAAAAGAAGAGGCTATCTGTGTCGTGTCATTAATAACCCAAGAGAACAAGGGATGAACGTCTCCTTAGAAGTTCCTGCAAGCGCTGATCAACTTAAATAAGTCGAGTGTGAATAAAATAAATGATTCCTTTACGCTTATTTTGAAAGAGCATTTTGTGGTGCCAACAATTGTGCCTTTTGGGATTTTGATGAAAACGATCATGACTTGATTTGGGATCATTTTCTTTTACCTGCGGAGAAAAGTAATATAGCTTAGATGTTTTCATAATTTCACAAGTTTTACTTGTGAAATTATGCTATTGCAATAATATATTCAGTTAGTTTATGAATTTTTGTGGCCAATTTTACTGCCTCCCCTGATGATCTAGCGTAGTTTAGTTAATGTAAAACACGAAACGGTCTCAGACAAGACCGCATGGGCGAGGTCTGTAGATTGCATTTACATGTTTGTTTCTCACCCCCACACGGCTTTTACAGAGAAGTTCCCCCAAATCTCCCTAAAAATGACAATTTCCCCTCTGCTAGCTTTCAGAAAAATACTCAAATTTACAATTTCCTCTTTACACACATCTGGGTGTATTTAGATTAGGATTAACAACGTTACAGAAAACTATGTAAGAGCAACGAGGATGTGGATTTTAAAAATGAACCCACATTTCTGGGGCACTTCTTATACGCTTGTCTCATTCGACCGGCCCAATATAACAAGCAGAACGGGAATGCATTACACTCCAAAATGTGTGGCGTCCAAGCAGTCCATATTAATGGCGATACTGGACACACTAATATTGTGATAGCGATTTTGACTTATTGTGCGGCTCTAAAATAAAGCGTGAGAGAATCCTCCTAACTAAGACTCATGCAGCGGATAATATCACAGCGTCCAACACACAGTCTAGCTGACATACTTACTGCAGATCCTAATTATCTGGTGAGCCTTTCCATTTTCATGGCTCACTTGCTCGGTGTGTGTGTAAAAGAACGAACAGTGATGCTAGTGAGACATCAGCATTGTTATTGTTACAGTCTAGCCTTGTGGCCCGAGGCTGTGGGACACAAAAACACACTGTCTGAGCGGGCCCCGTCATCTCTGCTCAGCCATGGCTTTTTTTTTTCTTTATATTGTCCATCTCCTTCTCTTACCCTCACCCTCCATTTTCTAAAAAAAAAAAAAAAACAGGACCGACTCACATGCTTCAGTGAATATTGAGAAATGGCAGTAAAAGAAAAAAATATGAAAGAGGAAAAGTGGAGGAATCCACATCAGCCAGTGGGGTCTTTGGTTAGTGGGGGTAGATGGGCTGTGATCCATGAAAACACACACTCAGAGGGATGTTTGGGTGGGACTAGTTAGGCTGCCAGTAATGATTAAGTCAGCAGTCTGGTAAAATGCACGGTGTGGGATCCGAGCTCTGCTAGAAAGCCCCGGTTTAGAGACGAGCTGATGTAGAACAGATCAGCTGGATTCTTGTGAATATTCATGACGGATGGGGGTCACGTTGAATCCAACACTGTCTGACTTCCTGAGTAACAACATTTCTCCATCCATAGATGTGTTGGATTTCTTCTTTATTTTTTGGATCACCTCATAATCTGTAATTTGCATTAAAAACCAGTGAATTGTTCGTATTTCCCAGTGTAACAAAAAATGAGTAGTTTAAAAACTAGAGATGAATTGTTGCCACTGCATGCAGCTATGACTTTGTAGTTTAAAACCTTTGGTTAAGCTCTGTGTTTTCTACCTGATGTTAATAATAATAATGTTATTAAGGGATGCACACATGCACTGACTGGCAGCTTGTTTCTCCACGTCCCTCTGTAGTTGGGGCAGGTGGAGCGACATCCTCGCTCACGGCCGCTTCAAGCGCCCCTTGAAGGAGGCAGACGTGGAAACGATCTGCAGGGCCCTGCTGGCCTACTGTCTGCTGCATTACCGCGGAGACGAGAACATCAAGAGTTTCATCTGGGACCTGATCACCCCGAGTGAAGACGGCACCACCAGAACGCTGACCAATCACTCTGGTAAGACGCACCATCCCGCTGGTTTCCTCGTATAAACTGTGTTTGTTGTAGGGAAGGTTACTGGGGGTTGGAACGGCAAAGGGAAATCTTTCTGTAGACCATACAGACCAACAGTGTATTTTGTTGTCTTTGAATTTGAACTTAGAAACACAAGCAACAGAGTTATTCTAGATGGGAAGCGCTTAGAGTCGCATTTTGAGTTTGATCAGACCTCGAGATAAAGCGGTCGTCAGCCAGGTGATTGAAAATGGCCGACCGATTGGCAGGTTAAAATCTGAAAAAGCTAATTATTATTAATTTCCATATGGTTCAAATTTTGTCAAAATAAGAACATCCACTTTTCTTTTTTCTTTTTTTGCCAATACTTTGTACTTTGATGCACTTCTTGTATGGACCAGAGAAATCATGATTGGTGCTGCATAGCAGACAGGATTGTGTTTGTAGACCATCTTTTTTTATTGCCCAGATTCAAAACAAAGCAGAAAATCTGTTCTAAAGAAATAGTCTGACCATAGAAAAACGACAGAATAGTTTTTATATAAATAAAAAGTGTCTCATTAGCAGTTCCTGAAGCTTACTGGCTGATAGTCCTGGTTGCACGTCTCTGCCCTCTGTGCCTCACCCCCCTCTGTGTGCGTCTGCCTCGCCAGGCCTCTCCACCCCTGTTCCAAGGGGCAGGAAGGGCAAGAAGGGGAAGATGACTGCTCCTCCTCCTCAGACGCCGCGAGCTGATTGGCTGGCCACCTGCAACCCCGACCATCTACTGCAGGAGGATAGCTACAAGAGGCACCTGAAGCATCACTGTAACAAGTAAGGTTCTGTTAAATATCGGCTCGTAACAAGGATTAAAAAAAGTTATTTCAGGTTATTGTAAAACTCGGCTGATGGAGAATGCTTTAGCTTCATGAATATGGTGTGGATTTAAATGGCAGATGTGTTGGTCTCAGGGTGTGCGTCTAAAACTTAGCTCTCTAACACACACACACACACACACACACACACACACACACACACACACACTCCTATGGTCAGCTTTCTCTGCTGTTGTCAGGGAGATCTGCTTCCTTGCCCTCTAAATTCAGTTCCAAGATTTGTTCCCCCCTTCTTGAAGGAGAAGTTTCTGTGTGTATGTTTGTGTGTCTGGCTGTCTGCCAGCCCAGGTGCTAGGCAGGCAGACCTGTTGGAAGTGGGTAAAAGACGTACACACACACACACACACACACACACACACACACACACACACACACACACACACACACTTGGGGGTGATTATGTGGTGCCATCTGCTAGGCTGGAGCACAGCGTTGTGTGGCTAATCAGGCCTGGCACATTGATGGATGAGCACACACAGCCTGCCAACAAACACACACACACACTGCAACTTGTTATGCCATTGATGCACACACACACACACACACACACACACACACACACACACACACACTGAGAATGAGGTGCAAAGGCCTGTCTTCATACCCCCCTCAGCTCCTCTCCAAACTTTCTGTTCCCTTCCTTGGAGCACAGCTCCATCCCTTCAGTTCTTGCTCTCAGCCTCCGCCTCTCCCCCTCTGCCTTTTGCTCCGAACACCATCACTAGCTGCTGACAAATCTGGTGACAAATGTTTACAGTGAAGCAAATCTCCCAGATCGCGAGCGCTGTTCCCAGTGTCACAAGATCATATCTGACTAGCTGCTGTTGCCCGGAGAGATTCGTTTTTTTTATTTTCTGGAAGGAAACCGCTCTGAGCGATCCGCAATGCCGAGCACCTGCAGGTCGTGTCCAGAGAAGACGGCCGTCCGTTTAACAGCGAAACACTCAGAATTAAGACAGAAGGAAAACGCCCTCTGGGTGTCGAAACGTCGAGCATGTAAGACGTTTTTCTCACAGCGTCGTGACGAATAACACCATCGCATCGCTGGGCTCTGTGACGTTCCAGTGCCTCGCAAAAGTATTCACACGTCCTGCCACATTACCGCCACTAACTATAGTGAGTCTTGTCAGGATGTTAAGAGGTCAGCCAACACAAAGCGGTGCACGCTTGTGATGTTAAAGGGCAAAAACGTGGTTTTTCTGCAGGTTTTACGAATAAAAACATGTCTGGCGTGCTTCGTGGTTTAGCCCCTTTACTCTGATACGCCTAAATAAAGTGTAGTACGCAGAATCTAGTTCATT
This sequence comes from Fundulus heteroclitus, assembly GCF_011125445.2. Lineage (NCBI taxonomy): Eukaryota > Metazoa > Chordata > Actinopteri > Cyprinodontiformes > Fundulidae > Fundulus > Fundulus heteroclitus. Next base: position 473,128 of record NW_023397406.1, on the reverse strand, counting down.
ACGTCGAGAAATAAGTCCCTACTACGCGTTTCACCAGAATACACCTTGAATTTATTGTATATTAAACTAGATATAAAAAGTAACAAAGGGAAATATTGCCTGGCCTTTAAAGTCTTTAGCTGTTTGATGGTTTATCTTAACTGTATTTTATTAAACACACTGAAATCATCAATATGGTTCATATGAAGGCTGGAAATATGTGAAAACAATATTTTTGGTTTATTCTGGTGTTTCTCTGTCCTAGAGAAATATGGAAGTAAAGTATGGATTTAATTAGTGTATCCAGACACTTTTAAAGCAACAAGAAGCTGTATTAATTAGAACTGGGCAATATGGACCAAAATTAATATCTTGATAGTTTTAGGCTGAATGCCGATATATGATATTTATCGATATTTATGTTTTTCTTTTCATACATTAATTACAAAAAGTTATTTCTGAATCAAATTTCATCCCAAATGTCTGTGGCAGATTTATCTAACAAACAGCTGTAGATAAATATGAGAATCAGCTGATAAATAACCTACTGGAATACATAAAAGTTTATTTCTAACACAACGCAGATCATCTCGATATAAACGATATTCTCCTCTTATCTCTTTTTAAAGAATCTCTATTTTTATAATCTAGATATATTGCCCAGCCCTATTATTAATACGTCTCCTTGCTAAGCCAGTCTCCATCCTCTGTTGTTGTTTTTTTGTTTTGTTTTGGTTTTTTTGTTGTTGTTTTTGTTCTTTAGAAATCTGCCATAAAGTCCTGGAAAGCCTGTGTATGCATGTTTTGTAAATTTTGATAAAAATCTGTCTGAACTCTAGAAATTGGCTGGAAAATTATGAAATTTTGACAAAACTAGTATGAACCCTGTATAATTATTTCACTTTGTTTCAATTAATTGCAAGATAATTAGCTGTGAAATTGTGGAGCTGGGCTCCACTAATAAATCTGGCAAAGAGCAGCTTCTCAAGTCTAATTCTTTGCTCCGTTTTCAGGGTTTTGCTGAGAGTCCGGATGTTGTACTATCTGCGACAGGAAGTCATTGGAGACCAGGCTGAGCGCATTCTGGAGGGAGCTGACTCCAGGTTGGTGGATTCCTCGTGTCGGCGCAGTCTCTCCGTCCTCTGTCTCATATCACTCCATCTCTCACAAGAGCCAAGAACGCACAAGCATAACCTGAAATCCCAGTCGTCATAGTTTTAAAACTCCTGTGCATCCTGGTGTTACCTGGAGGGGAAAATGCATCCGTCTTCTGCTGCAGAGGAGTTTCCCAGAACACAAAGAGCAGTTTGAAAGCTAATGGAGACGCTCTGTCGCTCACATGCTTCATGATATGAAGTCAAGAAGCAGCTGTTTTTAAGACCAAGTCATGAATTATTACTAAAGCGTATTTCAGTGTGTGCTACTGACCTCTTTGGCAGCAGGCTCTCCATTCTGATGACACAAAACACACTATGTGGGTAAAAAAATAAGGTTTTATCACTGTTTGACCTATTTAGGAGGCTTTTCCTGTCCAATATGGCACCAGGCATTGCAGAGCAAAGGTCCAGATGTGAATGTTGGAGGAGCCGCTCACCTTGCTTCCTTCATCTCCTTCTAACAACCCCCCCCCCTCCTCTCCTTCCTTGTCTTTTTCTTCCTCACTTTACATTTTTCCTTGCCATCTGTCCATTTCTTTCTTCCTCCACAGTGCTCTTTAGTCTCATCTCCCATCCCCCCCCTTTAGCCTGCCACCCAGATGTGAATGCATTTATAATGGGGAGCATGTGCACTCAAAGTTGTTCCTCTCCCACCTCCTCCCCTTTTTTTTTTTTTTTTTTTCCTCCTTCCCCCCACTCAATGGCTACTGTGACAGACCCGCGTGTGTGTGTGTGTGTGTGTGTGCGTTTGTCAGCGCGTGCCAGACAAGAGCATACGGGGTGCCATCGTGCCAACATATGCCAGGGGGATTTAGCATGCCAGTCTTGGCGCTCACGTTTTGCCAAGGCCAGGCATGCTGCTGTTTGCAGAGATAAGGGACTGTTTCCCTGGTTTCTTCTCTCCTCCTGTCACCCTCTGTCTTTCTGCTCCCATTGTCTTTCGTACCCTTTCTCTCCGTAACCGCCTGCAAATGCTATTCACTTTCTATAATGGAGGATATTTTTTTTTTTTTGTTTTTTCTACGCCTAAACATAGTAATTGCGCAAAGTTTAATTGCATGCCTGGTCAAAACCAGATGGTCCTGATCGGCCTCATAGAGCAGCGCTTCTCAGACAAGTATCATCTTAGTAAATAGGAAATTTTCCACCACGTTGGCCCGTATTTTTAAAACTGTTTCACAACAGGATGTGGACTTTTTTCAGTTAGTTGTTTTATGTGATAAAAGTCAACATGGAAAAAGAAACCCTTATCCAATGGCATTGTCTGATTGGTTGTAGGAAGTGGTTTGATTAAGCTCTTCTTTATCTCAGTCTAAAATTTCCTTTTTTGAAAGTTTGAATTCCTAATGAGAAAATTAGGAGTTTCTCACCAGACCAAACTCAATGTTATGGGTCTACATTTTCAGATTTAACAGAAAATTTGGAGCATTTTGATAATATATTTTCCCAAACATACATTCAACATTGCATGCTATTACCCAAAACAAATTCCACTTTCGGAACTGATAGAGTGCTAAATTTAACGGCATCCCAGGAGCCTGCATTGGCAAAAAAGAAATAAGTAAAATCTAATAAATCTTGATTTTTATTTTTATTTTTTTTCCACAATTAAATCTTCAGGAGTTGCAAGTTCAAATTAATTGATATATGGCCCAGCCCTACTACATACTGCTAATTGTAGGTAGCTTGACCGCCAAGGGTATCAGTTAACAGGTCTCAGGTTTGAAGATGGATTTGATGCCTTTTAAAAAAAGCCAATAGTAAGTCATCCCTGCACTCCTTACCCAGGTTAGTTCATAGCGATGTTGGTCTTGCGTACCACTAAAGCAGCTCTTTTACTACAATGGTTCTCTTACCGTGGTTTTCATGCAGCACTCGTTGACGTGTAGAGTAACATTTTAGCTTTATTGCTTTTAACAACAACAACTAAAAGGAAATGCATTGCATGGGCTTTACACATCCTACATGTATCATATATAATGTTGAGCACTTTTTAAATGAGTTTGGATTAAATGTAATTATTAAAAAATGGTTACACCGGTTTAGTCCTAGCCAAAAAAAGATGTGAAGCCACTTCCTGGTTCTGGTTTTTGTAATGTTTGACCTGCCAATGACGATTAGAGCGTTTCCTGACTGGTCAGAGGTCAGAGATCCCCCGAAGTTCATAATGCGTTTAAAAAAATAATAATAATAATAGAAAGCCAGGAAGATTTAGCCATGGCTAAAGTGTTGGAGCTATTATGAATGAATTTAAATTAGTACTTCCAGTTAAAGCAGTGATATATAGCCGTGCTCTTTTGCAATAACAACATTTTCCACCGAATTTTACTGAGTAAAAGTAAAAGATGAGCGTAGAAATGTGTCGATGTTTTTGTTGTTATAACTGCTGTACTGTAAAACTTTAAACCTTCCTGACTGATTCATAGTAACAAAAACAAATCTTAGACATGTAAAATCAGTTTTTAAATAATGACAAATGTAATTTACATATTTGTCAACATGGTGAATGTAATGTAGCGGCGTGTAAGAACCGTTTTTACTAATGCCTGTAATTATTGTGTCGACTTTTAATGCGTCACTCTACAATTAAACTGTTTGTTTGGCTGAACTTTCTCTGTTCTGGAGGAAAATCCAAAACTGCTGTAATCTTGAAAAAGCCATTAATCGTCCCGGCTGATGATAACGTGGCTTCGTCTCCTTCTCCTCCTCAGCGTGTTGGATATCTGGATCCCTCAGCCGTTCCACGCTGAGGTCCCGGCTGACTGGTGGGACACGGAGGCTGACAAGTCCCTGCTCATCGGCGTCTTCAAACACGGTAACACACACACACACGCACACACACACACACACTGCACGCTCGGATAATGTCGGCACCTTCACACACGCTCAGACACTCCAGCGGCTTCCAGCAGAGACAGCGTCACGCGAGCAGCTACACACACCGGGTGAGCGCTCACACCACCCGCCTGTCCTGCCACCAGTTGATTGGTGTTGCCATGGGCACGGCGGTGCGCAGCTGGCAGGCTCGCTGCAGATGGGAGCGTGATTGATGGCTGTTTTCACCACTGGCTGCACACACACACACACACACACAAACACACAGTTACAGGTGTTGACTTATAAACAAAGTTAACCTCAGCATTTCCCTACCAAATACTTTACTCTCGCAGGCCGTTTTAAATATTTGAACGTGTCGCTTTGATAGGCGAGCGGTCGGTCGGTCGGTCGGCGTGGACTGGACTGGTTTGCTTTATACGGAGGCCCTCATTCATATTAATTTAGAATAATTGTCATAATTCTTTTGCCGCCTTCTATGATTCAATTAGGACACATACACACGCACAAGCACACACAGCGCAACACAAAAGGCCTCACCCGTAGTTAATCATAATCCTTATTCACCAGGGAGGCCCTTCAGGGGGGACTAACACACGCATACCCACCAAGCTTTGTGCGCAGACACCAAACAGCGCTCGGCGCGCACATACAGAAGAGTGATGGCCTATAAAGGCCCCGATGATTAACGTTTGGCTGCGGGCGCGGGGCTGCGAGAGGGAGACAGAGCGACGGTTAGGAGCGATGCCTTACATCCTGCTAATGGAAATTTGATGGAGAGAGAGAGAGGAGAGATGAATAAAAGGTTAAAGAGAGATGGCGTGCTTGTTTTCCTCGGCTCCTCCTCCCGTCCTCTCCCCTTTTTTTCCTCCCGATATTCATCCCCCCCCTCACATTCCCCGCGTTTCTTCCCCCTCTCCTGTACTTCCTGATGCGTCTCAGTAGGATCTGCACGTTCTAATCTTTTCTGCCTGAATGCTCCTAACGGACAAACACGCCGAGTTTCTCACAGTAGCTCACTTTCACAGGACTCCATCACACACACACACACACGGTTTACTCCTCTTCCTCTCTTGCTCGCCCTCCCTCCCTCTCTCTGACACAAATAAGCACCTGCAGGCTCACTTGGATCCGTACGCACGCATGTAGAGCAGAGGCGGGTGTGTACACACACGCACACGCATGCAGGCCGGGTATTGTCAGCAGCTGGCTCCTGGGGTCTGCCCTTCTGCTGCTGCTTTTTCCCCCCCTCTTTCCTTCATTTAATATGGACGCCGCGTGTGCATGTGTTTGCCTGCACAGCGCTCCGTCTGTTGAACACTGAGCTAGAAAGCACGACTTCTTTTCAGGAGTTTGCCCTCAGCCTCGGTTAAAATATCTGTGAAGCAAACAGGCGCCGCTAACGCGTCCATACCCAGACCGCAGCCTCCGCCACGCGTTCAGACCGCTGGTCGCCTTTCTCATCCTTCGTTTTCTCTCTCTTCAGGCTATGAGAAGTACAACTCCATGCGTGCCGACCCTGCCCTGTGCTTCTTGGAGCGAGTGGGCATGCCAGACGCCAAAGCGATTGCCGCTGAGCAGAGGGGCGCTGACATGATGGCAGATGGTGTTGAGGGGTAAGACAGCAGGCCTCGGTGACCAAAAGGCAGCCCTGTACTCTCCACAGCTTATTTATACACGTTTTTCTGAGTTTTGTCCTCGTTTGTTTTTGTGTAGGCTGAATATGAGGCTTTGTACTGCGCTACTTTCTGATATTTTCTACTTTCTGATATTATCCGCTCTGTAGTAACACATAATGATGCTGCGTAGTGAGATATGCGCTCCGTTTAAAATAAAATAAATGTCTTGGTTGTTCCTTTAACTCTTCAGGGAGGATGAGGATCCGGAGTACAAACCGATGAGAATGCCGTTTAAAGATGACTTGGACGATTTCACCAACTCTCCACTGGATGACAAAGACGACGCAGTTGAAGGCGAGACCGACGGTAAAAACAACGGACATTATAAACTGAATAAAATTAAACATTTTAACGCACGTCAGTAAAAATATCCCAGTGAACTGTGAAGGTTGGCTGAAACCGTAGGGATTTTTTTTCCCTCCTTGTTCCAAGTCATCACAGTTAAAGGGATGCTTTGGGATTTTTTACGTGTTGTTCTGGTAAAAGCTTATGAGCTGTTAATATGTTCCCCGCAGTAGACGACGCTTTACGTCTTCATTGAGTAGGAATCCATATTAGTTGGTCCCAGATGGTCGAGCTAACAGCTAGGCTGAGAGGAGCCAAGCGAAAAGCGTCCTTCTGCATAACGTGTCAAATATGAACAAAAATCACATCAGTTTATGGGAATACTTTACTATAAAAAAACATTTTGGGCAGTCAGTTACTCAGAAGTTAATGAATATTATTTATATGGTAATGTTGACCATAGTTTAAACGTTTATACAGGAATCTTATTCTTCTAACACTGAAACTAATTCAAAAAGCATAGAAAATAAAGTAAATTTATAGATTAAAAAAATAAAAAGCATAAATATTAAACATACTCCAAATATAGTAAAACTACACTGGGAGAAAAAAATAGGTGCTAGTTTCACAACCCGAAGCTAAAGACGATATGTTTATATAAAACGTGTTAATACCCAGTTAAAAACTAAAAAATGAGGCTTTAACATTTCCATGTAATGTGTAAATTACCTGTTTGAGTTTGTGTGCCTTAAATATGTCATCAAGAATGTTATCTAAATAGTTTAATGTGCTTGAAACAGGCTAAAGTGACATCAATATTTCCACCAATCATCCCCAACTTTAGAGACTTTGCAGATGAATCATTAGCTTTTAGCTCCTGGGTCCAACTAATATAGAGTTATTCTAAACGAAGAAACAAAGAAAGATACTCCTGGTGAGAAATAAACCACTCAGAATTATAGTAAGGCTGGACAATATGGACCAAAACTAATATCTCCATATTTTCAGGCTGAATCCCGATATACGATATTTATCTCCGTTTTTCTTTTCATACAATACTAAAAAAATTATCTCAGAATCAAAGCTTTATCCCAAATGTCTCACAGGCACAAATTTTAACAAGCAACTGTAGATAAATATGTGAAACAGCTGAAAAATAACCTACTGGAATACATAAAAGTATAAATATAACGCAACACGGACCATCTCCATATAAACAATATAGTATCATCTTATATATCTTTAAAAAAAATCTCAATATATTGCCCAGCCCTACTTGATAGAACTTAATTAGACTATCGTTTTATATAATGCAGTAAATTGACGCAAATTGGCCCAAATGTCCAAGTTTGTCACAGTTACAGTGCTGAACCACATCCAGCCTACATGGAATATAAGCTGACGTAGAAAATCAGGGTTTATTAACTTATTTTATGACAGCAGTTTGAATACATCAAGTCTTTTTCCTTTGTTGTAGTCAAATCGGGTGAAAACGGGCAAACTGTACCCTCTGTGGGCGGAGCTTCTGGCTCCAGCGAGCGCCTTTATTGGCCCGCGGCCTCGGCCCTGACAGCCAGGCTGCGGCGTCTGATCACGGCTTACCAGCGCTCCAACCGTAGAGAGCAGCTCCGTCAGGAGGCGCTCAACAGACCCGATGGCCGCCGCCGCCGACGCAGGGAGTTCCTGCCATCCATCGCCATGGTTCCTGAAGCGGGCGGAGGAACGACGTACATCCAGGATGCCACGGGGGTGTTCATGACAGAAGGAAGCCCATATTTGGCTAAAGGAAGTGCTTATTTTGCCAAAGGCGGCCAGTTCCTGCCAGAGGCTTCACCGGTGATGACGGCCGGCTCCCTGATGTCTGATGGGTCCCTATATTATAGAGAGAGGAGACAAAGGTACGGTTATATTCAACATTTAGAGACGATAAAACGCTTAGAGACCGTTTTAAAATGACTCGCAGTCCATCAATGCCTCATGGGGATATTTGCCCTGGTCTCTCTTTCTCAGATGGACGCGCCGCGAGGAGGCAGATTTCTACCGTGTGGTCTCCACCTTTGGAGTCGTCTTTGACACGCAGCGTCAGAAGTTTGACTGGACACAGTTCAGAGCGTTTGCCCGCCTGGACAAGAAAACGGACGAGAGCTTGGAGAAATATTACTACTCGTTCATTGCCATGTGCAAACGGGTCTGCAGAATGCAGGTCAAGACGGAGACAGGTACTTACTGACCATAACACACCTTAGAGCAGTGGCCATGATCTCTGAACCTTTTCACATTATAACCACAAACTGTAATGGGTTTATCTGAAACATCTGTGGGTGTTGGTTTGTATCTTACAAAAAAATCCAGAGCAACCAGTTGCCCTCAGAAGTCACCAAAGTAGTTTTATTATCCAAAAATACAAAGAATGGCACAGCTGCAAACCTGCCAGAACGTGGCCCGCCTAGAATGATGGGTCCGCCATATGAGGCACTATTAGAGAAGCAGCCAAAGACCCATGGTGACTCTGGAGGAGCTGCAGAGATCTACTTCTGAGTAAGAAGCTGTAAAAGCACGATTAGAAGTTGTGCAAATCACAGCTCTGGCCTTTATTCAAGAGTGGCAAAAAGAAATTCAAGTTTGCCAAAAGTCATGTGCTGGATGTCGCAAAGACGTCTTAGGTTTTTAATTATTTATTTTTTAAACGTACCTGTTTGCCCAACATGCCAAAGGCCATGTGTGGCTTCCCACCATGAAAGCAGCCTGAGGTGAAACTCTGTGTTGGCAGCGTCTCTTCAGCAGAAACAGAGGAGCGTCTGAGAGTTAACAGGACGATGAAGTGAAGTGAAGTACAGGGCCGTCCTGGAGGACGAGCTGTTAGAGGCTGCTGGAGACTAGGTTCATGTTCTAGCAACACAACCCTCAGTATAAACCAGAGCCACGCCAGAAAAGCTTAGATTAAACCATATTTGTGTGTTTGAACGGCCCCAAACCTAAACCCAACTGAGAATATGTAGCAAGACCTGAAAATCCAGGATCCATCCAATCTGACAGCTATTTTTATGCAGAAGAATGGGCAGTAAGTGTCGGCCTCTACATGTAAAAAGCTGGTACTGTAAAAAAGGTGCAGCTCTAGATTTGGTTCTGCAAATCATCCTTCAGTTACGGTTAGGAATATTTATTTCCATTGAATTAAAATCTATTAGTAAAATCTGTTGAAAACATTGCATCATTCTCCTCTCGGTTCGTAATTAAGCGCTTCTTTGTGTTGCTTTGTCACGTGATGTCGTGATAAAATACCTCAGAGTTTGTGGTTATAATGAAAGGAACTGAAAGGAGATGGTAACAATTCATGAAACTTATGGGCTGTTCTGCTTGTGATCTCTCCCAGAACTGCCAGACCCGACCCTGATCATCGACCCCATCACAGAGGAGCGTGCCTCCCGCACCCTGTACCGCATCGAGCTGCTGCGCCGCATCAGGGAGCAGGTCCTTCCTCACCAGCTGCTGTCCGAGCGCCTCAAGCTCTGCCAGCCCTCCCCTGACCTGCCCGAGTGGTGGGAGTGCGGACGCCACGACCGCGACCTCCTCCTGGGGGCCTCCAAGCACGGCGTCAGTCGCACAGATTATCACATCCTCAACGACCCCACCCTGGGCTTCCTGGAGGCCCACCAGCGCTTCACCAGCCAGCGAGGGCCTGGCGCCGCCGCCCTCGGAGAACTCTGCAGAGCCGGGATGGGGCCCGCAGAAACGGCCTCGGCTCCGCTCCTCACAGCTGCCGAGCTGGAGAGCGCTGCCGCCGCCGCAAGAATGGCTGTGGACGCCGCTAAGGAGGAGGAGGAAGAAGGGAAGGATATAAAGACGGAGGACGAGAAAGCAGAAGCGGAGGTGAAAATGGGAGCAGAGGAAGGAGACGGCAGCGATAGTCCACGTGTGAAGACCGAAGCCCTGGAGCAAAAGGGAAGTCAGGGCGGCGCCGAGGAAGACAAGGACGAGGCGTCCGCTTCACCGATGAAGGTCGAAACGGACGCCGTTCCGCCAAAGGTTGAAAAAGAGGATCAGGAAGTAAAAGCAGAAAGCCCGACGACGGATGACCAACAGCACGACCTGACGAAGCAGAAGAGCAGCACAAGTCCTGAGTCTGAGCTGAGCAACGAGAACGAGCCTCGCTCTGAGCTCCCAGACTCCTCGGCTAAAGCACAGGTTGGCCCCAAGGCTGCGGAGGAGGAGGAGGACGGCGAGGAGAAGGACACTTCAGAACCTCTGAAATCTCCCAAGTCTGCGGAAACGGAGAAAAGCCCCGAGGAGGAAGAGGAGGAGAGGCTGGATGAAGACGACAAATCAGAGAAGTCTTCCCAGGCTGAAGGTACTTCCACCATCCCTGCTTTGCTTTTATTTAGGTGCCTTTCTGGCCCTCGTCACCGCTGACCCCAACACTATTTCTGGTGTTCCCCCTCGTGACTCCTCAGAGTCTTAATGAGCATTAGTTCCAGGAAAAGAGAATAAAATGAGTTTGGATCCCCCGATGACAATTCAGAACATCTTTTTTTAAATGAAGCCTTTCGCAATGTGACTTTTATTTCTCTCCCTGCAGCGAGCGCCGGGCAGAAGAACTTTGACGAGGAGAGCATCGCTTCCCTGAGCACGTCCGTCCGGGACGAGACCAGAGACGAGTTCTGTCCCGACGAGCTGCAGGAAACCTCCGTGCTGCACGCCATGCAGGACCGCGCCTACGCCTTCTCCTTCTGGCCTAAGGTGAGTCTATAACTAGGGAATGATTATCAGGCACCCGACATCTGCCCAACATTTGTTTCAGGGATGCTCAGGCAAACACTAAGGAATGGTTTATTAATCTAGTTCTAAGAAACTTCTAACCCTTCAAGTAGTTCATCTTAATAATAAAAAGTTGTCTCGTGTTGGTGAGAATATCTCATGATCTTGGTGAGAGAATCTGCAGTAAAACCTGGTTTCACTATTATAAAACATAGATCAGGTGATTATGAACCGTTTAGACGGTGTTTAGCATCTTATATTATTATTATGTGCCATTTAGCTTTACTCTGATCCCTGTTCTCTGGGTATTCCCTAGAGAATGTAGCTCCTTAGATTAACTTTCAAATTACCAATAGTCTGCCAACGTGTACAAAACTAGCATGAAACGTTTCTGCAACCCTTCCTGTTATCTGCTCAGAGTCTTGCTCTTTCTCTCAGCCTGAATGGATCAAAAATATGTCTTTAAAGGTCAGAAAATACAGTTTTGTTTTAAAAAGTTCCCATTCTTACATCCCCCGCTGTATTTTTGAATCTGGCTGAGTAAATAAAATTGGATTTCTGAGTTTCTGACCTGCCATTCGAGCTCTAGGACATCCGGTCGATTTCTTGGCGCATTTTTAGAAACATCTGCTGTAAAACCTGCAGAAACTGGAGTTTCTGTTGCAGAACGATACGAGAGAGTGATCAGAGACGTTTACCCAAAGACTTAACAGATGATTATTAACAGCAGATGATAAACAATTAGCTTGTTCCTGTTGTCCTACATATAAAAGTGTGTTTTGAAGTTCTAAAAAAGATGTTAACTCTCCATTGTCAGCATGTGATAAAGGTCCTGTGTTCATAAACTGACTAGCCTGTTTCTTCTCTCCGCTGCTCAGGATCGAGTGATGATCAACAGGCTGGACAACATTTGCGAGGCCGTCCTGAAGGGCAAGTGGCCCGTCAACAGACGCCACATCTTCGACTTCCCTGGCAACCTGTTGCCGGGTCACGGCTCCACCGCATCAGCAGCAGCAGCCGCCGTGGCCATGGTGAGCGAGAGTCCTCTGCAGAGGCGGAGCCTGGCCAAGCTGACCATGGCTGGTATCCACACGCCTTACAGCGGGGGGGAAGACAAGACGCTGTCTCCACAGGTTCATGTGAGTGCTGACCATATAAAACACCCTTCTAGCAGGGCTCCTCTGCCCTGTCTGTGCGGATGTTACTCTGTTGGATACTGAGTAGAGCGAGTGTTGGCCTGCTGCTGCAGGAGGACGCCCTGAGCTTGACGGTGCCCCGACAGAGGAGGAGGAGGAGGAAGAAGATCGAGATCGAGGCCGAAAGAGCAGCGAAGAGGCGCAACTTGATGGAGATGGTGGCTCAGCTGAGAGAGAGCCACGCGGCGGCGGAGTCTCAGAACCAGGCCATAGACCTCACCAAGGTGCCCACAGCTCCGTTTTCTGTCTCCTCTCCAGCTGCTGGTAGTCTTCATGTTGATTTACTGAAGCTCTGCCATCAGGGTGTGCACCATCACCACAAGGCTTCGCCCTCATTGGCTGGCTTCCCCAGTGCCTTGATGACCAACCCTTCCCTCAAAGCCCAGATGGATTTGCTCCAGCAAGTCCCGCCCTCCGGACACCGAGCCAACGGCTCATTGGACGCCGACCTGCCCATCATGAGGAGGAGGCGGGGCCGCAGGAAAAATGTGGAGGGCCTGGAGCTGCTGTTCATGGGCAACAAGAGGGCAGGAGGGGTACGTATGAGATCTGTGATGTTCTACGGCAGGGGTGTCAAACTCATTCTGGTTTAGGGGCCGCATTCAGCTTAATCTGATCTCAAGAGGGCCACACGAGTTAACTCATTGCAAGATTAAATAGAACTAATAAATGTGGACTTGTTGATTTTTATATTAAGTTAATTTCACTTTTACACAATATATTATGAATAACCTCAGCGTTTTTAAGAAAAGTATGTGCAATTTCAACAATACTTTTACTCAGTTAAACATTTACTTGTGCATTATGCATAAGAACTGATCACAGTGATTGTACAATGTTGAAAAACATTTATTTAAATTTTTTTGTATGCATGACAAAATACATCAAAAAGGTAAAAATTAAGAAATGATTTAAATTTTTCCACACCTGAAGCTTAATCTGCTAAATAAAACACAGCGCCCCTCGTGGACAATATAGGAACTACATATTTTCAATTAAACAAAGTACATGTTTTTTTCAATAATTGTTTTATCATTCTCTTCCTTTTATCTTGTCCACTTGTGAAAGTCAAATCTGATGAGCTCTTTGTGGCATCTTATTGCCACATTGCCAGACAGGACACTGGAAAAAAAAATTTTCAATAATGATAATGCATTTAGCCACAGGGCCGGACTAAATTGTTCGTCGGGCCGGATCCGGCCCGCGGGCCGTATGTTTGACACCCCTGTTCTACGGACACGCGTGCCTCTGAGCCACACTAAACCTATCGTCCTCCTTCGTCTCCAGGAGGATTCTGATGGGACAAAGATTTCAGGCGTGGAGGGGGTTCAGGATGCTGCCCCCCAATCCCACAGACCAATCGCTGTCCCTGAGCAGAGCCCCAACGCCCGCTCTCTGGCCTCAGGCAGCATGGAGGAGGAGGAGGCACCAGTTTCCAGCAAAGACCTTGGAGAGTGGCTGAGACAGCACCCCACATACACCATGGACATGACAGGATTCACACCAGTAAGTGTCCTTTCCTCGTCTTGCTCACCTTTACCTGCTCTCCTAACCGTGCTGCACGTCAGAGACACGTCTGTTCTCACCTTTGCAGAAGAACGAGGAGGTGCTGTTGTCTCAGTTCTCTAAGCCCAAGCAGAAGCGCCATCGCTGTCGAAATCCCAACAAGATCGACATCAACACGCTGACCGGGGACGAGCGAGTCCCTGTGGTCAACAGACGAAATGGACGTAAGGTAAAGACAACGGCAGCAACAGCACACATTAAACTTTCCTTTCCAATGAATCGACAAACTTAAATGCATTTGGGGAGATTTTATGTGTGAGTAGATGACGGTGAAGTTAAAAGGTAACGCATGACGGCAGAGGATGACTCTGGTTGGTCAAGATTAAACATTTGTTTGTTTCCCTCTCATTTATCACCGCTTCCTGTTTTTTTAGATGGGCGGGGCCATGGCTCCACCAATGAAGGAGCTTCCCAGGTGGTTACTGGAGAACCCAGAGTTCTCCATCGCTCCTGATTGGACAGACATCGTCAAACAGTCGGTGAGTCCTTCCTGTCCATTCGGCTCCAGCATCCTGAGGTCGTCCTGAGCTCCATTCTAACCACAAACACTCCTCCACCTCACAGGGTTTCCTCCCAGAAGCCATGTTTGACCGCCTCCTGACCGGCCCTGTGGTCAGAGAGGAAGGGGTCCGTCGTCGAGGGCGGCGACCCAAATCTGAGATAGCAAAGGCGGCGGCCGCCGCCCAGGCTGCAGCGGCAGCCCAGGCCGCGCAGGCGTCCCTGGCTTCAGCCGCTTCATCTGCAGGTACGCACCTCTGCTCGTAACGTTCACTGTCCGCCGCCGTTAGAGATGCTAGCCGCTGTTCCAGAGCTCAGCTTTGACAACACGTGTGTCTGCAGGAGGAATCAACCCTCTGCTGCTGAACAGCCTGTTTGGAGGGATGGACCTGTCGTCTCTGCAGAGCCTCCAGTCTCTCCAGTTGGCTGCCGGTCTGATGGCCTTCCCTCATGCTGACCCCAAGCAGTCCGCTGCCAACGCCGCCGCCGCCTCCATGCTGCCCCTCATGATCCCCGGCATGGGAGGCCTGCCCAACATGGCCGCCGCCATCCCCAACATGTTCAGTCTGGGCGGGCTGTTTGGAGGCAACCTGGCAGCGGCTGCTGCTGCGTCCAGCGCCTCGTCCGGAAACACCAACGGGACATCGGAGGCAGAGGGAGGAAACGGGGAGGAGACGGCCAAGAGAAAGAGAGAGGGAGAGGAGAAGGAGGCGGGAGAAGATGGAGACGAGATGGGGGAGGAGGACGAGGACGAAGAGGCGGAGGGAGATGAGGATGGTGTAAAAAAGGGCAAGAAGAGGAAGATGGAGGGCGAGGCTGCTTCAGAAAAGTCAGAGAAATCAGCCGGAGACGTGAGCGGCGCGGCCAAGATGGCCGCCGCCGAGGCTCCAGCTGACGTCTCCATCAACGGCGACGCCGCCGCCCTGCTGGCCGCCGCCGGCATGTCGGCCGCCGGCATGTCGGCCAACTCGCTGGCGTTCAACCCCTTCCTCCTCTCCACCATGGCCCCCGGCCTCCTCTACCCCTCCATGTTCCTCCCTCCGGGCCTCGCCGGGCTCAGCCTGCCGGGCTTCCCCACCGCCTCCCTCGCCGAACTGCAGAGCGCCATGGCCGGGGCGCTGGGGGAGAGCGGCTCCACCCCCAACCCCCCAAGAGAGGAGGAGGAGGAGGAGAAGAGGGACGCTGGGAAGGCTGCAGGAGAGGAGGAGGAGGACGACGAAGAGGAGGAGGGCGAGGAGACGGACTTTGCGGAGCAGAAAGAGGAAGGAGGGATGGGAGAAGCGGCGGAGGAGTCGGCAGCGTCTCCTCAGAACGGAGCGAGTGACTGAAGCGGAAAACAAACAAACTGACTGGCCTTGAACATTTCCTCCCTCTGTTGCACGTTTACACGCCTCCAACAGAAATATCCAAACTATTACCAAGCTCGTTTTTGTTTTTCCTTTTGGCTTTTGTTGACGATTTCTATTTTGCTTTTTTGTCGTTTGACCAGGTGTATTTACTATGCGTCAGAGAGGACGAGGTGTGTTTGTATTAAGTTAAATCTCTCTGATCGATAGTGTAGTCAGGGAAAAATCCTCTTCTTCAAAGACTGTTTCCTTCTCTGCGGGCGGCGCCAGCCGTGAACTCTGCGCCCGCCTCTTTCCTTTTTCCACCAATAGGACTTCACATGTTTCCAGTAATACTATTGTTCTAATTAATATTATTATTATTATTGCTGCTTTCAGCTCTCCAGTCATTTATGCCTCCCCTCTTCCTTTTGTCCGGACCGATTTGTTGTCTTCGGCAGCGTCTCATCCAAACCAGAAGAAGCTTCTTCTGGCGTCAGTTCTCAAGAAATAGTCAGGAAAAAAAAAACAAAACAAAAAAAAAAAAAAAAACAGCATTACGGCTCATCCTGCTGTCTGTCTGATAACGCTGCTGCAAAACGAATCGCTAGAGCTGCTCTGTTCTGGAGCAGATGTTGTTTTAAGTTCTCACATATCAGACCAGGTAGACTCTGATGAGGAAAACGAACCAGACTCTCTCTCTCTCTCTCTCTCTCTCTCTCTTTCTCTCTAACATCCAGGCGTATACTTGATGAAGAGCAGCACACGCATTCAGGAGGCTACCACTACACACTAACCCCTCATAGGTCACGTGACTGTTTCTCCTGTCTTTCCTTTCCTCTTATTGACTGTAGGCGTGCGCTCGGTGCACGCTGAATCGATACTGTTAAACCCAGTCCCACACTGAAAACCAGCCTGGAGTCTGTCCTACTGCCACATCCAAATTGGCGTCTCTGTTCTTTTTGGGGAGGCGGCTGCTTATTTTTTTTTTGGTGGCGGGGGGCGGGGGGGGTGCCGGGCGGGCTGGGTCCTGCCGCCGGGTCCGGCCTTTCTGACCAGTCCGCTTCATGCTGCCAAAAACCCAGCCGCCCCTGTGCAGAGAAAGGGGGCCTTCGTGAATGAATTTGGAGCGGCGGTCCAAACAGGGATGTGATGTTTTCAGGTTAGTCCTTTTTTTAAAAAGGGGGGCACATGAGATATTTTATTTTTTTCTTTCCCGGTTGCTGCCCCGCGACGTGTTGCTCTAAACTTGCTTGGTGTTCCCGGTAGCTCCAGACGGAGCGCTGCTCCCTGTAGTCGTCCTCTCTATAAAGACTGTTGCTTTTAGTCACATACACTGACACCAGGCCTGGCCACACAAACAGGACTGAGACAGGAAGTTTCTACATGTAATTCAACTCTGCTCGCTAAGTTTTTAAATACTTGAAAGCACGAGTGGTGCCCCCTCCTCCAAAAAAACAAAAAAGGCCAGTTCTAGTGTCGGAGAAGAAAAAAGTGCTGCAAGTGGTTCAAATATTTAAAAGTACATTAAAACACAAAGCGCTGCGGCCAGGGAGAGAAGCGAGTCGGAGGTCGACCCCCCCCGCCGCCGCCGCCGCCCCGCCACGAAGATCCCGGTTCTCCTCTGTAACGCTGAGTCAGCAATAACCGAGGCAGCTTTTGAATGTTCCAACATCACTCTCCCAACACGCTCACCCCATGAATAACCACAAGTGTCGTATGAGTAGAGAAGCAAACTGTAAATGAGGACAAATAAGTACTGCAATCAATTTTTGTCTCACTCTTTTCCTGTTGATGCACTGGTGTTAAAGAGTAAAGTTAATCAGGTACCTTTATTACTTAGCTACTTTTCTTGAAAAAAAAAGGACATTTTGTTACTTTTAGCCAGCAAGCTGAAGAGCATTACCTCAAAATTCTTATCTAGCCTTGAAGTTTACAGACATACCATGTAAATGTTTTTGTTTTTTTTCCTTTTTTCTTTTTTGGTTTGTGTATTTTTTCTTTGTTTTTGTTTTTTTTGAGACATCATATATGATGACTTGTAGCTATGATGCTTTTAATAAAAGTGAATCATGATATTCGCCTAGGAAACCAATCCCCTGCCTCTTGTCTCGTTATTTTTAATGTCTCAGTTTTCTTTAAGCCTAAAGGAGCTATATCATGCTTTGTAGTTGTCTCAATCTTCTTAAAACCTGAGCCTAAAGGAGCTATATCATGCTTTGTAGTTCTTTTCACATGGAAATCATTTATTTGTGGTGTGTATATATAAAGTGAAACTGCAACGCTTTGGTCTAAATTCCTAGTTAATTGACCCCTGGTTAATTACCACTGTTCTGAGGTCCATCTGAGAGCAACTAGTTTTGGTGCTTTTACTTCCCGCCTCCCTCCAGGTTCCACTCCACCCTGTTCGCCCATTTTTGTAGTATGCTGTGGATTGTGTAATGAGTAACCGAACATTTTTGACTTACACATTTGTAGCTTTGGCATCCTTCAGCTTGGACTACAAAATCACTCTGAGAAATATAAATGGTGGATTAGCGAATTTCACAGGCTGGAAGTCCGTGACCTTGTTTAGCAGCGCCGCAGCAAATATTGTGACATAATTGTTTAAAACAACAACAAAAAAATTTAACAACTTGGAATAATATGAGCCAAAAAAAAAGAATATAAAGATATCTACACAGCACCTGGATGGAATACACTTAACTTTTCTGCACTCCTTGGGACTTCCAACTAAACAACAAAATGAATTTTATGGGCTAAAAAAAAAAGTAGATTTTGTATGATATGTGACCTTTAACTCTTTAGATAGCCCCGTGGGGCTGCGTGTATGCATATTGGTTTACATCCACACGGTAACTGAATACTGTATCTGCACAGAAAGGTTTGACCGTCGATGAAACCGAACCAAGTCGGAGCCTTAATAGGTGTAATACCTATGCCACACCAGTGAGTGGCGCAGGACTGCTGTCACAGAAGTAAAGGAAGAAGAGCATGGTGAAAAAAAATAACGCAGAAAGGCCTTGATTCTATTATTTTCATATTTTTCCTCTTTACTGTGTGTTTTAGTTGAATTATGTGCAGAAGAAAATTCACTATGTATGGAAAAAGTTTTTAAATAATTACATTTTTACTGCACAAAAGGCTGCATTTTACAGGATGGGGAGATTTACAGGTCATAGTGAATAAATTTCAATAAATTCAACACCTTTTGCAGAGTAATATATAATCTTCTTTTAGGCTTTCGGATGTTTTAAATACAGAATACCCATTCTAGGTTGGAAAATCTTTTCTAAATTTAAATAATTCTACTTGTTAAAAGGAAATGCGGAAATATTGTAAGATGTGACAAAACACATTTATCTCCTGAAATTGCACTTTTCTCGCATTCGCTTGCAGAAGTAGCTTACAGCTTGGGGAACTGAATTAAAAACATTGTTTCATTCAGGAAGGAATAAACTTGGAATAAAGTAGTGGCCTGAAATATCAATAGTTGGCTATAGTTAGTTACTATAAACTGTTATAGTTAGTGGCCCCGATTGGGTGCAGCCACTGGCTATGGTGTAGAGGTCCTTGTGTTTGTGTGAGAGTTGCATTTTTAACTGGTGTGGGGCGTATGAATGAGACATATGAATGTGTATGTAGAGTGACACTTGGCTTCCACTGGTCTCTGATTTTCTAAAATATTCTCCTCAGGGGGCTGGAATTGGCGAGAGTAGCTCTGTATGCCTGTGACCAATCAGCGCTTCTTGTGTCATTCTTCATCCAATCAGATTCATTCAAGAGTCAGACAATGACAAGAAGTCGGTGGCAAAGAGAATATTTGGTCATTTATTTACAAATTTCAACAGAAAACGTAGAATGATCTACGGTCTTCTTTGCTTATTTATACTCCAACAACACATCTTCATATAGAAGACATATAGGGAAAATGGCTACTGAAAGCCTTTTGGCGACTGAAATCAGAAACGGCTACGCAACATGGCGCCTCCCAGTGGGTGCACTGGCACCTATATATTTATAAACTACTAATTCTAAGTTGTGAGAACACTTTTATTTTTGATGTGATGTTAGAATTTGCCAAACTATCTATTTATAAAAGTAATACTTGATTTTTGCTAATTAAAAGCCAAATTAGTTACACACTGTCCCTTTAAGTTTGTGACTGAGAAACCTGGGTTGGTAAAAATTTGTAGCAAGTATTTTTCCGCATCTTCTATAAATGGCTGATTTAAAGATGTCAGGCTTTGCTTTTACCACAAAGGTTTAGACATATGGCTGATTGTACAGAGTCTAATGCTGGTACCTCAGCCACATTTAAAGGTATAAACCTGCTGATACATTTGATATTCTGATTTTCCTCTACATAGTCCAAATCATCACGACCGACAAGTGATCATGCAAGTCTCTAGCATAAAAAAAAATAAAAAATTTGTCACAAAAAATGGCATTAATGGTCTGGTTGTTAGATGTTTTCAGCTATAGCTGAAAGAGTGAAGAGAGACGCGTACTTTGAATAAAACCAAATGATCTGGTCTGACGCTGATGTTGCGGTCATTTTTATTTACAACATGTTGGCACGAAACAATAAGATTTAAAGTGACTCTAAAGGTGAATCTGAGGTGAAATAACATTTCAGGAAATCACTCGGTTTGCTGTGTGTGTGTGTGTGTGTGTGTGTGTGTGTGTGTGTGTGTGTGTGTGTGTGTGTGTGTGTGTGTGTGTGTGTGTGTGTGTGGACATCCATGTAGAAGTCCATCCAGGCTGTCAGAAATGGCATTTCTCCCACTGGAGCTGCTGACAACTAACAAACTGACAGCCAAACCTTTTAGTGTGTGTGTGTGTGTGTGTGTGTTACTAAATAGGTCAATACTGGCTCATATCTGCCTGTTCTTGACCCACAGAAGCACCAGTTTAAAACTAAAACCTCAAGTTTACTCCCAAAACGTGTCTTTAATAGTAGAAAGACGACACCTAGAATTAGTTTTATAAGCTTTATAGTTCAGATTCACGGTGGTTCCCACACCCCAAATACAACGCTTATAACTTTAACTCCACTTTACTTATTGTACTCCTCTTTCCGTCCACTTTCACAATAGTTACTTGGTTTCAAATATCTAGTGATACATATTTTCAAGCTGTTCTGTGAAATAAGCTAACAGATTGGACAAAATTCATCAATCGAGAAATGAAAACTACGGTTTGAGAGCAGCGGTGTGTTTATTTCAGCAGACAGTAGAGACTTGGGGGTCAGTGTGTGTGTTTGTGTGTGACAGACGTCTGGCCTAATCGCCTTGCAGGAGGAAGTGGGACGTGAAATCTACCAGCCGCTCCATAAAACACACACACAACACACACACACACACACACACACACACACACACACACACACACACACACACACACACACACACACACACACACACACAGCATGTATTCTCTTCTTCTTCTGCCCCCATTTCTCCTTCCAGGAACGTGAAGAGCAATGTCTGCATTACCAGATTTCAGTCCGTTTTATTTGTGTCTGCGTGTGAAAATGACACATATAACAACGACTTTGCGATAATCACTTTATTAAAAAAATAAAATAATTTCCAACGTAGACGTTTTGCACATTTAAATCAGATTAAGCACATTGTTAAACAGGGATTTGGGCTAAAGCTTGACTTTGTGGCAGCTCCGTCGACACGATCTGTCTTTCTTGACTGCACATCGCTGAGGAACGTTTGCCAGGTTCTCCTCTGCCAGCTAATTTGTAATTAATGTGCTCAGATTAGTGGATATCCAGCCATATTGCCCAACACACTGCAGCACAGATGATATTCCAGATATCAAATCAGGGAAAGGCACTGCACCAAACTCTACGCTGAACTGATCCCACACAGAGTGGGAATAAATAAATAAATAATGAAATACATTTTTGATAATAGCAAAAAGAAGAATAGAGTGTTAGTTTGGGCAGGGGCGTTGTCTTGCTTGACCTGTTTCCCCTTTCCTCCTAAAGAAATCCCCAGAGCACGATGCCGCCACCACAATGCTTCACTACTGGTGTGTTCATGGCACTGTGGAGTGTTTTTCCACAACACATAGTATTTTGCATGTAGGCCAAACAAAATCTATTCAGGTCTCATCTAACTAGAGCACCTTCTTCCATGTGGTTGCCATGTTCCCTTCATGATTTGTAAAACTGCAAACGGGACTCCTTATGGCTTTCTTTGAACAATGGCTTTCCTTTTGCTACTCTTCTATAAAGGACAGGTTTGTGGAGTAAACGCCTGTCAACAAATCTTCCACTTCCAGCTGTGGATCTCTGCAGCTCCTCCAGAGTTGCCATGTTTTTCTTTGCCGCTTCTCTGAATAATCCTCTCTTTATCCGTGTGGATGGCCCATGTCTTCGTAGGATTCATACTCTCTGGGTGACGGACTGGACAGTCCTCCTTTGAGAGCTGGAAAGCTTAAACTACTTTTATTTTAATTTTCCCCCTGCTTCTGAAGAAAACTGGTTTTACTAAATGTTATGTTGTGCCGTTGGATTAAAAGGGGGTGAATACACATGCAAGCCACGCTTTTCTAATCTGTATTCGGAAAAACAAAGTCTATTCTCTTGTATCTTTCTTCCATTTTGCAATCCTGCCCTACTTTGTGCTGGTCTACCTCATAAAAATCCCAACTAAGATACACTGAAGGTTGTGGTTGGAACAAGACAAAACGTAAACAAGTGTTCAATTCTTTCACAATAGAAATCCCACTTCCTTTAGCGTGTGCGGTGCTGGGTCTGTCATGAGTTTCAAACTTGCTGATAACCATGTCATTTCACAACTGAAGACAGTTCCTAAAGTAGGACTGCATTTTCTTTACAGCTATATTTCCCATTGTCTGTATATGAGTTGGCAACACGTGTGAGTCCTGATAACCTGGATCCAAAATTATGTTTCCTTGATGTTTAAATAAGGGCTTAAATTTATTTTTATGGTTATTAACTGATTTAATATTTAGCTTCAGCTGGAGAGGATAGTGTAAAGGGACTGCAAAGGCAATCTGCTCAGCATGGGTTACCACAAAAATAGGACCACAGTGTGTGTGTGTGTGTGTTTCTCCTGTCCAGATGAATCTCTCTCCACCCGGCTGGATGTGTCACTTCCTGCTCTCTGCGGTTGTCATGGAGAGGCCAGGGCTCCAGCGATAAAGAGCCATCTGCCGTCGGCATGACCACCTACAGGCCAGCCGCACGCCCAGTCATCGCAACTGTGATTGATAGCCCCCCGAGAGTGACAGAGCGCAGCAAGAACAGGATAAAAAGGAGGGGGGGGGAGAGGCACAAGTCAGAGGGGGGTGGTGATGGAGGAGGAGTGGAGGACTATGCAGAGAGGAGGAGAGAGGAAGAGACAGGTCCAGATGTCCCCCTTGTTTGCTCGGGGGTTTTATGTCTCTCTCTCTCTCTGTTTCCAAGGGAGACAAATGGCAGAAATGTGGCACTAAGAGCCACTGATTCAATTACCCACACACACACACACACACACACACACACACACACACACACACACACACACACACACACAGCTCTAACACGAGTATCTCGGTGAGGACACTTATATTAATTTCTGGGTTGATATCGCCGTTAAAAAGCAAACCCCGGTCATCAGGCAGTGTTGCTGAGACAGTGTGAGAAAGTTTTCCCACAGCAGAGGTTTAACACACCAGGCAGACCCTGATACAGGGGCGCTGCACTGACACAGTGATGCTCAGGTACGCCGTAGATACAAGCTACCCGCTCCACGTCACATCCTCTTCTGAGTTCAAAGAGGTTTGTTGCTAGTGTAGTTTAAATTAAGTTGTTTCTAGATGTACTATATATATTTTTTTAATTTGTGTCATTGTCCCACCGTTTTAAAGGGGTTCAGCAGCTCGTTGGACTTGCAGGTCTGTTCAGTACATTCTTTAATTCTGTTCAATATAGTTGATTTACATAGTGCCAGTCATCAACACATCATCACAAGGGACTTTGCAAAGTCAAATAAATCATACAGACAGACGGATCAAAAAGGTTTCTATTGAGGAGACCCGGTAGATTGCATCGAGTCAATGAATTGCAGCTTTCACTCCTATAAGTGAACTTTTACAAGGTTTGCAAGTGGGAAAATCTGCAAAATCGTCAGTGAATCAAATTCATGATCCCCCCACTGTAGCTACGACGAAGAGAGAAAAAGAGAGCAATAATAGAACATAATGCAGAATTGGAGATTGTAACAGAGAGAGGAAAAGTGTTGATTATGTTGTCCAGCAGCCTCAGCCTGCAGCAGCATAACTCCAGCTATACAACACCTTGGACAACTACTACTACTGTTGATATGAAAGTCCACGCTTGGAAAGTCAGAACGTGTTAAACTTTAACTGGAGATGTAAAGGAGGAAGCCTTTGCTTTCCAAGAATATTATCAATATCAAGGCCAGACTTAAGTTTGCCAGAGAAACATTTTCTTTGAATAGATGAAGCAAGAAGTTTTTTTTTTATTGTCACCGCGTGATACCGTGGTATAAATCTTTTTCAGGACATACTCTGGGTTAGGACACATGCAACAAACAATAATAATATAAAAATAACACAGTGAAAAATATGTACAGGTCTTTTTTGATTTATTTTATTTATTTATTTATTTATTTTATTATCATTTTTAGATCAGAGCATGCAAGATAGTCTTTGTGTTCTGCTAGTTCTGAAAGTCAGTCCCACCTAAATGCGATCCATTGTGTTGGATGAATCAGTCACTTGAAACCTGATATTCAGTACTGTGCAATGAAACATTTCTGATACTTAACAGTGTGCAAGAGAATTATGCTTCCACAGTAGCGATATTGTAACACGTAAAGCCTGCAATGTGCAATATACTTAAACCTTAATATGCAGAACTGTGAGATTAAAACTGTGCAATGAAACCTTCCTGATGGTTAAGAGTGTGTAAAAAAAGATGCCCTACCAGAGGTTTTGTAACGTGAACAGACTCAGTCTCCTCAGCAGGGGGCGATAGCCCTTACAGCTTTAGTGAAGAAGCTATACTGAACTATTTGGACAACATCACAGAAGGCGAATGTAGCATAAACCGACTACTGTGCTCTAAAACAAGAACATCACAGCGCCTGTGAAGCACAGAGGTGGCAGTGTCATGATCTGGGGATGCTTTGCTGCTGAGGGACCTGTCCAGCTCCCCATCACACAATCCAACATGAATTCTACGTTGTTTCATTGTGATTGGGAAACATTTACAAATGAAGAAAAATTAAATCAATTTCTTTTTGACAAATATTTATGGAAAAGAAAGAACATTGATTTGTGAATGTTTGTTTCTTGAAGAACTCTGTTTAGTGGGTTGTGCTTTTTTTTCTTTCTTTCTGACTGTATCCAGAACATTTCTGTAGCGGTTTTACTTGTTATTTATTGTTTATTTCCTCTGCAGATGTTAGGATTCTTGCCTCATAACCAAAAGCTGCTGGGTTTGAATCAGAGCTGGAGCCTTTCTGCCTGGAGTTTACATATTCTTTCATTGTAAGCATAACCTTTTTTCCCACCTGTTCTCTTCCACAGTCCAAGTTAATTGACATTATTAATTTTCCTAAGATGTTATTATTTACATGCATGATTACTTGTCCTGTGTGAACTGGAAACACCAAGAGTATGTAAGATTTTTCAGGGGTATATTCCATCCCTTTTATGCTAATTATGTTCAGGTTTTAAGTAATTTTACAGCTTTGGGAACATCCGAAGTACCAATCCTCCGAAATAATTTAAAATCTACATAATCATGGTAGGCTCATATTTAGATTTTTCAAAACATTGTCTGGCTTTCCACCCATAATTAGAAATCTGGGGATGACTTTTGATGACAATAGCTGATTTGGCTCACATGTCAAAAGTCTCCGATTTAGTTTTAGGTTAAAAACACTTGCAGTCAGAGTGCTATAAAGCTTGAAGTTGAGATAGAGATGGTATTTCATGCTTTTATGCTCATACATGTTTATTTGATCATTGTCAACAGGTGGTTATTGTAATTATGTAACTTTAGCCCTGTTCATAGCTCTACTTGCCTCAATCTAATTTGCAGGAAATAAGCATTTTCTATCAAAATGATATAGGTTTCTCTGCCTGGCTGGACCTTGTTTCCTATTTTAAGTTGTCTCAGTAAATGGAGCTAAGCTTCTGACTAGAATCTCCAACTAATCTCATGTTAGACCTGCTGATCTTTCTGCAGTGGCTCACAGTTCAACACAGAACCGTTTTAAGGTTCTGGTGTGGACGTTTTAGGCTCTGCATACGCCACCAAGACCCCGGTTGTCTGAAAAAGACTTATCTGCCCTTAAGTCAAGGCTAGGAATTAAAATCTTCTGATTAATTGCACTTCAAAGTTGTATCAAAATTACAAAAACAGTTTTAGGCCCCTGATTATGAAGCTCTATCACTTTGTGACTCTAGCTCCTTAAACTACACCACCCTCCATGAGAGCCTCTACTCCAGGCTTTTTATACCAGAAGCCCCTCGTACAAAGCAAACCACCATTAACTTTAATTGAAACACCGACGCAAAAATAGAGACAATCAACGACACAAAGAATATTTAGCATTACCCAAATCTATATAAATATACAATGGTGTAATCAAATTGTTTGGTTGCATATAAATGCTTAGGGTTTGCTTTTAAATGGTTTGGCGTGCACAAACTCCCATTCTGTAATTTTTAAGGCCACGTCCTGCAGTCTAATAAAACTAAATTTTACATGTGTGGTCATAATGAACGTCATTACATTGCGAGTGAGAAAACGGAAGAAAGTTGCAGGCCTAAGAACATGAACCCATCTGTGAAGTACGGGGATGGCAGCAGCGTGTTTCCATGTATTTTGCTGCAGGAGGGACTGGTGCGCTTCTCAAAATAGGCTGCCTCGTTGAAAAAGAAATGGAAATGGAAAACAAATTATTAAACTGTTTTCTGAACAACAAGCTTGAACGTCCTGCTCCGCTGCTCACAGAAACTGCGGCGTCCAGAGAATATTATCTGCCTTTGCACAGGCAGCTTTTTCCTTTAAAAACCATTAAACTATGGAATCAGTTCCCAAATAGTTTGAAACTGTCTGTAGACCTGAATACTGTTTCTAAAAACCTACAAAAGCGCTTCTTGCATGTATAAATCAAGCAGAGCACTATGGTGAAAGCGGTAAGTCTCCGCTTCTGAAAGTAAAATCTGTTGGGCTCTTTTTGGCATTAAGATTCTTAATGGCACATTGCCAGACAGGACAAAAAAATAAAATAACCTACAAAAGTGTTCCTGATAAGCAGCTGTGTCAGCATTAAGCCAGCTAAGCTGTTCTTTGCATTATCTATGTAACTTCTTAGTACTGTTTTACGTTAGATCAGATCTATTTTATTGTTATTATGATAATTATGTTGGTAATGATGAACTAATTTTACTAAGCTTCAAAGGGTATAATAGTAATGTGTTTTAATGTTGTGTGCACCTGCGCTAGGAGTGCAGATGGAAATTAGCAATAGCTAAATCTGGTACAATGCATCGTTTCATCTTCCAGATGGGCACTGACCCTAAGCACACCACCAAATTAGATAGGGAGTGACTTAAAGATAATAAAGTCAGTGTTTTGAAGTGGCCAAAGTGTCTTTGTGTTCTTCTGATGCACCTAAAAGTTAAATCTTTAATGAAAAAGAACACAGTAGCTGTTAAAAAAATCTTCAAGGACAACAACGACTAAAGCTAATATTTCTGTAAAGCATGACAAGCTAACTAAATGATCCAAATGAGTTTGGGCTGTTTTTGTTTTTGCTTTAGCTGCGTATTCATGCCCAGCCTTGTAAATGCCTTTTGAGCCTTTCATAGGCCTGAAAACCGTTTCAGGAAGTCACAGTGGACGTACCCTGTAGTGTTGTGCTGCAGACTCAGAAAACACGACACCTTCAGAAAGCTGTTTGCTGTTATTTCCTTCATTCGTTGAAGGGATTTTCTGGCACTTACTCAGTAAGCCGTCATGCAGTCTATCTACCAGCAAACACTGAAGTGCCTGTTGGTTTAACAACCCTTCAAGTGAAATTCTGCAGCCTGTTTTAGACTTGTTGAATTATCCAACGTTAACGCAGACTGAACCAACTACTAAGTAGACTAAAACACATGTCCATTTTACTCAGTTACTGCACATTAGATACATGTAGTGTCTCCACTCTGCATTTTTCCTGTCAACGTGATTAAAATGTTGCTTCTATGTCAGTCTCAGTGGGACGGAAAGCTCAATGTCAGTCAAAGCACTTAAACACCACTTAAGTTTCACTTATGGGAATTGCCTGTGAGAAGCAGCTCAGTGAGACTGTCCTGCTTGGCTGGAGCTTTAAAGAAACTCTTAAAATCAGCACCCAGGAACCACAACGCAAACACGTTATTTATTGTTTTAGCTCTCTTGTCCAAACAGCGTTGTGGCAGAGAAACAGTGTGTAGACTTTTCTGCGGATGCAGAAAACAGGTGTAGCAGTGAGGGCTGGTTATTAATTTTTATCATTATAAAGGAGGATGTGAGCAACATTCAAACCTGTTACTGGTCTGACAAAAGAGACAAATACAGAATAAATTAGAATATGCATTTCTAAAAGGCTAGTTTGTCAGATTAAAAGTACCTTTAAAAAAACAACCTTTACTTTTCATTAGGCCCCAATTTCTGCATTAAAAATGTTGCTTTTTTATTTGTTCTGAGGCGATGCTCTAATCATAAATGCTACGTTTTTATTTGTATTAGTTGGAGGTGGAAGAAAATCCTAATTAACAGAAATAAAGGCTTTAGATCATCCTGAGTCTGTGTTACTCTATATGATGTGATGGTGAATTGAGTTACTGAAATGAAAAAAAAAAGAAATAAACGATTAGAATAATTCTAATTTATTGAAAAGCTACTTTCAGCGGATGCCTTAAAACGCTTTGATGTACTTGTAATAATGATGTGTTTTGTAGAAAACAGTAACCATGTGAGGTCCAGCAGTAGAACATGGGTTCACATACAGAGTCTTTCAAAAGTAAGAACTTCTTCTAATTTGGTCAAGTTACAAACACAAACTTCAGAGTTTGTCAGTCAGCTTCTCAGTGATTATGTGCATTAATATCCTGCCACTGTGGAGTACTTCTTTGTATAATTAGCTCCGGCTGCAGTCAGAGCTGCAGGCCTTGTTGGTGTCTACCGGACATGTAGAACACAGATCTGCAACCTTTACACTCCAAAGAGTTTTTTTACCTCAGTCCAGCTAAATGAAATGTGTTCAAAGCCGCAAATATTACACCTGCTTGTTTCAAAATAAAGAAAAAACATACATGTAACCACGCTGCTTTATACGGAGCCCTCTAAGGGACATGGGGAATTATTTTTTTGCGTTCCCTCGCAAAGTGCATGTTTCCGAAAAGTGCATGCCTGCTGAGATATGCATCCCCTGTCGCTCGGTACAACTGAATATCGACGAGGAAAACGGATTAAAATTTGACCAACGCAGTTACTTGTTCTTAAAATAATGATACCAAAACGTTTTAATATACCTCATGTGGGAGAAAAACTAAAGACGGAACTGGTGAGTGCTAAATTGTCTGTTGTAGCCTGCTAATGCTAAATACCCTGTGTTGATAGTGTTAGCTTAGCGCGGGCGCTAGCTGCACTTTGTATTGGTTTCCATTGTTTCTAGAATTATGGCTAACAGCTAAATTGCCTAGCTTCCACAGTTGTAATGTTGCATTAGCCTGTTGTTTTCATTTGACCAACTGGGTTAAAATTAGTTAACAAAAGTCAATAACCTTATTTTATGGTTATTGGCTGGAAGCCTTTAACATGTATAGGCTTACTGAAATCCATTTCTAAAGTGTACTTATGTACGAAACCATTTAATGTGGTAAAGAGTACTCTGTGAATAATTGTTTTGTATATTTTAATTTAACAATTAAGATAAATCATGTTCATGTGGATGACTATATAAATATGTTTATGATATTAATTAGGAGCTAAGCATTGTTAATCATGGTGCTAATTATTGCTCATGTTTATACAGGCCAGGTTTCTTTGTTCCCATGCATTGGGTGGTGAGCTAGAGACAGGCCTCGGTGCCTCAGCCCGGAAAAAAGCCGACTGCAACTCCCATCAGTGCCGTAGGAGGCACTGCAGCTCGCTTCCCCCAACCCTCATACATCCATATACTAACCTTTCAATATCATCTAGTCATTTCTCATAATCAACCTTTTGGGACAATAATACAGCTTTGTGGGGCTATATGAAGTTGAGATTTCAGACCACAATTTAGTGACCATTTCTGTATTTGTTCATTTGGAAAAATTTAACTGGCTTGTTTTGTTACTTATTGTGTACAACTGTAAATATTGTAAATATTTTTCTTTTCATATATTAAACCGTTCTTTGCACCTGAATTCTGTGTTGAGTCTTATTAAGCACACCTTCAACATTCTCCTAGAGCTGAACTTAGACCTTCCGATGTTCTGATGATTATAGGTTTTATTCTATTTATTCCTATATCGGCATTTTCATAGAAAATGGCTACATACACATTTTGTATGTAGCCATACATACAAAACGTGTATGTATGGCTACATACACGTTTTGTATGTAGCCATACATACAAAAAAGAGGACAGATAAATTTTTTATGTGGGGATTTGTGGAAATGTAAAAATGCTAATGCTAATTAGCATTTTTACTAATGCTAATTTTTTACTAATGCTAATGCTAATTGTCATTAGGTTGTTTCCAACCTAATGAGAATAAAAATGTCATGTTTTTGTCATTCTGTTGTGGAAATCCAATCCAAATTTCCAATGGAACCCCCCCGAAAGTTTAAACTTGCATTTTTTTTCCATAGCATAGTGTATTGAAAATATTAATTGGTTCTTTGTCATTTTATCATAGTAATTAAGGCATTATAGAGGGTCCCAAAAGCCACCTGCATCTCTGGAGCCACAGGTTGGAGACCCCTGATCTAGACGTTGAAGTTTTTTGCCCCTTCTTCTTTGCAAAATAGCTCAAGATCAGCCATTTGGACAAGGAGGTTTTGAAGATTGGTGTTCTAGTCTTGACACAGATTCTGATCTAGATCTGGGCCGTTCTATCAGATTAATGTTCTTTGACCCAAATCGTTCCACTGAGCTGCAGCTGTAACTTCAGGATTGTCGTTTTGCTTAAAGATAAATGTCGACTCCACTCTCTTGCCACCTATAACTAGTTTTCTTCCTTCATTTTTTAACTCCATCCGTCTTCCCGTCAAGTCTGAAGACTTTTTTTGTGTAAGATTTTCGCTTCATTAGGTGTTTTGACCAGAGCACTTTTCCCATGTTTGCTGTGTCCCTCACATGGTTCTTTGACAATCTGCACACCTAATAGTTATCTGGTCAACTTTTTCTCCCACCTGAGCGGAGGATCCCTGCAGCTCCCCCCGAGTTAAACGGGCTTCCTGCCTTTCTAACTAACGCTGTCCTTGTCAGGTTACGGTGGGCACCGACTTGGCAGGTTTGCAGTGGTGTCATATAGTCTTTCAGATTGGACAGTGCTGAGTGAGGCATTAAAAGTTTAGGATTTAGTTTTAAAACCTAAATCTGGCCTGAGCTTCTCCACAACGTTGTCCCTGACCGGTCTGCTGCAGTTTTTATTTAAACTGATTTCCTCTAACAAACCTTCACCCAACAGCTGGATTCATACCGAGATTAAATTACACACAGGTCTATTCTATTTTAATATTCTATGAATTTTGAAAGCTATCGCCTGACTTTTATCAGAGTGGAGTGGGGTTAAATTAAAACGGGTCACATTCTCCAGACTTTAATCAGTGAACGATCTTAAAAACCACACATTTTCCTTTCACAACACAGTTACGCACCATTTTCTGTTGCTCTGTCACATAGCTGCATGTGAACGCCGCTCTACGTGTCAGACACCACGGATCAGATCTTATGTTTCTAACACCAGTTCTCCTATCTTCATTTCTGCTGTCATTTGGTCCCTTTCATGAGTTGTAGTGCCTGATTAACCCTCACATCTGAAGCGTCAGAAACAGTAACAGTGGGGCTCCTTTTTAAAAGCGTTCACCTGCAGTCAGGACCAGGACTTCCTTGCTGTGACCTTCCTTGCTCACTCACGGCAGCCTCAGCAGTGCTGTGGCGGCGGCGTGAATTTCAGATTAAAGCGGCTGCAGGGGGTTGCATTGTTGCAGCCGGGCTTATTATGCACTATATGTGCGACTGCTTGCATGTGTGTATCTGGATCAGATCGATATGATTAATTTCTCATTTATTTCAGGGGCCGATCCCATTTCATCCCATTCAGTTCATCTCCTCATCTAAATCAATAGAGATATGAATCAGGCCCGTGTGGTCTGCAGAGGAAAAATCCATTTCTATGGCAGGAGATAGGAGATCCTCACAGGGCTAGCGTGAGCCTGTAAAGTGTATAAATGTGTGTGTGAGAGGGAGAGACCATTGAAATACGAGCCAGGGTGTCTGGGGTCCATCCATTTCCAGCCGCGGCTGCTGATGGCACCGTGTCCGCCTATCATATCACTTAATGACTCTGAAGTCATCACTTACCTCATCCTGACATCAGGTATCGATTGGCTGGCCGAGAGAGGGCTGATGGATGGACGAGTGGACGGACAGACGGCTGGAAAGACAGATGGACTGACGGATGGCCAGCCGGAAAAGGCGCTAATCTCATTAATACAATATGTTCATTACATATGACCCGGTTTTCGAATGCAGCAGGCGGGGGTAATAAATCACAAAGAAATGTTAAATGTCACGCGCACAAGAGGCAGTTATCATGCATTATTGTACCGAATCACATTTGATGAGTTCATAGACCTTCAGGGTTGCTCTCACTTAACGCAGATGGACAGTTTTATGAAGGAGATAAATATAAAGAAAAAATAATCGTACTCCTCACACTCTTCTTCTAGACCCTACAATATCCACATTGCAGTCCATGGCAGATTTAAGCTTAAAATACATCAAAAGCTAAAATAATTCTTATCAAATGTTTTTAATATGCATTTAGATTTTTGATAATGCTTTGCTAGGATACTAATGAAAAATAAACATTGTACAAATAGTAATACTGAAAAAAACTGGGACACCCTAGTACATGATGTGTATTTTTATAATATATTTGTATATTTATTATATTTATTGAAACCACTGGAAGATTCAAATGATGAAATGATGAATAAATAATGAAAATGGTAAATAATAGATGAACAAATGTGTTTCAAGAGGTCTCAAAAGAATTGGAAGTCCCCCATCCCCCCCCTGTATGAATGATAGTCAACAAGTGGAGGAGCCTCCGACTATCTCCCAGCACGCCCAGGTGGGACCGTCCAAGCAACTTCACCCTGAAAGCAGACGGCAAGATGCGGAGGGAAGTCTTCAAAAACCCTAAATTACTGCAGGCTCCTGCTACTGAGCATGCAGGATCAGAGGGAGACACTGCACAGGGTTTCTGTGAGGTGTGTGAGGAGCACGGATCCTCAGCAGCGCAATGATAAACTCCTATATTTGGTGTGGAAGTGCTAAAAGTCCAAAAAGAGACTCCGGCTGTATATTTTCTTTTTACATTTCAGAGATTAACAAAGTAAAAACAGACTCAGTTCAAACATGATCACTATTTAAAAAAAAAAAAACTAAAACAAATATACAGCTTGAGAGTTTTCCAGAAAACCAGGAGAGATCCAAAAGAACCTTAATTCCCATCTAAAGAGCCCACAAAGTGGATTGATGAAAGAGCAGCGGACAGACCACACATGAGCCCCTCCCAGTCGCTATGAAAGCAAACCCGCTCATCTAAATGAAGACATCTCTGGCTGGCGTGGCTCGGATGGAAAGCTGCCGTGAACCTTCAGCCAAACATCCTCAGATTTTCTCCATTTCACCTTTGCTGACAAAAGGGCTCTACTACAGTCACACATGGGAAGTTTAAAATGTTACACCTTCTCATTTTGTTATGAAATACGAGGAAGCTGGGAACAGAAGCCTGAAGCAGAGACATGAGCTGCAAAAATAGATGTATTGTCCTTCACCGCTTAAAAAGCGCATCAGACACGAGATAATTAGGGTTTCTGAGAGTCATGTGATCTGTTAATTTTGAGATCCTTGTCTGTCACCCTGTCCACTACAGTGAGGGCTGTCTCCGTTTGATCGATGGCGTCGTGTTGTTTTCCAGATCAGTCTGCGACAAGAAAGGAGGCTCTCCATCATGCTTTCTACGCAGCGAGGCGGCAGAGAGGAGCTAACCTACAGACTGCTCCTCTGCTGACATCAGGGCTGGTCCTAATGGAGCTCTGTTGGGGGTGGGGTCACCTCATCACAAACACTGATGTAACAGTTACTCATGTATAAGGCCTGCAGTTGTGCATGCTCCCTCTCTCCCCCTCTCCCTCTTTCTGTGTGTGTGTGTGTGTGTGTGGTGGGCCTCCTGTTCGCTTTTCATTCCCCCTGACTAATGACCTCCGCCCGTTCCCCCCTCCCTCTCCTCCCCCCCTCTCCATCAAGGACTGTGTGAGTGAGGAAAATGAAGGCACGGCGGGGGAGGGGATGAGATCTGTGGATCATCTGCATCACTGAGCACACACACAAAGTGGAGGGGCTTTGAGGTCATCAGAGGATACAAGCTATTGGTCAGATATAATATTCCTTCCTTCCTTCCTTCCTTCCTTCCTTCCTTCCTTCCTTCCTAACACACACCTCCTGGCGTGATTAGCCTCCTCATTCCACCTGACACCCGACTCATGAAGACCGATCCTGCAAAGACTCGATGCAAATCACAAAGCAGCAGCTTTGCTTCACGTCGTCTCACCTTATCTGTACCGACTGTCTTTTAAATGACGCCTACATGTTTCAGATCATCAAAGAAACCTAAATATCAGACAAAGATAAAATCCAGATCTTTATTTCTTTTTTTTTTAACCATTCCTAGACGGACTTGCAGGTGGACTCAGGCGTGCTTGACCTTAAGATCACAAACTGATGGCTGGACATCCACCTTCAGGATTTACTGTCAGAAAGCTAAATTTGTGGCTCCATCAGCAACGGTGGGTCAATCAGGTTCTGAAGCTTCGACAGACCATCACACCACCTCCACCACCATGTCTACTTCTGAAATGCTGCTGGGTGTAATGGTGCGCACAGCTTCTATAACTTTCCCCTTTTTTAACATCGGTAGCAGAACATTTTTCCAACAGTCTTGGTGATCAATGAGATGTTTTTTAGGGAAATGTAAGACAGCAAATCTGGCCTTTGTTTTGTATTTGGTCAGCAATGAGCAATTCTCACATGGTGACTATTTTTGCACAGTCCCTCTTCTATTGTTAAATCATGAGCAACAACCTTAAACTGAGGCATATTTTGCCTGCAGGCCTTTAGATATTGCCCTCGGCTCTTCTTGGACCTCCTGGATGAGTGGTTGACTCACTCCTGGAGTTATTTTGGTAGGTTTTGTTAAAGGTTCTCCACTGTTCCATGTCTTCTCACTGTGGTTTGCTGAAATCCATTAATCCATTAACCCAGAATCATGAATGTTTGTTTTGTCTCATACTTTCCCGAACTTATATACACCAGGACAGGATGTGCTGCTGTTCAAGGTCTGTTACCCAACTCTGTGTTGACAGAAATGTTCATTTAAAGTCATTTATTGATTCTACGGGTCTGGAAGTGGTGTGGTTCATTAAATTGTTACACTTTCATGATTTAACAAGGTGTGCAATTGCTTTTTCGTATATGCCCAGGTTGGTTTGGATTGCCGGTTTCTCAATAAATTAAATCATAACTTCCTTTGGCTGATGTTAAAATCGGTTTGATGACCTAAAGCATTTAACTGTGGAAAAAAAAAGACATCAGGCGAATGCTTTTTTCACACCACAGTGTGTTCTGTGCCGCTATAGTATAATGCCTCATCAGGACAGTGTGTCTGTCTTCTTTTCTCCCTTTAATTGGATGGACCATGAATATTATGGCAGGAAATCATCCCAAAGAGCCCAGCAGGAGGTCACCCACCATGAAAGGAAAGGGGAGAGCGCCATAAAAAGAACGTCTATGTTATTATGTTAATGTTTTGGTCTTTATTTGAAAGGGTTGAAGTTGTTAATGTGACACTACCATGGTCATCCAGCTTGGATGTATTAGTTACCCTTCTACCCTAATGCAGATCAAATCAAATAACTTAATCTCAATCACAGCATCGCAAAGTTGTGTTTGAAAACTGCATTTCTTGGGCGTGGAACACACGGAGGCCTCAGTCCTGTCCTGTGGACCTTTGCTGCATGTCTCCCTCTCTCTAAATCCCATTTCCTGTCAGCCTACTGTCAAAAAAAGAACAAGAGTGGCACAAAAATAAACAGAGAATCACTGGTCCAGGGCTGCTTTCACTGGTAAAGAGGAACTGTGTAAACAGAGTTAATGGCAGCAGTAGCTCCATTGTTGGCTTTGCTTTGGGGAAGAAGGCCAGATACACAGAGAAGCTCCGGGCCAGGAGTTTGATCTGAGGAAATCCTAAAAAGGACACTTGGAACGAATGGCAGAAAAGGAGGAAGCAAGGCAAAAGAAAAGAATAACAGTACATTTCCAAATGTTGTGTTTTTTGTCAGGAAGTGTAACCCTTTTCCCAATTATTTTACGTGCAATCAAAATGTGCTTGGATGTTATTGGATTGTGTTAATTTTAGACAAAAGGAGATGAAAACTAGTATAAAACCACCATTTGGGGGGAAAAGGAAAAGCTTTTCATTGCAGTGTGTCTTATTATTAGAGTTACCTGGACTTCTGTGTAAATTCCCTCAAACTCAACTTAAATAAAATGTTGCACCTGTGATCCAACATAGTATGATCGGGTTTGCTTCAATATATATATATATATATATATATATATATATATATATATATATATATATATATATATATATATATATATATATATATATATTGTAGCAATTGCTACAAGTTTTAAGTTTGAACAAGTTTTAAGGTATAAGGCAACTGATCAGAGCTATTTTGTCTATTTGCACGTTCTTGAAATTCCTTTCTTTCTTCAACGGTATTTCTGTGAATTCGTCAGCAAAACATTTGAACTGTATTTGAGAACACCTCATGGATATAAAGGAGCTATAAGTAAGAGATTTACTGTAAAATCAGTCTAAATCATTCCCATTTGTCTCCTGGGATGGAAGTAACAATCTTTATAAACAATCTGTCCTCTCCATTAATAATGTCTTAGTCAAGTTTTTCTCCTTTCAAACCTAGAGGTACGGTCTGGAACGGCTTCTGTTCAGAGTGTAGCTCGTGTTTACTTCCTGATTCATGAGCCAATCAAATGAGAGTTCCCAAGGCTCCCAAAACAGAGCGCAGCATTTGGTATTTTATTTTGGCAAAAGAGCAGCAGCCTGGAAACATGGGAGCCAGTAAGAGAAGCGGATCAGAAATAATAGAGAATACAACATCATAGACCTGTCCTGTAGAAGGAAAAATTCAGTGCAGCACCGGACCTTTAAGTAAATGGCAGGTGTTCGTGAAAGGCATTGCGTATGTGTGGTTCCGATTTTAACCAATAGGTGTCGTTATTACTTATTGGAATTATTTTCAACCATAAAACTGAGGGCAGCATTTTGTCAAGAGGACTAGGGAAGACTGAAATGTAAACTTGAATACTTTGGAAACGTTCTCAAAATCTGTCACTCATTTCTCACTAATACCAGCTGATCAGCTTGATTCTTGTACCTCTTGTGATGTCATCAATCCAAATACAATAAAGAAAAATTACCATGGCATTTTTCTTCAGAGCACTTTTAAAAACACTGTAATTTACCTTAAATGCCCTGATGTCTCGTTATTGTCAGTATACTGTATATTTTTTGTGTTGGGAAAAAAAACTCACCGAAAGAGACCTTTAATCTATGATTTATGAATAGCCTCAGTGCAAATAAGAAGAATTTGAAAGTTTTTTCAGATGGAGGAAATGTGTTTAAGTATTGCTGCAAATAAAGACTCCACAGATATGAACCAATCAAAACACACAACTTTGCGCTGAATGGTTTGTGTTTTTACTCTGGTCTAAATTAACGTTGTGTTTTTTTGTGTGCCGCTGCAGATCAACAGGTGATTCAGGTGAAACAGAAGTCAGAGCTCAAACATGGTTGCCAGAGGGAGGGCGGTTATCTCAGCCAAATCCCACCTGCAGGGCTCAACAGAAGCTGCACCTGGCTTAAAGCTTCATCCACCATCTGCATGACACAGCAGTGGACCGGAGGCCTCACTCTGGATCCTGTAACTCTATCACCCATTTATTCTCCTCTTTAAATAGGTGTGTCTGATGGGTCACGTCATGAGGGTCCAGTTATACAATATACAGGCAGAGCAGCCTGCCTGATATCACAAGAAACCCTTCATGACTGTCTCATTTTAAAGGTTTTACTCTTAAGAACACCACTACTTATTGTGTGTTGTTTTTGGTTTACTGTCAATATTTTTTCTGTTGTAAAAGCTAAATGTTTTAAATAGTTTTTTTTTAAAAAATCTGGGTTTATTATTATTATTTTTCTGTATCTAAGATCTGAATCTTTTAGACTACATCCTGTGGACACAACTGTAGACGGATGGGTTCTTGGACAGGCTGGAAGAGATGGTTTACACTGACCTCTGGCGGTACACAGTGAAACTGCGCCTTGCAAAGAGTGACCTGAGTTAGAATGATATAATAGCTGCTTGTTAAACATACAATTTCGGCCATTGGAGTGTACTATTAAACAAGTTTTATTTACTTGCTTATGTAAATAGGCAAGTAAATGCTTACTTCAGCTTGTTATATGGCGCACTTGCTCGGGACAACCGAAGCCTGAGCTTTAATGACATTTGCGGACATCTCTGTTGCGTATTGTGTGTGTGAGCGGCCGCGTAAGACGCAGTGATGCCAAGCGACTTATTGCTTTTTTCTTTTCTAAAGTCGCTGGTAAATTTATTGAG
This sequence comes from Fundulus heteroclitus, assembly GCF_011125445.2. Taxonomy (NCBI): domain Eukaryota; kingdom Metazoa; phylum Chordata; class Actinopteri; order Cyprinodontiformes; family Fundulidae; genus Fundulus; species Fundulus heteroclitus. The sequence goes on along the minus strand of NW_023397406.1, from coordinate 434,836 downwards.
TTTTTGGGCTCGTTTTTTGAACCTGCAGTCGCATACTTGGCCTTGTCTTCCCTTTTCTCCATCAGAACTCTTTCTGTCCATCACACGCGCTGGAGCCTCGCGCTGTTGCTGCGTTTTAGAGACAGCGCGCGAGCCAGGGGACACCTGTCCACGTTTCTGGAGCTTCTGCTTTAACTTTAACCAGAACCAGCGCCTTAGCAGAACCAGTCCAAACCGCGTCATGATAGGAGCCAATCACGTGTGGCTGTTGAGACTTACGCATACGCAAACTCAGCTGCTGCTTTGAGTCCTCCACGCCAGCAGGGGGTGCTCAAGAGCAACATAATAGTCACAAAATATTACGCTTGAGGCTCTAAAAACAGCAAGAAATGTTTCTTTTAAAATTGTAAACGTGTTTTAAAAAACATAATTGACTTGGAATATTTGAGTTTTATGCAATCTGTAAACCATCAGTATTTATTTTTGTTTGCTATTTATTTTAGATTACAGTTTTATTATTGAGTTGCTTGTTGTCAAAATGGAGTCGAGGCAATCATTTGTTTTCTTCTATATTTAAGTGCAATGTTGATAACATAACGTGTGTTTTAGATCCTGACTGAGCGGACCCTTTCTGGCTATGATCCTGGGTGTCCACTGTAAAGTAGATCCATTCTAACCCAATCAAGATTTCTCAAAGACTGCTAATTACAAAGAATGAGTTCATCAGTCCAGATTTGCTGTCTTTTGTCTCCTTCTTTGTCTTGCCCCCTTTTAAAGGCTTGCTGTGCCGAAATGAGAGCTTCATTAGTGACCGCTTGATAAAAGGAATCAAAGGAAGAGGACAGAGAGATGAGAGCAAAGGTTTCACTTAGTGCTAATTTCCCACTCAACAGTCCTGTCTCAAGCTGCTCCCCAAAGTGGTCTCACATTTTGTAAAATGATTCAGATTTTACTAAGCAGTGCAGCATCCAAATTCACACACAGGGCTTTGGGAATCAAATCCAATCAAGATCCATTTTTATATAAGATCTTGAGAGCCTCCATTTGTGTCACATTTCATCACAGAGCGTCCCTGTTTATCCAGAGCCAGCTCCCTCTGTCCTCAGTGTTTAATGTGTTAACTGCACCACTCTGGCGGTAATACGAGTTAATAGATGCATTCATGCATTAACTTGTGCACTTTCAGTTTTGAAACGGTATTATTGTTAATACTCTAACGAAACATTCAAATGTTTAAAGATGTTAAACGCGTGACTGAAACTCCTGCTCAAATGCAGGCCTCTTAAAATTATGAACTAGTCATTTTGTGCAGTGTTCATTTATTAGATTCCCCATTAATGCAGAAAAGCATCCCCACAGCATGATGCTGCCACCATCAGGTTTTAATAATAACACTTTTTATATGATGATGATCTTTGTCATTGCGACATACATTCAGATGAAATTTGTCCTCTGCATTTCACCAATCCCTTAGGGAGCAGCGGACGACGCCCGGAGAGCACTTTGGGGGATAAAAATTTTGCTCAAGCCGTCTAAAGGATACAAACCCAGAACCATGCATCCTTTCTAGAACACAAGCTGTCTGTTCTATAATTAGCCACCAGGCCACCACTCCCCCCAGCTTTCTGAATCAGCTTTATCTGCCTTATGTGTGTACACTTACAAGGAATTTGACTCTGGATTGTACAATAATACAACAGGATAATGCAGTCATAAAAATCAGACACATATGAACACTGTACAAAGTGGGCAAAATGAGAAAAATAATGCATTGATGTAAAGAGCAAATGGCAGAGGCTTCAAAAGTAAATATTATTTCCATTATCATTATGTACATACCAGAGGTGGAAGTGATGCACAGGTGCACACACACAAACATACATGCCCACAATGTGATGAGTGAATTATATTCAGTGTTGTGTACACAAGGTACGAGGATTTGGCATACAGATACATTGTGTACTATAGAGTATGACAATATGAACGGTAAAAAGTTTGGCTACAGTTTCAGTTTCACTGAATGGATGTGATACAGGGCAGTGTTAGTTTTCCACCAGACCAGCATTTTGCATCAAAGCTAGAGTTCATTTTCTGGTTTCATCTGACCATAGTACAGTACCTTCCTCCACACGCCTGCTGTGTCTCCTACATGACTAGTGGAGATGGGATTGCAGATGGGCTTCTTATGGCTTTGGTCTTACCTCTGCTGTAAACACCAGCATTAAAGAGTTCATCATTCACCTGGGCAGTGGAGCCCTGCAGCTCCTCCAGAGTTACCATGGGTCTTGGCTGCTTCTGTTGAATGCCCTCCTTGCTTTAGCAGCCATGCAGTTGTGCAATAACTCCGGATTCAGATGGGTTAAGCGGTGGTCTGTTAGGTGTTTGAATATTCTTTTATGATCTAACCCCGTTTAAAACTTTCTCAGCTTCCTCTCAGACTCATCCACCATGTTCACGATGGTGTTCGTTCTCCAATGTGTTCCAACAAACCTCTGAGGCCTTCACCGAATACCTGGATGTCAGTGACACACAGGTGAGATGTTTACTAATAGGTTGATTTCTGAGGGCAATAGATCGTCCTGGATTTTATTTACATGTATGAGTTGAATACAAATGTACACTTTTCAGATTTTCATTTGTTATTTTAACAAGGTTGTATTCTTTTTCCTTCCCCTTCACAACTGTTGGTTTATGCTGGCCCATCAGATAAAATTCCAATAAAATACATTGAAGTTTGTGTTTGTAACATGAAATATGTCCTTGTCTCCTGTCTGTGTAAAGATGCAACCATGTCCATTTTCTTTTTTTTACTCCCAGAGAGAACAGAGAGAAAAGTGAAGAGAAGGAAGAGAGATTGGCAGAACTGAACAGAGTGAGAACAGAGTTTATTATAGGTTAGATACAGATGAGACCAAAGACTTCGAGTTCACACACAAAAACACATTTACTTGCACTTGTTGGTAGAAAAGACGAGTTTAATTTGTGCTAGTCTGAAATCTTTTCACAAAACAAACCTAAATCAAGTAGAAAATTTACAATAAACCTTCAAAAATAAACATTTCAGCTATGAGAAAGAATGTAAAATGTTGGGGAAAAATCCTAATTTGCAGATGTCATCTCAAAGAGCTCAAGCTTCGAGCTCATTTCTGCTTTCTAATAGAAGTTTTTTTTTCCTGTTTTAAATCAATTATGAATAAAGCTTCTGATGAGTGAGCTGAACCCTCCTGAGCATTAGGTGAATGCTGCATTTTTGTAAGGTTCAAAGCTGCACTCAGTCAGGAGCCATTTGTTTTTGCAAACAATCAAAAATGGGCTTTTTAAAAAGGTTTAAACCACAAAACATAACAGTAACCATAAAATGATCCGTTTATACACTAAAGTATCACCAGTAAAACCAGATCACAGACTAAAGGCACATGTGGTCCCAACAGATCTCCCAAAATCAGAGACCAAAAGCAGAATCACATGTAGAAACCTTATTTAAACACAGCAATAGCATGCATCCAGCTGTATTTCAAACAAAGGAGATGCGATTTGAACAAGCTTTATCCTTCCTTCATAGTAAGCTTTGATTGCAGTGTGGCTACGTCAATACATTCAACATCCAGCAGTGAAAGAAGGATTCAGGAACACCAAACTATCATCTGCAAATGGTTTGAGACAAAATCTTTTTTTGAGGGATTTGCATAAAAAAAAAATGTGTAATTGTGAGCCTGAATCAATGATCTGTGGTTGTTCTGCATGGCAGGTGGACTGACTGCCTTATTTTGTGTTCTTCTGACCAAAGATGCTCCAGGACAAAGTAACAGCATCAGAAATATTAGTGAAAAATCATGTGGTGATGCTGCTGCCACCACAGACAACTGATTATTCTGGTCTTTTCTCCTTTATCCTATACTTCCTTTTTTTCAGAGTCTAGACTGTTGACACCTGAACCTTGTTTTCCATTGGCCTGATATGTCAGATTTAGACATGCCTTTACTGCAACAAATCGTACTGTAACAGGAGTTACCAGCAATATTCTACATTATGGAGCTCAGTCAGTGACATGTTCATGACCTTATGAGTTTTTTGAGATGGCACAGTGTGTGTTGCACTTTTAAGGAAATGTTCTGTGCATTAAAATATCAGCAAGGTGCTTCCTATGATTTACATCTGCTAAAGTAGCCATGTATGGTATATAAAAAAAATGTTGGGTTGTGCAAAAATATCTAAAAATGTAGCTTAAAAAAAGTCTTTCTGGAAAATAGCCAAGAAGTGTGAGAAAGTCGTTATGTTCGTTTCTGTGAAGATGGTAAAATATGACCTGATATCTGGAATCAAAGTTGAAAAATTCTTCTACTTTTTATGTAGTTAGTGTGGTATTATTTGTACCAAAGAGCCTACAAAGTTTAGGTTCAAAAGTTTAATTTAAAGCCTTAAAGCAGCACTGTGTAACGTCTAGCCACTAGGGGGCACTATACCTTTACATTTCAGGTTTGGCGCCCCTGAAGGCCACTGGCAACACTGCACTGTGGAAACTAAATAGTTTTGGAGTCTGATAGATCTCTTTGGACCAGCATATTGAGAAGTCATGGAGTTACTTGTAGAGAGAAGGCCACATTCACCCCTTGAGATTATGAGGTGAGAAACTTTGACTCGGGATGAGAAATGTAGAACCATGTAAGGCTAGCTTTCGTGTTTAACGGGAGCTCAGACTGCCATAAAGTGGCGCTCTAGGTCACATGACCAATTCAGAGTCGGATCCGCACCTTTCAAGTTACATAGGAGAGGTTTTGAGGAGGGCAGCCTGCGCTGAGCATCCATACACACCAAGTGCTGCATATGGACCTGAAGAATTATTTAATCCATCTCAATTTAAGATAATACTTGGGTTAAAGCTTACACGGTGCTGCTTTAAATCCCCATCATGATTTTATAGATTTTAATTCCAAAAGACCACAAGATATTCATTATATCACTTGATATTCTGATTATTTTCAACTTTAACCCAATCTGCAGCTACACCATCTTTTTCATGGACGAGGTCATCACTAGGGGCAACGTGATGACAGATAGCTAGGACTTATGACTGGTTATACTTGCTGCAAGCTTATTTTATACTGAGTGATTAAGGAAGTTTTTTTAACGACAGTGGGAAAAAAATATGTTGGTGAATTCAATTGAAACATTTTGATATGAGTTGCCCAACCTTTGCATGGCCCAGACTTTACACAAGAGCTCCACTGCAAACTTCTACATACCAACAATGGTATTTTTTAAAGCACGGAAGAAAGTGGAGTGGGACTGTATTAATAATCTGAACACTTTGCTGGTCAGACGCGTTAGTAGTTGAAAAAGAAAAGGTTAATAGGGAGATTTGCTTTGAAGAATGTCTCAGTGGTTTATAAACCATCATAGTCTGGAGAAAATTATTAAAATAAGACTTCAACACTCAACCAAACACTCAAAGGGAGCCAGAAACTGAACAGTCACAGGTTATCTGTATGAAGCAACACAAGATCAAAGCAGCACTTTGCACCAAGTAGTGGCTCAAAATCACTAGTTTTTACTTCTTGAAGTACACCTGTTCACCTGTAAGAAAATCCAACAGGGACACTTATGTGGATTTAGTCCGATAAGGACTAAAGGAAAACGACATTCAGCTGGTGTTCTGCTGCTCTTTAAAGATGTAGGAAAAGGTCAAAGCAGAACCGCCTTTAAAACAGAAACTCAGCGCAGGACTGTTTAAGAAAATAAAACACAGTTAGTGGAATCCGCATTTTTACAATACTGGAACAGAAAAACCCCAACAAAACTATTCATAGAAAATAAAAAGACAAACGGTAGTGGCTTCTTTGCTAGTCAAAGATCTTGTTTAGAAGCTCGTTGTGCCAGTTAGATGGTGGACTTTGAAAAGGAAACTTTGAGATGGTGATTTCCTCCCATGTCATAGTTGTGAAGGTCAATCAGAGCCTGAATCGCCTCCTCCACTGACGACATCTGGATCAAGGCCATCTTGCGGTCCCTGTGAAGAACAAGAGTTAAAAATCACTCTATATAAAACGTTTTACAACAAACACGGGATATGCAAGTGAAAAGAGCCAACTGATGCAGCTCTAATTATTCTGAAATACGTCTTACTGAAAAAACTTGAAGGCCTTGACGGTTCCCCCGCTGTTGGAAAACAGACGACGTAGATCGTCCTCTCCAACTCCATCCCTAAGAGCAAAAACACCAACATTTACTACGCCGCGTAAAAAGCTAAATGAATCATGATCTATGCTACAAAGTATTAATAGCAGATTTTAATCTTCCCCTACCTGATGTTGGAGAGGTGGAGTGTTGCAGATGGAGGAAAGATGTTCTGGAAGTTCTTAGACCCCGGTTTCTTAAAGCGATGGAGGGGAGAGCCAGAGAAATCTGTCCAACAAAATCCGGACATTCACATGAGAAATCAAGATTGTTAAAAACCTGTGGCTTAACAAGGTGATCAGACACAGAATATTTAGACAGCTCCTGTTATTTTAGCTGTGTGTTGAACAGGGATTCTGCAGGATGTCACCCACTTTTAAAGGCCTTTATGAATGAAACTTAAGACCAATATCCCCGACATACAGAAAAGTCCAAAAGAATTGCAGCCAAAACGACTCACAAAATTGGTGAATTTATTCAAAACGACACCAAGAGACAGGAGACTAAACACATTTATCAAAGACTCTTCATGTAAACCTAACGTGGTGGAGTTTCAACTCTTAATTATGTTCTATTTTTCATGGTTTTATGCCAACAGCAGAGATAGAGAGATTTTTAGATGCAGGTTACCAAAAGCTCCCAGGGACCCTCTCTGTGTCCTGCCTATATACTCCACCGTCTACATTATATAAATATTGCTTCAAATTAGACAGCCAAGGTATAGATCCCTCATACCTGTGGACTGATTATCTGTCTTTTTTTTCATATTCTAATAACTGCATTTTTACTTCAAACATCTCCTGTGCTCTAGATATGAGTTTTCCTTATTTTATAAAAATTAAGTACAATTACTCATTTAAGAACAGAAAACGTAGGAACTGATGACCTGACAATACAACCAACCACTACCTTCAGAGATTTCACTTATGTTTGAAAAAAAAAAAAAAGAAAACAGCTTTGGTTGTTGGCCTTTGGTTTCTTATTACCGCCACCCACTGGACTGAAGGTGAAGTGCAGTTTTCTGCAAACTTTTCCCATTCAGCTGATTTAAATAAATGGGCCGCTGCAAATGGAAACGTGCCGTCTTAAAAGCTTCAGGCTTTCATTTACCCCAGGAAACCAAGCCTGTGGCCTTAAATCCTGGGGCTTGTAATGGAAAAGGGGCTCACATGGTTCTGGAGCAGCAAAGCAGCCTTAGTGTATCACAATACCACCACCACCATGTTTGACTGTAGATATAAGAGGATTCACATTTTATAAAAAAATAAAAAATAAATAAATAAAAAAAGTATTAATTTTTTAAAGAATTATTAAATTTTATCTTGCATATAACAAAATAAAAACAACTCTCGTATTCTCCCACCACCCCACAGCACCAGTGCATACACGCATCAGCATATTAAGTAAAGTAGAAAAAGATGAAAAAACAAACAAACATATTTTTGGCCCTAACAGTGTCATCATAGAACTATCGTGCCAGTATATAGTTTAAAATAAAAAAAGTTACAGAATATAGTCATATCTTAATGTCTTTAATATTTTGGTTACCTAATGGTAATCCAGTTTTGTGCATTTCCTGATAAAGAATAGCAGATTTGTTGCAGCAGATCATTAATCCAATGTTTAAATGTGATTTTATTAATTTGATGAAGAATCAGATTGGGTCTCACTGTCAAACATTACCTATTTGCAAAAGACTTGGATTTAGGAGGAAAATAACTAAATAATGCAAAGCAAATCAGACCTAAGTGAGGGTGATTCCTTCCAGGACGCGGGCATCATCTTACCTTTGGTGAGTAACTGATCATCCAGTCCTTCTCTGGGCAGAGCTACTGTTTGGTGTTTAGACAGAGTCACTCTCATCACTTTGCCAAACACCTTTTGACCATTCAGGTGGCTCATTGCTAGAGGCAAAGGAAACACAAAGAAAGGAAAAGTGAGAGGCTCCAGGACTCAACGACTCCACATTCTCTGGGCAGTGAGTCGGCAGACTTAAAACACATCTAACAAAACAGGAGCTATATTAGCATTATAGTCTGTTTTCATATTTAATAGAGGAAAACGGTATAAGAAATGCACACATGAGGAGATAACCTTACCGAGCTGAGCCTGGTTGCCATCAGAAAGCTGAATCAGAGCGCTGTCCTTTTTGTTGTAGAGGATCTTCACCCTCTGGACATCACCATAGACTCCTGAAGGGAGAGAGAGACAGACAGACAGAGAGAGAGAGAGAGAGAGACGGAGAGAGAGAGAGCAGGAGAGAGGAGGGCGGAGGAGTAGATGAGTAGGATAGAACAGACAGAGCAGGAGAGATGGAGCCGACCAAGATAAAAAAAGAAGAGGTGTGAAGGATGAAAGGAATCAAGTTAGTGCTAGAAAGACAAATGAAAAGAAAAGATGGACTCTTCCCATTTAAACTTCTACTACAATTAAATCAAGTGCCTGAAATTCATTTAATGCGTTACACCTCAGCTGAACTTTAACACTGACACACAGCTCAACCCTGCTGGCAGGTTAATGTTTGGCAGGAGTGCAGCTTGATTAGGCGCTTAAGATGTAAAAACGGTGCAGGAAGAAAATACTGTGACTAAACCAGATGCACTAACCTGAAACAACATGCTGCTGGTAACACTTGGTTGGAAAAAAATAAAACAAAAATCAACATCGTTCCTTTGATGCCTTTTCTGGGGTAATATCTTTACTTTAAGAAATATCTGTGCACGGTTTGGATGGCAGGTAATCCCAACAGCACAGTTTTAGAAAAAGAAAGATCAGCTAATCACAACAACTGGTTACAAAATCGAGGGGGGGAAAAAAAGGGCAAAAAGACAAGAGGGAGAGGTAGAGTGAGTCTTGGTGAGTACACTGGATTGTTGTGATCAACTTAACCATTAATATGGTGAGAACATAACACGCTCAAAGACCTGGCTACCTGTTGAAATACATTTCTGGGATGGCTTCAGAGAGTGTTTAAAATATCTTTTGTACCGCCTTGTGTTTTGCTCCCTCAACCATTCACTGGTGTCTGCATCCCTGCTGAAGAAAAACACGGGCACAGCATGATGCTGCCATTAGCATTTTTCCTCATAGGGACGATGGCTTCTGGGTGTTGTGCGCTGTTATTTTTCCCTCCCTCAAGAGTTTTTCCATACGGGCCTAAAGTGTCAGTTTTGGTCTCATGTGAACTGGCCACCTGTACCAAACGTGTCTATGAAATGCACGGTTGTGGCAAACGGCAAACAGCACATCTTGTGGCTTTCCTCTCGTTCGTTCTTCAGTCACCATCCTGGCAACAAATACTTCCCACCTGAGTCTTTTGGTTCTCTGCAGCTCCTCCAAAGTCACGGTGGTTTCTCTTGGCTGCTTCACTGATAAATGCTCTCCTTGCTTGGCCTCTGAGGTGAGGAGGATGTGTGCCGTTGGGCCGTACTCGACTGAACAGCGCTCTCTGAGATGAGATTAACTAATGCAGAGCTGGATTTCCTTTAATCACCTCTGAAGGCCAAAATCATTTTTATTTAAGGCCATCAAAATAAAGGGGAGTGAATATAATAAATGCATGCCTCAATTTTCAGATTAGCAAAAAATGCCAAAACTTGCTTGCTTTTTTTTATTATTATTTTGCAAATATTAACTACATTGGGCTTGAGCATTTGATAAAACTCCCAATAAAAACAAAAAACAAAGAGCAATTTAATGTTTGGAAAGTAAAGGTCAAATAATATGAAGTGCAAGACAGGAATAAAGCGCTGATGAAGAGGGAAACAGCACAGTTCTCCTTCAGCCAAAAAACACGGTCAAGTTTATGTAAAAGTGTTTTATAAAGAAAAAAAAATCCATTACTATCTTCCACAGCAATCTATGTACACCTCAGAAGTGTTTCAGTTCATCTTAGGAAAGCCACTACCATATGTTAGGATTTTTTTTTTAAACTAAAGAACAAAAATCTACAAACTAAGGAGCAGCCTGGGACTACTTGGGCTAAACATTTCACACGACCTTAATGGCTTTGGTGTCTTTGTTCTCATCAATTAATAGACAAGCTGACCAAACGGACAATCTCCCAGACTCACTCCTCTTTCAGTGTAAAGACAGAAGTATACTTCAACTTTGCAATGTATAACGTGACAGAGAAGAGCTTCAAAAAAACAGGCAGATAGAGAAGAGCAGAGTGCCCACGACATCACTGAAGAAAGTGAACAAAACTGGATTAACAGAGAGAGATATACAGATAGAATAGAAGAGATTAAACATACCGAAGAGGGTAAAGAGACTTTGAGGCGTGACCATCTTTAGAGAGAGAGACCGCAGAGCAGAGGACAGGAAGAGGAGGAGCAGAGGAGGAGGAAGAGGAGAGACGAAGGTAGAGATCAGACCGCCCAGCGTTGGACGAAGGGGGATGTGGTGGTTGTTTCCATGATGATGAGGGGTGAAGCAAAAAAATGGAGGGGGTGGTTTGGGAGGGTAGAGGTCAGAATGGCAAAGCCAGAGTCCAGTTCAGTTCAGATCAAGAAATGTCAATAGAATATAAGGAAATAATTAGGGGGGGGGGGGGGGGGGTAGAGAAAAGGTATTTATATGGAGGGTGTTCAGAAAAGGATTTAGCATTAAAGAATGTGTGGTTGTAGCAGGTAGAGTCAAATGGAAAGAAAAAAAAATGTATGAGAGGAGCATAGGAGGGAAGAAAGGAGGCAGGGAGGGGAGAAAGGAGGAGAGGAGGACAAAAACCAAAGCAGAGGTCAGTAAACAGAGCATCAGTGGAACATCAACGGAGTCTGAATGATAGCTGATTGAGTCAAAAAGCACCCACGCAAAAATAAAGAAATCAAAGTCACACTCCATTATTTCAGTAGCACACACTCACACAAACACACCCGCTCTGCTGGATGCATGTAACAGTGGAGAACAGGAGAGATGGGAGGAGACTGGAAACCAAAATAACTCTCCAAATCAATCATAAACCTTTGAATGAAAGAATGAATGAATGAATGGCAGGAGAACCAGGAAGTGGATGGCTGAAGGTAAGCGGCACCAGGAGGACATGAGCCGGTCAGACTGATGAGTTTACCAAAGTAAAATGACATGCTCTTTACGTTCTAATAGTTAAAAACACAAGAATAGTTCTAAAAAAAAAAAAAGAATAATGTGAAGTCTTCTGCAGGGATGTTGAAAGCAGCGTGAGTCCTGCATACTAAAAGTAAATCATGTGCTGAGATATGGGGTTGATACAGACATGTGACCAGTTAATGGATATGGATGGACCGTCGATTTGGTACCCAGGGAAAAAAAGTGGCCGCTCTTGGTCTCCAAAAAGCTCCTTTTACTAAATGAGCTCTATAAGACCGTCTTTGGGGGCGTTTTAATTCCTACTGTGCGTATATTTCTACCTGATGACACAGTGGGGGAAATGAGGAACAAGTGATAGGACTCAACATCTGAAATGAACACTCCACACTTGGACACGGCATAGCAAAGTAAAGTGTGTCGGGTATATTCTAGGGCTGCACAATGGTGGGTAAACATGCCATTCTGGTATTACAGGAACAACCCTTCAACAATACGAGTTGGGAATAACAAATATAAGCCTGACTTTGCTTTTCTATAACAACGTCTTAACCAGTCTATGGCTATCAGTGTTTCAGTCACTAAAATCTATATCTAAAGGGCAGTAATTGTTAATTAAACATGGCCAAATAGTCTTTTCATGCAATCTGAAAGCATAGTATGTGACTCATGATAGCCTACCAAATATTACACCCAAGCAGTTCTTTGAGGTTGTGATGCTGCACACGCTGATATTATGAAGTAGCTCCATCGCTCAGTTTATTGTGCAGCTCTAGCATATTCCCAAGCAGCACTGTACACGTTCACACCTGATCAGAGCCAACTCAAGGTTAAGTTCACAAACATTTAAATCAACTAGCATACCTACATAGTTGACAATGTAGCCCTCAGAGCAACGTTGCCAAAATGAAACAGCTAAACATAACATCTTCTTTTAATGAGTAATTGAGAAAGGCTATTGCAGCGACTCCCAGAAATAGATCATTAACTGTAGCCTATTATTAGAGCTTAGATAGGCTATATTACATTTAAAATAAAAAAGAGGCTATATTACATTTCAAATAAATAAAAAAAAAGGCTATATTACATCTAAAAAAAAAAAAACCTTCTCATTAAAGGCAGGTATTATATTATTTCAATTAAATACTGTTGGTTGCAATAAAAGGTAATGTGTTGTAATGAATTAATGTGTCAAACAAGATCAAATTCAATGTATGCATTTTATGCAGATCTTGGTACAAAGGATGATATCTTGTCATCTGCAGCTTGATGTTTCAACTTCAACCTGCTGCTGTTATCGATGCTTATAACTATTGATTTGGAAATAAGATGCTGCCATATTTTTATTAAAATAGTGAGACACGCCTTTTTAATCTAAGTTTTCACCAAACTATTTCTGAATCACCATCAGGCTTTGGCAACAAGTTCAACAGGTAAACCCCCCACTATCAGTCTCACCAAAATCCACACTAAATGTGCAGAAAACATACTAGTTCATTCTAGTGCACGTTGAAAACCTTTTAAAAGTCCTCTAGGACAAGACTGCTGGCATGTATCTGTTGATCTGGAGGTGTTTGTTCTCAAATGAACCAGTGAGATGGTCTAAAACAGCAAAGATAAAACAACAAAAAAAAAAACTTCTGCACTGTGGCCTTATCCTCTCACCAGGTACACGTAGAAACAGGCAGAAGAGAGAGAGAGACTGACAAACACAAGAAAGGATAGGAGATATTGTTGATAGAGATATTAAAGTATATGCATATTTAGAAATCAGAAAATTGACTGAGAATAAACACTTGTAAGAAATAAAACGCTAAATTTTGTTCAGTGCTGAGGTCCAGGAAAAAAAAATGCCACGGCAAGAACTGAAGGTTTAGGACCTGCTCAGGGCTGTGGTTGGACATAATTCACTAGAAGGACATCAGAGCGTAGAACATTACAGGTCATGGCAAGAAAAACAAGTAAAAAAACAAAAACAAAAAAAACAACACATACACATGCCCACGCACAAGAACATTTCTTTGTGCAAGAAAAAGAGTGTTGCCAAGTCGAGGCTGATGCTCTCCTAATAACGAAAATCAGAATCTAAAACAGCTCTGAGAAGCAAAACACACTGATTAAGATGCAAAAATATCCATGTTTACCATACTGCAATGAAACATCTACTTTATGTATATGATTTAAAAATGGACAGTTGTCATGGGTGTTAGCATTTAGAAAAATCGTCTCACATAAACGCTTGAAAGATTGAGGAAAACTCCTAAAAAACAACTTATTAAACACCCTTCAGAGGTGAAGGATCCATATTTACATTAAATAAAATAAAGACAAGTTATGCATAGCACTCATACAACCACACATCCACACAAGAATTTAAACTGATGTTAGAAGAATCATTCAAAACTTATCACGTGTTAGCAAAACTGTTGTAGCGTGTTAAAGTTTTGCTTGTGGTTAGTGTACCTCTTCGTTTAGGTTGGACGCCAGCAGAACCCCTGACACTCCGGATCCGGAGAGCGCCACACGTCCTGCAGCTGCTGCTGCCGCCGCCGCCGCACTCAGAGGACTGATGGCCCCTGAAGGCACAGGATAACAAACCGGTCAGAACTTTACAACCAACATAAATAATATAAATAAAACAAGAACACAAGGAGCTGAACATTTTCTAAAAAAAACAAACAAAAAAACCCCAAAAAAAACAACACAAACTCAGAGACACAAAGAAAATAATAAATCCCCTGATTTTGGCACTTTTTTAAATGTAACATTATTATTAAATGATTTTAAAGTGAAGCGATAGCTAGTAATTCTGCCCAAGATTTAATAATAACAACAACAAGGAGGCATAACACTGGAAGGGTTATGCCTCTTTTTATTCAACAAAAGAAATGTATAATTCAAATACGGTTGTGGCGCTAGAAAACATTAGTACACCCTTTATCTCCTTAAATCAAGTTTAAACTCTCAACTTAAGCAAGCTTAACTGTGCTTAAGACAGTAAAACTTAACTGACTTCAATTTTAGTGCCACAACACATTTATTCTCACTGAGTTACAGTCCAGATTTTAATAGGAAAAAACAAACAGTGTCAGACCAACCGTTCTATTTGCTAAAGCTAATACAGGTCTGTATTGATCATCTACAAACATTTCTATCTGCTGGAAAGAGCTCTTTTTACACGGCTAGATTCCATCAGAAAAAAATATAAAAGCTGTAAACCAAACAATTGGAAGTCTTGCTAAATATTACTGAGGCTAGAAGTATATTATTCAGCTATAAGATCAATGAATCGCTGTGGCTGCCGATGCTAGAGGCATTCAGATAATCCTAGCAGGACATTAACACAACACAGACAAGTAGAGTGGAAGGTTTAATAAAAAATAAAAATGTACCTCCACCCTGTGAGAGGGAGAGAGATGATGAGTAACCTCCTCCACTAGAGTAGGAAGCTAGAGCTCCTGATGGGGTACCTGCAAGACAATGGCACACAGATTAGGCCCAAAGACAAAAAGACCTTGGAAATTATTTTATGAACAATAGTTTTTGATTGGAAATGACCCAGATATCTCCCAAAAGATAATAAGACAGTGTTACAAGGGGGAGCATTGTGAGAAACAATATTTTGTTCAATCTTAAATTTCCCCACAAACTCATTTTAACCATTTATGTTGCTTTTAACAGCAAAATAGTTAAAAGTTTAACTTATAGTACCCGTTCTTTCAAAAAAACAAAAAACAAACTCAATGTACAGCAACATAACATAGAAAAGTGTAACTCCCTCTGATTTAGTTTTTTATTTATTTTAATATCGGACAAAGATAACGGGAGTGAATTAACAAAAGAGCGTGCGAGTAAGATGTGTGACAGCGGATAAAAGCACCAGAATGGACATCGTAGAAGATGACAGATCCCCATTTACCCAGTAAAGAATGATCCTTGTTGGTTGACTCTCCGTCTCCTGTTGGTAGGTCGGGTCTGGTGTAATCACGACTCTTATCGTTGTTGTATTTAACGTTGAGGTTGACCAGTTTACTGAAGTCTATCCGCAGAGTGCAGCATGAATTATAGATGTTCTGTCCATCCAACGACTAGAGGAGAGCACAAAGCAAGTGTGAGCGGCATCATTGATCATACCGTCCGCAGGATGAATTCCCATTTTCAGACACAAAAAGCAAAAAAAAAACCCATTTAAATGAGGAATAGCTATATGTTGTGAATAGGAAGGCTGTGTTTATTGAGGCAGGAAAGATTTTTGAAAGTGACAAAAAAGTGGAGATTGTAGAACATTTTAAAGATAAGTTGCATATATATATATATATATATATATATATATATATATATATATATATATATATATATATATATATATATATATATATATATAAAAAAAAAAGAGTAGGATTTCTGCAATGAAGCCTCTTCTCTTGTTACATTATAAAAATGTCCCAAAGACTGGGAATAAAACTTAAAAAAGGCCAATAAAAAGCTTCCAACAATACAATAAATCAACAGATAAACAACATGTAATATATCGTGAGATTTCTATTCCAATAATAGTTTGGCCCATATGGTGCCTTTTACTCTTGTTTAGAGTAAACTACTGGAATACAGCTTTAGCTTGGTCACTATTGTTTGACACTAATAGATGAAGGACCAGAATGGCATTAAAATAAAGTCACAAAAAACTAAATAGTGGCTAAAAACTATTTAAGTTCAGTGATTAACCTGATAAATAAAAACTAAATCTAAATTTTTATCCAGAGACTTTGATGTTCTTCGTCAACCATAAATGGGTAACAATCAGATTATGCAGTAAATAAACCATAAAAGAAAGAAAGTAGCAGCTGATGCTGCTCCGCCTTTACCAGCAATAACTGTGCGTTCTGTTAGCCCAAAGCTAATTGTCCAGTTTCATGAAAAGTGAATAAATAAATTCTTTGTTAACCCCAGCAGTCAATGATTACTCTGGTGTGATGTCATCACAAGATTAAACCAGGTCGCCTGGGAGGCTACTAATAAAAACATTTCATAAAGTAAAGGTTCTCTTAAGATATCTACTGATGCACCCAGAGGAAAATTTGGGCCAAACATCCAAATATCACTGCTGCCATTATGGCCAATAACTGAAATTATTTATATCACATATTTCTCTTCCTTTTCAACACTGTAAAAAACGAGAGTGGACATTGCTTCCCTGCTTCAGTCAGACGCCCCACATCACCGTCACATGACCAAACAAAAACCACATGGCCAACCCCCTCCTCCTGAATTACACCCAGAAAAGACAACAAGATGGAAATAACTATCAGTTTTTAAATGTCGACTCAGTTTTACCTGTTGGCTCTGAAGCCGTTAATGCCGGTATGTCGTGCTTTCCTAAATCTATCCACAGCGGTAACAGTTTATTCTGCTCAACATGATGAATATACCGGAGTACCGACGTATACCAGGTGGCAGCACACAAAAAGGTGCGATTCCATGAATTCTGTTTATTTTGAGTCAGGCCACATAGATTACATTTTTCTTTACCATACCCATATTTGTAATCTTTAAAAGATTTTTTTTTACGTATTTACGTAAAAGGTCAAATAAAAATGAAATGGCACAACAGATTCAGACCTCTAGGAGTTAAAGATCTGCTTTAATTTCCTACCGTCATACTACAGAGTGTTTATTCAGCAGAGATATCATCCAGGTGTTTTCCTACCAGTTTAGCTTGCTGAGCATTGACAGGATCACTGAACTGCAGAAGAGCCTGAAACTGGTTGTTTTTAGTGAAGGTTATAATCTTCATCACAGTCCCAAACTTGCTGAAAATCTGAAAAAGAAGAATACATAAAAATACCATTACACCACAGATTTTTGTTGTTGTTGAAAGACCACATGAAAAAACATTGTTATCGTCGTGAAGATTTTAAGTGGTCAGAGGTTACCTGTTGTAAAACATCCAGCGTTACGGGATAAAACATGTTGTCGATAATAATGCGCAGCACAGGGCTGGGGGGCGGAGCGAGCTCCAACACGCCCTGGTCAGAGGATGGAGAGCTTCCATCCTGGACCGCAGACACCGCCTGCAGGACTGCCTGGGCTCTCTGGGTGGACAAAGAGACAGAAACAGAGATTAGATTGAGAAAAGCTCCATCCGTCAGTGGTTGACTTCATGGAAAAGCTGCGTCTGACGTGAAACCTTAGGCTTATATGTACCTGGTTCAGAGCTGAATCTGTTTTCAGTTCTTTATGGTTAGAGTACTGGATGAAGACAGGAGTATTTCTGACCTAAGGTAGAAAAAACAAAAATACTTTATCATATTTAAGAACAAGATAATGTATAAAGAGGGAAAATAAAATACCAAGTTCTGACCTGTGGTGTTACAGCTGTGTAGTAGTTCACCATAGTGATGGCCGCCTCCTCTGTACCCAACTCTAGAAATGCCTGAAAAAGTACAACAAAATTAAATGTCCAATCTGAGAATGAGAGAAGAATGTTCTAAAGTAAAACCTGTACTGGTGTGTGCTGATGTTAAAGAGCATACCTGATTTTTCCCCTTCAGCATCAGTATGTTGGTAACCTTCCCAAAGGGCAGGCCGAGAGCAATGACCTCCGTCTCCGTCACTTCATTAGGAAGTTTCCGGATGTGGAGCACTCTGGAGGGAGGAGACTCGTCCAGGCGCTGTTTCTTGCTGTCACTGCCGTTTGCTGAGCACACATTCAGAAGCAAACATATCAATTTGTTCACGTTACGGGATTTTCTGATAACCGTTAACCCCATCATTGTGATACATGGACCACATCCCATCCTGGCTAAAATAGCACTGCTGCCCGTAGCAGATCAAGGACTTGTTTCAGCAGCAGCGCTACAGGCGCTTTCTGTTCAAATGAAGGAAGTCGGCAGGTTCGACCGAACTCACCTGTCATGGAGCTGGGGCTGCTACTGTACATGTTGAGCTCATCTGAGCCTCTCTGGAACGACCGGGACAAAAGCAGAAGGTCAAACTTTTACCCTCACACTTGAACACCGGACGAACAGGACAGATAGTACAGTACAGATTAATGGAAAGTGTTATGAATAAGTAACGCAGTTTACCTTCACACCAACTGCAACATCACTGCAAACAGACAAAATGGAAAAAAGTTATTGAAGAAGAAGCTGTGAGGATGTCTCTGCAGCAGAACAGAATAATATTTTGTCTTTTTCAATGCAGATGTTTATCTCTCCTGCAACATACTTTTTTTTAGGCTTAAACACTATTTTTAAGATAGTTTTAGCCTTTTTTTATATATATAAAGTTATTTAAATGTTTTTGTTGCTCTGCTTTTGTTCTAAATGTTTAAAAAATAAACCAGTCAGTGATCATGATTTTTTTTACCCTTTCATTTCATTAAAAAATAGTATCGATAAAATACAGCATTGCTAAGGACTACCATTAAGAGTAGTATTATCGATAAATCCTTAAACTGGATAAAGTGTTTGATTCATAAACATGGACAATCATCTAATTTCTTCATTTTTAGATTTAAAACTACTACTTTATACAGAGTACTTAACAGAAATAAAACAAAACAGAAAAAAGTAACAATGCTTTGTACAGAAAGAAAACCTGAAATAGGTATGGGCCAGGAAAAGTCTGAATGGTTCATTCCAAACAAAAATCTGTAATTTCACTCTGGGATTATTAAAGTATTTCTGATTCTGAAATGGGAGAGGCACAACATTTCAGGTAACAACATTTGGTGCATCAGAACCACAGTTACAGAAAATTCGATCCTGTTTTTTAAAGGTAAATAAGGTTACCGTATTAAAAAGTAACTAAACCTCTCAAAGCAACCTTCGCATTTTTTTAAGTATGTTACCATCACCATGTTTGCAGCTGCTATTTGTGCTTCACTGCTAAACTGTTGTCGTTTTAGGAAATTCAAATCATAATGTAACCATACCTAGAATTTCATTTACTGTGTTTTTTTTTTCATTTCTGTTAATGAAATAACCAGAACCTATTGCTCAAGCTTTGGTTTTTCATAAAAATGTACCAAGTAATTTGTTAGTTGAGCAGTGCAAAATATCAAATAACTGTCACCTCCACATTAATGTGTTCAAAACTGCAATAGCAAAGGACTGCATGAACAAAAAACATTTAGAAGGATATTATATTTGAAGTGCCATGCAGGCAAATCCTGAATGCCAATAATATATTTAGCACATTGGGGGCGGACTGTCGGCATTCAATGCCCACACTTGTTGTGCACTTCTCGTGGCTGTGATGCTAAAGCTCAGAAGGAGTGGTGGAGACGCTGTGATAAAGAATAAAAGAAAATCCAAGGAAAATCTGGATTAACTGCAACTCATATTTATATTTCAATCTTCAGCATTGGAAAAGCATCGACATGTTTTCCTGATATTGTGCAGTCCCGTTAGTACAACTACTCACAAACCAAAAATTCACTGATTAAAACCACAAGGTCTAGATTCCATTTAACACTGCCAATACTTTGCATCCCAATTTTATATTTAGCTATAATATTGCATCTTTTTGGGCCTTAGAGTAAAAAAAAAAAAAATGACATCGGTTAAAATGATTGTTTTTATTTTCCCCGCCCATCTGAAACGTTGCATTTTCTCCACTGCTTCCGTTTCAGGTGTGTCAGAATCTCACCAGACCAGATTTGGTTCCGTGAGCAAACCAAAATAAGGAAACCTGTGGATAGCTGGCTGGATTTCTGGCCCCGGCAGCTGTTTTTATTTAGCCGGCAGTGAGCTTTGTCAGAAACAGACATAAAGCCGTGCATCGGCTACAGTCTCAGCCCTGTGCGGCGGACCGGCCTCAGACAAAGGACCGTTATTTTAGCCGGGATTAAGCTAGCGGCACCAACTGACAGGTGGACGGACTGTTAGCCTGGCTCACAACAAATCGGTTTACTAACAGCTTCTAACGTCGTTAATGCCCCCACGACAGTATCAACTTATAATAAAAGTATTTTACATATAATATTGTAGATAACAACGCAGCTAGCTGCAATTTAAAACGTGAATTACTTCAGCCACATTTTGTTTTTATTATTAACGGCAGCGTTCTCGTACGTTTCCTAGCTTTAGCCTCTGAGCTTAAATGTCACGTCAACCCAATATATCACGTCGTGTCATGAAAGTACGTCTGTATACCGACAGGACACGTCCCACATTGCCTGAGTGGGACTTGCTAGCTGTGTCACATTTTTCGCGAGCTCCAGAACCAAGGTTTTACACGTTAGCTAACACGTAGCGGGCTTCAAACAAAGCCGGGGCCCAGGGGCGTCCTTCCGCTGTCACACACACACACGTGGAGGGTGAAACTAGGAGCATTAGGTCGGTTCATCATGATATTTACCCGTCCATTGCGTTTCTTTGTCCTCGTCAGTCTGATATGCCAGGACGCTTCGTGCAAGCAAAATGGGCGTGCTTCTTCTTCTTGGGACAAACAGTAACCTTAGACGCTTTACCGCCACCTTCCGTTGGGGAGTAGCATTTTTTTGTCTCCCACTTCTTCTTCTTCTTCTTCTTCTTTACATTTTAACGGCAGCTTGCATCCATTATTGTTGCACTACTGGCATCTATTGGATCCTAATGCCTCAATACTATTTAACTGATCAACCACATTCTCAAATTTCAATTCCCTATTAAAACCAAATTCCGTTTTTAATAATCTTCTTTGATTTACACATTTTCTACAACTAATAAAAACATGTCCCATTGTTTCTACATTATCACACCAACTACAAAAACCAGTAAGATGTTTCCCCATCTTAAAAAGAGTTCCATTTAAAAAACTGTGACTGGTTCTTATTCTATTTATTATTATCTTCTCCCTCCTGTTTATTCCTCTAATCCTTACTACATCAACTGTATATTGTATCCTATATAAGTGCCTTCCATTTATTTCATTATCCCACCTAATTTTCCATATCTTCTTGCTTTCTCTCCAACCTATACTTTTGCCTTCAGATTTGGATAACTTTACTGACATATCAATATCTTCTTTTTTAATAGCCTCCTTAGCCACCCTATCTGCTCTTTCATTACTCAAAATACCTACATGAACAGGAGTCCAAAATAATATTACATTTTTATTTTGTTCACATATTCTATGAAGCCATAACTTCTTCTTCTTTGGTGTCTTAAAGCGGATTGCAACCAGTTTGTTGCATTACCGTCTCCTTGAGGCCCAACCCCACGGCTACATAGTAAATTCTATTGAATAACCATCCACCCTCCTCTTCTCCACACCTCAGGACTTCTGTTACTGACGGATTTCCCTGCTTCAGTTCAGTCTTCTGAACAGTTTTACCCTCTTACACCTCCTACACCTAATACGTGCTCCACGGTTTCATCCTCGTGACATGAACCACAATGAACTGTTTGATACTTCCCAATTAAATGCAGAGATTTATTCAGCAGTGTGCCTAATTCTTAACCTGCTAAAAACCTACCTGTTCGCTCCTTCCCATTCCCTTGTGTTTAACCACACATCCTTTTCTTGAATCCTGAACACGTTCCTGTCCTAACGGATGTGCTACGGTAACTTTTCTAGATCTGAACAACCTTCTTAATTAGACTCTTCCCTTCCCCTCATGCCAAACAGATATTGTAGTCCACCTCACCCTTCTGTGCAGCCGGAGCCTCCTTTGCCATCCTATCCGCTCGTTCATTCAGGTACCCATACAAACACGACTTTTCCCCAATATTCACAACCTCACGGTTAACCTGGTAGATTTCATCCAATAAGTCTTCATGAAATATTACAACCCCTGATTTAATAGAAGCCAAAGCTAGAACTAGAATCACTGTATTCCCAGAGGTTGTTCCATCGTATTGTCATCAACACGGCTACAAGCTCCTCTGCATTGTATATGTACCCCATCCATAGTTCTTCTTCCATATGCTACTTAAAACTCAGGGACTGCTGTTGCAGCCCCAGTTTTCACACCCTTAAGATCCTTCGAGTAGTCACTCTGTACAGTATATATTTGTGTATATCTCCATTATAACTCCTGTCTGCATGAATGTAGTAGACTTGAGGTAAATCAGCACATTTGTCCCTTGCTTTATTATGCAGCAGCACCAGATCTGGAAACTGCGTGACCAGGATACATTTGAACAGATCAAGTCAGTTTGACATTTCAGCTGCTACTCCATTACTCTTCTGTTGAAAACTTGATTTATCCTGCCAAATCCTCTCCCAACAGGGTTCCAACACTTTTTTAAATGCATGCTTACTTGTATACCCCTTCTAAATCAACCAATAATTAGACTTTAATCACTTTCTTCTTTACCACAAGGGTATTTCTCCCCTCTCCATCTGGAGGGCACATACCAGTGATACCCTGACTGCTCCCAAGTATAACCTAAGAGCTCTGGGCTGAATGACATCCATGCAACTCTGTCACCACATATTTCTGCGTATCCTTCCATAAAGATGTAACTCAGTGAATGAAAATCCGTCACCAAATTCAATCCTGCCAGGCACCTAATGACATAATAAAATTTAGTATGTTCTGGTGCCACGTTTTTAACAAGTTCTCTCCATGTCAATCTACAAACTGCATTTCCAAAAAGCAAAAGCTGTCAACTCTCTCTAAGAGTATCATAATGTCTAACATCAATGTCTTGTCTAACTTTCTTATTTAAAAACAATGTAGCCTAACTTTTGTCATCCCTGCTGAGAATTTAAAACCCAATCGTTACCCGACTTTTCAACCTTCTTTATGCCCTCTTGCACTTTCCTTCTGAAAACAATGTTCATTCCTTCACCTTTTCCACAAAGAGATCCCTACTGGAACTCTTAAAAAAATATAATTTCTCACTACTGAAAATAAAGTAGGCCTAATTACACTCCCCTATGGCATACCGTTATCAGCTATGTATTAATCCAACAACTCATTTCCTATTTTAGCTTGGACAGTCCTCACTGTGACCTTTACCCAGATTATATTTTCCCTTCAGTCCCCATCCTTCTCAGTTTTTCAGATGACCTCCTTTCCACAATATGTTATACGTGCTTCCTCAACTTCAAAAAATGCTGCAGCAATCACTTTTCTATTTACTTGCTCTCTCCTCATCTAATCCACCAGACACAACACAGGATTTAGCATATTCATGCCACTCCCAAACTCACTCTGAAACTCAGCTAGTATCCCTTTTCTTTTCAGGAAGTTCACGAGTCTCATTGACCATGCGTCCCATTAGCTTGCCTTGCAGCTACATGATGTAAGGATAATGGGTCTATAGCTCCCAGATTTACTGGAATCCTTACCTGGTTTTCTAAGTGGACCTATTACTGCCTCCATCCAGGTCACACCTTATTTAAAAAAGCACAAGGAGTTTTTTGAACCCCCCATACCTCAGGTTCTCCAGCATCATATACTGTAACTCACTTCATCTTTATTTGGGGCTTCATACTAATTTTTAACCTTCTTGTCCTGTAACTTGGACCACATCAGCCATTTTTGTCCATACCAAATATGTCTGAGACATCCTTTCCTCCTTTATCCTAGTCATATTATCCATTAAATGAGAATATACATTCCAATGGGTGTGGGGTAATGCACACGACCCATGTAAAGAGGCCTCAGGTGTGCCCATGAACCAGTGTATGTTCTGATGACACTCCTATGACAGATTGAATGTACCTTAGGAAAATAATAATTCAGACAAGTGTTTAATATACATTTCATCAAACCACACATTTCTGCATTCATTTTATTTATTGGTCCAGATCAATATTGCTGTTCTAAATGTCATGTTTCTATCAGCTGCAAATGCAAAGTAAGACATGATAAGAAATTCCTTTATTGTCCCACAACGTGGACATTTGGGTGTGACAGTGGCAAAAGCAAATAGCATTACACACTGGAATCAGTAATGAAAAAGCAAGCCAATCTAATGTTAGTTCTAAAGCAGCAGAGAACAAACTTATCAGAAAGGCGAAAATAAAAACAAAAATAAAACAAGAGTAAGTATTGCACAATTATTGATAATATGGCATGTTCAGATAAAAATGAAATATTCACGTTAATCAGATGAAATAGAGAAAATCATAATGAATACCAGAAATAACAGCCTAAAAACATCAGTCAGTGTAATTATTCAATATGTTTCAATTAGTGACTTGAGTTACTGAAATAAATGAACTTTTCAATAATGTTCTAATTTATTGAACGTTACTGTAGATCTCAGAAAGCAGCAGACTTGGGGAATCTCCTGATAGGTTGACTTAAGACATTTGAATTACTTGAAGACACACCCGTGGATGCGTTCTTAAAGGTAGCACCTCAAACACACTGTTAACATAACGCTTTTCTCTCGCTACGTCACTAGAAGTTAAATAGAAATCAGCTGAGGGGATTTTGAACTTCTCTGCTCTATACTTGGGTACAAATTTCAACATGGCTGAAGGAGCCATTTGAACGTCTTTTGATTAAACATGTGCTCCACAACATAAGAGACATTGTGGCGACATTGGCTAATACTGGTAAAACAGATTATTTACAAAGAAACAAGTCATGTGCTGACCTGGGCTGAAAGGACACTTAGAAATGAAGAAGAACTTTTTCCAAAATCAACATAAAAATCCAGATTCCAGCTTTGGAACAGGGACAAATACCTCAATTTCTTTTGGAGAAATGTACTAGGCTCCTATTTAGAATGAAACTAAGATATGGTATGACATTTATGCCTTTCTTTATGTTTAGAAGAGGCAGGAGGATACTTGCAAGCCTGATACGCTGACTTTCTGTAAAAAGTACCCATTTAAAAAAAAAAAAAATCAATTTGGACGGGTTCTGATTTACTTTGACACCGTTTTGTAGAGCAGTTTGTTAAAACTAAAACTTAGAAATACCTGATCTCAACACTTAAAAGGTTTGTCATGGTTTATAATCCCTTTAGCAGACAGGACTAACTGGCACACCCCTGTTAGGTGCATGAGGTGTGGTCCTGGTGACCATCTGGATGCAGTCGATGATGGGACAGACACTGAGGCAAAGAGTGCAGCCTGTGCAGCTGTCCATCACAACAGGAAGGTGGGTCTCCGGGTCAAACTGTATCGCCTGGGCAGACGTGCAGAAATCACGTTAGAGTCTCTCCAACAAATAAAAACTGATAATGTAGCAGAACTCTAATAGTATATATCTTCTTTGAAAGCCAAGAAAAGGCAGTTGCCTGTTTAGTATCTGGCAGACTTACCTGGTATCCCGAGTCATTGCAAGTCATGTAACATTTACCACAGTTGATGCACATATCTTCATCTATCAGAGCCTGGACCTGAAATGACAAATATGTATTGCCTCAAGTCCTATTTATTTAGGATAAATGACTCACTAGTTTGTGTTTTAATTACGTCAAGCTCCAGTTTATGAATACAACTTGCGTACCTGCTCCATGTTGTTGAGTTCTCCGTATGCTCCGATGTACTGCAGCGCTCTGGCTATCACGTCCTACAAAAACAGAAAACTCTCTCAAACAAACCAAGGCTTAATCGATCATTCTGAGTCCCGCGTGGGAAAATGTCCCCCACCTTAACAGCAGGGACTGGTTTTTTGGGCTGGTTGACGCGGGTGGTTTCTGGCACATGTGGTTCACCAGTTTCTCTGATTTGTTTTTTGTACTTTGCAATGGCTTCGGTCCTCTGTTGCAAGTAGGGACCAAAGCTAGGCAGGCTCTACAAACACAGATAAATAAAAAAATAAACGGTGTTACGAAAAACTGGAGTCTAATAACTCTCGTTATTTTCAGTATTAATGATACATAAACGGCAAAAGATCTGATGGCTTTGCATCTACAAACAAAACAGCCAATCCTTTATAGATAATTATATTATTAAGGTATAAAGTGTAGTAAGATTATGCTGCTTCACCTTTCCGACCAGGTCTCCCAGTTTGAAAACGGGTTTTCCTTTCTGATGTTTTTCAGTTGGAGGGGACTGACCCTCCCAGTCCTTTAGCTCCAGGCTCTTCAGGTACAACAAGGCTTTCAGACCTAAACACACACTTATGCTAAACATGATGCTGGACTCACACAATCTAAAGCAACCTAACGATCATAAAGCGGTTCAAAATGAAATGGGATTACATACCAAGACAGTAATCCTCGATCAGTGTGAAATCCTGGTTCTGAATTGCGCTACACACCTGTTAGGCAGACAGAACAGGAGAGACGTTTGCGTATTAAAAACAGATTCTTTTATCTACAAAAAAGACCTTTCTAATGGGAATGCGTCGAATGAATCTGTGACCATTTAATGCCAACACAGCAGAATGAAGGGCCTTCATAAGCAGACAGATTTGACAGCTCCATTATTGTACCTTACCGTGATGAGTAAAACACACTGATTATGGGAGGAAAATTGACACTCCTAGCTGCTTCCTTCAACACTGACTATATTCCACACAACTACTGCATACCAATATGAATGATGGTGACACTATTGTTGGGAGAAATAGTAGCGCTATCTGTTAGCATCAGAGTAAAAATGCTGCAACTATGTTATCTCTGCTATTTTGTCGATGTGAGAAGTTACAATGTAAACAATAATCGTGTGGACGACTTTCGACATTAGGAGAAAAACTATTAAGAGTAATTTTGTTATTACTTGTAAGACTGAGGCTCCAGCATGGAGAAACTGGAGTCCGCTCTCTGCTGAGTCGATACCCCCGGTGGCCAGGATGGGAAAACCAGGGATTGCCTTGGCGATGGCCGACACGGCTTTCAGAGCGATGGGTCTGATGGCGTTACCTGCACACAGCACAGTTTAGAAAAGTAAATTATCCATTCAGACTGAGTCACTTTATACTTTTTCAATATTCTACTCTGTTACTGCAAAATAAAGACAACAAAAAAAAGATGTTTCTCATGCACGTATGCAAGAAGACCAATTCATTCCTAGGTATTTTAAAAACGCTCCATTGAATAAACATTGCATTCATTTGTTAATACTATGATCCACTATTTACTAATTAAAATATGTAAGTAACGTTCAATTTTACCATTGAATATGCTTACTAGCATCATCTCTTTCATGTTAACCTTTAGTTTATCACATTTTAAAAACAGGAGTTCATGAATATTCTTTCCAACCAAATGTTTCATGATTCAAAGCCGTGTACCTTTGGCCTACATTGTGTAATAATAAATTGTATCACATTGTTCTGTACTTTTTTTTAGAGGGTGGACGAGATATTTACCAGACACTCCTCCATATGTGGTACGTTTGCTTGCACCAACACTTGGCCAGGGAGAGCCATCCGCCTTCAGACCCATCAGACCGGAGACAGTGTTGGTGGCCGTCACTCCATCCGCCCCACCTACAAGACACGTGCAAGAAGAAACCCATTTCTGCTAGTTGTCCATCAGTAAAGTTACAGTTACTGGACAGCTAAAAAGAGGAGTGAGAAAAGTTGTGGCGAAAAGCCCCCACCTTCATGTGCAGCTTTGGCAATGTCAACGATATTGGTGACATTCGGTGTAAGTTTGGCAAAGAAAGGAATGGAAACTGCAGCACGCACCCACCGACAAATGTTTCGCACCAACACTGGATCCTGACAACACAACAAAGAGTCAGAAAATTACAAACAATAAATAAATTATAATTACAATATTTAAAAAAAGAAAATTACAAATACCAAAGTAGTTATTAGTTCTTTGTTTGAGAAACTGAACATCTAAATAACAATAATAATACTTCATGCATACCTGTCCACAGGCCAGTCCCATGCCCCTTTCTCCCATCCCATGAGGACACGACAGGTTGAGCTCCAATGCATCTGCTCCTGACTCCTAAACACACATATGCTTTAATCGTTTCCTTCTATTAGCGATGCCGCCATCAAAACACTGATCCCACCCTGTGAATGTGTAGATCAAATCATCAAACTGTGGACTGTCTCACCTCAGCCATCTTGGCAATAACTGTCCAGTCCTCCTTGTTGTAGCTGCACATTATGCTAGAGATCACAATCTGACAGAAAGACATGCAAATGCTCAATTTAAAACAAAACACATCTACACATAGGTTTGGAAACACAGAACCCACAAATATTCCCATTTTATCATCATTCCAATATCTGTATGTCTTACTGAGCAGTGTGAAGTGATCATCTTTCTGATACAGAGCATAAAGTAATATCGGAAATAAAATCTGTTGTTAAAATTAAACGTTGTTCAATAACAGCCTGAGATGGCTTAATATTAGCTTATGTTATTACAGAAAATGCATGGAGGAAAAGAAAAGCAAGACTTATCCTTTACATTGTTAGGGAAGTCCTTCTTCAGCTCAGTGACGGACCGACACCAATACGCTGCTGTTTTCTCACTGATGAGTTCAATGTTGAGGAAGGAGCCCATACCAGGTCCATACACAGGACCTGAGGTGGTACCCCGCACAATACGCGGGGACACGTTGGTCACCAGGTCCTACAGTAACACATTTTTACAGCCCAATCAGGTGGTTGCCCAGATATGAGTAAAGTTCTTGTCACTAGGTGACTATGAACTGAGTAAATGCCTAGAAGAAATCAATGCATAGATGTGGCAAAACTTTCTTCAATTGAATAAAAACAAAACTGAAGTAATAATTTTTGTACCAATAGAGAAGTGGTTACAGCTTCAGCTAGGAACCACTGATCAGGCCCGAAATCTGGGAGTAGTGATGGACTCAGACCTGAATCTCCAAAAGCATCTAAAGACAATTACAAGGTCAGTCTTCTATCACCTGAAGAACATTTCCAGGACTAAAGGACTAATGGCTCAGAAGGATCTAGAAAAACTAATCAATGCGTTTATTTTTAGTCGACTAGATTACTGCAATGGTTTTTTTCACAGGTCTGCCTAAAAAGTGGATCAGACAGCTGCAGCTGATCCAGAACGCTGCTGCCTGTGTCCTCACCAAGACTAAGAAAGTAGAGCACATCACCCCAGTTCTAAAGTCCTTACACTGGCTCCCTGTATCTCAGAGAATAGACTTTAAAATACTTCTGTTAGTCTATAAATCCCTGAATGGCTTAGCACATAAATACATCACAGACTTGTTATCAGTGCATCAACCCTCCAGACCACTAAGGTCTTCTGGCTCCAGCCTGCTCTGCAGAACCAGAACCAGAACTAAACACGGAGAAGCAGCATTTAGTTCCTATGCTCCACTTATCTGGAACAAACTCCCAGAAAACTGTAAAAGTGCTGAAAGCCTGAGTTCCTTTAAATCAAGATTAAAAACACATTTGTTTAGGATTGCCTTTGACTGTTCTAGTTAAACTGTTTTACTGAAACATCATTAGTTCAACTTTGTATTCCAACTGTTTTTAATGTTTGCTCTTAGTTTCTATTTTCCCATGTTCTATTTTGTTTCTACATTTTATTCTTACTTGCTTTTCTCTGTTTTTTCACTATAGTTTAGTCATGTAAAGCACTTTGCATTGTCTCTCTAATGAAATGTGCTATACTAATAAATTTGCCTTGCCTCTCTAAGAGGACTCTGAGAATATTTGTGAATACAGAAAAATTGGCCATAATTGAACTGCACACCTTCCAATCAATCAGATATCCCTTGAGAAATAGGCCAAAAGTTTGCTGATGCCTACAAACAGCAGTTTATTTCTCTACAAGCTTGCCTTATCCATGAATGTAAATATTTTTAGCCCCCGAGTGAAGTAAAGAATATTCATGGTAAATTCAAACTTCTTGTTTTTGGAAATTCTTGATGCTATTTTCTTACCCTTTAACCCTAAAAAAGAACAGTTAAAATGTATGATAAAAAGGCTAAAACCAACATGGCATTCGTGCTTATGATGAAAGTACATAACCTTTTGACCTGATTTTACCACAGAGGCTTCTGTAAAACATTTCTCTGCACTGGTTTGCAGTGAAAGCTGCTTTTCTCTGTGCCGTACCTTATCCAGTCCAAAGGTTTTGGTCAGAGCAAAGCCCCATCCCTGCTCAAAAGCTCGTCTGATCATGGCTGTGGTGGTGGTGGGAGGAGCAGAGGCCAGGCCGAACGGGTTGGGAAACTTCAGGCCGCAGACCTCCACACTGATGTCCACCTGATCTATCGCACTGTAGAACAATGGTAGCTTTGGGACGGCATCCACTGAATGTCCATACAGAGACTGGAAAAATAACAGAAGAACTATTACATTAAATCAGCCTGCACAAACCAGCAGTGCTTTTCTACAGCAGCCAGCATTATCATATCTGTTCAATTTGTCTAAAATAAGTCAAGCAATTCTCAAGTGTAAATAGAAGGGAGCATCCTTCAGTAAATCTCTCGAATCAAAGAAACCAAAGGTATGGCACAACGTTAAGGTTGTCTATACAGCTAAAGCAACGTGTGGACACATTTGATCCAGATTGGTTCAGGAATCAGTGAGAGATGTGGGGGACAGATTTACCTGCATGTATCTGTGCATGTGCCACGAAGCCTGTTTGCCATCATTCACCGACTCCACTGTGGTGTTTGCCAAACCAGCAACGTCTCCCCCTGCAAACACCCAGGGCTCGCTGGTCTGCATGGTTTCCGTGTTCACCTCCGGAGTGCCCCACCGGCTCAGCTTCAAAGGAGCCATGGCTTTAGTCACTACAAAGACAGACAAAGGTACATCAGAAAAGGTGAGATTTAGATATTTTTCTAGGTAACATTGCACATCAAAAGTCTTCTATCAAGTGCATTTTTGTCACAAACCTTAAATAATTACATCTTTGATTACTACCAATGTTAAAAAAGTAAATTCTTTTTAATGTTTATGTTTTATTTGGAATTACCATAACATAAAAAGGACATGATGCTTTATAGATAGCTTACCTTGTGGGTCACTCAGCATGGATCCAAAGGCACTAATAATGTAATCAGCCTTCAGCCTGATAATTTGATCCTCATCCTCCAGCCAATCACCGCTCTCGGTCTGCTCGGTGCGACAGAACTGCAGGCCGGCGATCTTCCCATTCTTCACGACGACCTCTCGCGGAGACAGGAAGGGCAGGAACTCACACTTTTCCTCTTTAGCCAGCTCCATCTGGCAAAGCAGAAACAACACATGTAATGAGTAAATTCTCCGTTTTTAAATCGTTGCGTCTGCTCATCTGTCTGAGCCCCGGTCATACCTCCTCGGGGACGGCTCTGATGTTGGTGAATCCTTTCCTGAAGCAGACGAAGACTCTCCTGGCTCCGCAGCGGAGAGCCGAGGTGGCGCAGTCGAAGGCAGTGTCGCCGGCCCCCAAAACAATCACCACTCCCTTTAACTCCGGGAGGGCAGAGCGACACTGACACATGCCTACACAGCATCCCATAAACACAGCGTTATTTCCCCCCTGATCAGTGGCATTTAATGATAAACCTAGCCAAACTAAACTGTACTCATTCCCCTTGAACCTTTTCAAAATGTGCCCATGTTATGAGGACAAACATGGAGGTATGTTATTAGTATTTTCTGAGAAAGACATGGTGTGAAACACAAAGCACTGCATTCTTCTGAAGTGGAAAGAAAACTGCATAGTTTTCGCTTTTTTAAAAAGAAAAATCTTCTAAATCGAATCAAACGCAACTAATTGGTTTCAGAGTAATAAAGTGTGTGTAATTTTGTCTCAGTATGAAAACAGCTGTTCCTTAAAGCCTTATGGGAGAATATTATTGGTCAATCGGGGCAATAAAACTGATTGAAAATATGTGACAAAATGTGAAATGCAAAAAAAATTAAATGGGAGTGAATACTTTTCACGTACACTATAAAGAAAAAAACAACACACTTGATTTGAAAGTTTTGTTGCCAACATTGTACATGTGACAAACTCCTTACGCAATTAAGATTTAAATTACTTGTCATTATTCAGTATTGGTGAAATTTACAGCTTGAATTCTGGGTGTTTAATTTCTGAAACCAATAAGTTGTGACTTGCTTTGAATTGTACATAGCTACTGTAGGTGGCCAGCATTTTTACGTAAGCCGCATAATTATTTTTAAAAAAGAGAAACAAACAGGAAATGACATCATATTATGTCTTTTCAAATGTTCCCTTTAAGTAAGCAAGTAGCCGGACCATACAGCTCGACCTCACAGTACCTTTCTTGCTGGCAGAAGCCACCATAGGCAGAAAGTCTTTGGAAGTGAAAAAGCCTTGGTCCATAGTTAAGCCCTGGAAGATCTTAGCCCTGTTAGCCTGAGGGAGACCTGGAGCAGTGCACACATACACAGACATTTACAAACCTCATGGTTATAATGTGAATCCTGAGTGGACCGAACTCACCAATCCCAATGAAGACAGCCTTAAAGCCCTCCTCATTCAGGGATGAAAGGCTCATTCCATCAACACCTAAACCTTTCTCACAAACCACCTGCGTAGAACACAGCAAACACGGACATTTTAATACAAGTGTGTAGATGTCACAACTCCTGAATAATTATGACGATTAAAGTACGTCATGAGATGCCAAAGGTAATACCTTCACTCCTAGGTCCTTCATCAAATCAACTTCGAACTGGACAACTTCATACGGGAGCCTGAACTGAGGGATCTCTGATGTGCTGCGCCAACAAGAACAGACACATTTAGCTCTTAGGGTTTCCTTGTTTTCATCGGTACTTTTCTGACACTGTCCAACACAACACACACTTTACACGAGACAACAACATGTCATTTTTACAGTTAACAAACAGTGTGGCATGCCTTTTTATATAGCTTCCCTTCTTCAATACTTTATAGAAGCACCTTTTGCTGCAACTAGAGCTGCAAGCCCTTTTGGGTCATTTTTATCAATTTTTCTTAAAAATATCTGAGTCAGGTTATATTAGTCTGACACATTTGAAATGAATAAGCTTTGATCTAAGGCATTCTGTTGTCTGTCTATATGTATGTTTATGGTCATTTTTCTGCTGGAAAGTGAACCTCCACCCCAGTGTCAGGTTATTATCAGTGTTTTACAGGTTTTCTTTAAAGACTACCCTGTTTTCTACTACGGGCATCTTTCTATAAACTCTGACCAGCTTCCCT
This sequence comes from Fundulus heteroclitus, assembly GCF_011125445.2. Lineage (NCBI taxonomy): Eukaryota > Metazoa > Chordata > Actinopteri > Cyprinodontiformes > Fundulidae > Fundulus > Fundulus heteroclitus. The sequence continues at coordinate 401,615 of NW_023397406.1, read as the reverse complement.
ATTCCTCCTGAGAGAAATCCTCCCCACAGCAGGATATTTTGTAGTCTTGCCAAGAGGCTCAGTTTGGATCTCATCTGACCAGAATACTTTCTTCCATTTGCCAGCTGTGTCTTCTATGTGGCTTGTGGCAGAATGTAAATGTAACGTCTTTCTTCTTGCCACTTTTTTACCCTAAATTAAAGACTTGTGGGTTACCTGTCTAACAGTTGTCCTAGCAACAGCTTCTCCCACCTGTAGGTCTCTGCAGCTCCTACAGCTGTAATGCACATCTTTGGTGCTTCTCGGATTATTGTTCTCGTTGCTCTGGCTGTTAGTTTTGGTAGATGGCAATGAAAAGTTGCCATTCGGGTGACTTCTGATGACAGTTCATTGCACTGGATTTTTAGAGATGTCAGAGTAAAGGGGATTTAATACTAATGTACACCACACTTTCCAGATTTCTTTCAATAAAAAATGTTTAAAACAACCCCTTTGGCTGAGAGCTATGGTTGTAGTTTAAAACTGAAACAGTTTCTGAGGATCAGTTGTGTAGCAAAAATGGATCTAAAAATAAGTAAAATGTTCTTAAAGTTAGTGTGTTTGTCCTTGATTTGAGCAGGTAAATAAAATTATCTGCCAGTGGGATGAGTATTTTGACCCCTAAAATAAGATAATTAGACATCCTGGACTTGAAATAAGATGATGGAGATGAGTTGTTCCTATTTTAAGTGCAAAAATCTTATTCCATTGGCAAATCATCTTATTAACCTGCTCAAATCAAGGACAAATGCACTAATTTTAAGAACATTTTACTTATTTTTAGGTTTGTTTTTGCAGTTAATGGATCACCACTATTTATTTAATTCAATGGGATTGTGTTTTGCTGTTCATTTTATATTGTTGAGTCTTACTAAGTTATGTTTTTAACTCTGTTATGTGTTTACATTTTAAACCTATCCATGTAACCAAAAGCCTAACCTATAAGCAAAGATGTTGCAAATCAGCTAAGACGTCAAAAAGTGCTCCGCTTTTGTTGACGTCAAACACCTGTTTTTATAGAAATACACTCATGATGAATGATATGAAGCAAAACCTTTTTGGTGTGAACTTTCCTATGATTTCAGCAATGCCACCCAGTATAAATAAATAAAAGCCCCTTTTACCAGTAGATGCCCGCTAAGTCGGTAATGTTTTAATACCTCAGTCCTCCGATGTACTTCTGCTTTTCAAATATCGTGATATTATCATAGCCCAGGCGGGCCAGGAAAGAAGCACAACTGATTGATGCTGGGCCGCAGCCAATCAGAGCAATGGGAGCGTGGTAGGACTCTGGCATCTCATTGGCTGGTGGGAGCTCTGGGTTCCTGATTTGAGGGATGCCCATTTTGCTGAACACCTGTGAAGAGATGCAAAGAAGCCTGCATTAGCACCATTACTTCCTGCTTGCCAATATAACTGTAGACTATGAAGTAATTGGACAGAGCAAGAAGAAGGACTTTGAGCTTCGGTAATGTAGAATACAATAAGGAAAAAAAAGAACTGGTTAAGAACTAAAATGTTGGCGACCGCTGTGTGGTCATCACAGCAGCTGAGTGTTAGTGTGACTCCTGAGCAGCGGACATTTATACCTCGGTAGCAAACTGCTGCAATCCTCCGATGTTAATGGGTCCTTCTTCAGAGGCGTACAGGTTGCAGCCCCCGACACACAGCTCTGATGTGGGACAGACCATCCCGCAGGTCAGCCCCAGAGGGTTGTCAGAGAGGATGGCCCGCGCCGCCCCATAGTAGTTCTGTTACACAGACGCACGGACCCCTTTAGCACTCTTTTTACCTCGTTCCCTGTCTTTATATATGACGAGAGAAGAATCTTGTAGTGTTCAATGGTGAGACAGTGCTTGTTTTGATATGATACCTTGTTTGCAATGCTTGTGATAAATGACTTGATGTCAATGTTTGTTGGGCAGCTCTTCTGACAAGGAGCATCAGCACATTTTAGGCACCTAAGAACAGATCGTGGTTCATGTTCTTATACTCATCAAGTTAAGCACACATGTCACGGCATATAGAGAACCAAGAACAGTTATCAAAAAAAAAATGTATTTAGATGCATTAATACTTAAATGTTTTTAAGGGTATCATGCAAATTCAAAAATATTCAACAAATACAAAGTATGCTACAATCCACCACATCATCACCATTAGCTTTAATTAGTATGTTTAATTGTAAAAGGGAAACAAAATAGACATATTTTAAGAAACTGTTAACCAATCAGTTATTAAACTTTGAGAGACAAGACTTTTAGTACCTTCTGATATTCTTGTGAACTAAATTCAAAGTATTTTTTTAACATGCAAATAACTATGAACATAAGCAAACAGTAGCAAGAAAATCTAAAATAAAATGATAAAAATTATATAGTAATAAGGATATTTTTAACCATGTTATGAAGAATGTAAGTCTATCTGAATAATGCAGTAAATTCATTGGAAAATGAGCCAAAAAGCTCATGTCCAGCATGAAGAACATTTACTTTACTGATTTTGTTTAGGCTGTAATAACGATATAACGCATGTTTAGTTCTTTGAGTTATGAATTAGCCTGAGACAGCTGAATTCTTACTGCAAAGGCAAAAAGAAATGTACTGTTTTTAGCATGAAGAGTTACATGTTCCAAGGTAATTATTTACTTGAAACATGCAGGGACTGTACCATGCAATAATTACAATCTGCCTGTACAAGCAAAACCATTTTTTCTGTATTAGCACCAATCGTTGTTACATATGAAGGCCAAACTCTCCAATTCAGGATTGTAAGGTTTATTTTTGTTTCTAGTATAGTAGCATACTGTATAATAATTTAATTAAGAAAACTTAATACTGTTTCTTTTTACCGCAGTGCTTCCCGGAGAGCTCCTCTCTCGCTCAGCGTCGTGTGCTTGATGTCATCAAAGTTGTTCTCTAACTTAATACAAGACTGACAACAATAAGAGAAGATGAGTAAAGTGCCCACATCACTAAAACACCGTCAGTGTCAGTCGGGCATGCTTCTTACATCGCAGCTCTTCTCAGGGTTTCTCTTCCAGTGTTTCTTCTCTTTCTTTTTGCTGGCAGTGGAAACGATCTGAGCATGGCTCTTCACTCTGGGATTCAGAGCCAGGATGCTCTGAAAAGAAGGACATTTGCCAACATGTCAAAAAGTAAAATTTCAATTATTCTAGAGTCTAACAGATTAGTCAGTTATTTACTTTTACCTATTTGTGTAGTGAAGGCTCATTATACTTGTGTTTATATTACAATGCCAAAATATGGGATTTGATCAGAAAATACAGTTGGTGTTCAATAAATTAGAACGTCATAGAAACGTTTATTAATTAAAATAAGTAAATTTAATAAATCAAACACGTAATATTGATTAATTACACACACACTGACATTTTTAAGCTTTCACATTTATTTATAGTGATTTTCTACTAAAAGCTAATAAAAACATTTAATATTGAAATATAACATCAGACCAATGGAAAAAATAAATTTTTAATAGAGAAAAGTGTTTAATAACTGCATAAAGCTTGTTATTTTTAAAAGGTACCTTTAATATGACAAATGAACCTCATTGGAATACATCTAATTTACTGCATATGACCACGTTTTTACTCCAGTAAAATAAATGATTGTCATGTTGTGACTGGGGTGGTTTGTATTACCTATCCCACAAAGTGAGCAGAGCGCTCATTGACTTATATCCTGCTTGTTTATTTTCCTCAAAGAGAAATGGGGGATAGTATAATCTTTTCTTGCCACTTTTGAATCATCCTTTAGTGAATCTAGGTTGTCGTTTGTTGTTTACAATTCAAAACCTAATTTAAAACCCGTAAAGGAGTACAATAATATTTACTTAACTGGGAGACGGCCTTACTTTAAATAAGCCTGAATGTAAAGCACATGGTGATCTGCTGGTAAAAGACTACAAAACATTCTTGGAAGGGAGACCCATTGACTGGCTGGGTTACATGTGATATCTGAGCTGCAAGGTCGCTGTGCCGAAGGGAAGCGACCTGTTGTTCTTTTCAATGTATATTAACAGAAATGAACATTTGAACTTTTGCTCCTGCATACAATAATCAGCTTTCTGCCTGTAAAGACTCCTCGTGCGTTTGTTTTTCTAAACGCTGGTGTAACCTAATGCATGCTCCACTCAGTGGCCCAAGCTGAAGCCTGAGCCGGTTTCCTCCGGTCAATATCATCGCAGCATTACCAAGAAGTTCTTCACTATTTGCTTTACGCTTAAAATCTGTGCAAATGCAGACTTTTAACGTTCACTGATGTTGTTCCACTGACTCCTGCTCACATCTGTGCACAAGTTAGTGCTGATCCCCCAGCTCACGTGCACACTCAACTCTCCAGCCCCTCAGCACGTGCTACTTCCCTACGATTTCTACATGAATCACATGGCTTGTTAGGTGACTCATTCACTAATCTTACACTGTTTGTGGCGTGTCCTGCTGCTAAACGTGGTAGTGCCAGAGCACAGTACCGGCTGAGGACAGGAGAAGACGTTTTTTTAACGACTGGCCTAAATTAAATCTATGAATAAAAACACGAAAAATAATACTTCTGCTATTTATTCATGTTAAGGTTGTCAAAACGGTGTTAATCGCAACTAAAGAAGCAAAATAAATACAACATTCCTTCGGTTTCTTTGACTGCACAGTTTATGGTGTAGTGTTTGTGTGAACACCACAGTCACCGGTGTCATTAATTCAGCTTCAGTATTTTCATACATGAGTATATAAACACTCAGGTGGAATCTCAGGTTTCCAGATTAGCTGCAAAACTCTCCTTTTTTTCTAACGTGTCCTGTCTGGCAGTGTAGCACTAAGAACTGCTGTCTTAATGCCAAAGAGAGCCCAAACGATTTCCTTCCACTGGTGGAGCATTACTACTTTTGCTGTAGAGCCCCGCTTCATACTGGATATTATTTTGGTATTATTTCAAATTTACTGGACACGGAAACAGAAAAATAAAAGAGGAAATAAAAAAAGAAAGAGAAAAGGGTGAGGCAAAATGTTAAATGGGAGAAAAGGTGACAAAAATAGATCAGAGGAAAAAAGGAGAGTGCAAGAGTTTTGGATAACTAGATTTTCATAAATGTGATGGATAAAATAGAGCAAGGCAAAATTTGAAATACCTCCAACTTTCACATTCAAACTTTGGGTTCCTTTATTTTCATGTGATAACATCATTACAGTTGTCTTTTCTTGGTTTGAGTACTGCTGCTCCCACTTTAATCCTTTAAATCGATGGATTTAGAGGATGGGAAGACTGGGAGTGGTGTTAATAGCAAATGAAAAACAGTACAAGTACAAACCCAGAAAAGAAGGTATTTTTTTTTATTGGTGAAGTGATTTCATAGGAAGAGTTAAGAACTTATTCTGCTCTGTTAACATGCAAAATAACTCCCTGTTGAGGTCTGTTATCTTTGCACTTACAAGGAATTTGACGTGGTGTTGATGGTGCAGACAAAATAGATATATATACAATAAAAATTAGTAAGTCTTACAACTTTTGTCTATTCACTGCTCCAGAGATATGGAGAATACAGGAAATTATTGTCATATGTAGAACACGGCCAGAACTTTTGGACCAATCAGTGTCTTTTGAAAGTTACTCAAAACATCTGGGCTGAAAACTGCTTTTAACTTTTGAGAAAGACTGTACGCTCGGCTCCTTGTGATGTTACCCAGTTTTTTAACGCCATGCTTTCCCACTTTTTTGTGAGACATTCAAAGATGAACTGAGCTGAGAAGCAGAAAGTAGGAGACCAAAGAAGACAGGGAGACACAGAGGACCAGGTAACAGACCTGAACATAGTACATGTGCATCTGAACAGTTTTAGTTTTAGCCCGCTCCTGTCCAAATACTTATGACTGTATCCCCAACCAAATTATAGTGCACCATGTAATACACCAGGAACATTAAGTAACTTTGGTATATTGTAGAATACATCCAATAAACATAAAAGATTTTGATTCTTAATAAGAAAAAAAAGATGACAAAGTAAGCCTTTCATGAATTCTTGAACAGAAAAGGTTCAGAGTAAATATGAAAAAATGAAGGAACGTTAAGTAAACCACAGTAAAGCCACTACAGTGTATGTCTAATACAAAAAATGCTAAACCAGCCTGAATCTTTTCACAAAAGGAAATGATTCACTAAATAAATAAATTAGCAGAGAGTTTCACGGTAGACCCAAAGTTGCTTCTTGCCCGCCACAGATAACAGCCACAGTGCAGACGGAGGGGCTGGCTGCCGGGTCAGAGAGCACAATGGGTCAGAGACTGATCACCCACTTAATGTCAGCGATCCTGCATCATGGCCGACTAACATGACCAACTCTGATCGAGTGAACCTTGTACGTGTAATTACAAAATGGATGCCTTTCTCAGGGAGTGCAAAGGAAATTCCCAAAATATTTTGGGATTTTCCTTTGCACTCTCTGAGAAAGGCATCCATTTTGTCGTCCCCTGACAATAAGCAGCAGCTTATAAAATGCTTTATTTCGCCTAACATGTTAGCAGTTCTGTTACAAAATTAAGAAAAGGTAAACTAAACTACACAGAACATTTCCTGCGTAGGATACAGAAAGCTTTGTCAGCGAATTCCAGAGCATGAAAGAAAAAAGTGCACACAGACATTGTGCATATGGTGAGGGGGGCAAAAAGACGGTGCGCTCCGGACCCTGGCAAAGCTGTCAGCTGGCCTGAGTATACAGAGAAAGCCCTCTGATCTACTAAATTCATAATGCACACTGTATGCCTTACATATTTGATCATATAGAAAGTATAAATATTGTACTGATTTTAATAACAATGCAAACAAAGAGTGGATGCAGCAGATTACCTCGATGTCTGGAAGATCTTTACTCAACCCGACGTGTCTGTTCATCTTCAGAAATAAGAGCTTTACTTTCTAGATGCAAATCTGGAGAAGATCCTGGGTTTTTAGCCGTGGATTAGACGTCCGAAGCACTGTCCGGGACGGCCAAGCTCACAGGAGGTATTCTCTGAAAAGAGGTCGTGTATTTGACCAACCCACTCACTTCCCCACAGGGAGCTTAGATTACAGTCTGACGTCTCAGAGGTGCCAAGGTTGCTTATTGGATAAGGCGGGAAAACAATCATCAAATGGTGATGTTATCACTTTCTGAGCTTCAAAGTTCAGCAGAGTCAGGGAAAAAAAGCAAGTTTCCGGGTACAACGCACTTGGGCACTGCACAAGTCAAACAAGTAAACATCTGTTGCAGGCTCCTCCTCTGAAGGGGAGTGGAGCTCTGGCTGAACGTTTTCTACTTTCACATTCAATGAGGAAGTCTGGACTTAACCCATTCCTGATACGTCTGCACTTACACCCATCCACGGTTCAGTCCTGCTCGTCATTGCGGGGTCACGTGGGGTCATGGCCCATAGACGAGAGGCGGGTTACACCCTGAAACCACAAATACACAGAAAGAGTGAAGGAGCAGGACCTTCTTGATGCAAGGCAACAGAGCTAACCACTGTGTCACCATGCAGCCCCTCCAACACGTACAATGCCTTTGGTAAAGTATTCCCACCCAAAGTCAAAAGTCAGTCCTCAAGAACCAGTGTCCAGTATGTTTTATATGTTACCCCGATCCAACACACCAGAATCTTAAATAAGTGTTCACTAGCAGGCCTCTGCAGAGTTAGGCGTCATGTTAAACAGTTCATTCGGCCATTTGAATCAGCTGTGTTGGAGCAAGGACGCATCTAAGACCTGCAGAGGTGTCCCGAGGACACCAGTCCTCAGGGCCTGGTGTCCTTGGGACACCTCTGCTTTAAACTTTCACATTTTGTTATGTGGAAACCACAAACTTTGTGTATCGCAAAACATCATGAGTACCTTGTGTAATGTGATAAGATTGTGTGATAGACCAAAACTGTTTCCAAAACACTTTACAAATAAAATCCTGAAAACTGATTGGTGTCCCTAATTGATGTAACTGAGGGATAGAAGAGTGCTCTGACAGATGTTCAAAGTTTGGGGTATCTTTTATAGCCCAACCCAGGAAACGTCTCCACAGTTTCATCCCTGAGACGTCTGCTGTGCTCCTTGGCCTTCATGATACTGTGTTGAATGTTCTCTAACAAACCTTTGAGACCTTCACAGAGCAGTGGGACTAATTTTAGGACTAATTCACATACAAGTGGGCTCTATTTACCAAGTAGGTGACTTCTAAAGACAATTGGATGTGGTGGATTTTATTAAGGGGAAACGGAGTAAAGGGAATTAATGCAAATGCATAGTTATAAAACAAAGAAAGATGACCATGTATCATTGTGTGGACCTAGCTTGAATATTGCCTAGTAACAAATAGTCATGTCAATTATGTAATTAGGCATTGTGTTTAAAAGACATACTTTCCCTCATAAAACAGATCTGTCTTGTTGTAATTCTACCATACACCTTGTTTGCCAGTACCTCACTCTGTGTCTTTTTGTTTTACAAGTTTGAGTTTTTCTGCCACATTTGAACCTTTGTCAGTCGACCCTGAGAATTTGGACTGACCCTACCTGTTGGATTTGATCACCAGACCCGACCTTTGCCTGTCTGACCCAGAAACTGTCTCGGCCCCAAGAAAGACACACCCTATTCTGTGCCAAGTGCTCAGCCTCTGCGTCCATCTGTTAGAGGCGTTTCATATATATACACACACATCCCCACACACACACACACACTTTCTTAGAAGTAACATCCTCTGTCACAGACCAACACAAAATTGATGTGAAAGGCCTCCTTATGTTGTCGAAGGAACAATCCAATAGAAATGTAGCATTCAAACAATGGCATTTATAATTATCACACCATCTTTGGAGGTAAAGTGAAATATTTCCCATTTGTGTTATTTTCCTTAATTTTAGTAGATTTCTTCATTTATAAATAAATGAATATTTTCCATTTATAGTAAACTCGTGAATTATTTGTCTTTAAATAGAATGTTAGTAAAGAAAAATGACTTTTAATAATATATTTGCCCATATACATATTAAATATATTGAATAATTTGACATTATTTTCAGTTTCCCACCAAAACATAACAGTTATAGATGGTGGCAGTTATGAAAAATGCTTTTTATGCAACAAAGTAAACATTTTCTAAAAATTGCGTTTTATTTAATACCCTTTAAAAGGATAAAAAACAGTCATTAAACCATGATGATCATAATGGTAGATGTGTTTTTGCTCCGCCAAGCAGTTAACAAGATTGTTAAGGTTTATTTGATAACTTGTTAACAACATTAACATTTGAAGTATTTCCAAGAGAACATTTTTTTATTAAGGTGTGCTTGGTTACTGATGGGTAAAGTCAACAACAACTTCTCTGGAAGCCTCTTTTCAAACGTCTTATCTGTTTAATCAGACATTTTGCAGAAGTGTTCAACACATTATCCTTCATTTTAGAGTTAGGACGAAGCTTCAGACGTCACTGAGATACAGCATGGATGCAGCCGAGGCCAGCAGGGCGACAGCAGTAGCCATGGCAACACCTAAACAAAGAGAAGGAGCAGTTTGAAACATTAATTCAGTAGTTAACTAAAAAAAAAAGATTAAACGGTTAGATCAGACACATTTTCCTTTTTTAATTATTGCTGCGTTGTTTTGTAATAAATAGATTCAATCTGGTATGGGGTGCATTTAATGAAAATAAATAAAACTTTCTTATTTAATTATTACAGACTAATAATGTTCTTCATCAGTGATTTTAATGGATTGCTTTGGGGGGAAAAAAATCTCCAGTATCCATCTGTATTTGGTTGGACATGTCGGTGCACCGATGAAAAAAAAAGCCTGTTTGTGTGGGCCATTATTGCTAATAATATGTGCATTTTCATAAAGGAAATTCTGATTCTAAAGAAACTACAGACTAACTACTTAATTTACCAAATCCTCCATTGGCTCCAGCAATTCCAAGTGCTGTGACATTTGTCTAATGTTGTTTAAATGCTGTAAAAGTGTAGCCAAGAATTAATTTCTTTGGACATAAATCCATAAACTACTGGGGTTTTGTATGTTTTACTATAGAGAGCAGCTTTTGTCCCTAAATAACTGAATTGAATGATCTTCTGAAAATCGTTTTTTTGTATTTACAAAGGTTACCTTTATCTCGTTTTAAAATAAAGATGATCTGAAAAATTTGAGTGTGACAACCAACTAAAAATTGAGGAAATTAGTAAGGGGGCAAATACTTTCTGTATAACTTGATTTTGCTGCTGTATGTCTAATGCAGGCAGAAGGGCCTCACCAACGTAGTTGTTCCTCCAGGGATCCAGCGGCTCAACCTTTTCCGTTGATGCTTCTTGAAAGACAAAAAGAGAATTAAATGAATCAAACAAAAATGGTATGTCAAACCTGCTTTTGTAGCAAGATAATTCAAAACCTGCAATCAGAAAAACTAAATACATGAACCGGAACAACTGTGGACCGGATTTGTAACATGTGTGAATTGACAATAAATAGAATCTTTGAATATTTGTCTCTATATATTGTATGTTTTTTTGTAAAGTGCCTTGAGACTATTTGTTGTGAATTGCCCGTTAATAAACAACCAGACTTGAATTATTGTCAAAAGTAAAACAAACACACAACATAAATGACTAGTTGGTGCTTGCAGTTTTGTAAGCTTCTTTATCAGCAATCAGCTGTCGGCTTAGCAGCTGTCCTCCAGTGTTGCTGATGGTTTTCAGTCCAGGCAAGGTGCTTCGGCAGTTCTGTCTATAGTGGCTGCACAACAAGTATAACTTGAATTTAAATCAAGAATAGAATTTAAAATTCTCCTTCTAACGTATAAAGCCCTTAATAATCAAGCTCCATCATATATCAGAGCTCTGATTACCCCGTATGTTCCTAACAGAGCACTTCACTCTCAGACTGCAGGTCTGCTGGTGGTTCCTAGAGTCTCTAAAAGTAGAATGGGAGGCAGATCCTTTAGCTATCAGGCTCCTCTCCTGTGGAACCAACTCCCAGTTTTGGTCTGTGAGGCAGACACCCTGTCTACTTTTAAGATTAATCTTAAAATGTTCCTATTTGACAAAGCTTATAGTTAGAGTGGCTCATGTTACCCTGAGTTATCTCTATAGTTGTGCTGCGATAGGCTTAGGCTGCTGGAGGACATCAGGGTCTAATTTTCTCACTCTACTGATTTCTACTGTTCTTCAGTCTACTGTTCTCCAGTTTTGCATTGTATTACATTGAAATGACTGTCGTCATTTCAGCTTTTAACTTTTTGCTCTCTCTCTTTTTCTTCATAGTAGGTACACCTGGTCAGATGTCCTGTTAGCTGTGACATCATCCAGAGAAGACGGCTCACCCGCTACTACCATCTAATGTAGAACAGATTACTAGATCAATGTGTGCTTCTGTGCTTTTTGTCTCTCTTGTTTTGTCTCTGCTCTGTCTTCTGTAACCCCAGTCGGTCGAGGCAGATGACCGTTCATACTGAGGCCGGTTCTGCCGGATGTTTTCCTTCCCGTTAATGGGGAGTTTTTCTTCCCACTGTCGCTCCATGCTTGCTCAGTATGAGGGATTGCAGCAAAGCCATGTACAATGCAGACGACTCTCCCTGTAGCTCTACAGTTCCCCAGGAGTGAATGCTGCTTGTCGGGACTTTGATGCAATCAACTGGTTTCCTTATATAGGACATTTTTGACCAATCTGTATAATCTGACCCAATCTGTATAATATGATTGAACTTGATTTTGTAAAGTGCCTTGAGATGACATGTTTCATGATTTGGCGCTATATAAATAAATTGAATTGAAATTGAATTGAATTGAATTGAACTGAAATGCAGCACGGTGTGAAGAATTAAAAAATTTTTTAGCTTTGCTTTTCATTTACATAGTAGGCCCTACTAAAAAGTAGTATATGCTAATCATGTATTGCCATATACCTGGCAATTCCCCAAAAGACAGATAACTGCCTTGATACCTGCCCCCCCTCCCTATCAGCCAAATGCACCCCCCGCAATACCTAGTCCTACAGTTACGGTACCATTGGTCCAGAGAACAGCGGGTAGAGTAGAATATCACAATCAGGCGGAAGCAGACCTACGCCGTAGACTGGTAGAGGTCCCCCCCCCCCACCCTTCATCCCCACTCCAATCAACAACGCCTCCCCCCAACCCCCTCCGATGTAACTAACTACCGCCCCCTTTCATCTCCATCTGGGAGTGAGAGTAATTTGCATCTCAGCCTCTTCAGAGAGCAAAGCAGAAGTGCATTTACACCATGTCCAGACATCTCCACGCCTCATTCTCCAACTGAGGAACTGTACAGAGAAATGACAGAACAAGCGGTTGGGAAAACAAACAGAGGACCCCCACTGATTTAAATGATCACACACCTCTCCAGCGAGGATGAAGAGAAAGAGGATCGGCACTCTGTTTATTCTGACGCCTGAGAAGAACCGGTTGTGTGTAAGGCAGCAGCATATGGTGGTTATGGTCTCAGAGAGAGGAAAGGTGCCCCTGTTCCCCCCTTAGAGCAGTGGGAAATGGCCACTTTGCCTATGCTCCTTTCAGACACAGAGACAAAGCTACCACCTCTCCCTGCAGGAGCTGACGATTAGAGAAGTCTGTTCGAGGGTGAAACAATGGGGAGACCAGCTGTGTGTTGGACATCTGAGAGCTGTTTTAGGCCGCATAGAAGGCCCAAGACCCACTAAGACACTGCTTAAAGAGGGAGTAGTGTGTGCTTCTACATCTGACCATGTCTCCTGTAATTATTTCCCAAATGGAGATTGAGATGGTTTAAGAAAAAAAAAAAATACCCCAGTACTCCAGATCTGAATCAGCTCAGTGACATCACTATGAAAGATTAAGAAGGTTTGGTTGAGTGTCTGTATAGAGCTGCAAAACTCTGGCTCAAACACACTGGTGAGCATCATGATAAAAATTGTGCCACAACTGCTCTGTGGAGGCTGCAATGCATTCTGGGTTTATCTGTGAAAGTCCAGAATATCCATCTGTTGTTGAGGGTCTGTCCAAATGTAAAAACTGAAACACTTAGATGTTTTATTTTTATGTTTAATACCTTGTTGTTACTGTACATAATATAATAATACTGTTAGTGATATAGTTAGTTAATGTAATGGCTTTTCGCACTTTGCACATTGCGCTGTTTCTTATCTTGGCCAGGACATCCTTGTAAAAGAGATCAACAATCTCAGTGGATTTCTTTCCTGGAAAAATTCAAGTTTAATAAAGAAATTCACTGGACTGAACACGGCGTCACATGAAACGCTACAGCTGATGAAAAGAGGAAGAGAGAGAGGAACAGAAAAGACTGACTAAGTAGGTGCTGAAACAGCAGCAAAGCACAGGAACAGCAGATTGCTGCTCCTGTTCCAGGCTCACATGGAGATGACTGGGAAAAACGAAACTTCAATAGGCTGTGAAAGTCCAACAGATGTTTGCATTTCTGGGTCCGACAGGCTACAGCAGAAACCATGTGCCTGAGTACTCCCTTCTGACTCAACCATTAAGAGACAATGTTGTTGAAACAGGAACCCGCAAGTCAAACTTCATTGGACAGCCTTAAGCTGAACAAGTTTTCACACGGACAGAACAAGCTCTGGCTACAGCGCTCCTGGTCTTTCCGCCCCGAATTATGACCTCCCCTTTCATCTGGAGGTTCCTCAAAAAGAAGGGGTCGTATCTGCAGTTCTTTTTTTTTAAGAAAAAGAAGGGAGAAAGAAAGGTGCTTATGTATCACAGCAACAAACTGGACACCATTGAAACAGGGCACACAGGCTGAGAAAGAAACCTGGCCAGCCGTGTTGTGGCGTTCCTTAGCATTCAACGTGTCAGCTGGAAGGAAATGGAAAATTGCTGCGGTGCTGCTGCAGCCCCACGTCACACGAATCACTGAGCCAACCAACCTGGACACCATCATGCAGCAAACATCAGACAAACTGTAAAGAACTGGCAGCACAACAGATCAAGCTGTGGAACAGGATGACTCCCAGACCCAGAACTATTTACAGATGGATGCTGTTACAAAGAAGACAGGAAATGTGGCCTGATTTGCTGTTGCGAAAGCAAAAGATGAGAGCAAAACATTCACTGTGGTTAAAAAATAGAACCATATTACAGCCCGGGTCGACAACTAGGGGAAGCGAAAGCTCTGACAGAAGCACTTGACGTATACAGAAGGAAAGAAGAATGAACATTCAGACTCCGCACATGGAGCCGTCCATGTGAATGCACAACAGCGGACGGCTCTAAATCTTCTCGGCTGACAGAAACCGATCGGCTTAACGCAACCCCTCCTTGACCTCTTCCCTTCTCTGCTGCTTTCACACCCCGCCTGCTGATGTCCTCCAGCTGCAGCTGAGAAAAGGCCAAGGAATCTCTACACTTCCTCTCTTCCTCACCGTGAGATGAGTTTTTCTGGGCCTCTGCTTGTGCTCACGTGGCCTCAGTGTTGAATTCTTCAGGTGATCTGTGTTCTGATGTCTTCGGTGTAGCTGGCCGGACATCAGCTGGGTTTCTGATGTCGAGGAAACTAATCAGCTGGCACCCATTTTGTCCAGGCAGGTGAAAGCTTGTGGAATAATTAACTCTTGCCTTTCTTGGACATCTTTGCCCCAGGGATGATGGCTGTGCCATCTCGGTCAGAATTTGCCTTCTCAGATTGGTTAAACATTTGTGCATAAACAGTTTCAGTCACCCCGCCTTCAGAGATGATGTCTTGATTTACAGCTTAGTCAGCATCCACTTTCTCTTACTCAGCAGAGGACATTTCTGGGTTAAAGTTTACTGGACTACTGTATTCATCTTTTCCCAGTCTCGTGGTGGATTTCTTCTTAAAATTTAGCAATCTTGGGAAACTCTGGAGTCTTCTTTTCATTTTCATCTTCTTACACACCATTCCTGGTTAGTATAGAATTAATCTACTTGCAGAACAATAGAAACCATAGCCCATTCTGCTCTTTGCCCTGTAAACGGCTAATCTCTCCTGCTTTCCACTTGTTACAGTTGTGCCATAAAAACGATAAGTAAAGCTGAGTAAAGCGCCGTTTCATCATAACAAAAGTACTCAGTACAGCCGCTGTTTCAACCGCTCGGCCTTCGCCGGGTCTTTGCATTCATTGTATTCATTTTTAACCATATTCAGAGATTCAAACACCATTTGGTCCAGAGAGAATCACCAGGAACTCCAACCATCCATGGAGTCTCAACTCAATCAATTTATCTGCACTGATCCAGACTATGACTTCAAATCTCTCGACAAGTAATACAATGGTTTGGAGTACCAAGAAGCATTAGTTCAGAAAATGGTACACATTTTAATAACAAAAATCTAGCCACAGTTGAGCAAGCACCAGGAATCACGCATAGGTCCGGCCCAGTGTATCTTCCTCAGTCCAAGGGACTGGAGGAAAGAGCCAATCAGACATTAAAAACAAAGACTACAAAGCTATATCATGGCACCAAGTTAAACTGGGTAGATTTGCTACCCTTGGCCCTCATGTCCATGAGATATTCACCAGGGTCAGGAACTTATTTAACGCCTCATCAGCTGGATGCATATTCTGTGGAACTAGATGATTATATGAAAGCACTAACTAACATGACTCGAGACGTGTCGTCTACACAGAGGCAGAAAGCTGAACCAGAGGCGGCTCCACCTGGGACTCCAACTGTAAAAGTTTACTTTTAAATCACTGCTGCACCTTATACTGTAATTTAATTTTACTGCAATTTACAAGCTGTATGCAACGAAATTTCGTTATGTACGCACTCTGTGCATACAAAATGACAAATAAAGTTGTCTAAGTCTAAAAGTAGGAGATTGGGCGAACATAAAGGTCCACAAATAAAGTGATCAGTACCCAGGTGGCAAAGACCTTACGAGGTAACGCAAGTTACTTCACAAGCTATCCAGGCAGAAGGAAAAACTGGAGCAAATTGGCACCGCCTGACACATTGCACGCCCACTTCTCTTCTAACCTCGCACTTTGGCGGAGGTTAGAACACATTTGGAAAATAGTGGAGAGTGGGGACCAATTTAGATAATTGGTTACCACCCTCTCTACCAGCCTGTGTTTCTGGCTTCATCCCTGGAACGTCACAGGGATTATTCTATTAGTTTGGTCTATTTTTGAGTTTCTGGTTTAAGTCCAATTTTGTTTGGCCCACTATTAAAAATGTGGACTGGATTAACTACATTTATTATATTTACCACTTTACCCATGATGCATGTCAAGGTCCAGCTGAACGATTAGCTCACCCTTCCCTTATGGTGTAGAAAAACAGAATGGCTACTGACATGTTAGCTGAAAAAGGAGGGTATGTGTGATGTTTGGTGATATGTGCTGTACGGAGATCCCCAATAACACGGCACCTGGTGAATCCATTACAAAAGCTTTAGAAGGGCTCAGAGTACTTAGAAATGAGTTGGCAGAGAAGTTTGGCTTAGAAAATCCACTGACAGGATGGTTGGAGAAGAAGTGTGGTAAATATGCAGCTGTGATAATTTCATTCCTCACTTCTCAGTTGTACGGTGGGCATCATTGTTTGCTGTGGTTGTTTCTGTATTTCATGTGCTAGAAGGCTGCTTAAAAGATTGATTGTCACTGCTTTAACTAAAAATATATATATTTTTAAAAACACCCCAGCTTATCAGCTTTCCCTGTTGGGTAATGACGAACATGAAGAGTCTGAAGAATCGATGGACATCAACGGGTTTCCTATTGATGATCCAGAGTCTGAGGATTCTGAAGAGAATGAATTTTAGGAAGTTGACTCCTTAAGAGGTCTCAAAGGAGGGATTTGTGAAGAAGTATTTTCTAGCTTTCCTTAAGATCTTTTATATAGTTGCATAAGGCAAAGACCTTCAGACATTAATTAAAAAGCAAGGCTTAAAGCATAAGAATTAAAAGGCTAAAATTATTTTAAAGCGTAGGAGTGTTGGAGAATGTGCAAAGTTGAAACTAGACAAAACGGGATGAGAGTGCAGAGCATAAAGTTGGGACACAGTTCTTAGAAAATGTGTTGTGCACAAAGGTGGCAGACAGTAGGACCAAAAATAATATCTAACATTTTTAGGCTCAATGTCGAGATACAATATTTATGTTGATATGTTTTTCTTTTCGTAAAGTAATTATAATAAGTCATCTCTGAATCAAAGCTTAATCCCAAATGTCTAACAGGCACATTATTTAACAAACAGCTGGAGATAAATATGAGAAACAGCTGAACAATGATCTACCGGAATAAATGAAACTATAATTAAAATGCCACATAGACCATCTTCATACAAACATTATAGTCTCATCTTATATCTCTTTTAGAATAATATTAATAATATTTTTTAAAAAATCTTGCCCAGCCCTAGCAAAGGGTACAGTGAGGTGTACTGTCTAGGGAAACGGTAAAAAGGTGAAGAGGTGTCAATGTCAAATAGGGGTGAAGAAATCACGTAAGTGCAGACGAGCAGAAGTAAATAAGCTCAATATAATACCGGTTGCTAAGGAAATAACCATCTAATGAAGAACATAAGGCCGTTTTCTATTCAACGGGTTGTCAAGATTGTGTCCTTTTGATAGAATCACAGCACAGCATTGTTTAGTACCTGCTGTAGTCTCACTCTCTATGACTTCAGCAATCATTTCCTGTGTGGCATCCAAGTCGTCCTCAGCTGCCTCCATGTCCAGCATCTCCTTAAACCGGTCTGTCATTTCTGACAATCCCTCGTCACTAAACTGGTAGTCACACACACTCAGTGAGCCAGTGCCTTTTACCGGGCAGAAGACACGACGAGGGAGGCAGAACTGCTCTGAAACACACAGAAGAGCACAAATAACCTAAACACCTCACTTTTATTTTCATGATTTTGTGATAATTGATTTCTTTAGACTATAATGCTTTTATTGGAGCCCTGTTGCTCAGATAAATGCGTCAACCCTACCCATAACCCTCAATCACCTTTAAGTTAACATTAAGGTAAAGACAGGCAGGAAATATTGGGAAGGAGAGCAGGAAACGCCCTGCTAGTTAGCAATTACGCCACAAATTAACAGTATTACATTCTGATGCATCAGTAAATGCTTATGGTTGGTCATATAAATGTGCAGGCTAAGTAATACAAGCAGCAGATAA
Source organism: Fundulus heteroclitus (assembly GCF_011125445.2). Taxonomy (NCBI): domain Eukaryota; kingdom Metazoa; phylum Chordata; class Actinopteri; order Cyprinodontiformes; family Fundulidae; genus Fundulus; species Fundulus heteroclitus. Next base: position 383,456 of record NW_023397406.1, on the reverse strand, counting down.
CAGCTGGGTTAATGGAGTCAGAATAAAGACAGCGATAAGCATAATGGCACTGCTGAATAAGAAGAAATTTCACTTATCAGATGCTGCCGTTGCAAAATCATACAGGTCAAAGTATGAATTTGCAACAGAAATCATATACCGAGTTACTTCTCACATCACAACTATGATTAACCCACCAGGCTCAGTTCTTGGACCTCTGCTTTTTACATTATGCCTGCTTCCCTTGGGCTCCATTTTTAGGAACCACAATTGTGCCTGTCGTTTTTATGCCGACGACTGCTACGTTTATGCTTCCCTCAGACATGAAGGAATCTACTCTGCGCAGTCATTGTCTGAGTGCCTTAAGGAAGCAAGAGCCTGGATGACTCTTAACGTTTTTTGATTTTAATGACAGGAAGACAGAGGTCTTGTTTTTTTCAGTCCATGGGTCTCCAGTGAGTTGTCCTCTGTAGAGTTAGCCCCTTGGCGCAGTATATAAAACCCACAGTTACCAACCTTCAACAATCAAGAATCTTTCATTGGCACCGCGGTGAATTTTATTTTTGAGAGGATTCACACAATTAATAAATAGAGATAGACACAACCGACATAGTATTTTCATATACCCCCCCCCCCCCCCTTTATTATTATATTTTTTTAACCTTGGGGTAAAATGGACAGTGATGTTAATCTTGACTGGCAGATCGGTTCAGTGGTGAAATCAAGCTTTTACTGAGACAAATATCAAAGGTGAAGCATGTTCTTTTGAAACAGGACTTTGAAACTGTAATCCATGCTTTTATCACAACACGTCTTGATTACTGCAACTCTTTGTATATGGAGTCTCACAGACATCCCTGTCTGGTTTCTAGCCGGTTCAGCTGCTTGCCTTTTAACTGGTACAGGAAAGAGAGAGCACATAGTCCCTGTTTTAACATGATTACACTGGTTGCCTGTCTAGTTTAGGGCTTATTTTAAGATTATTTTATTTGCTTTTAAATCTTCAAATGGACTGGCCCGCCTTACCACTCAGAGCTTTTTTAGTTACATTGCCCTGCTGCTCACTCAGGTCAGTGGACCAGATTCTCCTGAATGTGCTTGGGACGGAGCGGAAGCTCAGATAAGGGTTTTCTGTGGCAGCCCCAAGGCTTTAGAGCTTATTATCATTACACATCAGACAAGCCTCATCACTTTATTGTTTTAAATCTGCTCTGAAAACCCACCTTTTCTCATCAGCTTTTGATGCCGCATGACGGAGCTCATTTTATCCATTTCATTCAGGTTACTTATAACATGTTTTATGCGTTTTATATTGTATTTTATTCAAATTGCTTATTAATCTAATGTGTTTATGTTTTTGATGGTTCTCAGGTTTTGATCTGTTCAGGACTTTGGTCAGATGCGCTGTTTTTAAAGTGCTTGTAAATAAAGTTGGCATGCTTTGGCAATGTCCCCGCCACCCTCTGTGAGCCATGATGTACAATTGAGGCTTATGGTGACGTTGGAGGAAACGATGACAGCGATAAAAACAATTCTCATCAGAAATTTAATATGTCCAAATATGCTTATATGGCTGTCTGGATTTTTAGATCCCATAGTTTTCAGGTATATTCATATTTATTATCAGTCTGATAATGATTTACAACAGGATAAACTGCCAACGACATGTTGTTCTACAGATGAGCAACTACAATTTCAGCTACAGAAAAGTTTTAGGTTTAGCTAAGGAAAATAAAAGCTAAAATAATTAAATCTTTTGCTACAGGTTTGGACCTTCTGGCTGCAACCCTACTGCGCCATCTCTGGCGACTATTAAAATGATTATCTCCTTAATATTGACCGTTTTAACATATCTAGATAAACACATTCATGTTTGTTTAAAAACTTCCTATACACCAACTGTTATTTTACAGCTCTTCTGAAATTTAAAAATCTTATTACAATGTCAGTAAAATGTGTTTGTTACACAGAACTATTTATGTAAGATTTGTCTAACAAGGCCAGTTGGGACAATTCAGGGAAATTTCCAGAGGTATTTAAATGTAAATTTTCAAATTAAAGCTGCAAGTCAGTTTGTTTTTCTTAAGCTGAAGGGTGAGGATGTATGTTAAAAACACAAATCCCATTGGATTTGTTGAAATCAAGTAATTCTGAACTCCCTCACAACCCTAATGATCAACAAAGGTAAAGTTCCCATCTGGGAGAAAACCTCCTGGTGTAAAGAAGCTAAAGCGCTAGCTGTTATTAGCTCAACGTACACTACCTTCACGCTGCGCCATCCTCCGACCTAAAACATAAGTCTGCACATAAAAAGTATAAAACTTGAGTACCTGTCTGTTTTCTGCCCTTGTTCTGCTCATTTTGTGTAGACGGCTCCTCCAGCAGCATGTGAACTCTTGTGGCCACCGTAGAAATTATGTCCCTCTTCAGCAGCTGTGCACAGCAAAAATCTTCATTGATAATTTGACCAATTCTTTCAAATCATTCACATCGTAAAACGCATCACCTTCTCAGCCAGTTTAGCTTTTGGTTTGTTGCTGTGCAAGAAAGCTCTGCTGTGGATCGCTCCTCTGACCGACACACAGCCTCCGCACCGCTGGACCACATCTGTCACCGTCTGCACTTCCTGCAACACAGAGGACGTTCAGGTGTTCCTAAATGATCATATACTATTTTACACAGATACACCAATTTACTCACTTAAAAGGAACTATACCTGGTTTTATTTTTGTCTAATTAAAAAAAGCTTGTTACACAATGTATTATAAGTTAAATAGCTGCACTTGTTGCTATACCTGGTAAATGTAATTTTTTAAGATTTTGAAAAACTAAAATAGTTCTGTTTTTTAAATCATTGCAAGAGCATAATTTCACAATAAAAATGAAAGACAACCTCTAAATTGAGTGCATTTATTAAGTAAGAAAATTAATTAGGAAATAACGGATTCTTTGAAAAAAAATCCCTGACAGCTCGGGTGCCAATAAGTATCTCACCAGTGGTTTTGTCAAAAACAAAGATTGTTTTTAAAATGTGGGATTTTATTCCCTGCATCATCAAATAAATAAAAATCTATTTAAAAGTTGAATGCCAACAAATGTTTGTGGTACTGTGCATCCCTTACCGGCGCAATAAGCAACTGAGCCGTGTAGGTCTGCCTCACATTCTTCTTCTGGAAGGAAACAAAGCAAATGAGAAACTTACTCCTCTGTTTTACAATAATCAGATGTTAAACACCCTCCATGAGCCCAGAGATAGAAAAACAAGATTTAAAATAAAAACTTTAAGAACCACTGAAACACACAGACTGGCTTAAATTTGACCCAAGAGCTAAAAACACTCAGTCCTCACAGCAAGACATGAAGTTAACTTACAAAGTACGAACTTTGAAGGTCTAACCGTAGAATATCGCACTAACGATGCTTTACATTTTAGAAGCACAGATAAACACACTCAATGCAACCCATCTGAAGACTTTTCTTTCTTTGTCTTGCTTTACTTCACATAAGCATTTAAATCATAAAGATTCAACCATAACACTCATAAGCTATTGGGAGAAGAAAAAAAAAAATCAGGGGCAAAAACAGACATGCACCAAAGTAAATTAACGTATCACACATTTCTATCAAGATCAAATAACTCCGTGTCTCATTACTGTTTGGCATATCTAAGTTGTTCCTACTAAGCAGTTCATATCACTTTTTTTTATAACAACATAAATATCCAAGTAGGTGATTAACACTGTCATCTAGTTTATGGGACTGGATTTATCTGGTTATTATCCTGTTAGATCCTCCACTTCACTTGCTGTGCACTTTTGGAGGCATAACTGTGTCCTTTTGAACTGTGGAAGAGTTAATGACTTTCACTTTATTGCTTTTCTCAGACCTGTCAGCCATGATCAAATTTACTTAAAGGTCACAGCTACAACTTTTCATCAACATGATTCATTTTGAAAAACAAGTAGATCCACAGAGCGTCTAGAGTGGTGCAGAATAAAAGTATTAATTTTGCTGAGAAATTAATATATAGTATAGATATAATTGTTAATTGTGTAACTATTTACTTCTGGTTGCGATAAAAAGGATTCTGCACCAATTGGAATAGTAGGTTGAAGTCATGTGAGAGTGAGCTCAGGCGTTGCCAGATCACGGCTGAGCGCTGAGAAATGGCTTCTTCTCACGTTACATTTCTCAGATTCAGGTGGACAAAAAATGAAGCAAAACGAGGAGGACCATCGGTCAAGCTTTTGACTGTTGCCAACTTAATCGTTTAAGGGGCTCAGAAGCCACGCGGAGGTTGCTGCTTTGCTTCTGGACTGGTTGTCATGTTTTCAGTCCTGCAGCTCCACCACTGGGCTGATTGCTAATTACCCTCACCTGCACGCTGCCACTCCCTATTTAACCAGCTGCTCATCTACAGCTCAGTGCGAGATCGTCTGTTGCTCTGGTCACAGCTTTCAAGCACTGTTCCTTGTTCCACGTTCCATGAAGTTTTCTGGTTTTTTGACTCTGCCTGTTTTTGACCACAGATTTTGCCCAGTCCTCCTGAAGAAGTCTGATCTCCTGTTGCCGAACCCAGCCTCCCTCTGAATCTGCCTCCAGCCTTCTGTTTATTGGATTTTCTGTACCTGAGACCCATCCGTGCATGACCTGGACTGATTCTACTAAAGAGACACTGGTTGGTTGTTTTTTGTCCCTGTTTTTTCCCTGAGCTCTCCAGGCAACTCCTTTGCCCATTCCCCCAACCTTTGGACTCCCCATTTCCAATCTACCTGTGAGCCCACACCCTCTAGGGCCCCTTTTTTCACGTTCGTTCTGATAATAAAAGTTTGGTGTATTGGACACGTGTTTTGGCTCCGTTTTGGGTTCTGACTAACTGAGTTATCGTTACAGTACGATCTCGCCAGCATGAACCCACAGCCTAATCCTGATTGGTGTTCAAAGGTGGAGGGAGCCATTTCAGGCCTAGAAAGAAATGTCCAGGAGCTGTTACAGGGACTTTCGTCCTTAACGGTGTCTCAAGGCCAAGCTACACCCTCAGTTACACGGCCACTTCCCCTTGCTGTTAACCCCCCGGTTAATGCCAACTATGAACCTAGGATTCCCCCACCTGAGCATTTTGATGGGGATCCTGAACAGTGCAGGCCTTTTCTGACCCAGTGCTCTCTGGTTTTTGAACTCCAGCCCTCTGCCTTCCCTTCGGAACGGGCCAAGGTGGCCTACACAATCTCTCTACTGTCTGGTAAGGCTAAACAGTGGGGAACTTCCGAGTGGGAGAATGATGCTGACAGCTGTGATTCGTTTTTTGAGTTTTCTGAAGAGATGAAGAGGGTTTTTGATCCAATCCGTCCTGAGAGGGAGGCTGCCAGGAGACTGTTTTCTCTCAAACAGGGCTCACGACCGGTTACAGATTACATCATCAGTTTCCATGCCCTGAAGTCCAGTTGCCTTTGGAATAATGAAGCCCTATTTGATGTTTTTTACCAGGGTCTGTCAGAGGAGATCAAGGACGAAATTGCTACCCGTGACCCTCCCAAGACCCTCGAGGCCTTAGAGAGGCTTGCCACAAGAATTGATCTACGCCTTCGTGAACGTAAGAGGGAGAGGTCTTCATCTAATTATCAAAGACGGGTTCCATCAGTCCAGGTCATGCCTTGCAGCTTAGCACAAGCCTCCATGCCCCCCCCTGTTACCACTGAGGAGCCCATGCAGTTGGGTAGGACCAAGCTCTCTGCGGAGGAGAAGGAGAGAAGATTTAGAAATCACCTGTGTTTCTACTGTGGTGGGAAGGGCCATCAAGCCACTAACTGTCCGTTAAAAGGACAGGCTCAGTAAAGCTTGGGGGATCTTTGCTGAGCCCTATTCTCAAATCACAGAACCCCTCCCACAATCAGTGCACAATCAAGTTTCCTGATTCCCCTGAAAGGACTGAAGTTCCTGTTTTTATTGATTCCGGGGCTGATGCCGATTTTTTTTTTTTTTTTTTTTTTTTTTAGATGTCAGCCTAGCTCTTAAGCTCACACTGAAGTTGGAACTTCTTGAGAAACCACGTGAGATTTTTGCTATTGATGGTCATCTCATTGATCAAATAACTCACTGCACTAAGCCCGTACCTGTGCTGATTTCAGGAAACCACCACGACAGGATCTCGTTTCTGCTGACCAAGTCTCCAGAGATTCCAGTGATTCTGGGACGTCCTTGGCTCATCAAACACAGTCCAGTCATCAATTGGCTAACTGGTGAGATTCAGTCCTGGGGCCCATCTTGTTCCACTTCATGTTTAAGGGAAGCCCCTATTATGACTGCTCCCTGTGAAGTCCACCATGATTACCCTGATTTGTCTCGGGTCCCTGAAGTTTATCATGATTTGCGTGAGGCATTTAACAAATCTAAGGCCACTGCTCTGCCCCCCCACAGAGATTATGACTGTGCCATTGACCTGCGTCCTGGAACCACCCCACCTAGGGGCAGTTTGTATCCTATTTCTGGCCCTGAAAGAAAGGCTATGGAGGAATACATTTCTGATTCCCTAAAAGCTGGACTAATCAGAAAGTCTTCTTCTCCTGCAGGTGCTGGATTCTTTTTTGTGGGCAAGAAGGATGGGTCTCTTAGACCATGCATTGATTATCGAGGCCTCAACGAGATCACGGTCAAGAACAGGTACCCTCTGCCCCTCATGACCTCTGCTTTTGAGCTCCTTCATGGAAGCACTGTTTTCTCTAAACTGGATTTACGTAATGCCTACCATCTGGTCCGAATAAGAGAGGGAGATGAATGGAAGACGGCCTTCAACACCCCTTCAGAGCATTATGAATACCTAGTCATGCCCTTCGGCCTAACCAACGCCCCAGCTGTTTTTCAGGCATTGGTTAATGATGTACTAAGAGACATGCTAAACAGATTTGTTTTTGTATACCTAGATGACATCCTAATTTTTTCAAGGGACTTACCTTCCCATATCAAGCATGTACGTGAGGTTCTTCTTAGGCTTCTCCAAAACAAGCTATTTGTTAAGGCAGAGAAGTGTGCTTTTCATCAGTCATCTGTATCCTTTCTGGGTTTTGTCATTGCTCCTGGCAGGATCTGTATGGATCCTTCTAAGGTGGCAGCTGTCTTGGAATGGCCTGACCCATCTTGTAAGAAGGAGCTCCAACGCTTTCTAGGGTTTGCCAACTTTTATCGCCGTTTCATCAAGGACTACAGTTTGGTGGCTGCCCCTCTTCACCGACTCACTTCAACCAAGACTCAGTTCAAGTGGTCATCTGAGGCCAAACAGGCTTTTGGTAAGCTGAAACGTCTTTTCACCTCTGCTCCCATTCTGCGTTTTCCCAATCCATCTAACCCTTTTGTGGTGGAGGTTGATGCCTCAGACACTGGCATTGGCGCTGTGCTGTCTCAACGGTTTGCAGATGATGCCAGGCTACATCCTTGTGCCTTTTTCTCCCGCCGGCTCTCTGCCTCTGAGAGGAACTATGATGTGGGAGACAGAGAATTGTTGGCTATCAAACTAGCATTGGAGGAATGGAGGCACTGGTTGGAGGGGTCCACACATCCTTTTACTGTGTGGACAGACCATAAGAACTTGGAGTACCTAAAGTCAGCTAAGAGACTGAACGCACGCCAAGCCAGGTGGGCACTATTTTTTTAGCAGATTTGACTTCACTCTGACCTATCGTCCTGGCAGCAAGAATGTCAAACCTGATGCCCTTTCAAGACTCCATCAGCTTCCTGTCTGTTCTCCCGACTCTAGTAACCATGACTTCATCCTTCCCTCCAAGACCAGGTTGGCCCTAACCAGAATTGAAACCTTACTCAGAAGGAGTCAGAGACAACCACCACCAGCTCAATGCCCTAAGGATCTTCTGTTTGTTCCTGAAGAAATGGTGTCTAAGGTCCTTCAGTTCTGTCACTGCTCTAAACTTTTTTGTCACCCAGGTATGACTAAGACTCTGGCAGTGGTCCAGTCAGGATTCTGGTGGCCCACACTGAGAAGGGATACACGAGAGTTTGTGTCAGCATGTGCCACCTGTTCCAGAGTAAAGCCTTCCAGACGTGCCCCTGCTGGTCTACTGAGGCCTCTGCCGATCCCTCATCGCCCATGGTCCCACATCTCTATGGACTTTGTCACCGGCCTACCTCCATCTCGAGGTAACACCGTACTTCTCACTGTGGTTGACAGATTCTCCAAGATGACCCACCTGGTTCCTCTACACAAGTTGCCTTCAGCTCGTGATCTCGCTGAGGTGATGGCCCGAGAAGTATTCAGACTTCATGGGATTCCCCGCAACATCGTGTCCGATAGAGGACCGCAATTCATTTCCCGTTTTTGGCGTGAGTTCTGCACCCTTCTCGACATTGATGTCAGTCTCTCCTCAGGGTTTCCTCCTCAGACAGATGGCCAGACAGAAAGAATGAATCAGGAGGTTGAATCCAAGTTGCGTATGCTTTGCTTGGATGCTCCAAGTCGCTGGTCCCAGAACTTACCTTGGGTAGAGTACGCCATCAACGGATTACCATCAAGTGCCACAGGTCTGTCCCCATTTCATGTTGTTTATGGCTTTCAGCCACCCATTCTCTCTGTTCAGGAACAGGCCACCCTGGTTCCTGCGGCCCATTTGTCAGCACGCCGTTGTCTCAGGGTGTGGAGAAAGGCCAGAGCCACTCTCTGCAAGACCTCTGCTGTCTATGCCCGTAATGCCAATCGCCACAGATCCAAAGCCCCAAGATACCTGGTGGGTCAGAAAGTGTGGTTATCCACAAAGGATCTGCCCATCAAGGTAGAGAATCGTAAGTTGGCACCCCGTTTTGTGGGCCCATTTCCTGTTGCCAAGATTTTCAACCCTGTGGCTGTGCGTCTCAACCTGCCTTCTTCACTGCGTGTACACCCCACCTTTCATGTCTCCAAGATCAAACCTGTGTTGTCATCCAGATTTTTCCCTCCATCCAGACCCCCACCACCCGCCCGGCTTATTCAGGGGGCCCCTGCCTTTACAGTGAGACGCTTGCTTCGGTCCCGACGTTGGGGCCGTCGCGTCCAATACCTTGTGGACTGGAAGGGCTATGGTCCTGAGGAGAGGTCCTGGATACCTTCTCGCCTGATCCTGGATAAGGGCCTCATCCGTGATTTCCATCGCCGGCATCCAGACCAACCCAGAAGGGCGTCAAGAGCCGCCCCTTGAGGGGGAGGTGATGTCATGTTTTCAGTCCTGCAGCTCCACCACTGGGCTGATTGCTAATTACCCTCACCTGCACGCTGCCACTCCCTATTTAACCAGCTGCTCATCTACAGCTCAGTGCGAGATCGTCTGTTGCTCTGGTCACAGCTTTCAAGCACTGTTCCTTGTTCCACGTTCCATGAAGTTTTCTGGTTTTTTGACTCTGCCTGTTTTTGACCACAGATTTTGCCCAGTCCTCCTGAAGAAGTCTGATCTCCTGTTGCCGAACCCAGCCTCCCTCTGAATCTGCCTCCAGCCTTCTGTTTATTGGATTTTCTGTACCTGAGACCCATCCGTGCATGACCTGGACTGATTCTACTAAAGAGACACTGGTTGGTTGTTTTTTGTCCCTGTTTTTTCCCTGAGCTCTCCAGGCAACTCCTTTGCCCATTCCCCCAACCTTTGGACTCCCCATTTCCAATCTACCTGTGAGCCCACACCCTCTAGAGCCCCTTTTTTCACGTTCGTTCTGATAATAAAAGTTTGGTGTATTGGACACGTGTTTTGGCTCCGTTTTGAGTTATCGTTACACTGGTAAGTTAAATGTCTGCTAATGCTAACCAAAGGACCTGGCAACACGCTGGCAAACAGCACGACTGAAGGTTGGAACGAGAGCGGGCGAGTGTGAGTCCGTCACCTATTGGCCGGGAGGATCTAAACTTGTAATTATCTCCTTTAAAACAATAGAAAATACACAGATTCTATCGAACAATTACTGTGGTATGGCAGCATTTACCCCAGTTACATTGAACCTCCTATACTGCAAACTTTGTCTTACTGACATTTCCATAGTGCTGAACGTTGCTAGGAAGACTTGTTTGGGGGTTCAGTTCCCTGGTGAGGTTATGATCAAATTATGAACTTTGCTAGTTAACAGCCTATTATTAAAAAAATGTAATGTAACTTTTGGTGTATAGATAGGTTTTTTTCTTACACACTCTCTCCTGTAAAACTGCATATATATATCATGCATAATGAGCATGATATATACAGTATAATCTAAACCAATGATTAAAACATGTTGGGGAACAATCCAGGTAATAGAGTTTAAAGTTTAATCAAACTGATGGCAGAAATCCCCTTGAAGGTTTCAGTGTAGAGGATCAGCATTAAATCCAGCTCCAATGACACACTTTAATGTTTATAAAAAACAAATACTAAGTAAATACTAAGTCTGTTGCGTCTGTGTGTCATATTATCCGCGTACATCTGTTGTCTGTCTCCAAGGAAATTTCACCATGATGACAATAAGATTCTTGATTCCTAAATAACTGAATCTGTTCCTTAAATTACATGTGTCTGGATTTACTTAGTGATCCTGTTTATATTCACACAACCTGTCCTGTTTTGATCTCAGAGTCCTCGGGCAGCTTCTTTCCATCGATGACACAAACTCCCCTCTCAATCTGCTGCGCCCAGACTTTTAGCTCCTCCTGAAACAAACAAGAAGCTAACAACTGTTCCACACAAGCTACCATGCAGGATGTTTCTCTTTATGAATCAGAGTGGGAGCTTTTTTCTAACCTTAAGACAATCATCCATATTGCTTGTGCAGGTTGTGCTGTCTGGGAGCGGTACCAACAGGTCTATACTCAGCCAACAGGACACCGTAGCCCAGGAGGAACACACACCTGATTGGTACTTCCAGTCTGCGGGTTTGGCAACACTCTGAAACAAACAACACAAATCTCATCTGACTTCATTTTTCATCTTGTGGTCGTACAAACAGATCGGTAACGCTTGAATAGTTTACTTGTATGAGTCAAATGTGACAATATGGAGTTTTTTCATCGATTTTCCAAAACCTGAAGGATTGCTGAGAAATGTCAGCGTTGAAGCTTGTAACCAAGAGGACTTTACTGTGGAATCAGATGTGCTCTCTACATTTCCTCTGTGGCAAGGAGTCAACACCTGAAAATCAGCGTCTGTGCAGGTAGGCTACGTTTAGTTGGCTTTTTCTCAGCGGCTTTAAAACGTCGTACAACCCATGATGGCTGTTCATGTGAGCTTCAGACTTGCATAGTCCACTCATCATAAGCAACTTATGATGACCCTCTTCAATACTTTATTTTTATTTCTAGACATTTTGTTGTAGATTAGCTGAGATTGGCTATTTGGAAACAATAAGCAAGTTTGTTCAGAGGTTTGTTGAAAAGTGAGGCTTTCAAACCTAAGAACCGGCACGAACTGTCAAGCATGGTGATCACCATCATCATACTTAGGGTCTGTTTCACATTCAGTGGTGCACTGGACAAAGCGGACGCAATAATGCAAAGCAACCGAAAACTTGAAGACGACGAGGAGATCAAACAGGATAAAGATCTCAGAAACACACTGAAACTAGTTTTCGTATGGATCCACCAAGATAACCAACTTACTAAGTGATATTTAACCAAATGTTAATGTGGTTTGATGTTTATATATATGGATGTATAATTTTAACCATGTGTGGATTAGAGAAAATTCACAACAAATTCCAACTTTTGCATCAAATTCTTGCTTTCAAAACTGACTGAAGTCAAGATGGCATTCCACAACTAAAGTTTCCCAAATAACAATGAGATTCATGAAAATAAATTTATATTAACATTTATAGAAGGAGAAGACACTGGATGAGCTGTAACAACAGCAGATCACAGCTGCTGTGGCTTAAGACAAGCAAACCTTGGGGTCTTTGACGTCGAAGGTTCTGCAGACAGTTCTGATGGTCGCGTTTAAAGAAAACCTCCACACAGTGCGAGGCAAAGAAAGTTTTTTTTGTGTGTGTGGCACCAGTGGCCCTTTTATTGAAAGTAGGCTGACAGAGAGGGGGAAGACATGCGACAAAGGACCGCAGGCCGGAGTTGAACCTGGGTCAGCCGCGTCAAGGACCGATGCCTATGTACATGGGCCGCGCTCACTACCCCTGCGACAAAAGGATACTTTCTGGTTTTGGGGTTGATGTGCAGCGTGACGCAGTCGGTTACGTCGTCTTCAGCAGGCGTCCAGAGCTGCTCCGAGGAGATCAGGTTCTCCACTGAAAACACCAACTATGCAAACACACACACACACACACACACACACACACACACACACACACACACACACACACACACACACACACACACACACACACACACACACACACACACACACACACACACACACACACACACAGCTCTCAGAGTCAGAAAGTCCTGATGGGTTAATGTCCCTGCAGAGGTTTCTGCAGTGCCTTAGATAACGATAAAGTCTTTAAACATTGCAAAACTAAACAAAAAAGAAAGTTTAAAATAATTGACAAAGATTACTGTAGTAAATACAAAAAACTGTTTACAATTAAGGGACAGAAAATATCCAAACCAACCTGACCCTGTGTGGACAAAACTAATTGCAACCTAAGCTTAGGAACTGACACCAAATGTTTGAGATCAACTGCCACTGATAATTTTAGAGCTTAGTTAAAAATAACTAAATATTATTGGACAGAACAAACAAAATCATGCACGAGTGTTCTGCTTTTGGTAGTATTGAGATTACCGTCTATTAATATGTAGTAGTCAATTTAGTCCAATGACTGAATTCAGGAAGGGAGATGGTAAAAAACTAATTCTGTCCGAATCCAAACATCCTGACAAAGCAAACATACGAGTGGTCCTTGAGGGATTTATGCTGCATATATTATTTTAATGAAAACTGGTATCTTTAATTTTGTAGTGAGTAAAAGTTTTAGCCATGTTAGGGAATAGATGCTGATGACTAAAAAAATGAAAAGTGTAAAATAACTGAAAATTGCTTCAGGCATTTAGCATGCAGCTATTAACTACAGCTCTATAAAGTTTTTAATTTTCAGTACTTTTCACACTTTAACTTTTGTGTAACGTCCCCTTTTACCTGTCGGAGTGTGGTTAGCGTGTCCTTGGCGTCACTCTCACTGACTATAAAAACTCCCAACACAGACAGGCCTCCAGGCAGCATCCTGGAAACCTGCAAACCATCAGCAAATGTTTTGTTGTTTAAAACCTGCAACACTGGCAAATATTCAGGTGGACCTCTTTATATTACATACTGTGATACCCCTGAGACTAACACATATTTTTATGAAAAAATTACTTGACCCACAACAGGCAAAAGACATGTTTTTACCTACCTGCCGTGCATGCTCAGACACCCACTCTTTGTACTCCGACGTCCCAGCGGCTGCAGACTCATCGTTTTGGGGGGTCCTTGTTGCCATAACGACAAAATCCCTTTGGGCCGAGCTCTGAAATTATAATATTATAATAAAGTCTCTGAACGAGATTTGAAAACAGAGGTCCCAATGACTTCCAGGCAGAAATTAGTATTTTGATTGAATAATTTGAATCCATTTTTACACCATTTAATTTTTTGTACCTAATGAAGTATTTGGTATATATATCCCATAATACTCCATGATGGAAAATAGACTACTTTTTTTTTTTACCATGAACAAAAGTTGGTTTCAGGATCCCTTACAGTGCCTTGCAGAGATATTTATACCCCTTGAAGCTTTTATATTTCCCCATATTATAACCACAAATGTAAGTGTATTTTATATTACTTCATGTGATGTATCAACAAGAACAAGACCACAATTGGAAAACGGAAGGAAAAGGATGAATTATTTATGTAATTAGTACATAGAGTCATTATGTTTAGTTAAATCTACATAGAGAGCTGTTCTGTAAAGACCTCAGTTTTTTTTCTTTTCAGAAAGCATAAGTGAACAAACAGCATCATGAAGATCAATGGACACACCAGATAAGTCAGAGATAGTGTTGGGTTCAAGATAAGAAATAAGAAAGGCGTGAGAGTGGTAAAAACACATACAGTGTTACAAACTAAATGTGTAATGAAAACCAAGTTAAGTACAGCTGTACGGTTTTGCCAAAAATCAAAATTGCGATATATTTCAAACGTAATTGCGATTTTATTTGGACTTTTCTCTGCATTAACCACAAGCAACAAAAATGGCCCCTGTAACTGCTCCATGGGGTTGAGACATTGCTCACATGGGGTGGGACACATTGTCCATCAGTGATGTGATTCCTTACAGTCGTTTTGTCTCCCACCAGCCCAGAGAGTCACCTTCAGGGGCTGTGGTCAGGATAAGGGAAAGTGACATGTTGAAACATGGAGTGACAAGGGCGACATCTGGTGGTTTAACCACAGATTTGTCTTTTATCGTGGAGAATTTTTAAATCCATCATCTGAGAAAGGGAAGACTACACTGCAAAAACGGAACTAGAAATAAGTAAAATGTTCTTAAAATTTGTGTATTTGTCCTTGAATTGAGCAGGTAAATAAGATGATTTGCCAATGGAATAAGAATTTTGCACCTAAAATAGGAACAATTCATCTCAATCATCTTATTTCAAGTGCAGGATGTCTAATTATCTTATTTTAGGGGTCAAAATACTCATTCCATTGGCAAATAATCTTATTTACCTGCTCAAATCAAGGATAAATGCACTAGCTTTAAGACCATTTTACTTATTTTTAGATCCGTTTTTGCAGTGTAAGACATACAGTAACTGCTGACCAATCAAGACATCGCCACCCTAAGCTGATAGGCCATACAGCTACAGCATTAAGCAGTGAAGTAGTCAACAGATGTTGTGTAACTCAGGATGAGCTGTAGAAATACACAGCTCTGGTAGGGGGTCAACATGACAACTGGTAGTTATACAATCCACAAAGCTGATCTTTGGGGAAAAGTTGCAAGAAAAAAAAAAAGACACTGTTGCAAGTCAACCTTAGGAAGTCCGGTTGACAAGGTGGAAGAAGGTGATCTGGTCGGATGTGCAATTTTTCTTTTGCTTTTTGGCCTTGCAGCAAAATGATATGTATGAAGGAAAATGAAGACTGCATCAGTTAGAACGAACCATCTCCAAACATCAAACATGGTGGTAGCATCGTCCTGTGGGGGCACTTTAACCCACAAGGGACAGGGAAGCTTGTCAGAATTAAATAGGAAGATGGATGGAGCTAATTATAGGGTGACAGTGGCAGAAAACTTATAAAAGATGTAAGAAAAGGTTGGAGTGTTACCAAAATCAAACAGAGACTTTCAAACTGTATTTTTAAAACAACATAGAAAACAATGTGTGATTCTTTTTTTTTTTTTTTACCCCCTTCACAAATTTACACTGATCAATCACATAAAATACATAGTGTTTGTGGTAGTGACGCAGCAAAATGTTAAAAGGGGGGCATGAATACTTTTGTAGGACAATGAATGGAAGCACAAAGACCCACCTGTCCAATGAGAAGACCTGTGACTGGACCTGCTGGCTGTGAACATAGTTTGGACAGATATTCCTCCACATCATCTTCAACAATGTAGCTACGGCCCATACTGTGAAGGAAAGAAAAGGATGAGTTATATAAAGTCATAAACTTTAACATTTTATACCTTAGTCTGTATGTTGGGGGAATAGTTATTGGAAAGACACATGTGGAAAACGCCATTAAATAAGTCAAATAAGAAAAAGGTTTGATTATGAATTTAAAACCTCGCCGTTAGTTGCTGACTTGCATGTAATCAGAGGATTAGTTAACTAACAATACTCAAGCTCATCGTTTATAAAAGCCTGGCTGTGAGTATCTTACTAGCTAGCCAGGTGTTGCTTGCTACACACATTTAAGAAATCATCTTGCCAGATTACAATAAAAAAAAACACAGGTTGAAGTTCAAGAAATTTCACATAAGCGCAGAAAAACTTCTCATATGGTTAAATCGCGGAATATTTACAAACCTGAAGCTGCTCAGTTCTGACAGCTGGTCGTGGTTCGTCAGCGAAGCAAAAGAGGGGAAAAAACTACAACTTTAACACTTTATTCAGCTACGTATTTCCGTCGCGTAATTTTACCGTAATTACTTTTTCTGTCAAGCTAGAGCTGCAACTTGACAGACACTTCCGTGTTTTTTTCAAAGTAAGACTCAGTCGCTCTGCTTCACCAGACCTAAATGATGTAGTTCTGAACCCAGAAAGCCAATTTTTAAAGTATAAATAATATAATTTGTCAAAATTAATGTTTATGTTGAAATATATGCTCATTGCTGACGGTAAAAAAGCTCAAATTGCGCAAATAATACTTTTATTTTGAAAATCCAAACCACATATCCTGTACTATCTGTGAATGTAGCTTCATAGCCTCCTCCGTTTGTACTTTCCAGTTTTTGTGGCGCTTTCAGGGTTGCCGTCAAGGGCTTGTCCGTCCTGTTACTTTCATCGTTTTCTAGCAGGGGCCGCGGGTGGAGATGGCGGTCGTCTTGCTGCAGGCCTTAGAGCGGGCGGAGTTGAACAAACTCCCGAAAGGTGTCCAGAACAAGCTGGAGAAGTTCGTGACGGACCTGCAGAATGCTAACGAGGCGCTGAAGACGCAGCATGAGCGCTTCAAAGCAGACAGCGGTGGGTAACTTCAGCCTCTCCACTACCTCGTCTTCACTGTTATCGGTGTTAAATAAAATACACCGGGTACGGAAAAATCCTGAATGGGGAAATATACTTTTATTTGCGTTGTTTGGTTTACTTACTGAAGTCGTGTTTTATCTATTTATGGCTAAAACGACCCTGCTGCGTTAGCTACAGTGGCATGCTAAAGCTAGCTGCGGAGGAAGAAAGTGACGCCAGCAGGCTTTAAAGTAGACTTTCTAACAACACTGATGCTGAGAAATCCTCCGTTTGAATGGCGAAATAATGCTAATATTATTATTAATTTTTTATTTTTTTAATTGTTAATACTATAGCCAAAAATCTACCGTCAAGAGAGAAAACACGATACTCATTCAAAAGTGAAGTTTTGTGCATGGTGTTCATTACTAGTTCAATGTCTTCTCAGCATTTTCCGTAAGAACAAGAAATGATCCTGCTTGTGAAAAAAATCATAATATTGTAGGGACACAACTTAGGGCTTGAATCCACCGAGAGAGAGAGAGCATTCTTCTAATAACAAAATAATAATAATAATATCACCTGTTCACTATAGTCTCATGCGTTGTTCATTTCAAAATAAAGGCGTATTGTCAATTATAATATGGATCAATGTTTTAATTTTGTATGGACATAATTGAATCGCTAATCATTTATTCAATATAGTGATGTGCATATATGTACTGTTACATGCCTACTTCTTGTCTGTCGTACTTGTTTTAAACCACAGCTTTGACATATTTTACTCCAATAAAAGCGATTTATTTAACTATTTATTTTTTGCAGCAATTAACATTGGTGTTATGCATTGGTGTTACTGATTAAACATGGGCACCCGGCGTTGTATTCCTGTTTCCCAAAAAATAGACTGAGGGGAAAAAAGAGCAAATAGGGGACATGTCTAACTTCACATAGAGTGGATTGAACCTATAAAAAAAAAGAAGAAAAAAAAAGAGGTTTATCTGGTCAGATACTCCTGCTGCTGTAAGAAGAATCTAAAACCTTTACTTATCATCAACTGACTTTGTTATCCTGTAGTTTTAAAGTCATTTGTCAGTCATCATCTGTCACTAAAGTAGATGTTTAAGTTGTTAATTGTCTTGAAACTGGACTGCACACTAAAGAAAAACTACAGAACAACTGTCTGCTTTTCTTAAGTGTAAAAAATTTTGTGTCAACGTCATCAACTGTGACAAAAGTAGCCACATACGTTTTTTTTTTTTTACACAATACCTCGCAAATCTAGAGTGTTAATTTTATTTGGAGCACTTTACATCTGTTCAGACTCCCAAGAGCTAGACCTGATTATGAAACGTTTTTTTTTCCCCCAGACATATTTACTGTGATTTGTTCATTTTTGTATACCTGCTGAATTTTTGTCGCTACAGAGCAACAGTACTTTGACGTTGAGAAGAGACTGACGGAGAGCCAAGAACAGATCCTTTCTACCACAAAAGACCTGCAGGTCCTGAAAGAGGAGAATAAAAAACTAAGTGAGTTCTTGTGCATCTATAATACAACCAGGAAATCAGTAGTTTGGACTTTGATGTGCATTGTAAAACAAATTTATGCAAAATCTGGGGAATATTTTTTTCTCAGTTAACACACCTAATTTAAAATGATAATCGTATCAAAGTGTATTAAAATTTTTCTGACAAATCTGATTTTTTCTTTCTTTCTACTGGTACCGTTTCTGGACACTGGAAAACATTTAATCTGAATCTTTCTTTCTGCGCAGATGAAGAGCTGAGCTCTCTGAAGGGAATCGAGGATGAGTCCAATGAAGAAAAACAACCAAAACAGGTGAAGAGAAAGAGGCAAACACTGGTGTTAAACACATTTTTATAGATCAATAAAGGTCTCTTATAGTTGTAGCTTTAGTTGGTGACAGTAAATGAGATGTAATCTTTATTACTATTATTATTATATTATACTATTAGAGTACTTTATCTGTGTCTTTACAGCAAACCAAGGCAAAGTATGAAATTGAGGCGGAGAAGAGAGAATTGGCGAGACTGCTGGAGAAGAGAACGCAGGAGGTGGAGAACCTGACGGGTAACATTATCATTCAGTTCTCATTGAAATATTACATGCCTGCTATACTGAATACACAGTGTGTCGATAGTGTTAGTTTTCTGGTATGTTTTAAAGATGTTTTTTTTATCTCAGGCTTGTGGTTAGAGCTGCAAAAGACCAGCTTTATCTTTTTCTTTTCTGTGGCATTTGTGTTTCTATAGAGGACATGAAACGTTTGAACGAGAAGCTGGCAGAAACCAACAAAATAAAGATGGAGCTCCAGCTTAAGCTGGATGATATACAGTCATCGGCAACCTCTGTGCAGGTACTAGTCTGGTTGTATTCAAGTCCTCCAAACTCATTTGCCAAAGTGGTTACAGGTCTTGATGTTACAGCCATAAACTTCAATATGTTTGATCGTGATTTTATTTCACAGACCAACACAAAGACGTACATAAAGAATCTGGAACGTTTGGTACCTTTGTTGTGTTTTTATTCCTGTGTCACGACTATAAACTGTCTTGTTGTGGTCTATCACATAAAATCCACACAACCTACGTTTAAGATGGTGTAAGGCACTGTGTGAAGACAAAGAGGCTGTTTTTTTTTCCTAATAAATAATACATCAATACACCATGTAATTATAGCACCGAGAGAAACGAATGGAGCAGGAGAAAGAGCTACTGGAGAAGAAAATTGAGTGGTTAACTGCGGAGCTGTCGTCAAAAACCGAGGAGTTACTGAGCACCAATAGGGACAAGGGCAAAGAGATCCTGGAGCTGCAGGGCAGTCTGAAGAGCAGCAGCGAACAGGTGACTAAACCAAGCACAAACTCTTTGACCTGATGTCATATAGAGGTAAGATTTTATTCAGTCTACAGCCCTAATGTCTCCATATAATCTCTCTTCATTAGGTGAGCAGGCTTGAAAGTCAGCTCACCTCTCTGAAGGAACTCGGTGAAAGCCAGAGCAAAAGAGCCGAAGACCTCAATAACAAACTGAAACAGGTAATGTAACATATTTGTGATAGTTTTAAAGCAATTTCATAGATAAAAAGGCCTTGATTTACTAATGACACTTAATTTTAGTTTTAAAATATCTAACAAAACCTTTTTTTAATTTCCAAAAACGGCAACATTTACTTAATGGACACAGAACATGTCATCCATGTTGTTTAACGTGAAAATGTATCTGGAGAGGATAGATGCGTCACCACAAATAAAATGTTTACTTTCAGCTTTTTCACAAAAATGTCCATGTATTATTGTCTTATAAATATCAGATGTTTATTTGTTTTGTGTATCTGGAGTGTGTAACAAAAGTAATTTCCTTCTGGGATTATTAAAGTATGTCTGATTCTGATTGCCATCTGTTTCTCAAGGCAAAGGATGAACAGTTTGCTATGGAGGAGAAATACCGCGTCGAGCTCAACGCTCATGTCAAGTTGTCGTCTCTCTATAAGGTCAGAAACATGTAAACGTTTTTAAAGATTGTGGTTGTTGGGCACTAATTAATATAAATAACAATTTATTAAAAAAATATCTTCACATTTTTATGTCCTGATGTTGGGTGTAACACTCTTTCCATCCTGTAGGGGGCAGCGACTGAGATGGAGACAAAGAACCAGGAGCTTAACAGGGCAGTAGAGGAGCTCAGCAAGCTGGTTAAAGAGACAGGCGAAAGTAGGATGTTTTTTTTTTTTCTATAGATTTAAATTTGTCATAAGTCGCTGATGACTGACTGAGGCCATGACTTTTCAGCTAATAAGATTCTGGAGAAGAAAGTGTCGGATGCTGAAGAGCAGAAAATACGTCTGGAGGCGGAACTTAGTGAGAAGATAAAGAAAATGGAGAAGGAGCTGGAAAATGCAACAGTGAAGGCGGCAGGCAAACACTGCTGTATGAACATGCACACTCACACACTTCGTAGATGTCCTATAATTAATGCCTGCAATGTATCAAAGAGAGATTCTAACATTGTTAGTTTTGCTTCTTATGCTTTGTGTCTTCCCATGCAGGCGGGTCATCTTTGACAGAACAACAGCTGGACGCCATGTGTCCATCAGCAGCTGCCATCGCCGCAATTGTCAAGCCTGGCATGAAGTTTTTTGATGTAAGTAATGAATCCAATTAAACATAAATAGATTATAACACAGCGCCTTGCAGAAGTATTCAGACCCGCTTTTGAAATGCGAGGCTGATGTTAAAGGATGGGTGGTTTTCAAAATCCTTTAGAAATTAACATCTGAACAGTGCTGCATACTTGTAATACTGCCAGTCTCTGCAATTACAGTTGCAAGTCGTCTTAGGGATGTCTGCACCAAGTTTTTATACCAAGAGACTACAATTTCTGTCCACTTCTCTTTGCCAACTTAGCTTCGGTTCAGTCAGAGTAGATGGAGAGTGTCTTGAACGTTTTTAAACCTCCTGCCACAAATGATCAATTATATTTAGCTCTGGACTTTGACTGGGCCATTGTAATGTATGAATATGCTTTAAAGTTAGCCATTCTATTTCAACATTGGGTTGAACACTTCCTACATGGAACCAGATCAAATGAGACGCAGGGACACCCTAAATACTAATTTGTTTGCTCTGGATTTTATTTAGAGGGATCAGATTAAGAGGGCTGGTTACCGACACGCCATACTGAAGGTTTTTAATTGTATTAAGACTTAAACAGTTTTAGCCATTCACAGTAATGGCTTTTACTTAACAGTTATAGCCTACACTGTGTTGTTCTATTACATAAATCCAATTTAAAATACATTAACATTTTAGTTGTAATGTGATGAAGTGATAAAAGGGTACTGTATCTGCTTGTATATTGTTTTTGTCCACAATAACTCCATATTATTAATTTCCAAGCATCTGCAATACTTAAATTGAGAGCTGTTCATTTTTTTTATGCTGTGAGGCGTGATCAGTGGAGTGTGTGAGATGTTTATGTTCAGAAACCAGGCTCCTGAATCAGTGATTTGTCTGATTTTAGGTGATAATTTGCCCCTTGTATGTTTTTTTTTTTTTTCCTAGCTATATAACGCATACGCAGAGTGCCAGACCCAGCTGCAGCTCGAGAAGCAGGAGACGAGGCGCGTGAGCAAGGTCCTGGATGAGATAGTCCTGGAGGTGGAGTCCAAGGCGCCCGTGCTCAAGCGACAAAGAGAGGAGTACGAGAGCATGCAGAGGTCAATGGCTTCCCTGTGCAACAAACTGGAACAAGCTCGCGCTGTGCGTTAAGTGAAATTTGCATAAATCCATCCACTTCCTGTCTTTTGAGCGATGTCTCTCATAACTGGAACAACTTTTGATGCCATCAGGAGATCTACAGTCTGCAAAAAGAGAAGGATGAGGCCAAGCAGAGCTGTGATGCAATGGAGAGAGAGAAACTAAAGACTGAGAGACAGCTGGAGGATACGTCTGCACAGGTATAACGTTTCCTGTGAGTTGTTAGCGGTAATCCAGATCTAGCGTCTAATGCCTGAATCTGCCTGGTCCAGCTGTGCAATCTTCTGGTTGAGCTGGAGGAGGCACGGGGTAATCGAGTGTCCAAAGACGACGGCAGCTCCTCCGATATCTCCAGCACCTCCGAGGTGAACAGCTCGAGCTCGCTGTCGTTTCGCAGCGTGATCGAGCTCCAGAGACAGAACCAAAGCCTTATGGGAAGGCTGCGAGAGCTGGAGGAGGAGAAGGGCAGGGAGCAGGCCAGGGAAACAACAGCGCGGTAAGAAACCCTATCAGTGAGTTTCACTTTATTTAACTTTGGTGTGTCACACAAGTCACTGTTTTTATCCTTGGATGCAGCATAACCGAGCTGGAGTCTGTCGTGGATAAACTCCAGAAGGAGGTGGAGCAGCTGAGGGAGCAGAGGAACCAGCATAAGCAGCTTGCAGACTCCAGCGCCAGGCAGAGAGACATGTTCAAGGCGCTGCTGACTCAGAGCACGGGCTTCAGCTTGCCTCCTCAAGGTGACGCCTAATAGAAATAGAAATATCCTTTACTGTCCCTCAGTGGGGAAATTCAGGTGTGCCAGCAGCAAAGTGACAGAAAAATGGAAGCATGCAGATTTAGTCAAAGGTATAAATAGAAACCTTAAATAAGAATTGGTCTGTACATTATTAAGTTTACAATATAAGAAAATAATACTGCACATTTCTTAGGAATGGCATACTTCTATCTTGGGGTTTAATGAGCAGGATAAGTTCACCATTTCCTTTTTGTTTGCAGGTCCAGAGTCGTCTCCTCGTCCTTCTGCCCCCGCTACTCGCTCCACTCCTCAGAGAGTCGCTGCTGCAGAGTCGGCCCAGACTGCTCATACAAAAGCTGCTCTAAAACAGGCACGCAGATTCAAGGCGCTTGCTTTTTAGTGTTTAACGCCTGCAGAAATCTAGTTCCTGTTGCCGGGTCTGACTGTAAATCTGTTCACTTCCAGCTCAACGATGCTTTCATCCTGTATAAGAAGGAGAAGGCTGAGAACGACCGGATGCTGAATGAGACGAACGACCAGCTGCAGAGGCAGCTGACGGAGCTGCGCTCCAGCCGCGCCAAGCTCACCTCTCAGCTGGACTTCAGTAACAAGAGGTGTGATTGAAGGAAGGGCAAATGAAAACTAAGCAGCGTTTATTACTTGTCATGTTGGACATTCCTGCTTCGGTCCCCAGCTTTTAAAGTGTGTCTGTATTTATTCGTCAGGTATGAGATTCTTCAAGAAACCGTGTTGGCTTACCGCAGAGAGATCGCCGCTTTACAGACGAGCAACCAAAAAATGGCCGCCACCGCTCAACGACACGAGCACGTCATCCATACAATGGTCCAGGACCTGAGACAGGCCAATGAAAAATTGGCGCTGGAACAGGTGAGGGTGAAGATTATTGGGGACGGTTTTACGTTTAAACAGCGGTGAGCGCTGGACCTCTAACGTCTGGGAACAGAGGCTGTTTTCATGTGTTAAAAGTTAAAACATTGAAGCAGTTGAATAATAACCATTTACCTAAGAGTGATAGTTCATATTGACTCTTTGTCAACTCTTCTTGTCGTATATGATGGCTTATGAACGGGAACAGAAATTATCTGCTCATAACTACTACTTCCTGTCCTGAAGTGTTTCTGCATTTCTTTTTAATTTCTGGGTTGATGAATTGCTAACAAAGACTGTTGAATTCTCATCTTTCATCCTCATATCGTCCCACTACTCGTGCTCTAGGTGCGTGTGGAGAACCTGACGAAAGAGAGAGACATGCTGCGGCAGGCAGAGTGTCGCCTCAGTAAAGAGAAGGAGTCCGTTCTGACCGAGCAGCGCAACCAGAACCTGCTGCTGACCAACCTGAAGACCATACAGGTAGCAGACCTAAGGACGTCGTTTTTGGTTCCTCACTAATGGCTGCGGCTTGTTTAATAGCAGCTGCCTCTGGATGCTCTTGGAGGCTGTTTGAGAGGAATTAGCTAAGATAGATTTGCTGTTGACAAAATGCATTTTCTTTCGAACAAAATCTAAACTTCTGCTTTTTTGTTTTTGTTTTATTTCTCAAGTTGACTATGGAGCGTACCGAGACAGAGACTCGTCAGCGACTTAACAACAAAATAGAACAACTGGAGGCTGAACTGGCTTCAATGAAGACCAAGCTGGAGGAGGAAGTTGCACAGAGACATGCACTCGGACGCACTATGGATGTACGTAAAACGTCTCTCTCTCTCTGTTGACGTAATTGGGGAGCACGGTTAGATGATCCAAGCAGAATTTACCATCAATGTTCTTGTTCTGTTCCTTCCGGGTTTCAGGCGCAGTTATTAGAAGCGAAGAAGCAGCTGGAGGCACAGAACGTCTTACAGCAGAAGACCAGGGAGCTGCTGTGTGGCTCTGAGCAGCAGGTGAATACACTGAAAGCTCAGCTGGCTTCTGCATCTGCTTCGACCTCTGAAGCTGCTGCTACCTCCGGCAGCGCGGCCACCCCAGTCACCAGAGCTGCTGCCCTCCGGGCACCGCTGAGAGGTAGGAATCTTTTTGAGTGTCGGTGATGACAGTCCAGCAGTGATTTGGTCTTCGTGGTTTCTAATTGTTCCTCTGGTCTCCCACGCCACGCTCTCCAGTCCCAGCTGCCTCTCAGCAGCTCAGCCAATCAGAGCAGGAGCTCTCAGAACTGAAGGCTCAGCTACGAAGTGCCGAGGACCAAAACGCCGAGCTGGCAGAACAGCTAAAGAATGCTAACACTACGGTTGAACAGTACCGATCTGTAGTTCTAACTCTGGAGGACAGTCTAAAGAAAGAAAAGGAGGTAAATTACACACCGTTGTCCTTTTGGCCAATCGTGGGCATGCAGACACGACCGTACTTAAGGTTTCTCTGCTTCCTTTAGTCGCGCTCTCCCCTGGAGGTCCGGCTGAAGGCGTCAGAGGAGCTGCAGAGGCAGCTGGAGAAGAAGATTTTAGAGGTGGAGAAAGTGAAGCAGCAGGAGCTGGAGGAGCGAAGGAAGGCTGTGGATGCTGTGGAGAAAACAGTAAGGCAGTCACGGTAGTTACAGGAGGATCTGAGGTGCCGCCTCCTCCATTTGTAATTGTAGGCAGTAGCTGGTCAATAATCTGGCGATCTATTCTGCAGACTTTCTTAACCCAGGTACCAAAGAGCTTCTTAGATGAACACGGGTCCACATTTTAATGCTCTGCAGTGTAGCAGGGCACACTTGTCATGCTCATCGGCTATTTTTACATTTTGTTAAGGTTTATCATAAGTTCAATTGTAAAAGGCAATTAAAATTTCTATGCAGTATCTATGGATTTATTTTCTATGTTTGTCTATTGATATCTGGAGAATGGTCAAGCTCTTCACATGATAAAATACTGATTAAAAATACAAACCCTCACATTAATAAGAATAAGCTTAGTTGGGTATTTATTAATGAAAATGTATTGTGTGACATGTCAAATACCTGGTTATCACTGATGAGCCTAACAGCTGATATGTTTGTTGAGGTGTGCGAGCTGCAGCGCAGTCTGAAGGCCAGTCAAGCAGAACAACAAGAGGCCCTGGAGAGAGCTGCCGCTGCAGTCACACAGGAACAGAAAGCCACACAGGACAGTCTGTTACAGGTCCAGTATCAACAAACCCTGTTTAAAAAAGATAGACCCCACTTCTTTAGATCCGTCTAGCAATCAGGGTTACACATCACAGTTTAACTAAACCTCCGTTTGTCCCTTAGACCAAGCTAGCGGGAGAGGCGCAGGCTAAGTACGAGCGAGAGTTGATGCTTCATGCTGCTGATGTGGAGGCCCTGCAGCAGCTGAAGAAAACATCCCAGCAAGAATCGGCCCGCAGGCGGGAGTTGGAAGAGCAGCTGAAGAAAACTACTTCCCTGCTGCAAGAGAAAACGGCAACCTGGAGCGCAACAGAGAAACGATTAAAGGTGTGTCATCTTAAAGACGGTGTTTATCAGTCTCACCTCTGTCAGTCTGCCCCAGGGCAGCTGTAGCTACTAACAAAGCTCACCACCGTCAGGGTGTGAATGACTAAAACTGTAGTGTGAAGGTCGTCAAGACTAGTTAAAAGCACTATACAAGTACCAGCCATTTACCATTTAAAGGTCCTCAGTCTGTTATGCTGATAGATGTGGTAACATACTGATTGGTTGCCACTAATGTGACTCCATCTCTTTTTCAGGAGGAGCTGTCCAGTCTAAAGTCTCGTTTTGAGGAGCTGGGAAAGCAGAACGCTCTCCTGCACCAGCAGATGGATGAAATGGCCACCAGGAGTCGCCAGATGCAGCAGGAGCAGCAGCTGGACGTGTCACTTAGTGAGGATGGAAAGACCAATGAGCAGATACTGGAGATACTCAGGTAAGACCCCTACTATCACACTGTGTCTGCATTAGGGCTGTCACGATTCATCAAATGATTCGAAAGCCTTGATTCCTAAAATTCCTAAAATTAATCGAGTTTCTAGCTGCCGAAGATTAGCGCTTCTACTCGCTGCTCAGCCCCCAACTCACAACCATTTTGATTGGTCAATATGGCGGCCAAACGGCCAATCACGTGAGGGCGATACCATTATGCGAAAGCAGAGGGGCGCAGCTGTGAGTGGAGGGTGAATTTATTGGGTCGCCCTGTAAAATGAACTATGAGGGACAGGAGAAAACGGAGCGTCTGGCTGCAGATTAAAGAGGTTGGATAATAAAGCAGAGCTCCTAGCGGCCCATCAGGCTTATAATATGTTGGAGGAAAGCCAGCTTGTGTCTGGTAGGCGCATGCTCAAAGTTTAGCATGAGAGCCTTGTGAGGGAGAGCCAGAGAAACGCTAGTTTGAATAAAAAAAAAAATGGAAGTGGTGTCAAAGCCGAACACGACCGCTGCAGTGTGGGAGTTTTTTGGATTTAAGCCCAATGACAGCAGCCTCTTAATGTGAGCTGTTATGTCAAGAGGGTATACCGACATTATAATAACGTCATCATATTAGTTGAAAAGGGTCTTCAAAAGCCTATATTACGGTTTATCATGATCATTTTTAGAAAAACGTAACATCCAGCAAAGTTTGTTATGACAGGCCTCATGACAGCGCTGGTGTTTTAGTTGTGTTTGTCGATTCTGCTGCAGAGGTTTGTTGTTTTATAAGAAGACGCTCGCGCTAGGAGCTCTGTGGGTCCTGTCAATGTAAAAGTGTTGCTTTGATGAGTGTTTTACGTCGTGTGTTGACCCTCATGTGTTTGCGTATCGGTCAGGTTTGTGCGTCGGGAGAAGGAGATTGCTGTTGCTCGGTACGAGGCGTCTGAAGGAGAAGCTCTTCGTTACAAGCAGCGAGTCGAGCACCAGGACAGAGAACTGAAGGAGCTGCAGGAGGCTCTGAACGCTGAGAGGGAGAGGATGCAGGTATGAGTCGGCACCGCCGACAGTGGGCCCAACGATGAGATTCCTGTAGATTATATTTAGTTTAAGTGTCTGCTTCTCTTTCCTTTTCTCAGTTGATAAGCAAGACTCTGTGTGAGCAGCAGGAACAGCTGAAGAAGATGGAGAGCATCAGCGCTCTCCAAGAAAACAACAGGATGCTGAAAGCGGACCGAGATAAGCTGGAACAGGAACTTCAGCAGGCTCAGGCTAAAGTGAGAACTAAGAAGTCTTTCATAATGTTTCTCGCTGTTTGGATCCATAAAATTTGTAATACAGTGATGAGAGAAATGTAATAATTCAGTTATATGTTTCTTTGGTAAGAGCATGAGGCAAATATTATACACATGTATATTTTAGGATGAGTTGTAATTAAGAATCGCGCACATTTGCAGTATAGTTCATATATTATGACTAGATTTATTATATAAAAGTGAAATACGCAACCAAAACTATTCTCTTCATTTTATGTGTATTTGTGTATGTATAACATTTGTGTATACATCAAACAATTGTTTTAATATTTATAAAATGAATATATAAAGATATTAATCAAGTGCTTATCACATAAATCTTTTGCTAAAAAGACAAACGAGAAGACGAGGAGGCAGTTCAAGCTACGGACACAAAACAGTCCTTGACAGGACTAATGTGGCTTATTGACATATGACCTTAAAAATTCTCTTTCATACTTGGATTTTCACACCAATAGCTTTGCTTTAAATAAGCGTTAGGGGTAGCGACACCCAAGTCTAGATGTCGATTATCACTTTAATTGTAGACGTATATAAGAATGCCTTGTCATGTGTGAAGTGCCCCAGTGATCACACAAAGGCCGCCTTTCTCTGTTCCTGCCAGGTAACAAAGCTACAGTCAGACATCGCCCCCCTGCACAACTCTCTGTCTATACTGTCGGAGAAAAATGGCTCGCTGCAGGCGGATAAGAGGCTGCTGGAGGACGATCTCAAACGCTGGAAGGCTAAAGTTCAAGTAAGGAGATGTTTGTCCTTTGGCGTTTCATCAGCAGTGGTCCAGTTTTCAGTTTGACTTTAGGTTTTGTCTGATGTTGGAGCGTATTTTGGACAAAAATGGGTTTGCCTGTTTCAGGGTGACCTGAAGTGGAAAGTGTTGGTTTTATGATTCAAAGTATAGAAACACTTATTAGGACCAAAGCAACTGGGACAGTTTTTCAAAACGTTTGCCAAGATTTATTCAAAAGGTTAATTTAATTAGTAGGAGCTTCCCTGGAAAATGACCTCCTTGATGGGAGATAATCTGCAGTGGTTGAATCAGTCTACAAATGGCAAACCAGAGGCCTGACATTTACACTAATGATCAATGGTTTAGGATATAAATACATACAAATATAAATACATTGCTGCATTATCCATTGATTATTTTTTTTGCTTTCCCTCTTATCTATCCATCAATAAATCCTTCCTGCTGTAAATTCGACTAGACTTTTTTTTATTTATGCTTTAAAATTGGCTAAGAAAACGCAAGAAAAAAAACAGGAAATGTTAGTGTGGAAAAGTAAAACAAATATCGGGTGAAAATGTTACCTTTTATTCACAGTTTATTGCTGCTGTAAAGAACTTAACGAGTTGTAATTTATAAATGTATTTCTTAACTGTATCTCTGTGATGTTTTGCACCACAGCACCTGGTTAGCCAACAGAAAGAAGGGGACGCTGAGGAAAAACAGAAAGCGGCAGCTGAAAAAGAGACCCAGCAAAAACGCATTGCACAGCTAGTGGAAGAGACGGCCAAGCTGAAGACTGAACTGGCCAGGTACCACACGGTTTACAAGCAAGCTTTGTGGAGTTTCACTCAGACTGCAGAGAGAAGACACGGTGACCAATGATTTTCTGTTTGCCGCTCTGATTCTGTTGTGTGACTTAGATCCAACGCCAGCAGCAGCTCATCTCTGTCCCAGATTCAAGGTCTCAAAGATTCTGTGGCTCGCCTGACTTCAGAAAAAGACGGTCTTAGGAAAGAGCTAGAAACCAAAAACAATGACATTCTGGAGAAGAACAAGACCATCAATCAGGTGAAGAAGATCGGCCGCCGCTATAAGACGCAGTACGAAGAGCTCAAAGCCCAGCATGACAAGGTATGCCTGAGATCCTGGAAGCAGTTTGGTCTAATAAAGAGGGAAAGTCTGATGTAAATACGCAAATGTTACATGTATTTAAATGCTTACTGCCAGTAATGGTTATGCTGTCGAACAGTTGTTGTTTAAGCGACTGATGTTTTGTGTTGCAGATTGAAGAAATAAGATGCTTTTTTTATGATATATATATATATATATATATATATATATATATATATATATATATATATATATATATATATATATATATATATATATATATATATATATATATATATATATATATATATATATATATATCTAAAGGGTTCATTTAAGATATTGATTAATTTCTACCTCACTGTTCATTGAGTGTTTTATTTAAATAACTTCTTTTTTAGGCATCAGTCATAGCTTCAGTTTTAGATGTCTTGCTTTAAAAATCCGATTTTAACTCTGAATGTCTTAAATATTCATCAGTAGTGGAGTTAGAATTATAAAAGTATATTAGATCAGGTCGATCTATATTTTAAGTGTTTTCATGTAGGGACCTCAGGTTTCAGTGGGGAACAAAGTTCCTCCACAGCAGTGTACTGTAATTGTTTTTAACACTTTTAGGATCATTCTCTATAAGACTAGCTCTGTGGGGACACAGTGAGTAAGAATCAGTTTGGGTTCCAGGTGGTCAGTGAACCTGCCGGACAGGAGGAGCTGAAGAAGACCCGAGAGGAACTGAACACTGTGAAGGAGGAAGTTCAGAAAAAACAGGAGGAGGTGAGAAGATGGACATTGACGTGTAGGAGTTATGGGTTTAAAGTGGACGAATGACGCTTAAATCATAATTATTTTGGCCCTTAAATACATTTTGTTGTGTACTTATAGTTAGAAGTGCAGAAAAGTTTCATTTAGTCTGTCCGGAGTTGATGTCTTTATCTTATTTTGGGTCTATCTTTTAAAGCTGTTCAGTTTTATTTATATTATATTACGTTTTCTGAACAATTATGTCACGTATGTGCTGCAGAACTGCTAAACAGGGACTTCCAGCTTACCAATTTTAGTAATCCGCCATTTTTATTTGTATGAGCGATTTTTGTAGTTCAAGCTCTAGGATGCTGACTACAAATGGATAACATAATCGTTTTTTCTTTATACCGTCCTCCAGCCTATTACAAAAATGGCCGGACAGGGTGTGAAGTGCCTCCTTTAGATTTAAAGTGACAGCATCGAAACTAGTCGCTCTCAGACGCACCTCAAAACAGGGTCAAAAAGGGTAAATGTGGGGGTAAATTAACAAGGTGCTCAGACCAAAGCATTGCAGTTCCACTTTATTTAGACCGAATAGAAGTTAAAAAGTGGACCAAAAACTGATCCCTGCTCTGCTGAGTTAAAATAGCATAAATAACCCGTGTCTAATCGAAGTGAAAACTAACCAGGAGTCTGACCTGCAAACAGAAATATTAGTCAAATTATTTTCCTTCGGTTTATATACAGTTCCAACAAATGCCATCACAAGACCCTTTACACGACAAACAAGTAGAAGTTACAAGTTAAATAGGTCCACTTTAAGTCCAGTTCAATTAATTCCAGTACAACCCAACCCTGTAGTCTGTATCAGAAATAGATTTGTCCTGATCAAAGACGGCACTAAGATGTGGCTCCCATTTACTGCATTTTAGTGTAGTCCAGCTGTTACAAATTAGTTATTTAAAACACATTAATCCTATTTCAGCTAATATAGAAATATGATTTTAATGAAATAATGGAGATTTTTTTAGATAAAATAAATCTTTGTCATTGTATCAACCTACAATCCATAGTTGTACAATAAAATTACAAAAACTATGTACAGAATAAAATGCATTGCATAAGTACACTAAGTATTTAGTTTAACACCAGACAGTGTTTGACACAAATATTATTATAATAGGTGAATCTGGGGAAATGCCGGTGAGTTTTTTTTTTTTTTTTTCCCACCAGGCTCAGAAATACCAGCAGGAGTTGGAGGCGGCTCAGAAGGAGAACCAGCAGATGAAGGAGAAACTTCAGGAGCTCCAAACTCAGCTGACACAGGTGCCACACACTCACACAAAGCAACCCTTAAAGCAAATTAAAAAATTAGATTTGTAATGCATATTAGCAGGCTCAGACATAGCTGCTGAATTCACTTAGTGGATCATTTTAGGGTGGGGTGGGGGGGTACTAGTGGCTCTTTTATTGAATGTAGGCTGACGGGGGTTAATAGAGGGGGAAGAGGTGCGGCAAACGTTGATGGCCGTGCGCTACCCCTGCTCCACCAGCGCATCCTCATGTAGAGAAAAGTATAATTTGAGTCTCTTCTCTGCTTGGCAAAGCAGTAGATCAGGTGGCACTAACCGTATACGTGTTAATATTCTTTATGGAAGTATGTTCCTTTCATTCAGTCATACAGTTACTTTATTAGAATTTATATGATTATAATTCTTGTAATATTTTCTACTGAGAGAAAAGCAAAGAACCATTCTACACTACAAGGAATGGTGTTTCAAAACAAACATGGATCTGGCCCATACAAAAGATATTTTTACATTGTAAACTAGGGTTGTTAGGTTTACCGGTACTAATTTGGTAATGCGGCATTTAAAACGGTACTATACTGCTTTTTCAACTTTTCTCTGTTGTCAGAGACTTTGGCGACAACACATAAAAGCATCGATCCGTCTGCAGTTTACTGTTTGTAGCCAGCAGTAGGTGCTGCTGTGTTCTGGCTCAGGCTGTGTCTGCAGTTTGTTTGAGCTGATCACATCAGATCTTGATAACTATTGACGTTTTCTGCTCATAGAAGCTTTTTTTTCTGGTAATATCACGACTTTACTCTCATGTCGTCACTGCTTTATTCTGGAAATATTATGACTTTGGTCTCCTAATTAAAGTCTGGCCTGATCCATGCACTTTTGACTCAGTAATGATATTATTTGTGTTCTCTTTTTATTTGACAAAGTATCGAAAAGTATCAAAATACATGTTGGCAGATCCCAACACTAATGTAAACAAAGATCCTCTTCATGCAGCCCTGTACAATTTCTCTTCCTGGTCATTTTGCGATGTATTTTCATTTAGTGATCAACTGGACTGTCTGTGTCTGTAATGCTAATATATAAACAGCTAGCATTAGCTTATGTCACTTGGAAGGAGCTAAAGTAGTTAGCATTTTTTTCCTGGCTGTATTCGACCTGTTAGCAGAATTTAAACTTCTAGATCATCATTGAGATGAGTGGCTGCAGGGAGGCTGAGTGGCTGGTTGTTTCTAGAATAACTTCATTAGTCTGCTCGGGCGCAGTGCAAGCATCATTTGTTGGAATGGATGTCGCCACATGTTGGGTCTGATGGAAACAAGGCCCTGAAAAGAAAATTACACAATTGTTTTTCTCCTGTTTACCTTTTTTTAGCTCCAGTCCCAGCTGTCTCAGACCCAGACTCAGTTGCAGCAGAACCAGAACCAGCTGGCTTCCAATCAGAAAGAACAAGAACAAGCCAAGAACCAAACCCAGCTGGTAGGATTAGAACTGAATAGAACTTTTCTAATGACTTTGCTCTAGTTTATGAATTAAACAAACTTTTCTCCTCTTCATAGCTCCAGAGTCAGCTAAAATCCGTCAAGTCTCTGGCTCAGGCCCGTCACAACCAGATGCAGCAGATGCAGAGGGAGCTCCAGCAGACTAAAGAGAACCTGCAGCAGAACCTTGCTAAGCAGAAGGAGCTTCAGCAGGCGAAGGAGGCTCTCCAGCAGAACCTTGCTAAGCAGAAGGAGCTGCAGCAGACCAACCAGGCAACGCAGCAGAGTCACAATCAGGAGGTGAACACCCTCAAGACTTCTTTGAGTCAAGCTGAAAACAAGGTGAGAAATCATTTTCTTCCTATAATTAAATTCAGTGCTTAAGAAGGCATTTCGTAATTTTCTGTTCTTGAATTTTTATTTACCAAGCATGTAATGTTTATGTCCTCCTACAGATGACTGAGCTCCAAGGCCAACTGGACAGCCTGCAGAAGGTTAGAGCAAGGATCTGTGTTCAGAAAACAGGAATAATAATGATTGGTTTCAAAGCAAAACAGACAGATTGAGACTATCGTAATATATTATTACCATTATTATCATGTACATGTAGGAAGTTAAAGGAATGTAAAGGTGCACCTGCAAACATGTCCACAGTGTGATGAGTGCAGAGAACGCACCTCCACAAGGTTATGAACAAACAACGGACATATTGTTCAGTGGGTATACAGACGATATTTTGATTGGTCATAAACCATGTTGGTAAACCTAAACAGAACATTTGCATTCAGAGTTTTTATTAGCTAAAGCCAGTTTTATTTCTTTTTCATCCTTCATGTCATAAATGTTACTTAAAGGCATACTATGCAACATTATTCAGTTAATTAATGTGTTCCATACCGTTTTGGATGATTAAATGAGTCATTTCAGGTCGAACAAAGGTTTTCTCGGCTGCCCTGGGGGTCTGTGGGGGAAATACCGTATTTGCTTTACGGCGAGAACTCCATGTGTTTTTGCCCTGCCATTCACTATATGCACGCGCGAAAGCAACAACAAAGAACCGCGTGTTAACCTCAAATTAACATGCAAGCATATCGAGTTTTATTATTATTATTATTTTATTTTATTTTTTTATGTTGGCGAGACGCTACCGCGGCGGCCGCGGCGAGCGCTGCGGGAAGCTTGATGTTCATACCTTCACTGTGTTAGTCATTGTTTGTACTGCCGTTTTTTCGACTTTTCGTTGCGTTCGCCTGTCTGCTAAGCTCAAAACAACCACGCCTGGCTTGATGGAGAAACCAGAACAGCTGAGCATCTTT
The DNA here is from genome assembly GCF_011125445.2 of Fundulus heteroclitus. Taxonomy (NCBI): domain Eukaryota; kingdom Metazoa; phylum Chordata; class Actinopteri; order Cyprinodontiformes; family Fundulidae; genus Fundulus; species Fundulus heteroclitus. Next base: position 349,006 of record NW_023397406.1, on the reverse strand, counting down.
ACGACAGTGCACTTTTACTTTCGCCCTCTGGGGGGAGCCTCGCTGGAAAATCAACCCTGGTTGCATAGTATACCTTTAATGCTTTCTATTATCTTCGCAAATGTTCTTGTTTTCGCGCCTTTTAGACTGTGACCGAGCGTGAAGCAGAGATTAAGAATCTGCAGGAGCAGCTAAGTGAAGCTAAGCAAGCGCAGGAAGCTAGCCGAGGAGCGCAGGCCTCCCAGAGCTCCCAGTCTACCCAGGCCAGTGACTCTGCAGCCGCTGGGGACGTCAGCCTGGCTCTACAGGAGGAGCTGACGAGACTCAGACAGGAGGTACTAAACTATTACGCAGTCTTATCATCCAAATGATTCTCCTACACTATTAAAATAGCATTGCAACTAAAAGCTTTGGTTGTTTTTATTACGTTTGAACTATTTCATCTGTTTTCCTGCAGCTGTCTGAGTGCAAGAAGAGAGAGGAGCAGCTAAAAGAGGAGATGGTTGAAAAAGAGGAGAAGAGGAAAAAAATCATCCTTGGAGCCAAACATAAAATCAGCCAAGTAAACAGTAAGTCGGATAAAAAAAAATATATATATATGTTGATGGCATTTTTAATTAGTCTGGTTTCAATGTTGAATCGTTTTATTTGAACGCTGACCTGTAGGCGCCAAAGAGCAGCTCAGTCAGGAGAACGAAGAGCTGAAACAGAGCAAGGAGGAGCTGGAGGTGAGAATGAACGCCCTGAAGTCTCAGTACGAAGGACGACTTCTTCGACTGGACAAAGAGCTGAGAGAACTGAGAGAGGCACAGGCCCACTCTGAAGGGAGGGAGGAAGCTCAGGACCAGAGCGGAGCCAAGGTACATTATGGACTTCTTCACATAACTTATAACAACATCCCAAAGGTGGTCGAGATTTTTATAAAAGAGATAATAAGGTCAGACTATATCATTTATATCGAGCTGGTCTTTGCTGAGATAAAAATCATACTTTATATATTAAAGTAGGTTGGTTATTCAGGTGTTTCTCATATTTATCTACAGCTGTTTGTTAAAAATACACCTGTGAGATTTCTGGGAAAAAGCTTTGATTCAGAGATGCCTATTTATAATTACGTTATGAAAATAAAAACTTATCAAGATAAATATTTTATATCAGCATTCAGCCTAAAAATATTGAGATATTATTATTTTTGGTCCATATCGCCCAGCCCTAATCTATAGTTTATTACACTTTAAAAACAGTTAAAGAAAAAGGTTTTCAAAGAGATAATTAGTCTGGCATGTGCTTGTAAGCCATATAAGGTTGTTTTGTCATACTGAACCTTCTTTTGTACCAATATTCTAGATTTTTTTTTTTCCAGTAAAAGATGAAATTTTTGTTTACCAGTTGGAATTTTACAATAAAATATGACTAGGTTTTTTATTTATTAATAAAGTACTACTATTTATTAATACCAGCTGGTTCTTCTTTACCTTTCTGACTTGTTTTTATGATTTAATTTCTCATATCTGCACAATATACTCCTATCGGTGTGATCGCCAAAAATAGTTTTGCAGTACAATAATTGTTGGCTAATACATTCCTAGTGTTTTGAACTTTACATTTGCATGAATTTTTCATGCAAATGTAACAATATTTAGTCACTTGCACAGAGTCTCGCTGCAGTGGATGCTCACACTGGACACAAATTTGATGTTTCGCAAAATGCTGAAGGCCACAGAGTGATGGAAGTCCAGATGAGAAAAAGAGCAAAATGATAAAATTGGCATAAATCACAACTTATATCTGCACGACAACATTTTCTAGTATCGGGCAACCATGTCTTATTTATTTCTTTTTGGATTTCCAACAGCTGGGGGATCAGCCCAGACCTTCAGACCAGAGGCAGATTTCTTTGAAGTGTCCTGCTCAAGACAGGGGAAGGTAACGTCTACATCAAGAAGTCTGCTTTTTGCAGAACGTTTGATTTTTATTTTTGTATTCAGTAAGGATGTAACCTCACTTAGGATTTGTTGACGCAATGATTTTCAGGGATGATTCAGAAAATGTGCAGAGATTTAGAAAACTAAATTGTTCTCAATCTCCAAATCATGGGAGAAGAGATAAGAAATTCCTTCATTGTCCCACAATGGGGCAATTAGGGTGTGACAGCAGGAAAGACACAGTCACACACTTTTGTGTTTATTAATATGAAGTTTGTTCTACAGCAGCAGAGGATGAGCTTAAATAAAAATAACTACCAGAGTAAGTAAGATTGTCTTAATGAATGTTTCAGCCTAAGTGCCTCTGAGCCTCCCACCGCCAACATCCGGCCCACTCCAAGTACTCCGTCACCTAGCAACAAGCCAAGTCCATCCACTGGTAGCAAGGCCACTCCGCGGGCCAGCATTAGGCCCATGGTCACACCTGCAGCTGTCCCCATACCAACACCGACAGCCACAGTGATGCCCACTACACAGGCGGAGAATCAAGAAGGTAAAGAGAGAAAGAGCCATTTAAAGTCTGAAAACACCAAAGCTTAATGAATTACTCAAAAGTGTGTTTCTCTCTCCAGCACTCATCAGTACGGGAGCCTCTGTGCACTCCACCAGCTCTGCCCTCATTACCTCCTTAACTCAGCCAACTAGCACGCAGGCCACAGCCTTTGTTCAGCCCACCCAGCAGCAGGCGGCCAGTCAGGATGCAGGCTCCAGCACGGAGGCAGAACAGCCAACCACGTCGTCCTCCTCCTCCCCCTGTGTGCCGGCGACAGGTGAGGAGCACCTTGCCTCAGACTTGCAATTAACCCTTAAGCTTCACACAAAAACCACACAGACAAAGTCCCCCCCAGTCAACGGGTTTGGTTTGATAGAGCGTGTAAGCTGATGTTCAGGTTTTCGTGACTCTGATCAGGTTCAAAGCGAAGCAGAGAAAACGAAGAGGAGGGAGACGAAGGTCGCCCCGAGAATTCCCAAACGCCCCCGAGCACAAAGAAACTGCGGCTGAAACCAACGATCGCTCTGCAGGTAAAATAAACCAACCAGATACATAAAACGACACCGCAAACATGCTTTTTGTAATATTTTGTAACAATGCTCTGATTCACGCTCAGTTAAACATGTTTAATTTACCGCTGGGACATTTGTGTCGGACCGCAAAACTGATGATAGGTTTGAGGTTTGGGATGAAATGTTAAGAAAAATGATTCATAATCATTCATTATGGCAACTTTAATTATTGGAAAAAAATGAAATTGGTTTTCTGGTGTATAGTACAGGCTCATACAGTCTGACTTCTAAAGCAAGTTTTCCTTATAGTCTGTGCCCTTGGCTTTAGTTTTCACGTTAGAGAAAGACCACATGGAGACGACAAATAATGTTATCTGCTACTTTAGGCCGTTCATGTTTTTCTTATTTGCTGAATAATGTTGAAGTATGGAAAAAGCTATTTTTCTGCATCTTTTAAAGAAAAAAGAAGTATTGTACAGAAATGACGTGTGTGTAATTTACTGTGTTGCAGATGGAAGAGGATGAAGAGCAGGAAGAGGAGCTGGGGGAGGTGGCGGAGCAGCAGGTTTCTCCTGATGACAGTCAGGTCGGTTATTAGAGAGAAATAAGACTTAGAAAATGACCAAACTGCAGGTATTTGTGGAGTATAGAGATTTTTTTCTCTTTAACTCCACGTGATGATAAAAAAAAATCACATACAATAGGACGTCATTTAATGGTGCATTTCTGAGACTTTCTTTTTTCAACAAAGCAACCCTCCCTCACCTCTACTTACTTCTTGGCTTCCTAAAATCACCCAGCGGCCGATACATGAGACAGAATCGTCCCGTTGATGCGCGTCACTGCTTATAAATACAACAACACACTTGAATAAAATGTTTGTCTAGAGAAGCTGTAATTAAATTTTACTGCTAAAACCCAGGATCTAAACTTTTAAAGTGGACCTGTACCTTTTATTGTTTCAGCCGTCTTGAAATGCTTTCGTATTTGTCCTGTAGGAGCTCCCAGAAGAAGGTTTCCAGGTGTTGAGTGAAGACATGGAGGACGACGGTGTCTCCCAGTCTGTCCCCTCTGACCCCGGCTCGGCTTTTATTCGAGACGTTATTGTGATCGACACGGACAGTGAGAGCCAGAACAGCAAAGAGGGGGACCAGAGAGTGGAGGAGGAGGAGGAGGAAGAAGAGGAAGAGGAAGGGGAGGAAGACACAGGAGCAGTGGCGGAGCGGGTCTGTTACTTTTACCAAATAGCTTCACTTCTGATTAATGCTGTTTTTAATAATAGACAATCAGTGTTTATGACAACTTACTGGCTTTTTCTATCCTATCGTTTCAGGAAGACGATAACGAAGATGAGGATCCTGACAGTGGGATGAGGGGTGCAGGGGAGAGTAATGAGGAGAGCCAGGAAGCTCAGGAGGAGAGAGATGAGGGGGCTCCTTCAGAGGGTACCAGCACTGAGGAGAACGCGAGCGAAGCGCCCTCCAGCTCCCAGCGTCCCTCTGACGCCTCACAAAGCGGTGAGCTGACACTCAGGCCCGCGGGACCATTACCTTACCTCCCTTTGACATCCACTAACTGAGTCACCGTCTCCTTTTTAGGGGAAGGCACAAGTGGTGGGACAGAGCTCGGAGCTGCTAAAGACTCCCTACACCACCCCCCAACCTGCTCCACCACATTCTCCCCCTCCTCATCCTCCTCATCCTCTCTAACGCCGCGGCTGCCCCAGGCACGCAGGCCTCCGCACTCGCTGCCACCTCGGCTCTATATCCAAGCTCCGGCTCCTGAGCTGGGACCCCCACACACACAGGTAAGACAAAAATTCACAGTTTGACCTGTGTTATAAGAGGGCTTTGCTTCAGCAGTGGCAGTTTTTTCAGCAATTTTATTTTGTTTTTGTCTTTGATAATAAACTAATGTAGAAAACTTTTTCAAATGTTTCAAATCACCTTTCAGAGAATTTCCACTGACAAAATAAAAGTATAGAAATTTGCAAAAGTTTTAATGTTCACTCTGGAGGGAGACGCTTTATTTCATCAAAAATATAGAATTGCTATTATAGAATAGAAGATGTGTAAATGTAAAGTTTACTTTAGTCATCTAACAGTTGAAGTACAGGTCAGACATGCATTGTGTCCATGTACAGAGCTCTGATAGAAATGGAGTCAGCTTTTTCTTTTGTTTTTCTTTAGCGACAGTCTTCTCAGCTGCGTAGACCATCATCGGGACGTGGACCTCAGCTGACACCTGGATTAGCCTCTATGGTAAGAAAAGGAACATGTTGGGTTTATTATACTACTGTTGAATTTATTTTAACAGGGACAAAGTATTAATTGTTACATTCAGGATGAAGTTGGCGTTCTAGCCATAGAGCCTCGAGTGGAAAGCTAATCTGCTGACCCAGTCCCATATGTGTTAAAACAAGCTGCCATACATGTATCAGCTGAGGTTTTGTTTGTTTCTGCAGCCGTTCTTTGATGACGATGACAGAATGGTTCCCAGTACTCCCACGCTGGTCGTCCCGCACCGCACCGATGGCTTTGCTGAGGCTATACAGTAAATATGCTCTCGTTCTTCTCATGAAGGGATAGTAACAGAGTTTCAGCTCACCTCATGTATTCTCCCCTCTTTTTTCAAGCAGTGTATGAATGACTAATTGTGACTATCTTCTCTGCCCCTAACTCTTCAGTTCACCCCAGGTCGCAGGCCTGTCCACCAGATTCAGGTTCGGACCTCCAGAAGATTTGCTGCAGCCGACATCAGCTTCACATTCAGACCTGGGACAGCTGGCGTCTCAAGGAGGTGCAAACTACACGCACAGTGACTTCTCCAACTTGTGTCCTGCAATATGTCCTGATTCTACAACTAAAGTCTTTAACCTTCTTCCAAAAACACGTTTGAGGTCAGACATTGATGTTGGACGAGAAGGCCCAGTCTCTGCTCTAATTAATCCCAAAGATCAGGACTCTGTAGGCCTATCAAGGTCATCCACACCAAACCCTCTCCTCCATGTCTTTATGGACCTTGCTTTGTGCTCTAGTGCAGCCATGTTGGTAGAGGAAGGGTCGTTCTCCAAACCGTTCCCACAAAGTTGGGAGCATGGAGTTGTCTAAAATCTCTTGGTCTGCTGAAGAATTAAGAGCACAGCTCCTGAAGATCTGCCCCACAGAGTCCCCCCTCCACCAAACGTTACACTTGGCATCATAAAGGCAGACAAGTACTGCTGTCCTGGTAACTACCAAACCAAGACTAGTCTTTCTGATTGCCAGATAAAGCTCAGTTCATCACTCCAGAGAACGTGCCTCCATAGTTTTAGAGTCCAGTGGCAGTGTGCTTTACACCACTCCATCCCACCTTTTCCATTTCTCTTGGTGATGAATGGCTTTGATGCAGCTGCTCAGCCATGGAAACCCATTCCATGAAGCTCTCTATGCAATGTTCTGGAGCTAATCTGAAGGTAACATGAAGTTTGGAGGTCAGTCAGCCACTGACTCAGCAGAAAGTTGCCGACCTCTGGTCAAGGTGTCTCACTTTACATGAACTACCACTCTGCGGCTCAGTGGATGTCCTTCCCAGTCGCTCCTGCTTTGTTACAACGCTACTGACAGCTGACTGAGAAATATTTAGGAGCGAAGGACTTTCACATGTTGTTGCACAGGAAGCGTCCCTTTACAGAACCACTCTGCATTTTACCGAGCTCCTGAGAGCGACCCGTTCTTTCACAAATGTTTGTAGAAGGAGCCTCCATCCGAATACCCTTAATTATAGCTCCTAGCTCCTGTTCCGTAACATTTAATGAGGTTAACAGTAAGAACTCTATCGTAGGGAGGAAAGCAGCTTCGGACTGCTGTACCGATTTAGGACAGCCTTTAACTCTGATGTCGTTACATGACAGAAACACACATGGATGAGAGCCCAATCTGGGTTTACAGCCTTCTGAAAATGAAGTACAATGTATGCGCTCTCTGCTCTCCAGACATTTTCGTTAATTTCTGTGAGGGGGCTGTCCTTATATGTCATGTCACAGGAAGGATTGTGGGAGATCTTAAGGGTTCTTAGTGCCGGTGAGGGACGTCACGATGTTTCTAGGCAAAACTAGCCACAAGCGGGAGCATACAGGCTCATTTCCTACCTCCTTCCTTACTGACTGCAGTATTCGAACAGCACTAATCATGGCGACTGCTCACACACTTCCACTTTGGCTAAAGAGTCCTCACCCAATAAGGGTATTCGAATGGAGCCAGAGTCTGCATGCCAAGGTGCTTGATTTTATTCACTTGTGACCATGGAAGGGATTGAAACACCCGATTTCCATTATTTGGATGTTTGAGTGAATACTTCTGGCAATATAGTGTGTAGAGATAGATACAGACATTCATTTACTTATTGTATGTGCAGGTTTGGGTATGTATGAGTCTCCTCTTTTCCTGGCTGCTCACGATGAAGATGGCGGTGGCAGGAGTGTCCCCACCACACCTTTACAGGTGGCTGCACCAGGTAAGCCGACACTCCTTGTATGTTGGACCTTTTTATTCCTTGGATTGCTCTTGGTTGATTGCCAGCTCTCATGTTTCCCTCAGTGACCGTCTTCACAGAGAGCATGCCCTCTGACAGTGGCGACAACATGGCCTCCCAATCAGTTCCCATGGTAACTGCCTCAAGTGGGATGGCTGCTTCTGCAGACGATGGAGATGAGGTTTTCATGGAGCAGGAAGGAGAAGGGTGAGTATCTTGGGATTATGTTGTTGAAGTTGACTTTTAATTCAGAATGTTACATTAACTTTTTATGTAATTGTATTTAACAAATACAATATCGGCTCAAAACGTCCATCGATGGCAGAATACAAAACATTAACAAGTATTTGCATGCAGATCTATTCCCTCACTGGTAATCATGGTGGATATTTTATTTTTGCAAAGGTTGATGTAATTAAATTAGTGTTGTAGTCAAGTCACTATGCCTCGAGCCCGAGTCCAGGTTCGAGTCTCCAGTGTTCAAGTCCGAGTCAAGTTCAAGTCATTAAGAAAAAATCTGAGTCGAGTCACTATTGATCAAGTCGAGTCCAAGGTTCCGCACTAAAGTAAGCATAGCCTACATGTTTTTAAACTAAAAAAATATCCACACTCTACCACATTGCACTAATAATTTAGATATTAAAATCATACACCAAATAATATTCTAATGACATATTAAAATTATAACCTAATGATTGGAAAAAAAAGTCAAGTCTTTTTCTCAATTTCCAAGTCAGAATGATCTGAATGTAGGAGTCCGAGTCCAAGTTCGAGTCATCAGTGCTCAAGTCCAAGTCAAGTCACGAGTCTCTAAATTTAGCTAATGACTCGGACTCCAGTTCGAGTCTCGGACTCGAGTCCTACAACACTGAATTAAATACATTAACATAATCTCTGCAAAAGATCTGGAAAACAAATGAACTTCAGCCATCTTTGCCCAGGCTTTAGCTGCATCCCTGAAGAAATGAGTTACTCTGTTTAGTTAGTTTTAATCAGACTTCATTTTGTTAGATTTTTACAAAACCTAGCAAGTACAAACATACTAGCCAACCACGCTACGAACGCCACCGTGCTCCTGACAAAGAGCACAGAGCAGGTACTTAGTGGATAATCATTTTAAACTCCATAGATGGCTTCGGCGTGCAAATAGATTGAATGTAATTAGATCAGGAGGGAAATGTTTTTCACCTGGAGCCTCCACTACTTGTGTCTGTATATCCAGCCCCAGTATTGAAAGTTCTCTGGACAGCCAGGCAGACATGGAGCCATCAGGACAGCAAAGCGATGATGCCTCGCTGCCATCTACGAGCCAAGACCCTGGTAAGTTACTCTGTCTGATAAACATCTGCGCGTGTGTTTGTGTGTCAGGAGGCAGGTGCGCTCGCAGCTGTGTCGTTTCGCTGCTTCTCTGGACGCATTCCTGCAGCGGAGCGTTGCGTAGTGCAGCTTGAAGGGGGCTGTTTGTCAAGCTAATAACAGCTAGCGTTAGCTCGTGTTATTCAGGAGGTTTATAGCTGCGCTGATGTGCATTCAGGAGCTTTATTGACTTTTCTATGTTGCTGTCAAACATCCGTGTCATACGTAATTTCTGCGTAACGGTCCATTATGCTGAAATGCGCTTTCGAGAACCCTGATATCTCCTGATTTAAAGTAATGTTCATGTGTGGAAGCAACCCAGCCAGAGTCCCAACTTGATGAATGGTCTACAGAAGGAGCTACAGATTAGGCTGAGGGTAAAGAGGCCTTCCAACCTAAAAGACTTGCAGCTCATCAACTTGGATAAATCGTCTGATTAACAGTGGAAACATCAAAAAAGCTGTTCAGCAATTATAGGAGGGACTTGGTGGTTGTGATTAAATCCATGTCTGCCAGAGGATGTATCCTTAACTTTAGATTGTAAAGTGACAAAAACGAATTGGGTAGAACTATATTTTTTAAATCCCATGCTTAATTCACAGGACCCAGGGGGATGTTGCAGGCTGTTGTGAAAGGTTTTCAGAAAATGCTCCGCAATATTAAATTAAATTGATGTATCTTTTAATAACTTCATGGTTAGAAGAAATCAGCAAAGATGAAATTGATAAGCAGTGGTTAAAGTACAAGGATATGAAACGGATGCATGCAGGGAGAATAAGGGTGTAATGATAAGGTAATTATTTACATAAACAGCTCCTTTAGCCTGCTGCTTGACAGCACATGGTTCCACCGCACCTCTTTCTCTTTAAACTGTAAAAATGAACACCTCCAGCTTAAAATGGGCTTGATTACTCGTGGCCCATCATCGCTCAGAGGTTCTTAGTGGTGTCATCGACTCATTTCAAGACCAGAGGGGACGAATTTTTCAAAGCCATGAGCCCCAAGTTGTGAAATGCTTTGCCTCCATCTTTACCCTACCGTATTTCCTTTAAAACATTTTAAAAGCAGCTGCATTTCAGCCAGTTTGATTTTATAACCTGATTTCATTCTCAGCTTCCTGACATGAATGTTTTTAGTTTTCTAAAAACACTTAGGAAGTAGGTGAGCAGTTTGTGGTCACCTACTTCATCCTCTCACTGAAGCGATTTCTGTACATCCTGACTTTCCTGCGGTTGTCTTTGTTTCTCTAAACAGACACCAGCAGTGTTAGTCAGCCTCGCTCGGTAACAAGCCAGCCTCTGATGAGCATCTTCTCAGGCAGAGGCAGAGGAGGAAGGTTCAGTCGCAGAGGTAAGGAGAACCAGACTCTCTTCTAAATAACCGTAACATCAGAGCTGTCTTTTTAACTTTTCTTCATGGTCTCAATATGTAACAATTGTACAAACTCCAGTGACTCAGGGTATAATGATTAAAAAGCAGTTTATTGATGTGCAGCAAGCAGCGTATGACATGAACATGTTTAATCACAGCGTGGGTCTATTCAATCTAAGACATTTGTTTTCTCTCTCTAATGTTTTAGGAACTTTTCCCCGAGGAGGACGAGGCGGCGCCACAGGAAAAGGAGGCGTGGCCTAATGTTGACGTCACCATCGGAGCCGCCGTGATCTTATCCATTACGGACACGAGAAGCAACACTTTGATCACAAACTCTATGTTTCATAAAGTTTTAGGTCAAACTAAAATCAGTAATCAAATATTTTACAGGAGACAACCAATTTGTGAGGCTTTCTGAGAATCCCCAGATGTTTGTCTGTCTGTAAAATCCACTGAGTTTAGTTTAATTTGTAAAGTCCTGATTTGTTATATTTTGATTTTGTTCTGTTTCTGCAGGTGTGTTTTTTTAGAATAAAACTGAATAACAAATAGCAGCATTGTCATGTGATCCTTCCCTGTTAATAGGTGGATTTAAAAGGTGCACAAGAAGGATTGGAGGCTCGGATGGTTCAGATTTCTGACCATTTTAACATCATCTAATGAGTGTTGAAAAACTGAATTACTGCTTCTCTGCTCAGCATAAAGCATTTTCTAAGTGCGACGTGTTGGTAAATCTTGATACAGACGACGCTCTGTCCTCTGCGGGAGGCGCCTATGGACAGCGCAGCCAGAACCTGATGGAGTTGGCCGGGTGGGAAGGGTTCTGGCTTTGACCTGCCGGGTTGGTGGCTGAGAGCAGAGGGCTGAGGATGGGGACGGGTAGGGGGGTGAGGGTGGCGGGGGCTTCGGGTTTGGCCAGAGCTGGCAGCCCTCCTGTGATCTGGACTCTGAAATAGAGAGCTGTGGAGACAACAAAGAGTTCAGGGTCACAGATGCAGGGATCACTTTACGCTGCGTGTGTAAAATTTGAAGGTAACAGAGTTGGCAGGTAACATTAAAATATGGAAAAAAATACAATATTTTACATTGAAATATTTACAAACTACAGTACAGCATTTGCTATTGTTGTTTAAGATTTATTTATTTCAGCTCCGCTGTTTGTTTTTGATTAGTGATGTCTCTGAATGTTTAGCATAAAAAGGATTTTTAAAAGCTTTTAATCATTTTTGCCGAGCTGAAGCCGTGTGAACTGCAACACACACCAGTAAATATGGCAAATCTCTGCTTTAAATAGTGCCTTGAAAATGTCTTTCCACCAAATGAATTTTTCCACCATATGTCACATTTCAAGCACAAAACTGGATTTTTATGTCGTGTGATTTAATGTTCTGTGCTTTTTATGCTGTTTATGGAAGAGTGGGAAGGAGAAAGAAACGCTATTAAATCATCAGCTGTCCCTTCTGTTAAACATGATGGTGGCAGCATTATGCTGTGGAGATGCCTTTTTTTTCTTTCTTTTTCTCAGGGGCGATAGGGAAACTGGTCGGGGTTGATGGGAGGATGGAGCTAATTACAGAGTATCACTGTAAATAAAACCTGCTAGAAGCTTCAAAAGACTTTAGTCAGAGATGGAGGTCCATTTTCCTGCAGGACAGCCACCCTGATCACAGTGAAGCAGGAAGAGGAGCCGTAACTTCAGTGAAGTGAGGTATACTGGGGGCTAAAATAAACGGATACATGCCCAAAAAAGATTTATACTCTTGTAAAAACATTTTAAAAACCACATATAATTTTCCTTCCACTTTAAAAGTGCAGTAATTTGTATTTGTCTGAAACCTGTGCGATACATAAACATTTTTGGCAATGGTGGATAAATGGTGAAATGGTCCCATTGGACAGTTTTACGTTGTGGTCTACATCCAGATGTGCCCAGTACTTACGTCCCGAGAAGACAAAGTGTTGGTACTGGTTGGTGCTCTGGGGAACGGGCGCGGACAGAGCCGAGGTGACCGGGGTGGGGAAGCCCGTCAGAGAAACTTTGATGTTGATCTCCCCACTCAGAAGAACGTCTGCTGGTGGAATAAAAATGGCATTAGCGCAGATTTAACATACAGGATATACGACCTCTGATATAGTTTGCTTAATTCAATTGACTCATCTGTTGCCATTTGAAGTTTACAACAGAAAAAGTATTAGATTATTTGAAATGTTGAAAGCATGCTGAGATTGTTGATGTCCCTAATCCTAACAATCTCTAATTGCAGTGTTGTGATTTCAACATCCTGTTTCTTGTTTGGCAAAAACTTAGAAACAAAAGAGTTTAAGACCTTCTTGGTAAATTGGGAGAAGGAAACGTGTTTGGGATTATTCTGTTTTCATGTTATGTGTGTGATTCCTTTATTATTTTACAAAGCGTGTTCCCAGTTTAGTTTTATTTCTTAGATGCATTTGGTAAGAGCATTGAAGAGATCTTATGTTTTACTAACCAGCCTGTTGGGCGACGTTTTTCTGCATGGAGCTCCTCGGTTTGTCGCCGCAGGAAGCAGTGCTGCCTGGCAGGAAGGTGAACCTCTGCATTACGTCTCCTGGAGGCCAGACAGAGGCAGCAGTCATGGTAACAAACCCAAAAAACCTCAGTCAGCAACCAGTCCCCTCTGTGTGTCCTCCTACGATGCTTATAGAAGCAGACCTACATCTTCAACAAGCTTTGGACTTATTTGAAGATGAATGGGCTCCTGTTTGCAGACAGCTGGTTGATATCAGCCTGTTTTGGCTCTGCTCACCTGTCTTGAAGAAGAACACGGTCTCTGGTGTGCTCCTGCTAGCCGGCACCACCAGAGCAGCACTGATGCGTCCCGTCAGACCTGGGAACTCGGAGCTTAAAGGTTTGGGGTAGCCAGGCTCCATCACCAGGTTCTCATCCAGACGCCAGCATTGCTCTCCCTTTGGGAAGCAGAGAAAGAGGATTAATAGACGCCATCATCATGGAGTAGACGTCTTCACAGGCCCCCCTGTGATTTAAAAGAAAGTTTTCACGCCCTCTTCCAAGCAATCTTTTCGACAGCTGAACAAAAAAAAAGAAAAAGGCCAACTGCAGTAAAACATATAACAATAAAATAAACTGTGATCTTTAAATCACAAAACTACCACATTTAAAGTGTAATTGTTTTAAGTTTAACTGTCTATGTTACTGTGTAATTGAATTCAGCATTGCCATCAATATACATATTTTTTAAATGACCCCCTGAAAACTGGTCATTTTTCCAGTCCCCCACTTTGGAAACCGCTGGAGTAGACGGTCTGATGTTGGGCGTACATGTTTTTACATTAACAATTAGCTTCGTTCTGATGAATAATAACACGATGGCATGATAATAATAACAGGTAAATTGCAGTATATGTTGTGATGCTCATTATACTGTTGACAGGTTTTTGATGTCACGGGTTTAAAACAATAACAGGCATTAGCATTTGTTTGTTGCATTATTAAATAGCAGTAAGAGGGGCATTATTTTCATCAGATTTATTTTGACTGGATGGAGAGTGCATAACAAAACATGTTTCTGTTTTGCTATGAAAAAAAAACCTGAATGTTTTGCTGCTGCTTCCAGAGACTTTAATTTTTTCTCCCTCTCCTATCCTCCTTTTTTTTTTTTTCTTCAGTAACCCGACAAAAACATGATGTTTTCCTGCCATTCAATGCTGCTGTGGCTGTCAGTTGAATGGACTGGGTGCAGGTGTGGACTCAACCATTTTGCACCTAATATAAAGAAGTGATCGGGTCCTCAGAAAATGTTTTTGACTTTTGTTAACATAAAGTCATCCTTTTTACACCTTCCTTCAGCCAGTAAATTTTTTAATTTTGCTCTTTAATATTTAAAAATAAAATGAAATTGACCCAAAAGGCCTTTCAGTCTAGATTTTTTTGATGACTCCTCTCTGCAGTGTCCCTGAGTAAACTGTCCTCTGTGTCCTTCCAGCCCTGCGCCTCAGTCTGAAACAGAACTATCATTCAGATGTGGCTTGCAACAAAATATAGGCATCATATGATGTAAGGCATGAACCCTTGTTTTGAGTTTTATACCTTGATGATATAGGTGTTTCTGTTGCAGTTGATTCGTGTGAAGACCGTATCGATGGGAGATGGGACCCCCAGGGTCTCTGTGATGTTTTGTGGAGGACCAATGGAGCCTCTGATGGAGTCAACCGCCCAAAATAACTCACCTGAAGGACACACACACACATTACTCACGCTATCCACAATTAGTGAAATCCCCAGCTGATAATCAGACAGCTTACCTTTGAATATCAGTGTAGTCCCGTTGCTGAGGGCGGTCAGTCCGTTGATGGGGGCTTCACTGCACAGCTCCACATCAGACGTGAGTCCTACGCAGAAACACGCAGTCAAATCGGGCGGATCTCATAAAACGACCGTCACACTGACAAGATCCCGAACCCTACCTGTCCCAGATCCCTCAGGCCCCATCTGCCCAACAGAGAGGCCTAACGCCTGGGCCACATCCAGCAGCGTGCTGGGTCTGGATTCAGCCGGACCTCCCGCTGAGAAGAAAAGGCCACAGTGGTCAGTTCTACGGACATTCTCAATAAGACCTTCAATTTGATCCAACAGAGCCAAAATCCCACAAACGTTGATCAATTAATCACACTTTATTCATACAGCTCTTTACATTGAAACACACAATATAATGAAATATATATATTATATATATATATATAATCAAATTAAGCAAACAGACTAATAAAGCTGATCAATATATTGACAATAAAGGAGAAACAATTAAAAGTGAGAGAAAACAGGACTACAGGATGAGGTACAGGTAATTAACCTTGGCTGGGCCCAGACAGACCCAGGTTCACCGGGGTCACCACCAGCTGGATATTTAGTTTGCCATCTGTAGCTCCATTGGTGGGGGAGCTGACAGGAACCCTGCCGTCCAACACTGGAGCGCCGTTGTTGGGCTGGGACAGCTGACCTGCTGGGAAACGGTGAGCTCCACCTGGAGAGGTAGACACTTGCCTGGGCAGCAGGCCCACAGGGATGTTACTTCCACCTGCAAAACAGAAGAAAAAAATAATAGTTTCAGCTCTAATCCAAGATTTAACAAATGAAACCGGTGATGGGATTTTATTCTAATTATTAAAAAGAGAAAAGTGAGATATAGATGATTACCTTGCACTGCAGCAGGATTGTAGCCCAAAGCGCCAGCTGGCAGTGGGTTTGCTGGGCCAAATCTACCTGGGCACCGCCCCCCAGGGTACTGAGGACAGCGACCTCTGCCTTTAGAGGTGAATGAATGAAAATTATAATAGTACAGCATTGATCCTTAAGTTCAATAATATGCTCTGGCTGACATGGATTATTTTTAGACCAAATGTTTGGCAGCTGTGTACAACAAAAGCTGTTTTCTTATCTAAACTCTTTATTTTGACTATAAAACAATTCCACATGAATGAAATGGATCAATACAGCATCATTTCTCTCACTTTAAGTGTATAATGACATTTTAGAAAAATATAAAGCCATTTCTTGACTTTATTGCATGTGTTTACCTGTGAACCATTCCTCACTCTCGCTGTTGGACCTTTGGCGGCTCCTCTCTGGGTTCCTCTTTCCTGGTAAAGATAAAGGAATAATGAACAAGGATGCAAGTTATTTGGTATTTATGCACTTTGCTATAATTACAACATATTTATGAACAGCACCATTGCATTTCTTCATTCAGTGTCTAAATATCGATAAAAATGTGTATAAAACCATTTTCAGTTCTTTGAATGGCTGCTTTTGTTTCAACACTGACTGTATTTAATCTATTTCCCGTATGTGCTTCATCTGAGACTGAAAACAAGATGGGGGGGGTAACTTCTTAATAAGCAAAAATTTAAATCCCAACTCCTTTTTTAGTGGAAAGACTGAAAAGCGATAATTGGTATAACCTAAGAGGTTCTGAGTGAAACTATTGGTGATATGAAGAAGTGCTGCCTACTGGGAACTGTGGTTCTCTGCTGGGAGCTTCCATGGCGAGGGATGGTCACAGTGGCATCTGTGGAGAGAAAGCCAGTGTGTTAAGGACAAGTGTGTTTTGCTGCGATATCAACGGATCACAGTCCCAGTGAATATTTATCCCACAGGGGTACGAGTTTACAATGCCTTGCAAAAGTATTAATACCCCCTCACATTGTCTTGCGTTCCAACCACAAACTGCATTGTTTTTGTTGTGATTTAGCTTTCCTCTTCATACGTTTCCATAAAGGCCAGATCTGTGGTGTGCACAACTAATTCGCTGTACTGTCAGCAGATTCTTCCACCTGAGCTGTGGATCTCTGCGCCTCCCCCAGAGTTACTGCTGGGCTCTTGGATGCTTCTCTGATTTATTGATTTATTGCCCAGCCAGTGAATAGAGGTGGATGGGCGTGTCTTGCCTATTTTGCGATTAAGCCATGCAACCTTCTCCCTTACCTGTCTGCCCTGTTAGCATTTGGTCACTAACGTTCTCTAATAGATAGATAAAAGATCAATTAAAACACTAATCCTTCTCCTCCCACTTCTTAGTGATATGCTATAAGGATGTTTGCGGTGACAGAATAGTTAAAACATTCAAAGGGTTGGAAGAGTTTTGCGAGGCACAGGGCCAGAAGAAGTTGGGGCTGAGGTGGTTCTGACCGCAGTGCAGCTGGAAGTCCTGGCAGCAGGTGTTGAACTGGACACACTGAGGGTCACACTCGCACGTCCGACCTCTCCTGAACGTCTCACCACAGCGACCCTGACAGGACGGAGCTGGAAAAACACGAAAACAAATATCATGCTTTCAGCATTTGTCTGTCAGTTCAGAATCAGAATCAGAAACAAGTTTATTGGCAAGTAGGTTGGCACTTACAAATTTGACTTGGTGTTGATGGTGCAGACAAAATATATATATATATATATATATATATATATATATATATATATATACAGAATCTAGAGCTATATACACAGTAGACTGTGCGTTAATGTAACGCAGAAGGTCTGGAGATGCTACGCTTGCGTACGTTGTGATGAGGGGCCTGGCAGGCTGGTTAGCCAATAAATGTACCATAACTAAGTTGCTATGAGATCAAATCGGCAAAGGCAGTGGAAAAATTTAGTTCTAATTAAAAAACTTCAGAAACAAGCTTGAAAACATTAAAAGGCCTCTAAAATTATCCAAGTGAAGTTGACAAATGCTGAATTAATCCACAAATGTGATATATGTGTATGATCTGAAAAGTAAGTAAAGATTAACTTGGAAGTAGTTTAAATAATGTTAGCTAGGGTTTCAAAGTTAGTTTGAAACAGAAACACCAAGTCTCAAAGTGCAGGAATACAGAAACCCAACACGAGGTGGAAATATTAATTATCTTTGATCCTAAAGAGACTGCAGAGATTACTGGATAGGAAGACAAGGGAATCAGCAGAAAACGGTAATAGGCTTTAAACAATGAAAGCTGACAACAGAAAGCTAGAATTAATGAACAGTGATCAGACAGAAGGACGTAAACATCTAATAAAACATCAGATTAATATTTTATAATGTAACGCAGAAACAATAAAATAAAATTGCAACTAATTTAAAATATACAAAAATGTCTAAAATAAGTTGAATGTAAAAAAAAAATACTTTAATAAAGAAATTGTTAAGCTTTACAATAAAAAGACGGTCAAAAGAGATTTAAGATTTAAACAGAAACGCAAAATGTTTACTGGAGAAACAGGTCCATTTGCACTCTAAAATCAAACCAGTTATTTAGATGTGACGTGTGCTCCTGGTCATAATACAATCTACAAAAAGATGTTTGTAGATTTGTATTCTGAGGTTTTAAATGGTGTTCTGAATGCTCTCAGGATCTTACTGGTGGTGCAGGTGGCCTGGAAGTCGGGGCAGCACTCGTTGTGCTGCAGGCAGCCAAAGTCACAGGTACATTGCTGACCTCTGGTGAAAACCTCCCCACAACGACCGACGCAGCTGCCTGAAAACAAAACACATTAGAGTGAAGCATCATTCCTGAAATATTACAACGCTATACGTTAGATTTGTGAAACTGAAATATTAAATCTTGACCTCGTTACAGATTTTTCAGACCAGATTCATTATAATACAGTCAATATTTAGCATTGTAAAGGTCTTCTAAATGGCACCAGAAAGGCAAAGTTGTGTCCTGTTAAAGTTAAAGTACTTAACTGGTGCGGCAGCATAGGTCCCAGCAAGGCAGAGCAGCATGAGCCCCAGTTTCTTCATCATCTGCCTCATGATTCTTGATTGTAACAAAATCTGATGGCGATAATGACACAGAGAAGATGAAGCTGAGAAGTGTGAAAGCGACAGCAGAAGAGCAGTAACTATCAATTACCTCCTTTCTGTATCACCTCTCCTCGTCTTCTGTCCCAAAGTCAGGCTGCTGGTCTTTTATAAGAGACCAACAGCATGACGTATGTTCGCACCAGATCTAAAAAGCCACTGAGACAGGACACTTTTAATTAGTGTCACACACGCACACTAACACTACACCCTCAGACTAATTAAAAACTCACTAGGTGTTTTAAAACGTCCCACTCTGCCAGTAATGCTTCCTACACACATAATTAGTTGCTTTTATACTGCAAGCAGAAAGTACCTTATCAAAAATTACTCTGATTACTTCCCTTTGTATTTGTAAAACAACTGTTCCCCTAGGGACATGTTTTTAATGTCATGTAATACCTTTGATGTATTTATAAATCTACTGTCATTTCACTTTACAGATGAAAACACAAATACCGCAACACTCAGGAGTCCCTCCATCCTTTTCTTCTGAGGTCTGCAGTACGATTCCACTCCCACCTGTTGTCCGCTGGTCAAACTTTCCATTTACTAACCAGTTTAAATAAGAAGGTACTGGAGCCAAAACTGAAGTCATTTGGGTTTTGAAAATTTTTTTGTGGTGGAGTTTCAATTGTTCAGCTCAGTTCTCGGGTCATAAACAGTGTCTCAGAGAGAATGACTCTCACAAGGAGGGGATGAATGGAGGACAGAGCTAGAAATGAGAAATTAATGTAACAGGTCAACTTGGGGTGAAGAATCCTACCTACCTAATATTTGCAATATAAACACAAGTAATAATTAAACTCAATTCTATTTATATAGCGCCAATTCACAACACATGGGCTCTCAAGACACTTTACAAAGTCAAATTCAATCGAATTATACAGATTGGTGAAAAGATTTCCTATCTAAGGAAACCCAATAGATTGCATCAAGTCAGCATTCACTCACTCCTCTTGAAAGAGCGTAGAGCCACAGTGGACAGTCGTCTGCATTGTCCATGGCTTTGCAGCAATCCCTCATAGTGAGCAAGCATGAAGCGACAGTGGAGAGGAAAACTCCAGCAGAACCAGGCTCAGTGTGAGCGACCATCTGCCTCGACCGACTGGGGGTTAGAGCACAGACGCACACATTGATCCAGGAATAATTTCTATGTTAGAAGGAGCAGTGGCAGAAGATCTGACCACCCGGGTGGTGTCACGGCTGAACAGAACACCAGACCAGATGTACTTTAATGAAGAGAGAAAAGAACCAGAGGGAAAATAAAGTTAAAAGTTGAAATAACAACAAACAAATTGCAAAAATGCAAATTAGAGAACAGTAGGAGAACTCAGTAGAGTGAGAAAAATAGACCCTGATGTCCTCCAGCCACCTAAACCTATAGCAGCATAACTATAGAGATAGCTCAGGGTAAACTAAGCCACTCTATGAGCGTTGTCGAAAAGAAAAGGAATAATCTGTACTAACAATGAACATAAAGACAACCAAGAAACGAATGAAAGAGCCATCAACAACTTTATTATTCAACTGATTGTTCTCAGATTTGTTATGCAGACTTCAGCTGACCTCCACAACAGCTCTCACAAAAAGATATTGACTTCATCTGATTTAAGGAGAAGTGGAAGAGAGGACTTGAAGTTCTCTCTGTTTGCTTGTTCTTACCCTGTCCAACAGACTTATTCCACCCAATGTTGAACTGGAAACCTCAGTCGCTGGTTTGCTTTCGCTAACCCGACTCTCACCAGATGGATTTTGTTCCACAGAGCCCGAGCTCTGTGGAACAAAATCCATCTGGTGAGAGTCAAGTCATGCTTTCGCACCTTCATGCAGGATACTGGTGTAGCCTCTTATCTTTATCTGTATGAGGAAGGAGCCTCGGCCTGTGTCCTTTAAGACTAGGAAAGAGAGGAGGCGATGGATGTCCGTGCCACTGACTCGGATGTTTGAATGGACCAGATGTTAGTGAAACGACAAAAGATGGGGTTTAATGCTTGAAACATAGTCTCTTAGCAGTTTTATGTAAAAAGCATCTTCCTTCGAATGTTTACAGGTGGACAACAGGGGAAAGGACAATTAAAAATAATAAAACAGCCTCACTTGACCCAGATTATCGAGCTTGCGCTTTGCGGATGGCATGTGTTGATAAAGGAGACTTGTCCACATATCACACCGGGGTGGCGCTTTATGGCCAAGGTCCCAGAAAAAAAAGCCATCATAAAACATAAAGCTGTCATAATAATCATGATCAAGCATAAAAGTCAATAATCATTTAAAGGTAGGTTTAAGTTTTTAAATAAAACACATTTATTTAAATGTGTAACTAAAGCTTTAACTAAAGCTTCAATTTAACTGTTTAGATTAGATAGATTACCCTTGGAGGGTTAAAACCTCTCATCTTTGAGAGTCATATCCCATAATACCTTTGCATTCAGTCTGATACATGTTGGTTTTCACCTTTAAATGAAGAGATAGGTGGGCATTTTCCCGTATAATATCATGTATATAGCATTTTGTATTTATTTCTCTTGGAAATAAACTGAAATCTGATTTCCTACTAAACATGTTTAGGTACAAACACAGATTATATTTCAGGAAGTACTTTGCCAGAAGTCTTTGTTCATATAGTTGGAGTAGTGAACAGTTATGGTTAAGCCTAAGAAAAATAGCTCCCACAGGAAACAGGACATAATTATAAAACTTTAAAGGAATCAAAGTTTCCTCTCTTAAAATTGAATATATTTTCTGTCACTTCATTCATTCAGTCTTTCTTCTTTTCTTAAGTTCTAGCAATAGTCAGTGGTAAGTAACAATTTAAAGTAAAGATCATATTCCTTATTATATACACAGCGTTACATGTTATCCTCCTCACTGTGAGTGGTGTAAAGATAAACTTCAGTCTTTGGGAAATGTTGTCAGTAGCAGTTTTAAACTTTTTCACTGTAGATATGGGTCAGTATGGGGAAGATATTGTTTCCTGGTAACCAGTTCCATACTGAGATGTCCTGGAATCTGTCATTTCCCATCTTGAATAGTGGTTAACAGAAAGATAGCTCTGTGTCAGATCACAGTCATACCCCAGGGAAAAACAAGTTGTGGATTGCTAAGTAGTTCCTAGATACTCAGCTAAGCTTGTAAAAATGAAAGTAGAAATGACAAGAATTATTAGTGATGCCACTTATTGTGGATTATATTTAAAACTATTTCTCAGCTGGTAGGTTTTCCCCACTGAAACCCTTCTGCTACTCGTTTTGGTGCTGTCTTTTTAAATGCAATTGGGGCCCTTCATACCCCGTCCCCCTCCAGGCCATAGAGTGTTCCACTCCACCCTGTTCTACCATTTTTGGGTTAAGGCTAGGGGACGTTGTAATCAGTGGTGCCTCCAGAAATGTTTCACAGGGGGGGCCAGATGGGGCCCCTCAAACTCTTGGGGTGGCACTGAAACTAAAAGCCATAATTTCAGGATTTTATTCTACTGTTGTAGTAAAGCTGCCTGTAGAAAACTATCAGAAAGACTTAAGTAAACGTCTACTAATATCTTTTGGTTTTAATGTTTTTTGGGGGGATTTGTAATGTTCTTAATGATCTAATGTGCATAGATAAATGACAGTACAGTTAACATTTTGAGTTGAACAACAATTCATTTTTATTGTGTAATTATATTTAGAATAAGGTGCACATTTATACATTTATTGGAGAACAAAACATTTACTAGGGAAAAGTAGATACTGGCAGATACAAATAAAAGCGCAATAGAAGAGTGGCTGCCTACAATTTACACTGGCCAGTGGGGTGGCCAGGACATGGCATGGGGGGGCCATGGCCACTCCTGGCCACCCCCTGGTGGCGCCCCTGGTTGTAATGAATTGTGTGGATTAATACACCCAACAAACAAACGTTTCAACTTCTCCACTTGTAGCTTCTGCATCCTTCAGCATGGAATACAAAATTACAGCAAATAACAAAAATGGCGGATTTACAAAATTGGCTAGCCGGTAGTCCGTGACCTTGTTTTGCAGTTTACCAGCTTGCAAAGCACCCGGAGAGACTACATTCAAATGTTTTGCACTCTTAGACACTCCAAGTAAACAACAAAATGCATTTAAGGCCTAAACCAGAGGAAATCTCCCCTGTAGGGTTAGAATATTACATTCAATTCAATTTTTTCAATTCAATTTTATTTATATAGCGCCAATTCATGAAACATGTCATCTTAAGGCACTTTACAAAGTCAAATTCAATCATATCATATATCATATCATATCATCAGACCAATAAAAAAAAATGTAAACAGAAATGTGCTATTAATGAAAAGTATACCTGCCTTCAAAAGGTACTTTTAATCTGATAAACAAGGATCATCGGAACACATATTCTAATTTATTCAACATGACTGTATTTTACAGGAATTGTTTCAGACCATTCCTCTGCTTCTGTTAAACAATGTGCAAAACTTTATGGAAAGAAACTTTGTCTGGTTACGCTTCTTGCCAAAACAGCGGGAGGCCACATGTAATATCTGACTGGTCGCTGAATGCTTTAATTAGTAATAGAGTTTAAGTATAAACATTTATGTGAAATAACCACTTGGGCCTTTACCTGGTAACGGTTGTATACAGATAATTTAACATTTTGACACTATCGTACCCAATGGCTTAAAAATGTGCCTCAGTCCATCTGGCAAAACAATAACTCGATCTCTATGAGTCAACAGAACAGGGACACGTAAACACACCCACTTATTTCCTACTCACCTGCTGAACTCCGCTGTGTTTTTCTTCATATCCGTCCATTCTAACAGTTCATTATGAGCGCTCAGGGAGGGGCGGTGTCCCAGCAGGGTTGCATTGTATTGGTCAGACGGTCAGATTAAAGAAGCTCATAAAACTTTATTAACACCCCACTCTGTGACCATGTACAGACTGTGGGTCGAACGTTGGCGGGCAGTTCAGAGCGCCACACATGTTGTAAGTGTCAGGAGACGGGACACCAGACAGACATCATGTGTTTAAAGTGAGTCTGGCAGCTGAAAACATGACAGAAAGGAGCACATTTAATTGTAGCTTTTTAATATATACTACAAAGACAGACGGCCTACTGCAGAAATAATGTGCCCCGTTCTTTCTGTAGCTGCTGTGAGAGTAAACAGGATAACCATAAACCCTCATCTACTTTATTCAGTTTAATAGTCGGTGGTAGTGATTCTGTGATGGACTGAGCACTTACATTACCTAATGCCCTCGGTATTTTCCCCTCTGTCCTCCCTTGTTCCTACTCCTCTGTTTTACAGCTGAGGTCGCTTTCATGGTTAAGTTTTATTTTTACAAAGCAGAAAGCCTGACCTCTTTTTGTTTTCTAATGGCTTCATAAAACGAACACACTATGATAGTTTTCATTTAAAATTTCCCGTTTTCTAACTTAATTGCTAATATTTGGGATTTTTTTTTGTCTTGCTCAATTGAAAAAAAAAAAACATGTATCGTCTTATTTGCTACAGGAAAAAAAATTACTTCTTTGTGTTCTATATTTTTTTTCTTCAAGCATCGATTTGTATTGACTTTTAACTGAACTTGAAATTTATCTTGTAAGAATAATAGCGTACTTTAATGGCAAATTTTGTATCATTTTATATAATTTAATGTATATTTGAATTTTTTGTGACATGCATATTTAAAATTTTATATGCATGTTGACCACCTTAGTTTTTAAATTAGTGAATTTCAAAATATCTATTCATACCATAAGATAGTTATTAGATAGTAAAAAATGCCCATTGATGATGGTGTAATTAATGCAATGAACGTTAACTTTTCTAGTTTCTAATTTGATCAGTCACACTTTGGCAGAACAGTGAAATGAGCACAGCTCTTATTTTCTTAAGTTGTTCTTTCCAGCTTTGAGATGATGACATTAGGAACCAAATATTGCCAGCTGAGCAAACAACTCAGGAAGCAAAGCCCTAGAAAAAAAAGCAAATTACACATTGCCAACAATAACTTTTCCTATGAAATCATATCTAAAATCCAGGCTTAAGATGGCACTGGCTCTTTTATTGCATCAGCATATGAGTATTTTTCAGAAATACTCATTGTTATATTTAAGTGCATTTAAATGCCATGGTAAGAAACAAGTGTTTTAATTCAATGAGATTTTTAAGTTATAAACAAGATATATGGAACAGAAGCATTTATGTCTTCCTAATTTACATTTTGTTTAAAGTTTATCAGCGTGTCTGGGACCCCCCCAGTTAGTGATCCATGAATCTCTGTTTTATTGAGGTATAAACATGCCATACAGTATTATAAAGGTCATTTTCACGTACCCCCTCTTCAAAGACAAAAAAAAAAAAAAATGCAATTCAAGTGAATAAGATGTATGTTGACTCTCTTAAGTAAAAAAAAAAAAAAAAAAAAAACGGCCTCAAAACAATCGCTACTTATCTACCAATGGCCACATCGATGGTCAGGGCAATAATTAAAACGATTTAAACAGCTGCAACCACGACAAACAAAGCTGGATAGGAACCGCGGTTTATCTTGCCGCTATGGACAGTGAGCAGGATGGTAAGTGGGATAAAAAAAGATCTTAAAAGCTTTTTGTTAAAGAACCCCAGTAAGGAGGGGCATCTTTGGGTCCTAAAGTCTTGACAATAATGAGTTTAAAGGCTTTTGTGCACATCTTAATCAGGGGTGCTAGTGTCAGGGATGTTGTTTGACTCACAAAACAAGTCAGAGTTGAGAACGCAACAAGCGGATAAAAACATGAGCAGAATTGATGGTAACAACAGAGGGGAGTACATGAAGAGACAAGAGTCCAAACACAATGATAGAGGTACTTAAGGAAAAGTCGGTAGTGGGATGAGTGTCTATCCAGCAGTCAATTTGCCAAGACACACACACACACACACACACACACACACACACACACACACACACACACACACACACACACACACACACACACACACACACACACACACACACACATTTTATCTCAGGCTGTTTGTTTTGGGTCACCAAAATCTGTGGTGAAGTCTTCATCTCTTTTCTCCACTTTTCCTATAGTCAGGTCTGGTGTTTGGAAATCCAGGTGCTGCCCTCGTTTTTGTATTTAATTATGAGTCTACCTTTCTTGAGAGACAGGCCATGTGATCAAGTCAGGTCTTTTAGCAACTAAGCCACATCTGAACGCTAATTCTCCATCCCTTTCAGAATTTCCTGTCAGGGGTTAGATTTCCAGTTTTTTTATGTCTTGTTAGTTAATTCACAGTCATATTAGTGGGTTTAATTATGGTTGAATTGTTGATTGCTTAGTCACCGGATGCAACGTAATCATTCAGCTTACAGTTGAAGTTTTGATATTGTGATTCTGAAAAGAAATACAGTTTCATAATACAATCCCCTGATTCTCCTGAATGCATAATATGATATCCTGATTTATTTAGACAAATAGACTGATAAATTTAAAGTTTTGAGACTGATGAAATCATTCTATTACACATTAATGCATATTGATGCTAACCATGAATTGTGTGCAAGCTTTAGTAGTGGAATATTTTATTAACCTATATCCACTTTACTACAGACTGGTTTACAGTTTATTCTGTTCTGTATTGTATTATATATTATATTATATGTTAAGTTTAAAAAATTATCTTATTAAAATAGTCAGGTAATGCAGGGATAATGTGTGTCGCAGAAGAGGGTATTGGTATTATTAATGCAAAAGTGAGGCAAGGGGTATCTGAATAAGATCACAATACATTTTCAAACACTGAGTATTGAGCTTAATTTAAAAAATGTATAGTTAAAACATTTTTGTGATATGCTTTCAGTACCAAATTAAAGAATGCATATGGGGAATATCTGCACAAAAACACCAAAATGAAATATAGACCGAATACAAATGACCACATTTAGAAAAATTCCAAAAATGCTACTAGTACGACAAACAAATAAAACTAATAACACAAAAATATGACAATTTATGATGACGATGATAATAATAATAATAATAATAATAATAATAATAATAATATTTTTGTTGTTTAAAAGTAATCTCCAAAATTAAAGAAACATGAGAATGAAAAATGAAAAGCTGTTCTTTTATCAGACTGTGAAGCATGCTAAACACAAAACGTGGTCAGAAAGAGGTCACAATCACTTTTATGTGGGTTCCAGGAAACATGGGGTTGGAGTGGGATGAAGCAGCTGATAAATTAACAAAACAAGCATCTAAGAAAAATACTAATGCTTTTATATCGGCACTTAGGGAAAAATCAGGCGAAATCGCTGATATGGCTTAAGGTTCTGGAGCAATGGCAGATTAGATGAGGAGCAGAACCATGGGGAAGATTTTAGTTTAATTGATAATGTACAGAAAACAGCTCCAAAGATAGGAAAGACAAGAAAAGAACAGACAGCAGGTAACCGTATTATGTTGGAACGCAGCAATTTATGTGGTGAATGTCATCTGGAAGTGACAATTTAACATGATTTGTTTCACTATAGTAAATATAACGAAGAAAGGTTTAATGAATAGAAAGAAAGAAAGAAAGAAAGAAAGAAAGAATGAATGAAAGAAAGACACGAGAACGGAACAAAGTACTGCCTTCTAATGTTTCCGCCCGTACGCTTTATACAACGAACCAAACACCGCCGTCTTTCGTTTACTTTTATTTGTGCCTCGGCTTTTCTTTCTCAAATTCTGCGGCTTTAGTCGGACCTTTCCTGCTGACGGCGGGTCAGAGCTGCAGATCTAAAGCTGCGGACTCGCTGCAGGAGGACAGAGACATTGTCCAGCTGAACAGGTGAGTCGGCGGACTGAAACACGACCTGCTTTTCTGCTCTGATTGACACATGGTTACAATCTCCCTCCGAATAGTTCGCCACAACTTGTTTGAAATAATTCAACAATCAACGTAACTAGTCTAGACATTTAACGGCACTAATAATCTCTTTAAATGTCCTTCTGTCAGCCTTTTACTTAAAGACCCTCATGATCTCAGATTGACTGTTTCTGCGCTTTAAACGCATCTCGACACCAGTATTCTGTATAAACACTTACGCAAAGTGCGTAAATATCACCAGCATACCAGGGTAAAGTCAGAGAGAGGTTCACTCTGTGTTTGCAGCATGTTCTCTTGTGCAGTTTTAAAGAATCTTTAATTCCCTGGCGCATTTTCTCTACACTGCAGATGTTTTGGAAGGTTTTTAAGAACAAATGGAGATACTTTAGTTAGTAGCTGAAATTTCCTCAGCAGGGCCCTGCTCTCGTTCAATTTTCTTGGTTTTATTGTTCTAAAGCAGGGGTGTAAAACTCATTTCTATATGGGGCCACTTTGGCGTCATGAAGTCATTTAAAGGGCCGGTTGCATGTGTTTAGGCGATACTTTTCATTCCATAATTTCATTCCAGTTCACATAGAAGAATAAAAAAATGCACAGTAACATGAAAGTAGCAACCTTAGGCCCAGTTTATACAGTTTATCTGTAAAAAAAAGTTGATATTGGAGTGAGCTACACTTACAGGAGGCACCGTTTTAGCCACTTTATACACTTTAAAAGGATATATGCCTCTACTTTATGACATGATATGCCTTTTTTTTGGCTTTTGAGGGCCGGATAATTTACCTTGACAGGCCGCAGGTCTTGAGTTTGACATCTGTGTTCTAAAGGGTTTCGGACAAGACGACAGAGCTGGTACAAGATGCAATGAGGCCAAAAGCAGATCAAGTCTTTAAAGAAGCATTTAACTCCTAAAACTCTGTGTGAAGTAACTTTTTGGGCCTTTTTTTTAATTTTTTTTTTAAACCGATCTTTCTCTGTATTTCTGCCCCTCTCTCTTTCACCCTGCAGTCATGCTGCTGGTGGACACCGGTGTGTACATTGGCTCTGCAGCCGACCTGAACGACAGGCAGGCGCTAGAGGCTGCGTCTGTCACTCATGTCCTGTCTGTGGACTCGGCGGACCCCGCGCTGCTGCTCCCGCCTGACGGGAAGCTCCTCAGGAAGTGGATCGACGTTTTGGACGAAGCCACGTCTGACCTCCTCAGTCACATGGACGCCTGCTGTGTTTTCATTGAGGAGGCGGTTAAAGGGGGCGGGGCAGCGCTTGTTCACTGGTAAGGGTCAGAGGTCAAGGGCGAATAACAACAGTAGTTTTTCTACTCTTTTATTTAGATTCAAACAAACACTGCAGCATCAGTGACAGTGTTTCTGTATTTTTCATGTCAGCCAGGCGGGTCGGAGTCGCAGTGCCACCATTGTGACTGCTTATCTCATGAAGAGATACCAGCTGGGCTTCACTGAGGCCTACAACAGACTGAAAGGTCTCAAACAGGATGTTCAGTGAGTGTCTCTCTGTCCTAAACATAAAACTTTATTCGGCGGATAAAACAAAAATAAAGCTGGCTTTAATTTTTTTTTTAACCTAAGTTTAAAAATGATTGAAAGCCTGTTTTGGTCTAATATCACATGAATGCACCGCTGTGTTAAGCAGATAATAAAATAAAGTGCTCACGGTTTTCAGCAAAAAGACATAGAGGAAAGTTTTTCACCTCCATTTTAGAAAAAAATAAAATTTAATTTTAAAAGCAGAGGAGGTGAATGAGAGACATTCAGCACTGATGTACAGGGCCTTGCAAAAGTATTCACTTTGAAGCCTTTCACATTTGTTTATGGTGTTCTTATGGTTTGCGAACACAAAATAATGCATGACTGCAATCTGGAAGAAAAGTGGTGTATGGCTTTCTAGATTTTTTTTTTTACAAAAAAAGTTTAAAAAGTGTGACATGCATTTTTAAGTCAACCTAAGTGCTCCTAAGGCAACACTATGACTGTACCTGTAGTTACTGTCATAAGGTCACTTCTCTAGCACCTTTGCACATTAGAGACTGACATCTTTGCTCCTTCTTCAATGCAACATGGCTCAGGCTCAGACTGGAGGGAGAGCATCTGTCAGTAGCAACCTTCAAGTCATGACACAGATTATCAGTTGTGTTAAGGTCTGAACTTGGACTAGGCCGTTCTAACACAAAGATTGTGCTTCCAGTTGTGAGAGCCCACAGATAACTGGGGATCAGACAGATAAGTGGGGTTCAGACTCGTGGTCATGCTGGGTGCTGCGTTTCAGGGTCAACAGTGGCTTTGAGGAGCAGCTCCATCTGTA
This sequence comes from Fundulus heteroclitus, assembly GCF_011125445.2. NCBI lineage: Eukaryota > Metazoa > Chordata > Actinopteri > Cyprinodontiformes > Fundulidae > Fundulus > Fundulus heteroclitus. The sequence continues at coordinate 319,292 of NW_023397406.1, read as the reverse complement.
TGAAGCCATGCACTGTGAAGTGGACACGTCCAGTTCCTCCTACAAACAGTACAGACTGCAGAAGATCACAGAGAAATACCCAGGTACACACAGCTGAGTGACTCCCCGCATTCTGCACTGCTCATAGTTTCTGTGGCATCTCCTAGTTGTTTTGTGATTGCTCTACACCCCCCCCCGCCTGTGTTTTGCTGGAGCAGAGTTACAGCAGGGCCTGGCAGAGTTGCCCAGGGAGATTTTTGCTATTGACCCCGCCAACTCCAGCTCCTCTGAGTTGTCCTATAGATGCAGAAAGTGCAGGTAAGTTGTGTTCACACGCTTTCCTTCAACACATAGATACACATAGATCATCCAGCTGGCTGAATCCAGGTCATTTTCTTAAGCATTAATAGAACTTTGTTGTGTGCTGTCCTAAGCCCAAACATGTTTATGTATTTTCGGAGCATTTTCTTCTCGGTAGATTTGTGAAGCTGATGCACCAGATCAGTCCATAGCAGCCGTTTGTGATTTTTACCTCTGCTGTCTCCTCCTCAGACGGACTCTGTTTCGTGGCTCCAGCGTTCTCAGTCATGCTGTAGGGGAAGGAGCTTCGGCCTTCAGTCACAAGAAGCCCAGTAACCTGACCGGTAGGAGCACAGCCTCTCTGTCAGTTCTCTCTCTCTACAATGCACAGAACACATCACTGCCACCAAGCTGGAGCTGTTCTCCTTCCTGGTCAAAGTGAGGCTCTCCATCAGCTGGGACTCTTCAGAAATGCCTTTTTATTTATGTGTCCGGATATTATTAAGACAGACAGGCTGAAGTTGGAGTTTGTACCCTAATCTCTAACGTGAGTCGTGTGGTTTCTCCAGGAGAAGTCCAGTGCACCTCGTACTTCGTTGAGCCGGTGCAGTGGATGGAGCCGGCTTTGCTTGGAGTGATGAATGGACAGGTAATGGACCCGGAGCTCCATAAATACAGAGCGGAGATAATTTAATATGTGAAGCGGGAAGGAAATGATGAACACAGGAACATCATCTCTACTATGTATTATTTCTCACTAGAGGAAAAGTGTTTATTTATTTACTTTTTGTGTCCTGTCTGTCAATGTGGCATTAAGAATTATTGTCTTAATGCCTAAAAGAGCCCAAAAGATTTTACTTTCACACTTTTGAGAAAGTGTTTAGGGGAAAAATGGCCAAAATATTGATGACTTTTGTTTTCTCTCTCTCCCATTTTTAGCAAATTTATGACATCTAAAAAGAGGAAACATTTTTCTTACTATAGTAAATATTTTTCATTTGATTGCAAGTTGCATTGTTTTCCACTATGAGCTCAGTGAAACATGTAAAATGTTTAAATAGTAAAATACACTATCTTCTATTGCAGCAGCTTAATCTGACAGAAACATTAAACTTTTAATTTGAGCACAGTTATTCACTGGGAAAAAAGTCCAGCAAAGACAATAGATTTTTTTGTTTTTATTGACTGATTATTATTGATCGCTTCCATAAAGAACAATACCACAAAGCCACAGGCAAAGATTAAAGAGTAAAACATTTAAAATTAGAAAAAGAAAATACATAAATGTGAAAATTATTTGATACATAAAAGAATAGTCGTTATTAACATGGTTTGACTGTAACTCAAGGACTTGATTTATGTTTAACTTTTATGGTGCGTTCACACCAAATGTGTTTTCATCGACAAAGTCGCCATGTTTGCGTACTTTTGATCGCCTGACATATGGATAGCAAGTTGCAGAAACACAGCAGTACAGTGGCGCTATCTAGTGAAGCTTTCACCTAGCTGCCTCTCCGGTCTCACTCCCTCTTCTCCAGGCTTGCTCCTTTCTGAGTTTGTCTCAGTAATGATTGGTTGAGTCATACAACTCAGGCTGACCGCAGACCGCCGTTATTAGCTTGTCTTCCATGTTGAATGAAAACTGCTTCATCTGCGCCTTCCAGGGGGAAGGGGGAGTAACATTAACACCCAGATTTGAAAGGTTTTAACTGTTTAGTGTTTATTGTTCAGTTTTACAACACACTCAGGAGTGGAAAATTAACAAATCAAAAGTCAACCAGACTTAAAAACCAAAACAGTAAATAAAACAAAATCCGTAAAGTACAAATTCACATCTCAATTTCAGAGCTGACGCCCAAAGCCCTTAACGAAGCCTTGACCAAAGTTCCTACACCAACCTAAGCAAAAGGCTACAAACAAAACAACAACAACTAAACACAGGTCACTTCTAAACAATCAAGCTACAAACAAACTCACAGCAGGTTAAAGCTATCAAAACACCCAGCAAAATGGCAAGCTGCTCAAAAAAGACTGTAAAGAACTGGAAGTTCAAATAGGGAGGCCTCTTCGGGGATTGGTGGAGCAATATAGTGATGAGCCAATCAGATCTGCGGTAGGCCTTAGGCAGGAAGTGACACACAGATCTGCATCCACAGTGGAGCCAGCAGGCAGCAATCTGCAGCTACACAGAAAGGACAAACGGAGAAAAGACCATACAAGGCCACTGGCTGTACCGCACCACGTCACAGCCACATCCAGTTCCTGATTGGTTGTCGTGACAAGACACAAAAATTCTGATTTTCGAACTTCAACGACTGTAACTTCGTATCCATCACTTGTGCTGTGTTGCTCTGACTTTGCTTTAATTGGCAAAATCATGTCTGTCGCATTGCTATAAACTCCTCCGGTGCATCGCTTTGCGTGGCATCGCTCCTGTGTTTCACCTGTACACAGGGATAAGCTGAATCCGTTGCCCTGTTCGCCAAAAACACGTTCGGTGTGAACGCACAATTAGAGTTAATCATATCCTCTGGGAAATTTTAGTTGCTAATCAGTGATTGGCTGTTACCCGATATGACTCTATACAAAATGGGAACAGCAGGATATAATTTTCTGTCAAGTAAGACAGAAGTGTGTTCATCACAGGTCAGAAGATGCTTACAGGAAAATAGCTCCTCGCTTAAACTTGGAAATGACAACACAAAGCGGAATAATGAAAAGGTTTAAAAGGATGAGAACGACGGGAAAATGTGGGAACCCACCGTGATCTTGCCACCAGGCAGAGAGGCAGAGGAGGCTGGGGGATCGCTGCACCAATAGGTGGCATTTTAGGGTCTCCATAACAATCATTTATTTAAAGCTTTCTGAACAACCTGCAGACGTTCCCCCGGAGATCTGGTTAAGACAAGTGAGCAATGAACTGGAATAATCCAGATGTAAAGATATAAAAGCACAAGTTTTCATCACTATTGAGAGGAAACGGTTTACATGGTGTAAATAAGGTCATTGCAAATACTTTGAACCACAGGGACCTGTTTTCTTAAATGTGACTCAGTAGTTGTCTTTTACCAAAACCTCATCATTTGTGTGTGTGTGTGTGTGTGTGTGTGTGCAGCTCCTGTGTCCAAAGTGTCGCTCCAAGCTGGGCTCGTTCAGTTGGTGTGGAGACCAGTGTTCGTGCGGCCGATGGGTCACGCCCGCCTTCCAGCTGCATCGCAACAGAGTGGACGAGATCCGACAGCTTCACGTTTCTAAATAACACGCACACCTGTCTCAGGAGCTGATCTTAACGTGGTTCACATAAATGCTGTGCATAGACGGTATGAATGGATGAAATAATGTAGACCCTAAGTGTACAAAGTCAAAAGAACCATCTTCTGAGGGCAGCATTTATGAATGAGACGATCTGTAAATATTGTATTTAAATAAAACATTCTCCAACACATCATGCTTCTCTGCTTCAGTGACGCGGCCGTAGCTTTGGGTCAGTTGAGGGGGTTTTGACTTTCTGATGATACATTTATGTCATTCCAGCATTATTGGAATGTAGAGTGTTTAAAAAAAGAAATGGTACAATTCTTGTAGCTTTGCTGCAAAGTAATTTGCACGTAGGCCTAAAAGTTCAATCTTGTTCTCAGCTGACCAGAGCCCCTTCTTTCACACATTTGCTGTTTTTATGGCTGTTTTCATATCACTTTTTAGCAGAGGTCATACTTTAGGAGTCTATGACTAACACTTGTTCTGTATACAGTTTCTCCCACCTGAGCAGTGGATCTCTGCTGCTCCTCCTGAGGTACCATGAGCATTTTTAGCTGCTTCTATGATTATTGCTCTCCTTGCATGACCTGTCAATTTAGGTGGATGTCCTCGTCCTGGTGGCTTTGCTGGGCAAATCTCCAAGTGGCCAGTTGTGGCGAGCTCATAGTGACTTATTCAAAGCCACTTGCAGCTAGCCGCACCAGGTGACGCTACAAAATACTGACTTTGGGGGGTGGGGGACAGCAATGCCTGCTGAAGTTTTATGTTGTTTTGTCCTATTTGTTGTTTGCTTCACAAAACAATTATGTCTTCAAAGTTGTTAGACTTAGACAACTTTATTTGTCATTTTGTATGCACAGAGTGCGAACAAAAGAAATTTCGTTGCATACAGCTTGTAAATTACAGTATAAGGTGCAGCAGTGATTTAAAAGTACAAGGTTCCATCTACATTTCATTTTCCTTTTCCATTCTTATTGCTTATAAAGAGTTGTAAAGCAGATCTAAAGATGATTATGGAACATGATGTTGTATAAAATAAGAAGGTTTCTATTTGGAAGGTGCTAACAAAGAAGGAAATGTATATGGATAAACATGTTAAGCACTTTGGAGCACAATTAGTGATTTAGCTCCATTGTGCTTTGAAAGCAATGAATAAAACACCAACATTTCTGTCTTTCCAAAATGAACTTGTTTTCCGGAAGACATTAGGCACGTTAAGGTGTCTTTCTGAAATATTTAGGCAAAGGTTTTCAACACCAATCTTTTCTCAGAAACCACAGAGCAGGGCTGTTTGCTGACTGTCAGAGATGAAAACAAGCGGCCAGGACCTCTAAAAGCTGTCAGCAGAACTCTGCAGCAGAGCCGTCACAAACACCGACCCAAAGGCCAGCATGTAAAGGCTGGCTGAACGTGGTCTGCGCTCTGTGGAGGAGAGCCGTGTTGTCAGAGACGCTGAAAAAGGACAGGCTCCCTGCTACAGAGGACTGAGGGCCTGGGATACATGTTCCTCTTCCATCATGTCTGAATACAAAGCTGTCTTTGAAGCAGTCCAATGCCCCGGACTCCATGTTCCCAGATTCACCCTTCCTTCCTGTTCTGCTGGTACTTGTGCCACCGCTGCTGTAACTCTTCCAGTCCACTACACCTCCCAGGAACAGAGCTCTGTGCGCTCAGGGCCTGGGACCAACCCGTGAATCAGTCAGGATGAAAAGGGCTTACGTTTTTTTTTGTTTTTTTTTGTTTAGCCTGAGTGACTCTCTTGAACCCCAGAGATAAAAGCAGATTTCTGTAAGGAACTCAGCTTTGATGCAGGGCTCAGCTGGTGACATCACCATGTTTAGCTGGGTCTCCATCACCAATGTCCTTGTGGTTTCTTTGTGAACAACGTCTGTGGAATCCTCTCTGATTCCACAGAAACAATATCTTTATGCTCCTCCACTGAGCAGAGACGACAAATACTCCTCTGAGTGCGGCAGAAGAACTTCATCGCTTCCTTGTGATGGGAGCTGTTGCTCTTCTGGACCTTCTCACTGGTTTGACATTTGGTTCTTGCACTTAAACTCAAATCGTCACGTTCAGAAGAGGAGCCATGAACAGGCTAACTCCTGAGTTGCTCTATTATATCTGCAAACATGGAGTTTTTGTACAGCACAGGCTCAGATCCAAAGCTCCTCCTTGCATTGAGGAGAGCTGTAGTCTTTGCTGGGATCCTTCTCATCCTAGTAGCGTTGAATACATGCCCTCACTGCAAAAAGGGAACTAAAAGTAAGTAAAATTTTTTAGAAATTAGTCTATTTTCCATTGATTTGAACAGGTAAATATGACTATTTGCCAGTGGGCTTAGTAGTTCTACCCCTAAAATAAGATAATTAGATATTCTGCACTTGAAAAACGATGATGGAGATGAATTGTTCCTACTTTAAGTGCAAAAATCTTATTCCATTGGCAAATAATCTTATTTACCTGCTCAAATCAAGAAGTAATGTACTCATTTCAAGAAAAATTTACTTAATTTTAGTTCCCTTTTTGCAGTGCTGCAGTAGTTGTGCCCACAGGGAATCGTCACCGGCTCTCAGTTGTTTCAGGCAAGTCGAACAGCAAAAAAAATGTGTTCGCGCTCAGAAATTTTCTGATGAGCCATGTTTGCCTGAGCAAAATACGACCCATCCACATTACAGCGTTTGAAGCTATCTGTAAAAATGATTATAAGCAGGAAACAGGAAAGAAAAGGAGGTCCAGAGGAGAGGAGAGAGTGCTTTATGACTGTGTGGAGTGGTAGACATGCAAAGGTTTAAATTACTGAGGTCCTCAAAGCTAGTTATGCTTATTGAACTTTCCTCTCCTTTTGTCACATGACAACTACAGACTTCTATGTGTTTTATTAGGAGTTTATGTAGTAGACCAACACACTGGGAAGGGAACAACTAAAACATCAGTCAATGATAAGGCATCAGGATGGAGGGATCAAAGGCACAAAATTAAATAAATCTATCAAGAAATAAAGAAACGGCCCATTAAATAATTAAATGTTTATTTAATGTATCACAAAATAATAAAATTTAATTTATACAGCGCCAATTTTACAACACGTGTCATCTCAAGGCACTTTACAAAGTCAAATTCATTCAAATCATACTGACAGATGTATGTAGTATTAAATTAGGAAATTGACAAATGATTAAATGTGCCACTACTTAAATCTACATTTTAAATGATGACATTAAATAATTGCATGTAGTTTAAAAGAAAAAAAATCCTATAAAGACAGTGGACCGGCAACCTGTGCAGGATGTACCCTGCCTCTCTCCCAGCAACAATAGACGGTTAGATCTGTAAAATGCAACCTTTAAAAGTTTTAACTAAAAAAAGGTACAATTGCAACTTTAAATGACCAGACAGAGCTATTGTTTTGGAATATGTTGCATGATTCATAACAATATTGGTTACAGGAGCAAATATTTATTCACACCTCTAATAATAGGTAGTTTGCACAGGTCCTAGTCATCCATCCATTCTTTATATCCTCTCATCCAAGCTGGATCATTGAGGGGCAGGTCACCATCCATTAGGCAAGTCATTTCAACAAAGCAGATTTCCAACAATACTCTGTTTTGTAGTTCCACACTGCAGCCACTTGATGGCAGATAAGCTATGCTAACAACATGAGAACCTCATGTAGGAGTAGGACACTGGTGTCTCTTTTTAACATTTATGTCCTTTTAACATCGCAATAGCTTGTCTTAATGGAAAAAATAAAATGTATTTATTTCAGATAAATCTATTCTAATGTAACCTTGCCTGCAAGATGAATTCTCGCGGTATTTGTGCGTTCACAAAGTCAATGTGCAGAACTAGAGTGCCAGACATCATCAGTCTGGCTGGTCAGGTTAACTCTAATGGGGACCCACTACCAACTGAACAACCCGAATTTACAGGACAATCTTGTGGATGTTATGCATGGTGAATGTTTCACATCTTTAATGTCTGGCCGGGTCAAACACGATGTCACACTGACACAAATATAAAAAAAAGAAGCTCTGCAAGCTTCACAACTTCAGCTTTAGGAGTGAAAGAATTAGGTAATGCGGCAGAGTCACTGCAAAGAGCTTTATCAGCTTTGAAAGACTTCATAACATACAATTTTCTCAGTATTGTTTTTAAACTTGTGTCTTGTGCATCAAGATGTCTCTTCAGCAAGAACAAACCATACACCAGATAAGTAAATGGATGCATTACCAGAAGGAAGGTGTTGGTCATTTATAGCCTAATGATCGTTTGTTCAAGGTAAACAGAAACACTGGAAAAGGACCTCTCTCCTAGACAAGACATTTCAGCTACCTGATGGAGAAGACCTGACTTCTCTGCTTGGGACCAAGGCTTGCTGCAGCTGCTCCATAGCCTTTCAAAAAGCCATCTCAAGCCTTCAGTTTCATAATTATTTGCCTAAAGAAGTGCTGTCAGATCCCTTTTTGTATTTACGAGCAGCTCAAGCAGGAGATACCCGGCTACAGATGGACTTGGTGAACACAGAGAAACCAAAGTTAACTTGAAGGTGGACGATACAAGGACAGAAGTGATTAACTTGCACAAGAAACCTATGACAAACACAAGATGAAATCTTTCCTATTTATGTGCAAAACAAGTTAGGATCAGTAGAGAAACACCTCCTCCAGGCTGAGCTTAAACTAATTTGTATACATCCTGAACTTCACTTCACTTCAGTATATTTTTGCTTTGATTTATTTTGATGTTTGTGGTTCCTCTTTATAAATGGTAATAAAATGGTAAAGGGCCTGTACTTGTATAGCACTTTATCGACTCCTGAGGACCCCAAAGCGCTTTGCATTACATTCAGTCATTCACCCATTCACACGCTGACGGTGGTGAGCTACATTGCAGCCACAGCTGCCCTGGGGCTGCCTTACAATCAGCGCCATTGGCCCCCCCTAGTGATTTTTGTTAAGTGACAATACCGTCGCTGTGTTAAGTTCACATGCTTACACTGAGATGACCATTTGCAGTTGTACATCCTGTAAACAGAAAGGAATAGAACTGACAGCTAAACAGTGTTTATTAAGGTCGTTATACTATTTTTAAGGATGTATGGTACATGCGTTTATACTAAAAACATCCGATATAGCCTTGTCTGGTCGGTATGCACATGTAGTAAACAAATACAGCGTAGTTTTATACCTGAACACCTGCAGAATGTTTGTGTGGGACAAAGTGTGTAATGCAAAGTTATGTAGTGTAACTTTAAAAGGTAAGGCAAGTATATTTGTTTAACACATTTCCCTGATAAGACAATTTAAAGTGCAGTCCATGCGACAATAAAATGACACCAAAACAAAACAGAGGGAAATCCCAGCTGTCACTTAACGCTCCTATTTGGGAACATTAAGGTTTCTCATGCAGCTACAGAGGGGAAAGAAAGGGGGAACCAGAACTCCATGTCAACATATTCATTTCTCAGCAGCAATACGTACATAATTCACACAACCTTTAACTGAATTACTCACCTGAAACAGCTTAAAGCTGAGTGCAAACATCTCTGGGACTGGAGAAGAATCAGCTTAAGTCTTGATTCAGCTAACATCACCATTCAGCCAGTAAAAACCACTGCCCAACGCATGAGATGTGACGGCACACTAGTAATGTCAGGACATTTCCCAGCAAGGTTTTTGGTGCATTCAAGTTCATGTATCGTAACTGCAAATTGATTTAGATCTTTTTTTTTAAAATGCTTGCATGATTTTAATAGAAATATCCCTAAACATCCACCCATCCAGTTAGTGGCTATACCCACTTGACCTTTATTAATAAAACAATCTAAACACATCTCGGTTCAGTTCTACAGGGGCCACATTTTATTTTTTTCTTGATTGATGCGGACCAATCCGTGACTTAAAAACCGAAGATTGTACTGTGATGCTGGACAGGGCAGACAAATCTGAGGGTTAGGCGAGGGCAAAATATAGGTCCTGGTCCAGAGATTAGAAGTCTGGAAAGAGCAATGCGAGGCAGGGAAATCCAGAGGATGTGATCGAGGTTGTAACGAGAAAGAAATGCAGGAAAAGAATGCTGAAAATTTACAGGTTAAGGCTTTCAGTAATTTGGCAATCCCGGATACATGCGGCCGGAACAAGCTTCATCTGGACGGTGGCCGGGCTCAGCCTTAGATATCTGATGAGAAGCTCAAAGTAGAGCTGCTGCTTCTCTCCATTGAAAGGAGTCCGTTCAGGTCGTTTGGCCATCGGATCATGATCCCCTGGGCGCCTCTCTGGGAGGTTTTGCGGTCGTGTCCCACTGGGAGGAGATCCCAGGGAAGACCCAGAACTCACTGGAGAGACTCTATATCCTGTCTGAGCTGCGAACGCCTTGGGATCCCCCAGAATGAGCTGGAGGATGTTGCTGGGGAGAGGGATGTCTGGGTTTTGCTCTTCGACCTGTTACCCCTGCTACCAAATGGAAGACAATGGGTGGACGGATGAAGCTCTCTGTCTGCCAGCCGCTGGTTTCTGAACAATAATGAGCTAAGTAATGCTGATGAGTTTGAAGGAGAACTGTGGATGAATGCAGACTGACAGGGCAGCATCATAACACTGACAGATGCTTTTAAATGACGATATATTAATGCAGTTAACATAAAACATAGCAATAAGCTAGTTGGAAGGACGACCTCTAGTATGGCTCAGTCAGAGGTGATCAGGGCACAGAGAGAAGTGCAGAAAAATATGCAGTGAGGTTGGCAGGGTACAGAGGAAGGACTAGGGTAGGAGATGCTCTCTGAAAAGCTCTCTTCAAGTGGGTCTTGAAGAACAGAAGAACAATTCTGCAGGAAGTAAGGATGGATAGCATGAGAGTAGTGCAGAGGTATAGTCTTGGTGGGAGCTACCATGAGTAGTGGACTTATGCACCATTGTAAAAACACTGCTATGACACCATAATAATATTCCATGTTATTAAAGGAAAAAAGTTATAACAGAGCTGGGAACCAAACACTGGCTGGTTGAACAACCACACATTTTTAGTAACTTCAGTTTATTCACAGCAATAAACTAGGATCATCCTTCTATCTTCATCCATCCATCTTCCAACACGTTAATTCCTCATGGGGTCATGAGGTGTTGCTGGTGCCTATCTCCAGCTGTCAATAGGTGAGAGGCGGCGTACACCCTGGACAGGTCGCCAGTCTACCGCAGGGCTCCTTTTTATCTTCTGTTACTGTTATTGTTCATGAATGTTATTTTTACTTTGGCATAAGGGAGGAAACATAAAGTGCACAGTTAATGAATTATATATGCCCATAATTGAATCAAAAAGTCACAAAGTGTCTGTGTTTTATTAGCTGAAATAGATCCGTTTATCCCAACAAGTGCAAAAGTGTTGGTGAAGATCCATGCCAGTGCTTAAGTTTTATGCTCCTGTATGTCTACAGCAGAGTGTCAGCTAATAAAGCTGACATTGAAATATTGCGGTAATAAAAGCAAATGCAGTGATTCAGACACCAGATGTAGCTGGAAAGAGAAAATGTTGAGTGATTTGCTGCAGAACTAGTCCCTTGATAAAACCATCAAGGTTCTGGTGCTTTGGTTGCATTCATCCCACAACCGCCGCTGATAGCATGATATATAAATACATAGTTGAGGTCAGAGAATTTTTCTTTGTTAAAAGAGGCCGTCTTGGGATTTTAATTTTTTAAGAAAACCAGTTTGTGATTTACTACTATGTTAGTATCAGATACCAGTCTGTGATTGGTAGAACATGTGAACCTCTGAATTCTGATTGGCTCACATATAACGAAACAATGGGAGGCAAAGACAGCAACTGAATGTTAAAGTAAAAGGATTTTAAAAAATAAAATTGGGAATAGGTGGATAACTTAGCCAACTTAGTCTAAAATGTAGTTATGCAGTTCCTGGTGTGAAAGCTCCATCTTAAACTTAAGCTTTTTTCTATATATCCTATAGACTTGAAAGACTGTCATTCAACAGCATATTCATAATGTACATGTCAGCGAAATGTTGTTGCAACACTCCGAGTAAAAACAAAAGACAAAAGGGAAACATAAATGTAAGTATGTGCAATGTAAAAGAATTAAAAGTACAAATGAAAAAAAAAACAGAAACTAATAAAAATATTGTGACATTTGTCAGCAATTTAGCAATAAACCAAAAACAGACATTTTAGTGTGACACACAATTCAGCCAGACATGGTGTTGCACTTAAAAGGTTTATTGAAAATAAAACGAATAAGCAAAAGCGTGGAGCTGGCAGATAAAAGTCCTGGGAGGACAGAAACCGGGCAGCACTGACAACGGGCACCACGCAGCAGAAGATGAGAGGCTGAGTGTGCTGGAAGCAAGTCTGTCAGATGGGTAGGGGTCATGCATGGAGGTCCAAAAAGGGCAGGAAACTAATCCAAAGACAGTCCAGGTCATGACCAGTCAGAAGGCAGATGAGGTATCCAGTGAGGGTGACGCCAACAGAGGATCCAAAATGAGAAGATTTGGTCAGAAGAGCCAGTGCACACAAATGCTGGCTAAGTGCTCACACAAGGTTGAAGTCAATCTGGCAGCTACTGGCTGAGAGAGGCAGGTTTAAATGGGCAGAGTTTAAAATAAATAATCTTTTTATATTTTCATTTTGTGCTGATTTATGGTTGTTTTTATTGTAAAGCAATTTGAGGTTTTTATCCTGTGAAAGATGTTATATAAATAAAGTTTACTTACTTACTTAACAGAGTCACAGGTGAAAACCATGCAGGTAATTATGGTCAGCGCAGGTGTAGCTGTTCCACTAATTAACAGAGTGGAGTTGAGCAGAACAGAGTGTGAAAACCAGCCAGCCCAAAAAACAACAGAAGACAGGCTGGAAGCATCACAGTTATTTAGAAAAGTTATGTGTAAAATAATATTAATAATGCAAGTTTATGTAGCGGCCGGATGTATTGCAACAACGAATGGACCATATTATGATGCAGATGGTACAGAATATACTGTGTTAAAGCTGTGGGGCCTTTATATAATAAGCTTATATAAGCTTATATAATAAGCTTTTATCGAAACAGAACAAATACTATTTAGTTTTAGTGCCACTTGATTAGCATCTGTTTATGAGTTCACTAAAGAAAGGTTTGTGGTTGCTCTCCTAAACCCGCTCTCATCCAGTGCTGGCACCAAGAGTCTGGAATGCTCTTAGCTTCATCTTTAATTTGTTTTAATCTTTAAAAGCAGAAGACCTTTTTTATTTAGACTATCTCCTGGGGAAGACTTTCAAGCTTCTGAATTTATGCTTCTGGCCTATTTAGCTGCATTTTAAACAGCCTGTCACCTCTGTTTATAAAGGGTTTTACCATTGCACTTTATATCGCTTATCTCAGTAAGTACTTTTGAGACTTCAACCCTGGCTCTGCGTCTGTATTTGGATCCGTGCATGAAGTAGCCAACATGAGTTAAGGTCAGTAATAGAGAAAGACGTTTAAAGTTAATTTACCGGTAATTATGCAGTTTAGATACATTTTATTCAAGATTTTTTTTATGTTTAGCACATCTTGTAACTTTAAATCCTCATTAATAACTGCTAGAAGACAAAACACATAAATTTTTTATCTATTAGACATTTGTGCATCATATCTATGAACTGAACTGAGTTGATAATCATTTTTTGGGTAATGGAATAACACAAAATTAGCTGAATAAGCCATCTGAACCATGCTAAAGTGATCTGCTTCCTGAAACCTGACCCATTAAGGAGTTTCAGGGCCCGTACGGTAAAAGACAAGGAGTCACATGATGGAGCATGTGAGTCAGGTTTAAACCCCTGACCTTGGTACTCTGTGGTCTCTCAGTCTTGGCTCATGGGAACTTTGGGCAGGAGTTCTACTCAAACAGCTCTCAGCAGAAATCTGCTGCTCTTGTATGGCTAAAGGGAAAAGTGATTATCACAATTTGTGGTCTCTGGCATTATTTAAAAGATATGATTTGGCTCTCTTTAAAAAAAGCCTTTAAAAGAAGTGCAGTTTAGTGTGAGAACTCTTTCTCAGCTCTCCACTTTTTGTTTTGGCAGTTTTTTTTCTCATTTTCCAGAGACCAGATGGACATCATAATAAATATAGTTTCTTCTGAGTTAGGCTGAAGTGTGAATTAATGCACATTACCATCCAAATATTCCAAACTTTCATCTTATTCCTCACATTCTGATATTTCTGTCTCATCTCCATCCCCACAGCAGAAGCCAGCGGCATTATTTCTGTCAGTGCTTTGGCCGTATTGGTCTCTGTCTGAGGTGCTCAAAGTGAAAAAGCAGATGTTGAAGTCAGAAGTCTGGTTTACACATCAGCTCTGTCCCCTGTTACCTTCTCCTCCTTCTGCTCCTTCCCTCATTCATCTCACATGTCCTGTTTCCCCTCTCCTCACATATTTCTTTCATTCCGGCCCTCTTTGCTCACTCTGTTCTCATCCGTCACGTGTACGCTGCTTTCTAGTATTTCCTCTCAAACAGTGATCGTAGAGTCTCCTTGGAAACTAAAACATTAGATTGGTACAAAGACAAAAATCAAAGCTTTAATCCTTAAATGTAGGAAAAAAAATGACGACACTGAAGTAAGACCAGAACTTTCACTCTGTAACCCAAACATCTAGATTAGTTACAACAAAGACACACAATTTGATAAAAATATGAAGCAACATGACCTTTTTTACGGATACAGCTCTCAGCAACAAACTATCAAATATGAATCTTTGTGACCATCGTTCCATTTCTTCATCCTTCATTAGTAAAAAAAAAGGAAAAAATTGTAGGAAAAAAATAGAGTGCACTTAATCCACTTTGAATGGTCTTATTACTGAAAAGTGAAAACTTGCCTTGCCTTAATTTGATTTCAACATAAACACAGCTTTTCTGTAAAGACCTCAACAGATCATTTGTTAGCCAACTAAAGACTGAACCTAACCCTGAATAAACCATCCCTGAGATGAGACATGGAGGTGGCAGCATCATGCTTTGTGGATTCTTCACCAGGGACAGGAAGCTAGTTTGAGTTGATGGGAGGAACTAAATACAGGGCAATCCTGGAGGGAAAGCTGGAGGCTGCACTAAGGCTGGGGTGGAGGTTCACCTGCCAGCAGGATGATAGCCTTAAACACATAAACACATAGTCAGAGTTATATTTATGTGTTAGAAAGGCCCAGTCAAGGTCCAGACCTGAATGCAACTGAGAAGACTTAAAAACTGCCCTTTTACAGATTCTTTCCATTCAATCTGGCTGAGCTGGAGTTAATTTGGATAAACTTTCCACATCTAAATGTGCTGGTTAAAAAAAAAAACTATTGGATCATATCCCCCCTGTTCTTTCAGCTTGGCATTGGCTTCCTGTCTGTTTTAGATTTGATTTTAAAATTTAGCACTTAATGGCCTGGCCCCACCTTATCTGTCTGAATGATTAAGTTTTCATGTGTCTGGCAGGTCTTTAAATCAGATTTTATGAGATATACCAAGGCCCAGGTCCAAACACCGGGGTGATGGGGTTTTCTCAGTGGCAGCACCAGACTCTGTATCTGTGCTCCAAAACATTTTAAATCAAACCTCAAAAAGTAATTTATTCAGGCTGACCTTTTAATAGCAAGTAGGATTCTGATCCTATTCCTGATTAATCTTTATTGCCTTATTTGTTTTGTTTTATCTCTGTATGTTTTTTGTTGTTTTTAATTGTAAAACCTTTAGGTTATATTCACTATCTGTGTAAAGGTCTATCTAAATAAACGATTGATTGATTGATTGGTTGATTGGTTATTAGAGATATACCCCAAAATGCTTGGAAATTAAAGTGCAAATTATTATCCCCAAAATATAATATAAAAAAGTTCCTCCCACTTCGCAATTATGAGCTACTTCTTGTTGCTCTATCACATTATAAACTGTGCTTGTAATGCCAAAAAAAGTAAAAACACGAAACAAAGAGACAGCGGTATGAATAGTTTTAAAATGCAACAAAAAGACAGAGATATGCTTTAAAAGTAAGTAAAGAGTGAAGAAGTGGTTCCGATGCAGGTGGGCTCTGCTAATATATAACAGAGAACTGGATATCAAGGTTTTTCTCCAAAGCTCCACAGCTCAAACCCTTCACTAAACCTGCTGAAAACAGCTTATTTAATCCTATGTATCTTATATGTAGAATCTTTCTGACTCCAACCCTACAAAACATTTGAGATAAAACAAAATGCAATATTGGTGATGTGAGGAACAATGCAATGACGCCAGGACAATTGCAAAGAACTAGCTCTGGTTCAGATAGCAATGTTGTGTGTAGTTGTTTTGATGGAGACTTAAAGCACACGGAGGAGGAAGTTGATGTCTCTTGCTAAGCCCCACTGGCGCTGACCCACACCTGTTTCTGATGTTTAGCTGCGTCTGTGGAACAAATCTCTAACAGAATCTGGAGAAATCTTTTTTAGTGAAGTTGGGTTGCTTGTCTTTAAATATGTTATTTGACTCTAAATAAATATAAATCAATAGTATCTCAGTGAGTCCCACCTGTCAATCAGAGACTTTACAGACTTTGAGTGGAAAAAACACCGTATTAAGCCAACAGATGGTGATCCCAAACTGGCCCTTCATCCAGTATAATAAAATATGTTTTTATGTTTGTATGATCTATTTGCTTTCTGCCCTAAAATCCCACTGGCTTCCCTTTGAATTGTGAGTTTTTCAGGTCTGCTTGTTCACTCACACACATTTTCCGTGACCTCTGACTGCTAACCTCCCACTCAGCCTTATTTTCTCCTGCCTTTTAGCCTGATACGTTTCTGCTCTTTTCCTTTCCCTCTCTGATTCCTCAGTCCAAACCACTTACAGCCACTCTTTGTCGTTTTGCACAGCTAAATATAAATGACCTCTGAGTGACTTGAGTGTATTTATGACCCATAGATCTTGATCCCCCATAATCTTGTTCCCTTTTTTTTGTTTTTTTTTTGCCTCCAACAATGTTTTACTTTGCTCAGATTTAACTCGGTGGCACAAAGGAACACACATTTAGACAGCACTGCTATCTTTGTGTGTGTGCTATGATGCAGATGTTCGGTTTCTGTGACAGAACACTTGGTCTAGCTTTCTTAAAGAGCGCCTCAGTGCATGTGTGGTCCTTCTGCTCACAGAAGATTTAGTGCCAATAATTTAGGGACAGACAGTTTTACAAAACACACACACACAAACCCTCTCTCAGCTCCGTTTTTCAGAGCGCGCTGAGAGTCTGAATGAGCGTCTGTCTCCTGCGTCCTGCTCGGCGGTCACTTACCACACACACTCACAGACCACCACTTCAACACCATGCTTACGTAACTCCTGATGTCAGCTCCAGAGGATTAAGAGGGCTTCAGTGGAACATTTTTAAACGAATTCATGTGTTTATAATTAATATGTGAATATATGTTAAGCCAGTTTGAAGCTTTTTTTTTTTTTTTTTTTTACAGAAATGGTGCTGACAGATACATACAGGGCCTTGCAAAAGTATTCTCCACCACCTTTTCCACGTTTTGTCACACTGCAAACACAAAACGTTTTTTTTTTTGGTGGGGTTTATGTGATAAACCCACACAAAACAGAGCATAAAGGTCAAGCGGAAGAAAAATTATTTGTGGTTTCCCATTTTTTTTCTTTAACAAATAAAGATCTAAAACATGTATTTGTGTTAGCACCCTTCACTGAAACTACAGCTGAAAGTCTTTTGGGGTATTTATCGGCTTTACAAATTTACAGGAGGACATTCTAACCCATTCCTCAGACCCAGTGGACAAAGAGCAATTGTGAAATTCAACTTTCAAGTCACAGATACTCAGTTGGGTTTTAGGTATGGACTCTGATTAGGCCATTTAAACACAGGAATATGGTACGTTTTTATCTACACCATTCCAATGTAAGCCTGCACAGTGTGTTTACGGTTGCTCTCGTGCTGGAAGGGGAACCTCTCTCTGATCTCAATTCACAGGGATCTTCCCTTCAATTCTGGTCAGCTTAGCTGTCCTGCTGAAAAAAAACAAAACACTTGTCTTTAGCATGATGCTGCCATAACAACTTCCCACCATTTCTATCATTCTTTCACACTGTCCGGAAAATGTCATTTTTGGTCTCACCTGACCAGAGCACCTTATTCTACATGCTTGCTATGTGCCCTACTTGGCTTGTGCAAACTTCTTATGGCTTTCTTTCAATAACGGCTGTTTTCTCCTCCCTCGTCCATAAAGATTTGTGGACATTACCAATAGTTATTCTGTCAACAGCTTCTCCCAGCAGTGGTGTCGATCTCTGGAGCTCCTCCAGAGTTACCATGGGCCTCTTGGCTACCTCTCTGATTAATGCGCTCCTTTTCTAGTGTGTCAGTTTAGGTGGACAAGAATGTCTCAGTAACCATGCAGTTTTTCCCACGCTTTCAGTTTTCAAATAATGAATTAAACTGTGAGATGTTACAAAGGAGTTATTTTTTATGAACTTGCTCTGCATTAAAGTTGTCCAGACCTGTCAGATGTGTCCGTCTGTCTTCATGAAGCTGCTTGCTCACTGATGTTCTCTAACAAACCTCTGAGGCCTTCACAGAACAGCTGAGATTCAATTAGACAAATGTGGACCCTATGTACTGAGGCCACTGAGTGCACTCTTTTCAGCTTTTAGTTAAAAAAAGTGTAGAATTTATTTACCTCTTCACATTTATATCCCCTCTGTGTTGGTCTGTCACTTATAACTCCAACAAATTACACTGCATTTTTGTGGTTGCAACATGACAAAATGTGCAAAAGTTCAAGACTTAAGTCATAAGAAGAAGGATAAGTATTTTCCATATTTTTCCAGAAAATATGTGTGATTTTTTTTTTTATCCACATGTCTGAAGCTGCAAAAGGACAATGAAGTTGTCCACGAAGCAGAAATAACCGTCAAGCGTGCTCTCCTGCTCCCAACACCTCTCATTATGGTTAATCATTCACGCAAAATTCAGTCCATTTCACGTTAAAAGAGAAATTCAGCCAAGTTGAACCGAGTCAGGCTTTGACAAGCGTGCAAAGGGTGTCTGAATTATAAATGGCAATCCGTCACCCTGTTTGAATCTACATGAGGCTTTCCAACACATAAATGGCCTGGTCTGTGCCCCGAGCACTCCCTAGTCGGACGTACACCAGCATCTGGGCTTATTTTCCACTCTGGGATTCTTCCAGTGGCTCCACTGCTTCCAGGAAAACTAAATCAGCTCCCAAAAATAATGTCCACAACAGACCGGACAGGCATGCAGATGGTGAACAAAGAGACAGGGAAGGGCTAGAAAAGAGCTGGTTACTTCGGTCTTTTCAGAGATTTTATTATAAATTAACAAAATGAAAAAGCAAAACCTCCAGATAAGCGGTCATGATCAACCTTGTCTTTATATTGGACTTGCAAAAAAGTTGCACTAGTTGCACATTTTGAACAAATGGACTTACTTTCTGTATCAAGAGTCTAATGCTGAAACAGCGAGAACAAACAAGTTGTACAAAACTTGGCCATGTTGTGAAACCCTTCACTGCATCATTACAACTTCAAGTAAACATTTAATGCCCTTGCTGAAAGTAAACTGTCTGTTTTTAACGTGGGGAGTCCGTTTTTGAATAAGCATGTCTAATTTTGGTTAAAATTCTTTCTGTGATTTGGCTTTGTAAAGATTTGTCATAGTTAAGGTTACATCCTTTAAGGGTAACTCTACAAAACTTTATTCAGTCAAAAAGTATGCAACCAAAGCTCATACATATAAAAAACTATCAGATGTCAAAAAGCTAAAAATCTAGACTTTAGGATTCATTCTTTTTGTGTCTTGTTCTGGACTTTACAAGCTGCTCCAAAACGCAAACCATTTTCATCTAACTTTACGAGGCGATTGCTGATAAACCCAAAAAGAGTGGAAACAGTCTGAAAGCAGATGTTTTACTCTGGGTTCTGCCCCACTTCATGACTGTTCTGTAACTTTAACCACACACAAAAAAAAAAAAGTCCTTCGGTGTTGCTTTTTGAAAACTCCTTAATTTTCTATTAACACCTGTTTCTACCGTCTTTTTTAAATACGCCTCTAAACTTTCTGAACCCTCCACTGTAAAAGTTGTGGAACTTTAATATTTTAGTGGTTTGGGGGTCCATGCTTAGTTTCACAATATTTTCTTAAAGAACGAACGTTCTCTGCGGCAGCTACACAAAGGCTCATAGGAAGACCTTGGTTTGTCGTCTCTGAGCAGATCCGCCCCTGTTGTGTGTAGCAAAGAAATGTCAGCTGACTGATCTACAGTCATATGGAAACAAAATACTGTTGAACTGCATCTTCTCTTAGTACCTTATTTCATCTGTCTTAGTTGGATCTCCTGTCTTTTTGAACAAAGTCGTTCTTCTCTTTGTCTCTCTTTTTTTTACTAATAAGCAAAGATGACATCATAATTCATCTGGTGCCCGCCGTCCCATGCGTAAAGCTTTTTGTCCAGCGGGTTGTAGGACACCTGGGAAGTATGCGTGTGCATGTTGGTGAACGCCAGGCTCGGCACGGTATGTGTGAGCGTGTGCGTGTCGAAGCCGTATGTCACGTTGGCATAGCGATGCTCCATGCTATCCACTCCATAGAGCACGCCGCAGACCAGGAAGCTGTTGCCGTAGCGGCCGCGTCGGAGACCCGTACGGAAGGTTTGGATGGGCTGAAGGTCTCTGTGATGGAGGTGGATGAGGAGGATTACTTCCTGGTGGAAACCCTCCGTGTCCAGAGCGGGGTAGAGCAGCCAAAGGCCAGACTCATCCACAGCCAATTCCACCTGCAAAATAAACAGGCTGTATATTACAGAGCAATAAACGTATGTGCTAAATGTCTTCAGGGTTTTAGTAGGCTGATTTGGTAATACTCATTTATTTGGCTCTTATAATATAGGTCTAAGTCAATACTATCAGGTAGGTTCTTTACATGGTATGTAGTCTTTATTGTCATTGAGTCGATAGTTGAGTCTAGTTTTTTGGATTCATTTAGGTTTTTGGGACTTTTCTGATTTAAGTTGATGTTGAAGTTGGAAATTCTGGAAAATCTCATGCACTGAAGTTACCACGAGTATACAGATGTTAAGAGATGTTGTAGTGCTCCATTATCTGAGCTAGTGTGAGCATATCCTTTTTTATAATTAACAGTGGCCTGAAAAGGGAGCCTTGAGGGGACCCCATATGGACACTTTATTCACCCAGATTTAGAAATGACATAAAGTAGCTCTCATCTGGTAAGTAAAGTGTGAACCACTCTCCCACAGTACTGGACACAACCAGCCGCTTCCCAGTCCATCAATCAGTATGTTAAGATCAACTATGTTGAACGCAGCAGGAAGATCCACTGTTAACAACACTGAGATTTCTGATGATATTGTTGATGGTTCACTGGTATGTACATAAAACTTAGTACCAGTGCAGTCTCATTCATCAAGTCAGAGATCCATGCAGCCAGCAGGAATGGATAACAAATGCCACAGCATTTAGTGTTTGTTTCCACCCAACGATTTTTTCACTCTTTCTCAAATTATGAAGCACTCTTTCACAAACAAACATTTTGTGTGTTCTGATATTATTTTTTTGTTTTTAATGTAAATCAAACATTTTATTTTAAGAGATCACTAACCACATTTATTCAAGACTTTGCTGCAAATAATTGACCTACAAAGCAAAAATGATTGATGATGATGATGATGATTATTTACAGTTGTGGCTTTACATCTAAAGTCAGTATTTGTAGTTTGATAGATAAATTAGATAGTTTGTTTATTTGATGAAGTCCAATAATTCAACCCTTCTGTCACAGAATGTCACCTATTCCACAACACCGAGATGTGAATTCCTAATGATTATTGTATTAGATTGTTTTTTAGATTCAACATCTTGTTACAGGGTTAAGAATTGAATTTGCTAAGCTGCTTTTTCAAGTGGGAAGGTAATTCTTTGCGGCAGTAGGAATAATTGCTTTTAAATTTAAATAAAAGCACTTTGATAATGTTATATACATTTTTGTTTTAAGTTTTTATAAATACTGTGACTCTGGTAAAACATGGTGTTTTAACTCATGGTTATCATATAGTGGAATTGATACCAGGCCATTTATAAATGGCAGTGGTTTTCAGCTCTTAAAGTGGGCTTTTCAACAACAACAAAAACAACTTTTCAGTGATCCGTAGTGTTGTTTTATTCCTCAAAAGCTTGACAGAAGACAAATGCACATGCTCCAGCGATCTAACATCCACTGCTTCTGGTGCATCTAACATCAGTGCAGGCTTACTTCAGTCTGTGTCCTGTGAGTTTGCTCCTCCAGGATGGCATCATGAAGCGTTGTCCAGGCGGACACGTATCTACGTCTCAGGTCGAATCTGATCACGTCCCTGCTGAACGCCCGGTTGTAGAAGAAAGCTCCATTAAACACGACGTGGCCCGTTCCGGTGAAATCATAGGGCAGCTTGTACGAATTACTCGGCTGGCCTGAGCAGAAACAGCACACAACAAACACACTTTAGCTCTTCACTGAGTTCAAGGCACTACATATACTCATCAATCATCTATAGAAAACATTCAAAGAATATAAACTATACATATACTGTTAAGAGATGATAAAATGTCAGTAATTCTAAAATAGTTTCTATTTTTTAAACTTTTGACCTGTTTATTTCTGCCAAGGTGGTTTCTGATGTCACCAATAATGACCACCTGATAATCTTTTTATAGTTATCAAGCACAAAATACACAAAAATACAATAATTTTCTCATGTATTGTACCTGTACAGGAGCTTTAAACAGGCTTTCTGTGATCAATCCTATGTTATTTATTTTAGGAGCAGAGATAAAAAAAAATCATTATAAATAAAAACATAAAAACTAAAAAGGATAAAATATTCCTTCGTCAACCATGGCAGGAGCGATAAGAAAATTTTAGTAGCACTAAACTGTGGTCATACTGAAATTATTTTTATAGGATGTCTATTGCATTTCGCGCTGAGGGATCTTTGGACTGCCGCTGCTCTTCTCCCCTGAGAAAGGCAAGGAGCAGCCTGACTCTCCTGCACTCGATGCATGGATCAGGCGCCTTTTTAACCCTATTTTGAACACTCTAGAGACAAAACTTAACAGTTTTTAGTGTGTTTAAAACGAGAGAAAGTCTCAGTAAATCCACAAATCTGATAAAACGCGACAGTGAATAGAATGCTGAAGTGTCTTTTTTCCTTCAGGCGTGATTCATGGTTTGTAAATAGTAAAATAATATTTTGGTTTGACTGACTCCGTTCATAGTGGTAATTCATATTAATGTCGTTGCTCTTCTGTTCTTGTTTCTCCTCACCTCTTAGCCAATCCCTGAAAAGCAGTGTGTTTACATCTAAACTCTGCTCCAGTCCACTTGGTATGACCCTACTCCTCACCAGGGCCGGAGAAACCTAGCCTCGTGAGACCATCCTGATCTCGCGAGCTTTCAAGGTTTCACTCGCAGATCAGTCTGGCTACTCTCCGTTAAAGAAAATTTGGAGCCGTTCACCAAACGAACGTCCAATCAGCGTTGGCTTTGAGGCCGGTTGAGGTGTGACGCAACGAGGAGCGACAGTTCAGTCTAAAGAACATGGCGGCTTCAGCCGATGAAACTAGCGTTAGCGTGGCTATCGAGCAAGTTTTATCGGAATTACAGAGTATTTATTTGCTGAGCGAACGAGCCTTTACCTGCAGCAGCAAGAGTAGCTTGGCTTGTGGTTGTGTTTTCGTCGTCGCTCGTAACAGAGCGACGACGAATCTGATTGGTTTATTTGGCCCGCCAATCACCAACATAGGCCAATCAGCTAACCAGTATTTTCGCCCCTTCCCAAAATTACTTCAACGGAAGGTTTCCAGATGGATATGCGGAGCAAATCTATCTGGCGGAGTCAGGTAAGGAGAAACCCAGACTGGCCCTGAAAAAAACTGTTGCTGAAATGCTCCTAAGCAGGCGGAGCGGAGTAGAGGGCGGCCAGACCGAGGCAAAGGAAATGGAGCATACGTGTGTACCCTGTAGGTATTTACAAATACCTGTCAACATTTCCTAATCCAACATGATAGATTAGGAGTTTTCAAACAGATAACACACTTTGTTTTCTGAAAGCTTCCTTTGTGCTTTCTTCAGTACTGAAAATAGCTAACTAGGTCTTCTTTCCTTAGTAACAACGTCTACACCAAAGAGTGCAGGCTCAACTTGTTAACAAGACGTATTAGCGTTAGGTACGGACCTATTGCTTATCAGAAAAACTAATTTGCTGGTAAAACTGTTGATTTGTCTTCAAACAGTATTTAAAAACGTATTTGGCACTAAAACAATAAAAAATCCTTGCTAAAGTCCTCAAGGAGACCCTATTACATAGGAGATAAAATTTTGACTATTAGTTACTTTGGGAGAATTGTTTGACAAGAGCTGTTTTGTTTAATCAGAAGTATAAAACATAATTCACTAGTTTAAATTAACCCAAACGTGGCACTGGATTGAAGGAACGTAAAGATTACCATCCAGTGCATTTTACTTCAAACTTAGATGAGTTTACTAACTCGACCTTTTGACTTTTTTGGTCCTCCACATGTACAGACTCTCATACCTGATTTAAAAGTGTCCATGTCTCTAAACTCCAGCAGGCTGTTGCCATAATGACCATTAGTGAGGTAGATGACCTTGCCATGGCCACGGGCATCTTTCATCCAGGCTCCATCACTGGGACCATAAGAGTTCTGTTGGACCGGCTCGGAGATGCTCGCTACTGTGTCCTTACACACACCTGCTGGACCACCAGGAAAAAGGTTAAAAGGTTAAAACAGCTAAAAAATATTCTATTATACAGTTGATATGGTTTAAAGTTCTCTTAACGAGATTCTGGAAAAGGGACCCAAGTTTTCCACTGAATGTAAAACCACAACCCACCCCACCCCACCCATAGCTCTCCACTGCTGGTCAGCTGGCTGAAAGAAGGCTGCATCCATCCAAGAAAAACCGATGTTGTCAATGTTGGACATACTCGCTCAAAAAACCCTCAAAAATAACCAGGAGTTGGAAACTAGAAGAACACGACCCATCATGCCTTTTGAGGTCATGTCTTTGTTAAAGCTGCTATTAGTTAAGCATCTGATTGACAAAATAATCTATTATTTACTTCTTAATTCAGCTAGTCTATATTTAAGAAATACAGTTCCTATAAAGAATGTTGCATGTAAAATTAATAAAGCAGAGAATAAATGTATTTTCTTAGTAACAGTGGGAAAGATTCTTGCTTTTTCTATGTTAAATTAAAACAATTTAAAAAAGGTTGTGTAAACATTGTGATACTGTGGTATTTTTACTCAGGGTTATCATACCATGAGAATCTCCAACTGCTACCTTATTTCCACAAGTGATTATGTACTTGTATGCTTTTTCCAAGCATGATACTGGTATTTCCAGTTTCCCCACGGTTAGCCCTCTGCTAAATGACAACGGCAGGCCATTACAAAATCAAATCTCCAACTCCAACCAGCACATCATCTACTAAAATCACCATATTTTGGGTCTTCGGTTTAACTCTACCTGGCTTTTTTGTGGCCTTGGGTTGGTCGGCAGGGCTCTCCGTCCAGCTGAGGCGGCTTCTGGGTTTTGACTGAGGGGTTGTGGTGGGATTTGCATCACTGGGTGGACGGATATTGGTATCTGTGGTGTGTGGGGGGACAGGTGTGGTGGAGGGAAAACCTGCGTTCTTAGTTTGAAGTTTGGTTTTCGTTTGTCGTGGAGTTGTAGGGTCGACTTGATCAGACACTTTGACGGTTACAGGAGTTGACCTTGTTGTTGTTGTTTGCTTGGTGGTTGCTTGTTGTTGCTCAGACCCTTTGATTTTGGGCTCATGGTTGGGTTTTACAGGAAGCGATGGCCTAGGATTCTTGGTGACAGTGGGCGGCTTGTCAATCAACACGTCCGCCGCAGCCTTTGGGATAAGAAAGGCTAAAAAGGCAAAGAGAGAAGATATAAGACTGCGTTCTGAAAATGTTAGAAATGCATGTTTATCACTCACCGTTCTTTTCTCTCTCTTCTTCCTCTATGTAGCTATCTTCAGCTGCCTTGTAGAAGGTCACTCCTCTAATCAGCACATTGTTCTTGTCTTTGCCTGTAGTTTTAGTCTCTGTTTCGTTTCTGGTTGGCTGATGTTGCACCTGTCCATCTTGCTGTTGGACTTTCTTTATCTGACTTTCATAACTCTTCTGCAAAACAACAACAACAACAATGTGGACTAAATTCTTTTTGACTTTTCAGCCCCGAAAAAAAAACGAGATTCTTGTCAAAGATGTTTGCTGCTTAGTTTTTAGTACCTGCTTTTGGTCGGGGGCAGCTGCTCCAGATCGGTCTGAATCACTGATTTTCTTCTTTTTCAGTTGAACCTTCTTGTCTTTGTCCTTATTTTTTTCCTTCATGCGCTCTTTCTCTCTTGTTCTTTCAGTAAGATTCTTTGTGAAAACCTGTAATGCACAAAGAAACTCACTTGAAATGGGAGTTAAGCAATAATCTGCCGCAGCCCTATACACAGAAATTTTACCAAGGATTTTAAAAGTAGCGCTGTCAAAACTGCAATCCACAGTTTTCTTTAAAGCATAAAGTAACACATATATATATATACACATTTCAAAACAAATTCACACTGTTTTAAAGTCAGAAAGTTAAGCATATTTTACCAGAGCAGATAACAGACTGAATGACTAACCTGCTAATATAAGACCTGAGTTACTCTAGAAAGAGAAAAACACCAAGAATTTATATAATTATTATCAATAAATACTTAGTTTTTAATTCAATAGACTGCCTAAGTGTATGTATTCAAATATTATCAAAATAATATCAAAATAAATGTTCTAATATTATTAAAACGTAAATTAGATCAAGCTATGCATTTTTTTTAAAAATTGTTGAGTAAATACCATGATAACATCAAACCAAATTACTTTTACTCAATATTATCATACTGTGATAATGTCACACTAGCCTCTGCAAACTAAAAGGTAGATCTTTTGGCAAGGCATGATTTTATGTATACAATCCCATTGATACACCATGCCATCGAAAGTGGTTAAAACAAAAAACACTTTAAAAACATAACATAAATGTGAGTAAATGTAAAAATGTAAAGCATTTTATGTCCACCCATTTACAAACAGGCTGCCAGTACAATAATAGTGGGCCAAGAATGGACCCTTGAGGAACCACTAAAATGTTTTTGTACGCCCAGATTCTAATTACCAAATAACTGCCAAATAAGGTTTAAAGCAGTTTAGGAGGACAGTATAACAAACATCCCCTTTGGTTTTTCCAGTCTATTAATCTGTATTTTTTTACTGATCAACTGTGTCATCCTCAAGATATACATTTTTCGATATAGGGGTAAATTTCTTCATTGACTACCTTTTTAATAATGTTTTCCAAACTAAATAAAAAATTTGATCTGGGCCTGTTTTTCATTATTATCGGTGCACCTAGATTTGGTTTAAGAGGTCTGATCTATGCAATCAGACGGAACTTAAAATTTGCAATATTTTAAGGTCAACGCAACAGAAAGCTACTTTTTAAAACCTGGTGGGCAACACATCTAGGCAGCAAGTTGTGGATTTCAGGTTATGAACTGTTTCTGTCAAATATATATAAATTAATTTGTTAAACTCATTTAGGTGATGTAATGAT
This sequence comes from Fundulus heteroclitus, assembly GCF_011125445.2. Lineage (NCBI taxonomy): Eukaryota > Metazoa > Chordata > Actinopteri > Cyprinodontiformes > Fundulidae > Fundulus > Fundulus heteroclitus. The sequence continues at coordinate 292,042 of NW_023397406.1, read as the reverse complement.
TTTTGGAGGCATAAGGGACATCATCAGCTTATCAGACATGAAGCCACAGATTGCTTGTCTTAAAAAAACATTGCTGTAATGAAGTAAATGCTAAATCATCAAACTGATTAATGCTTATAAAAAAGTATCATCTGGTCCTGGTTTCCAAGATAAATGCCACCAAATTATACACATTTAAAAATCATCAATTCAATAACATCAGGAAGCTTTTCCAGCTCTACAATGAAGTTGGTTTTCTGCAATTTCTAAATTTAGTTAGTAAGGATAAAACTCGTTTTATACTCATACTTCACTCATTATACTCAAATATATCATGTTAAATACAACTGCTCAAAAATATGTAGGCTGTTTTCCTATTTATGTAACTTAAAAACAACAAATTTTAGAGTAATAAGTTCCTAAATGGACTGTAGTGTGTCAGGGCTGGAGCGAATGGACTGAACATTTCAACTGCAAGCGTGAAACACAAAAGCTAACAAAAACCCAGTGGGGTGTCCCAACGGGACAACGATCCCAAACACACATAAAAACTGGTTTTGGAGTGGATAAACCAGCCTGACATTAATCTTCTGGAATGGCTTCGACCTCAACCTCATTGAAAATTTGTGGACTGTGCTTTAAAGCTGAGCCGGTGCCAGGAACCGACCGATTTAAATGAACTCTGCCAGTTGTGCCAACAAGGCTGGAAAAAATATCGAGGCAGAATTATGCCAGAAGCCTGTTGAGGGCAAAAAAAAAAAGCCCCCAGATTTCTCTGCAAGTTGCGTAGGGACATTTAACCAGATATTAGGGGGGTGGGTATGCATTAATTTTGGCCGTACATACAATTAATTCACAGCAAACTGACCTTCTGCACTCAATTCTAGTTTTTCAAAATGTATTGCATTTATGGGAATTTTATAATAATTGCAGTCTGGATGAAAAATGTTTCAAATTCATTAGTACAAGCACAAAATTAAAATGAAGTGAATGACGTCATCTGAGCTGCACAGTGCATCTAGAATACAATCACAGCACTGCAGTCTTCTCACATTTTGTTTTTTTTTAAGACCTTATTCTGAACTGTAATAATTTCCTTCATCCCCTCAAAATATCACATTTAAAATGAGAGAAAGCCTCAGTAAATCCACAAATCTTATTTACTCAAAACAAAAATCAAATAAAACCACATGTCCATAAGTCTTCACAGTGAAATCCTTAACATGCTTCTACAGCCTCAAAGTAGTCCATCTGCGGTACGTTCAGCTAATTGAACACGGTGTTGACGTGGAATACCCTTTTTTTAGATAAGTTTGCACAGCTGAAGGGGCAAAAACCAAGCAGTCGAGGCAAATGCATTGTCTGTAGACCTTTTCAGACCGGATTACTTGTAAGCACATGTCTGGGGAAGGATACAACAAAACTGTGGGTGCATTGAACACACTGAAATGCTCTGTGGTCTGCACATAAATAATTTGGAAATGAAAGAAGTTTGAAACCACTAGCAGTCTCCCCAGGTCTGGTCACCCAACTAAACAGGGATAATCGTCCTCTGTGACAGAGATGACTAATAACCCAACGGTCAATCAGGCAGACGTCCAGTGCTCCCTTGTAGAAATAGGAGAGCCATCCAGAAAGTCCATCTTTCCTACACTCCACCATCCATCTGCCGTTAAGGGAGACGGACGGTAGACTGCAGATCAGAAGAAACCAAGATAAAGATACTTGGGCTGAATTCTGAGCTCCGTTCCTTGAGAAATTCAGCCACCGCTAATCACCTGGCTAATCTTGCCTTTCATGTTAGGGTTGGTGATGGGAGCAGCATGATGTGGAGATGTTTTTCTCTGGCAGGGACCCAGGGGCTAGTCTATGGAGAGAGTTATATGAGAGTAGTAAGATGTAGAGAGACTGTTCAGAGGACTCTGGCCCTCAGACTAAGACGATAATTCATCTTCCAACACAACGACCTGAAGCGCACAGCCGAGATAAAGAAGAAGTGCCTTCAGAAGCAATCTGTGAAAGTCCTCGAGTGACCTGGATTAAAATACAGGTGTGGCAACCTTGTTGGACTTCCTAAAGAAGGCTTTAAGCTGTCATTGCTACCAACGGTGAGCAAAGGCTGTGAAATCTTCTGTAAATGGGTTCTTTTGTTTTGGTTTTTCTAAAAAAAAAAAAATTGACAAAAAATTCAAACAAACCTTTTGAAGTTGGTGAATGTGGGCTGTGTATATAGCTTTAAGGGAAAATTAATTTAATAACGCTGTGACATAACAAAAGTCTTTATTTCTTTCAGTTTGCTATGAACCTGAACCATTCGGGCTCCTGATCAGGTTTGTAATCCATAAAACATGACAGCATATGGTCTGAGTTCACTCACCTTCTCCAGGTTGTCCACTTTGGCCAGCAGCTTGGTGGTGACAGAGTTAAGCTTCAACAAGTCCATTCCATATAGGGAGCCTTCTAATAAGTCAATGATGGTTGCCAGCTTGGAAAAGACAAACACAAAAGCTTAATGACGGAAAAAGCTTATATGCTCAAATATAAATGCACATTTTGCATATATTTTTTAGAATATTCCTTTTAATCTGACTATTATTATATATAACGCTACAGTATTTTTTTCTTATGTTGTAAATTTGAACTTATTGTACATTTAGTTTGCCATATCGCTGTAGTGGACTCGCGGACTTCCTGTTTGCGGTAAGGCGTATTCTGTCACTTCCTGTTGTTGCTGTGTGAACGACGGAGCTTTGCTCCAGGCTCTCTCGCTTTTTATCTTTAAACCTCTTTGCTGTAACATCTGTTTCCAAACATAAGCACTTTTAAAACATTGTCTGTGGCTGCTCATCACGTTTGGGAACTCCTCGTGTTTCACACGGTTTGTTCTTTGGCGTGATAATAGGGCGCTAGCCTAGCTTTAGCCTAGCGCTAGCCAAGCCTTAGCCTCATAATGGCTTCTCCGTGTCTGACTAAGTCTCCTATCTGCTGCTCTCTGTGTCAGATGTTCAGTTATTCCTCTGCCTCCTTTAGTGATGATGGTACATGTAATAAATGTAGTGTTTTTGTAGCTTTGGAGGCGAGGGTGTCAGAATTGGAGACCCGGCTCCGTGCTGTTGAAAAACCAGCTGATAGCCGCTCTTTTGCTAGCGCGGAGCCGCATAGAGTAACTTCACGTAGCGAACCTAAAGCAGTAGCACCCGAGCAGCCTGGTAACCAGGCTGGCTGGGTGACAGTTCGTAGGAAGCATAGCTCTAGATTACAGACCCCAGATCACCACCAACCCATCTGCGTTTCTAATAAATTTTCCCCTCTGAGCGACAATCTCGCCGAGGAGCCGACCTTAATTATTGGCAGCTCCATAATAAGAAATGTGGCACTAAAGAAACCAGGGACCATAGTTAAATGCCTACCAGGGGCCAGAACAGGCGACATAGAATCCTACCTAAAACTACTGGCTAAGGATAAGCGTAAATACCGCAAAATTGTTATTCACGCTGGCGGTAATGACACCCGGTCACGCCGATCAGAGGTCACCAAAGTTGGTGTTGCTTCGGTTTGTGAGTTTGCTAAAACTATGTCGGACTCCGTAATTTTCTCTGGTCCCCTGCCTGATCTGACCAGTGATGACATGTTTAGCCGCATGTCATCATTCAACCGCTGGTTGTCTAGGTGGTGTCCAGAAAACGACGTGGGCTACATTGATAACTGGAGAACTTTCTGGGGAAAACCTGGTCTGATCCGGAGAGACGGCATCCATCCTACTTTGGATGGTGCAGCTCTTCTTTCTAGGAATCTGGCCGGATTTATTAGTTCTCCTAAATGCTGACAACCCAGGGTCCAGACCAGGAAGCAGAGCCGTAGTTTAACACACCTCTCTGCAGCTTCTGTACTGTTACCCACCCATTATCCTATTGAGATGGTGTCTTTCCCACGGCCAAAACTTAACAGATCAAAAACTGATCTAAAAGGAACAAATCATAAAAACCTAATAAAAATCAATATGGTTCACCTTGAACCTAAAAATAAAATAATAAAATGTGGTCTATTAAATATAAGGTCTCTCCCTCCAAAGACTTTGTTAGTTAATGAATTAATTTCTGATAATCAGATTGATTTGTTTTGTCTCACAGAAACCTGGCTACAAGAGGACTACGTTAGTATAAATGAGTCAACCCCCTCCAGTTATTCAAATTTCCACATTCCCAGATCTGTGGGAAGAAGAGGAGGAGGAGTGGCAACTATCTTTCAGTCTGATTTATTAATTAGTCCCAGGCCAACTAATAATTACAGTTCTTTTGAACATTTAACCCTCAGTTTCCCTCATCCAAACTGCAAAGCAATAAAACCTCTTCTGTTTGTTGTTTTGTATCGTCCACCAGGCCCTTACACTCAGTTTTTGGATGAGTTGTCAGATTTCTTATCTGATTTGGTGTTAAATACTGATAAGGTTATTATAGTGGGTGATTTTAACATCCATGTTGACACTGAATGTGATAACCTTAGTGTAGCCTTTAAAACTATCCTAGATTCAATTGGTTTTGCTCAAAATGTGCATGAACCGACGCACTCTCGGCTCCATACTTTAGACCTTGTGCTGACATATGGCATTGATTGTGAAGAATTAACAGTATTTCCTCACAACCCTGTCCTGTCTGATCATTTTTTAATAACATTTGAGTTTAATCTAACTGAATTCTCCACCCCCAAAAGAGGGTTCCATTATAGTAGATTTTTATCGGATAATGCTGTATCAAAACTTAAAGAGTCTGTCCCCTTCTTAATATCCTCAGTATTGCAGAAATGCCCTGTAGATGGCAGCATTGCTGTTTCTTCCCATTCACAAATCGATACCTTTGCTAACAATGTGACTTCCTCATTGCGTTCTGCATTAGACAATGTAGCTCCCTTGAAAAAGAAGGTGATTATTCACAGGAAGCTGGCTCCTTGGTTTAATTCAGAGCTGCGTTCCTTGAAGCGCAATGTTAGGAAATTGGAGAGAAAATGGCGCTCTACACACCAAGAGGAATCCTACTTAATCTGGAGGGACAGACTATTGTTGTATAACAAGACCCTCCGCAGAGTTAGAGCAGCATATTTTTCATCATTAATTGAAGAGAATAAAAATAATCCTAGATTTCTCTTTAGTACAGTTGCCAAACTTACCCAGAGCCACAGCTCTGTTGATCCATCCATTCCCTTAGCTCTCAGTAGTAATGATTTTATGGGATTCTTCATAAATAAAATTGATGCCATTAAAAATAAAATAATTGGCATCCTCCCAAACATGATTACCTCGTCCTCAGTAAGTGAGGCAGCATTGGAGGAATCTTTAGAATCTGCGCAGTGTTTGAACTGTTTAGAAGCAGTAGAGCTTTCTGAGCTATCTAAAATTTTAGCTTCATCTAAACCTTCTACCTGTATGTTAGACCCAATCCCAACCAAGTTGTTTAAGGACATATTCCCTTTGATCAGTGGCACTATTTTAGACATGATTAATCTATCCTTAGTAAATGGATATGTACCACAGGTTTTGAAAGTAGCTGTTATTAAACCTTTACTTAAGAAACCTTCTCTTGATCAAGATGAGTTAGTAAATTACAGACCTATATCTAATCTTCTTTTCTTATCAAAAATTCTTGAGAAAGTAGTTGCTAATCAACTTTGTGAACATTTACAAAGTAATGACCTACTTGAGGAGTTTCAGTCAGGCTTCAGAGCTCATCATAGCACTGAAACAGCTCTGGTGAAGGTCACTAATGATATTCTCATGGCCTCAGATAATGGACTTGTGTCTATACTTGTCCTGTTAGATCTCAGTGCTGCGTTTGATACAGTTGATCACAATATTCTCCTACAAAGACTTGAACATACTGTAGGGATTAAGGGGAAAGCATTAGGCTGGTTTAAATCTTATCTGTCAGACAGATTCCAATTTGTTCATGTTAATAATAAATCTTCCTCAAACTCTAGGGTCACCTGTGGAGTACCACAGGGTTCAGTCCTTGGACCAATTCTCTTTACTATATATATGCTTCCGATAGACAAAATTATCAGACAGCATGGGATTAATTTCCACTGTTATGCTGATGATACTCAGCTATATTTATCCATAAATCCTGATGAATCCAATCAATTACTTCGACTGCAGTCATGTCTTGATGACATCAAAAGCTGGATGACTTTAAATTTCCTGCATCTAAATTCTGACAAGACCGAAGTTTTAATCTTTGGGCCAGAGTCCTCAAAAAATAAACTTCTTAACCAATCACTTAATCTGGGTGGCATTAAACTGGCCTCTGGTAATAAAGTAAAAAATCTTGGTGTTATTTTTGACCAAGACATGTCATTTAAATCCCATATTAAACAGGTTTCCAGAGTTTCCTTTTTTCACCTCCGGAATATCGCCAAAATTAGAAACATTCTGTCCAGGAGTGATGCTGAAAAACTGGTCCATGCATTTGTTACTTCAAGGCTGGACTATTGTAATTCTTTACTATCAGGAATTCCACAAAATACAATTCAAAGCCTTCAGCTGATCCAAAATGCTGCAGCAAGAGTTCTGATGAAAATCAACAAGAGGGATCATATTTCTCCAATTTTAGCTTCCCTTCATTGGCTTCCTGTTAAATCAAGAATAGAATTTAAAATTCTTCTTCTAACGTATAAAGCCCTTCATAATCAAACTCCATCATATATCAGAGCTCTGATTACCCCGTATGTTCCTAACAGAGCACTTCGCTCTCAGACCGCAGGTCTGCTGGTGGTTCCTAGAGTCTCTAAAAGTAGAATGGGAGGCAGATCCTTTAGCTATCAGGCTCCTCTCCTGTGGAACCAACTCCCAGTTTTGGTCCGTGAGGCAGACACCCTGTCTACTTTTAAGACTAGGCTTAAAACTTTTCTTTTTGACAAAAATTATAACTAGTGACTCATGTTACTCTCAGCTACCTTTATAGTTTTACTGCTATAGGCTTAGGTTACTGGAGTATATCAGGATCTAATTTTCTCACCATATTGAGTTCTACTGTTCTTCAATTATGCATTATGTGTTGTCATTTCTGCTTTAACTTTCTGTTCTCTCTCTTTTCTCTTCATAGTAGGTACACCTGGTCTGGCGTTCTGTTAACTGTGACATCATCCAGAGAAGACGGCTCACCCGCTACTACCATCTAATGTAGAACAGATTACTAGATCAATGTGTGCTTCTGTGCTTTTTGTTTCTCTTGTTGTGTCTCTGTTCTGTCTTCTGTAACCCCAGTCGGTCGAGGCAGATGACCGTTCATACTGAGCCCGGTTCTGCCGGAGGTTTTTTTTCCCGTTAATGGGTGGTTTTTCTTCCCACTGTCGCTTCATGCTTGCTCAGTATGAGGGATTGCAGCAAAGCCATGTACAATGCAGATGACTCTTCCTGTGGCTCTACGGTTCCCCAGGAGTGAATGCTGCTTGTCGGGACTTTGATGCAATCAACTGGTTTCCTTATATAGGACATTTTTGACCAATCTGTATAATCTGACCCAATCTGTATAATATGATTGAACTTGACTTTGTAAAGTGCCTTGAGATGACATGTTTCATGATTTGGCGCTATATAAATAAAATTGAATTGAATTGAATTGAATTATATAAAAAAAATTATATTCTATTCTATGTCTTGCTCACAAAAGCTAGGGGAAAATATATATATATATTTTTCATTTATGTGTGTGTTTCTACCTTGATGTCATCTTTGCTTGCCTCCTGTAACTTTTTGAACCGGTACTCTCCCTCGCAGGGGTTGACGGCTGAAGGAGGAGCCATGCACACGCACTTCTTGCAGTCGGTCCCCTTGGTGATCGTTTCCACGGTGTAAAAGTCCTGGGAGAGCGGCGCTGATTCGCTGTCAAGAATGCGGCTGCAGTCGGAGCGTTTGATCGGCCGGACTACACACCGGCACACACAGTCTGACCCAGATGACTCCGTTTTAACTTTGTCATAGTCTCCGAGCAGCTGAAAGAGAGGAACCAAATCTTTTGTTCAGGATTTCCTTTCTGCTCCAGACGGTCGACATAAAATAGAGATACGTTTCTGTCAGTTCGTGCAACAGGATCAGAAAGAAGACTTTTGTTGAAAGTAAAAACGGAAACTGCTGCATGGTGGTGGTGTGCCGTCGCTTCAGAGATGAGCCTATTCTGAAAAGACAGCTACAACAATTTACAAATAGGCAGTTTTTTTGGTTTGGAGCTCTTACAGCTGGAAAAATGTTATATAACCAGCTGCCAGATGTATGCAAACCGTTACCATATTGTGGGCTCACGCACGCACTCACGCACACACACGTCTGGGTCTGGTGTTCCCAACTAAACTAAGGTTTGGATTGTGTTTAAAGGACTAATCAAGTACTGAACTATTTGGTAGGTAAGACGTGATGAGAGTAAAAACTATCCCCAGATCCTGTTTCAAATAAGAAAGGGGGGAAACTAAAGCTCACTGTACGCCCTGAATGCGCGACTGCTCTGTTGTCTCCTGTGGCTTTTGTGTGATGAAGTAGGAGGAAAGTTTTGCAGAAGTTACACCAAACCTTCAGAAAATAAATTGCTTTGTATATAAGTTTGGTGGAAATTGGATTGAACGACATCTCATGGGGGAAGGAAGGAAAATAACATTTCGTCGCTTGTGGTTCTAACTATTTATAAAGTCCTATTTTTGTCATCTGCCTTTTTTTTTTTTAAAACAACTTGTTTGCAGATCACATTTAGTCTGATTCACTTGTGCTATGAAGAGACAAAGTTAGAAAAAAGGTTTTACTAAATTTCCAAATGGCTCTTGGTCTGGACTTTGACTGGACCATTCTAACACAAATGTTTGCTTCCATCTAAACAAAAGTGTCAAACTCTGGTCCTTGAGGGCCAACGTCCTGTAACTTCCCTCTGCTTTAACACACCTGAACCGTATATTGAGTTTTAGCAGACATTCACTAATGCTGTACTAGACCAGGGACATATCTTTAATCGGCAGGACATGCGCCCTCACTGACTGGTGTTTGTCACCCTGATTTAAACATGATAGCTTTGGCTGTTTGTGTGAGGTCACTTTGTTACTGGAAAGTGAACCTCAACCTCAGTCTCAAGTCTTCTGCAACCCTGTTCTTAGCGGTTTACCTGGAACGCCTGCTTGCGGCAAACTTACCACTCCTCCGTAAAGATCACCTTTACTGCAGTGTATAACTCATAGTTAGCCTGTCAACATCTGAGCTGTGGCCCTCTGCAACTCCTCCAGAGTTAACACAGGCCTCTCACTGCTTCCTTGATTACTAACCTTGCCCAGGCTTTAGTAGGTCAGCAGTGGTGGCAAACAATTTCCCTAATTTCAGATGACGGGTTGACCTCGGTGAGATCCTAAATGTAAAACCTAACGCTCGTTTAATCTCGTCCCCCAACCCAAACTTTATCCCCAACTTTCCTGGTGTGTTCCTTGGTCTGGTGATGCTGGGTGTTCTCTAAGGTTCTCTGACAATAGAAAGTTTCAAATCACAACTGATTGCACCTAATTTATTCACAGTATAGTAGTGTCAGAGTAAAGGGAGCTGAATATGCACATCCCGCAAATTTCTGTTTTATTTTGTAGAAAGAAAGAAAGAAAGAAGAAAGAAAGAAAGAAAGAATAATTCTAGAGTCACATAAATAAAATACTTTAAAGTTTGAAAAAGTAATGTGTCAAAATGTGAACAGGCCTGCAGCGAAACGTTTGCAAAGCATTGCTGAACATATAATCTGCTTGTGTCTGAATTTAAAAAGCATTTATTGGGGCTGATATCCGCGTGGAAGACTCTGACCTGGCTGATGATATTCTCCTGGTTGTCCAGCTCATCCTCCAGGGGCTCAGTGGTGGGCTGCAGGCCCCCAGCTGGAGCGTCCCTCTGTTCGGTGTGCACAGCTCTGCCCGGGGCCGGCCCACCTTTGTCCGGCTTACCGAGCTCCTCGGGTCCGGTCGCAAGCAGCTTCTCCCGGGAGGTGTCCAGGCTTGCGTCCGCCGCCATGAGGGCGTCCAGTCGGCGCACAGCACAGCAAACAGCCAGCAGGGAGAGTGTGCGCCACATCCTCCACATAAACAGCACCGTGCGCTGACTACTTCCAGGTAATTAACAGGTAAACAGCGCCAAAACAGCCGAGCGCGGCTCCGGTCCGACAGAGAGCAATAAACCCAGAAACAGAGGCGCGCCCGGTAAGTCTTTAAAGGTGATCGGGAAAACAATCTGCTTTCCAAAAGCCTAAAACGGCACTTTAGGCTGTCTTTGAATAATCCATTTAGACTGATACAACTACCGTGACACATATAAAAGAGAAACGTATAAAGTCAAAGCTCAAAGGGGTGTAATGTTATAATAAAATGACGTCTAAATCTCTCTCTGCGGCGGTCCTCACCGTCCTCACTGCGTCTGAGAGATGGTCCAGGTTGGACTTCTCAGATGAACCACGATGTAAATGTTGCCAGCCAATCAAAACAGCTCTGCCATCGCTGAGCGACAACCAGAGATCCTGATTGGTCAAATGCGAGGAGCCGCGACTATCGAAATGACTTGAAAAACTACCTTTTGATTAGCATTTGGCTTTATACATGGAAACAGCTTCTCTAATAAACAAACAAACAAAAAAACAACAACACACAATCAAGCAGAGGAAAATAAATCTTAATGTGTCATTTGTAAGTAAACAGAAACACAAAAGAATATAGATAGATAGCTTGACAGACAGACAGACAGACAGACAGACAGACAGACAGACAGACAGACAGATAGATAGATAGATAGATAGATAGATAGATAGATAGATAGATAGATAGATAGATAGATGTTTGTGAACTGAAACCTTGTAAAAATGATGAAAAGTATTCCTCTGAACTTTTTTCACCTTAAGGTCACACTTTTCCACCCTAATGACTCTTGTGATGCTCACGATTTGATGCTCAATTAAGATCTGTTGTAAAAAACTAGATTTTTTTCAACTGAGGCAACTTGCCAAAATAAAAAAAAAAAAGGTATTTCTAGACAGGATTTTGAAAAAGTCATTCAGGCTTTTACTACCTCACGCTCTGTATTTTGGTGTCAGACAGGCTGCTCTCAGCCGCCTTCAGCTTGTCCACGATGCAGCAGCACGTCTTTTAACACGGTCTCACATCCCTCCGGTTACTGCACCGTGTTAGGCAGGCACCTTCGCTGTCTTCTTTTAAATAATTTTTTAAAGACTCCCCTTTTTTCCTTGTAGCTAATACAAAGATCCAATAATGCGGCTGGGGCTGCATTGGTGAGGGACGTTGCTGTGTTCTGAACCACCAGATTCTACAATAAAACTTAAATAGGAGTCATTAAACACCGGCCATCATTTAAAGTGCCTCATTGACCCCAACAAATGTCGCTGGTCTTTATTGCATCAAACACACACAAAAACACAATGACAAATTTATCATATTCAGTGATGGCGATCTCTTTTAAATAAGCAGTGCTACTTTTTTCATTCACAGATATTTTAACAATAACAATAAAAGACAATCAACAAAGCAGGCAAAGACACAGTCATGGAGGGATCAGATAACCCAAAGGTTGTGTACTCGAGTGGAGGCACAGACATTATTTTTCTCCCAAAGAGATAAAATGCAGGTATTTAGATGTAATTCATGCCCTGGAACAAGGTGTTTCTTCACTTCAGTTGTGAGGAATATGAATCTTATGAGTCACCTTAAATTAGGATCACATGGTATGGACACCCTCAATGCATAATGCGCTGATAAGGAAACTTTCCCTGATGCAACGCAGCCAAACCCCCAGTTCTGCAGCTGTTTAGCACTGGGAAGCTTCTCTGCAGTCCAAAGAGGAACAAGTTATCTGATGAGAAGCATGAGAAGCTCCTTCTTCTAAGAGCTAACCCCTGGTTTACTGGCCAGAATGGATGAAGCTAAAGTTGGATGTGGCAAATAAACCTTATATTTACATTTAAACGGGGAAAATTAAATTATATGTCAGGACATGGATGGTCAAAAGCTAAAGACAGCTATGGCTTTTTCATTCTTAATTGCCTGTTTTCAGTTCTGTACCGTGGTTTTGTTATTCAGTTTCACAATGAAACTGTTTCCCCTGTTTTACTTTTTTTGGTGGAACAAAACACATGATGTACAGTAGTTTTCTGAGGTTGTAACCATTTGGCTTATTTATTTAGCATAACATTTCTTGAAAATCGTAATTTAAACTTAACTGACGGCCAGTTGCAACCTCTTGATGTGCAATAAATATTAAACGCTCTAAAAGCATCTATTGTTCTGCTATTACAGAAGTAGAAATAATTGTCCCTACAGCTATAAATCTAATTTGATTGATGCCTTATTCCAACCTGTCTCATACTAATATCTGAACACTATAGATTTGTGTTTTCTGTTTGTATTTCCTTCTGTTAACTGTCCATTTATTAAATCACATATTCAGTTTTATAATAAACATTTCAACATACATTTTGAAATTCCATCAGGAGGGGATTGAAATGTTTTACATCACGTGTTGTGTTTTTTTAAGTAGCACAATAGTTACTTTCCCTGGAAATTAGTTATGGTTATGATATTACAACTCAGTTATCAACTCTGTTACTTTTTTGACGTAACTCGCCCAACACAGGTCATGTTGCAAAAAAAAAAAATAAAAAAAAAAAAAAATTAAATACACAAGCTATAATGCTTTTTTATTGCATTGCACAGAAAATTGAGATGAAATGAAGTAATGTGACATGCCACTAAATAAATTAGTCAAACGGACTCCTATTTCTTTGCAGCTCCTCTCAGCTGCAACGGTTCAGACACTTGGATCGAGTACATCTGGATTAAGCAGCCTGTTCCACACTGAGAGCGACTAATTGTCACCACGAGTTAAAAGCGAAAGATGTAAAGCAGGGTTTCAATTCACCTTTTACCAGCAGGTGGCCCTGCAAGGACAGTTGTGACATTTAAGTTTGATGCTCTGTTGACACATCTCGCCTCATATTTCAACAGCCCCGCCCATTTTACCACATTCACACACACACACACACACACACACACACACACACACACACACACACACACACACACACACACACACACACACACACACACACACACACACTGAGCCACAGAGAACAGAGGAAATGAGCCGAGCTAAAACTTCTTCACACTTCAGGCCAAATCGCTCACTTGACATGTGCTTCTCTGCACTCCGTTCATACGCGTCCAATTAATGCAGCTTCTCTAGACGAGAAAAGGGAACTTACAGCATGGGAGCATCTTCCTCTGGGCTTCTGGATGAGGCCAAAATCAACCACATCAAAGGTAACACAGAGATTATTCTTTCTAAATGTTCATTTTTTTTAGAGGTTTCAGAGACATCTTGACTGACTCCGGGTGTCGTGCAAGTGATCTGCACTGATGTAAGAGATTTGTGGGACGGAAACATGGCTAAACAAAGGAGGACAGATGTTGAATAGAAAGCAGAGAAATAAGAGGGGATGTGAGTTTGAACGACTTCAGGACTGCAGGTTTGGCTACAGAAGCAACAGGAGCTGTACTTTTAGTCACGATCAGCGGTTGCAGCCGTAACAGAAGCAGACCGGTTAAAGTTGAAAAAATAGTTTTGATTTTGAGCCTTACATTTTGTCCTCTCATCTACACAGTTTTTAATGAATCTAAATTTAATTTGATAACCAAATGGGACCAGACCATATTTATGCAAGTGTTTAATGGCTTCAAAGCCCCCATACTATGAACTTTAAGCAGTTCTGTGGCTTAAATACACAGAAACGGCCTTCCAGAGTGTTTAAAGACACTGCTATAAACTACTTCACAGTTTTGCAGATTATAGTGCTTGTTTAGATCATAGGAGGTTCAGTACATTTGGCTTTAGTGGAAAGATTTGAGCAAAGAGGCCGACAGGAAACGTTGGGAGGGGTGTGACATATCAGCAAAGGTCCCCAGAATTACAGCAAGGACATTGCAGTTGCATGGCCCCCACATTAGCTACCAGGACGACATCAGTGTGATCATATCTAAAAAAAAAAAAAAAAAAGAAAAGAAAATAATTAAGGAGAGAAGCTAAATTTCAGTTGGCAACAGATTACTCATGATATAGTTTTACCTTCAAATTAACAAGAAAATGCAAACAAATGCCACGTCGGGGTCCCCTTTAATGTGAGTGCTTTTCTTAATTTCTCCACGTGTGCATTCCTATACGTGTTATCAGCTCGGACACATCCTGTCACTAATCTTCCCCTGCGAACTAGAACGTAATTACAGCTATTTCCAACTATTATATTATTATGGGTTTGTCTGATCTTTGTCTGTGTTGTGTTTGGGTCAGTTTGTGAGATGAAAGTCAGGCTGCCCCAAAGAATGTGTGACACTGGCCCGGCAGAGTACACACATTTTAAACAAGAGATTATGACAAATCCACACATTTAAACAAATCATGAGAGCACAGCCTAGAGGTCAGAAAATAGTTCCTAAGATCGACACATGCGTTGTAGCTCTAAATTTGAATTAACCCCGGAACTGCAATCAAGACTCATGTAGATATTTAGGTTTACGAATCAGCCCTGCCAAAACAGTTTAGAAGTGTAAAAGATCAATATTATGTCAATAAAACGAAAAGCTAAGAAACGCAAAAGACAACATTCAATGTGGAACCATATAAATAGCATGATTTGACCTTTGGGCAATCAAACAAAGTTAATGAATTAAAAATTGTGAATCTGTGAGATTAAAGTAAAAATATGTTGTTTTTTCTGGCTAAATGGTAATTTATTAATGCATCCACTTGAACTTATATATGTATCCATAATTTTTCACAAATCTGTGTTTGTCTTTTAGCAATTGATTCATAAAGAAGCAAATCATATAAATTATCAATTGTCATTCAAAAGATCTTTTCCAATGCGAAATTCCCTAATAAAATATACCAAAATATATTTTCAGTGCCACTTACTCATTTTGTAAAAAAAACAACTTTTATTAACATGTTGACAGGTACTTATTAAGAAAGGATCAGAGCATAAAAAGAAACAAGGATCTTTGACTGACAGTAAAAGATGAATGGGAATATCATCAAAAGTAAAATGCCTTCATGTCAGGTTGGATTTTTATTTTAAATTTGACAAACATCAAAATGTATTTTGATGTTTTAATACATTCAAGCATTTGTATTACAAAAAAAGGGAGAAAAAGCCATTATCCGACATTAACATCTTGGACAGGAAGCCCATCAGATCACATCACTATCCTGATCCTGCAAAACTCACCATTATGAACTTTGAGATATTCACTAAAAAAGTCTTTAAAATGCTCACAGCATCCGGCTCCTTTGATGCTTATTGACCTTTTTTACCAACGTTTTGCAAAGAGTTGCATGTTCAGTAACTTGTGATGGAGCCAGTAAAGTATGTGGTCATGAATGAGAGCAACCTTTGTCTGCATTAATTTAATAGCCTTCTTTAAAAATAAACAGTAAGTATTGATTGGTATTTTTAATGTCTTTCATGTATTTATGTGACCAAAGTCCAACTAGGTATATTAAATGATAAAGTGTGAACTATTGTTTGATACCTAAATCTTTATAAAGCAAGATATATAAAGATGATGCAAAATCCAAATTTTTAGCCCTTAAATAAGCTTTTTGTGTACTTGGTGTCTCTAGAAATGCAGATAATGTGAATTTAGTCTGTCCAGGTTCTACATAGATATCTTTATATTCTTTTTTGGGTCATATTTTTCAAGTCATTCAGTTTTCTCTGTTTTCTGTGAGGCTTTTGAACTATTATTAGTATTTGCTGCAGAGATGCTAAACAAGGTCAAGGACTTCTGGCTTACCAGTCTCGCTAATGTTTCATTTTCATGTCTCTGAACAATTTTATAGTCCAAGTTCAAGGATGCAAAACCTATAAGTGGATAAGTTATACACCCCCAGCATACTCCAAAAATGGCTGAACAGGGTAAAGTGTGACGCTCTGCGACCTGAAGGGGGGGCCGGGTTGAAGTGTCGTCTTTAGATTTAAAGTGACAGCACCAAAATGAGTTGTTTCCAGACCCACCTCAGAACGGGGGTAAAAAGGGGGAAGGTGAGGTCAAATAAGAAGGAACTCAGACCAAAGTATTGTGGTTCCACTTAATATAGACCACAGCTGAATGATTTCAATGTGAAAAGGAAGAACTGAAAAGCATGATATGTCCCTTATAAAATTCGTCCCTTTAAAAATAAACAAATAAATTACATATAAAACATGTATTGACCTAGTTGTTGGTTTGAATAATCATGAGGTATAGAATTATGTTTATATGCTATTTTCTATTTAGGTCTAAAATTTATTTGTCTTCCCATTGTTTTTTTTGTTTGTTTTTTTTTTTACTTGAGATTGCATTTCTATAAGTATTTCCATGTGATTGACTTATAGGATGCATTTAAGGACATGGACAACTCATTTAAGTACTTTTTGCCTGTAAGTGGCAAAGACCCAGAACATGTCATGCATGTTCTGGGTCTTGTCAGACTCTCTTGTTAAGCATCACACCCTTAAGACCATAATATATATTAATTGTTGATGTTTGGCCACACCTCTTCCAAAAGTTTGATCCTTGAACTGACTGAAAATACAAATCTGTAGATTGCAACCGACTGAATACGTCACTCTAAGTTTAACAAAGGCACAATGAACTACTCAGTGTGTTCAGTGGAGGTAATGGAAGTCCACAATTATTCAAGTTTATAACCCAAAACAAACAAAAGAAGGGATCTTGAAGACCAAAGCAACTTTATAATTTTTTGCATTATTGCCTGAAATGTTGGAACTAATAAACAAGAGCTTTAAATTTGCATCAGTTTGCCTTGATTTCTATGGTAGTTCAATCTCAGGCATTGAGAAGGTTTAAAAAGAAAACAGTGTTATTGCGAGGACAAATGTGCTACTTTTGAGTACTACTAAAACAAAGTTTTAAGTAATGTTCTGGTAATAGCAACAGGAATATCTCAGCTTGAGAAAACAAAACTGACAATATAAAGAAAAATATCTGTAAATATCTGTATGCTGATAAACTGGGTTGAAGAACCCCACATTTTTGCAAGCTGATCATCTGTTGAGCCCAAAAACACAAGCATTGTTTACCAAAGTGAATACCCCACATCACTAGAGTACAAGTTTAATTTTTTCAATATACTGAGAAAATATGTATTTATCCTGAGAAGAATTTGGGAAGCTTCCCCACCAATCATATTCAGTGTTTTTCACAATGTAACAAGAATGAAAAATGTTTGAGCAACACGTCTTACTCCTTGTGTGTTTGCAGGACTCGTTGACAGCACCTTTCAGAGCTTCAGTGGGTTTTACAGGCAGCAGTACTCTGTAACTTACCTTGGACACATTCATCAGGAGGTGGAGCCTAAGAAAGAGGGCAAGGGCTTTTTGCTTAAAAGCAGGGTAAGAGCCGAGACATTAGATATCCAATCAGCAGAGGTTTAAGAGTCATACTCAGTTTTGTTTGTCTTTGAAATCACATTCTGATTTAATTCTGTGTTTTTGTGAAGCCTAAGACTGATGGAGAGGAGGTGCTGTACCAGGGATGTGTTAAATTCTCCTGCTGGGAGGAGCAGGGAAAGAAATCCAGAGAGAGATATGTTGTCCTTAAGAGTGACTACAAAGTGGAAATACATGATAGCACAGAGGTAACAAACCAACATGAGATAAACTCTATTTCTTGCTTGCGGTATCACTGATTATTGTTCTTGGATGTTATTCAGACTTTTAGTCGTGGATCTGCACCTAAACTGGTCCTGCAGCCAGCAGGAGGAGTCGTGTTCACCAGTGAGGAAGAGTCAAGGGTTCACCTGGAGAAGACCTGCGCAGGATTACTCAATGGTAAGTCAGTCAAACTCTATATGACACTTTTCATCCAGCACAGCAACACAGATAGCTTTTGTAATGTGAAAGCAGACCCCCTCCATTTAATTCAAAACAAAAATAAATGGTGGAAAAAATTAAATAATAAAACAGAACAATTATAAGCCTCCTAATCAAGCATTGAATAGCAAGAGGAAGAAAAACTGACAAGAACAAACACAATCACAGAATAAAGAAACACTCATGACTGAAAAGCAAGATATAAAAATCATGGAACACAAAAATAGCAATATGATGAAATAAATAAGATATAATGCATACATTTCTGACAAATATTAACAGTAAAGTCAAGTCAAAAACGGTGCTTTACACTTTATTAAAATAAAGTTTCAGATCATAAAAAAATATCAATTTACTTTTCAAACTCATACGTACGATATCATAAAAATTGAGTAGCGGTAAAACCATACTCAGATACATGCAACATTAAAAAGCTGTAATTTATTCAGTAAACTCTCTGTTCCCCTTGTTGTCCCTTTTGGTTTGCTGGTTAAAAACCTGCTCCCAGCAGATGATAGGGCAAAATGAGAGTAATGGTCTAAAACAAAGTGAACTAACGTCACAGAGAGTGTTAAAAAGCAGCAGGGGGATCTTCAAATACATTCTGGTTGCATCCATTGTGACTTTGCTGTTGGTGCATCAGAGGGATGCAGTCCAGTCTGCAGGTGTTAAAAGTATGGACTGACGTCTCTGTTAGTGCAGAAAACAATATTTCAAAGACCTGTGTAACAGCATGAAGTATTTGCCCTTATTGAGTGTGTTCCTGAAATCTTGGGTATGCAACCAATCTGAAGCATCACGTTTGGCACTAGAGTCTTCTTCATCTTGTTCCCTTTTTAAAGAGGAAGTTAAAATGGACAAAATGCTCGTCCACATGTTGGCTTCTTGTAAATTACAAGGCAGCAACTTTCAACAGCTCACGCTGCCTTGTTCTGTATTTAAGATAACTGATGAAATGGAAATCACACTACGTTTTAAGAGTTTGCAGCTACTGATTATTATCTGAAACATATCAATCTTGCTGAGGTAAAACACTGGAGCAGTCACATTTTTCCATCCAGGATGAATTCAGTACAAACCTGCATTTTGGGGGTAATCTGTGTCATGTAAACTAAGTCTGACAAAAACTTATGAATGCAATACTGGCCCCATCCAATATGGATTCTGGTTATTTTTTATTTTATCTTAATCATTCCAAACCCAGCATCCGAAGTAAGTATTTAAAATCTCTTTTCAAACAATTTCAGAATGATATGGGTATAAACAAATCCAAAGATCATTATAATAGCTTCAAAATGTCCAATTTGTAACATGGATGTTTTTTTGTCCAGGGGTGAAGGAGGATTCTTCGTCGACGGCATCGTCTACAGATGCGTTTGCCGTATATCTTCATCTGCCCTTCACAGGTCACACCTGCTTCCTGTTTCAACAAAAAGATGAAAGAGATCACTTCCTGTCTGGCCTCAAGGCCAGCATCAGACACCGCAACCTTGGTAAAACACTAACCTGCAACACAAGTTAGCAATTAGAATGCAGTTGACATTAAATACGGTGGTAACAGGGGCGTGATAAACAGAACAAAATTAACAATATAATCTGTTTACAGGCATTGCTGAACAGCTCTGTAGATGAGCATGAACACATTATACAAGACAAACCTCCATCATCAGTGCCTTGCAAAAGCATTTAGGATGCATTATCCCACATGATGTCATGTTACAATCAAAAACTTTAGGGTATTTTATTGGGATAGTTTGTAATAGACCAACACAAAGAAACCTGGTGGTGTGTCACCATGTCTTCAACAAGTGGGCCAGAGTTAATGGTGGAATGAATGGAGCTACTTTTAGGGTAAGCCTAGAGGACAACCTGTTAGAGGAATCACACTGAAAGGTGGTTTTATGAAGAATTTTAAAAACTTTGTGTTCTTTTCATTCCACCTCAATTATACTACTTCATAATCACAGAAAAGGCCTTAAAAACTGAAATTAAATGACCAAATGAGGAAAAGGGTCAAGCAGTGGAAATACTTTTTCGTTTTTCACACGTGCACTATTGTCTCTAAAGCTTGTCAAAGATGTTTTGGCCTAAATTTGTCTGAATTCTGGCTCCAGGAATAATTTTTTATTCTAAAGAGGTTGCATGTGTTTATTTATAACTGAGTCTACTTCAAATTGAAATGTTTTTTCACACTCATCATCTAAAACTATTTCAAAATGAGTTGCAGTCCTATTTAAAAAAATAAAAAAAGTACATTTGCACGCTAAAGGGTGACGTTGAACTGTGTGTTTCGAGACCTGCAGCTGCGTGTGTCTGCCTCAGTCAGTCACTCATGCTTTGGCAGTTGCCTTAGCGACTGATAAAAATATTAATGCTGCTCACTTCCTCTGTGGTTAGCAGGATACAAACCAAAAACAAACCCCTCTTCAATGTTGTCATGCGGCCGTTGCGAAAACAGGGCATGACATATCTGAGCTAAGACATCCTGAGCTGTGACAGGAAGCAACCCACAAATACCCACCAGTAACTGCTGCTCATTAAACCAGCCAAAACGCTACGACACATAAAACAGCGATGGATAACCAGGAGCAAATTGCTATCCTCTGCAAAGACCATTATGAATTTATTTGATTGGGTCAAAGTTATGAAATATGCACATCTTACCCACTGTTATTTCATGTTTGCACACTGTATAATGCTGCATGACTTGGTATTTTCTGCACCCAATGTGTCAAATCACTGAGACTATTAAAAGAAGTTGCTAAACTATGCGTCTATAAAAAAGTCCTCATGAATTGCTTATTCATCTCTACTACTGAAGCCAATTTTCGTTAACCTGACCCTAGCCAAATGAATTTCGCTCCGCCTAGCTCCACTCATCCGGAAACGAAATTCATCTGACTCGTCAGGTTAAATTTTCGTAGCTTGAAACTCTTTTAAAATTTCTGTAACAGTAAAAAAAAAATCCCCCACTAAATCGATAAACTGTGAAACTGCAGTTAAATAGAAAAGCACAAAGGAAGAGGAGAAACAAGATTTAAATGAAAAATAGGCGGTTTCGTGACAACAGAGAGTTTTTTTTATGGGTACACCTCAAATATCCAATGTTGCCACTCAACTAAAAATGCATTTTCCTTACAAAGAGGCACAATTTGAGTGAAAATAAACAAGCTTTCCAAAGGGTTATTATTACAACAAAGAGGGTATCAACGAAATAAAAATGTATTCACATTTTGTGCCAAGTTTGGTTTACTTTTGATCAGAGAGCAAAAGTTGATCAGAGCGTTGAGAAAATCTAGAAATGATCAACGAATTCCTTTTTCCATTAGATATAAATATGACACCTAACACAGATGCCTGTCTGAGTCCAAGCCATTCTTCAATATAGGAAAGACAAGAGAACATGCTTTTAAGAAAGGCTGACGTGTTGTTGAGCTTCGGGAGTGAAGATGTGGCTACAATAACACACCTGTGACACACCTGAACCTGAACCTGGCCATGTCTACAGTCAGAGAACGAGTTAGAAAGTCTAAAATAACAGTAACGGTGAGAAATGAGGGTCGACGAGGACACTAGCTCATAATGCTAACACGCACAGCGAGTAAAATGGATGAGAAAGCACAAAAATACCCAATGTTAGGGAGCTTTAGCTAAGGTTTTTTATGTGACATTATGAAGCCTGCAATAAAAGAAGAATAAAAAAAAATGTTTACCACAGTAGGGTTTCCAATAAATATGGAGGGTGATGTCTTTATGATGTTGTTGCTGCTTACGTTATTATTTTCCAACATGATGGGGAAGGTAAGGTCTAGGATTCTTTAAACCTAGACCTTACCTTTTCATTCTCTGGAACGTACCTAAGTAACAAACAACGCATTCGGCATTTCTTGTATAAGATTGAAAGGCACCAGGCGCGTCACTTCCAGTGCTGATCTGCCAGGCAGCTGGTTAGCTGGACTTCTGGCTTTCACAACGATGACGACACAACGGCAGGTCACGTCTTCCTAAAAAGAAGCTCTCAGTTCCTCAAAAAAAAATGTAAGAGTAGCAAGAAAAAAATTACCCAACAGCTTCATGATAAAAATGTTCATTCAAAGAACTGAAAAAATATAGAGATATTTAAAAATAGTGGAAATAAGGCTGGTTGGTAGGGATTCATATCTGATGTAGAATCAAACACATATTTGGCACTGAAAAGAAAACGAATAAATACCAAGGACAGAGAAGATATTATCCTTCATATTTTCTTTTTATCTGACATTTCCAATCTACACATTTGTCCACCAACAACAGAAATGTTTCTGAGAGGCGAGAGCCAAGAAAAGGCATGCAAAGCAGGACATTGTGGTTACTGATCAAGCCAAACCCAGTGCCGTTGATCTAAACCACCAGTTGTACTTAGAAAATAAACTTCTAAAGCAGATGAAATATGAAGCTATCGCCACAATTTATTGAGAAAGTAAGGCAGTTGTTTTCATGATGGTTCAATCCTCTCACCATGGTGAATTATTGGATTACAATTTTCTAAATGTGCCTATTAAGATTTAAAAAATGTGACAACTGTGTCCAAGAGAGGACAGGAGACTCCGAAGAGGGGATGATCATCATTTCCTAAAGTTCTAACGAAGTTCCTGCTTCCTGCAGACCCCTGGCATGATTCGTCCCACGAGAGCGAAGCATACGCCCGAGCCCTCCGTCTCTACCGACGGGAGAAAGGATGCTATGAATCCTGGGAGAAGCTGCTGGGAACCGAAGAACAGGTGAGCAACATTAATGCGCAGCTTCCTGTCTGCCTGTGTCCTCTTAGCACTGTGCCTCACATGCGAGGTGTGTGCAGGTGCTGGCCCGCCAGGTGATGGAGGATGTGTTGTCATGGTTACAAAGCCAGCTTCAGTCTAAGGTTAAGGGAAAGAAGACTGAGCGGATTCGACAATGGCAGGCGGTAAGTTCAAACGACGGAGTCTATAGTGCATTATTAATCATTGTTTTCTTTTTTTAAATGTTAATGATTAGCCATTATAGACTGGCCCTGAAATCCACGCATAGACAGTGAAGGCTCCTTATGATGTAAAGAACAATTAAAAATAATCTAGACTTTATTTAAAGTTCTGTGCAGACGTTTCCTGTTGTTCTGTTGGAAGACCAAATTATGTTTTTTTTTCATCAAGGTTTCCAAAGGTTGAACTGCTGATATAAAGTGAAGTTAGATAGATAGCTGTGTGCTTTATTGTCCAAATTTGTGTTTGACCAGATGTGGTAGATAAAGCTGCCTCCATAAGATGCAATGAATACACATTAAATACACATACTGCACTATTAAACCACAATAAATAAATAAATAAAAAATACACATATTGCTCAATAAAACCCATATTACACCTGACCACATATTTTTCCAAACAACAAACAAACCAACAGGTCAGACTAGAGCAACAGTGCTTCCTCATACTATATGCCTTCCTTATTTATTAATATGACGGCGGTGGGGACAAATAAATATTTAAATGTGTTAAATTTACAAGTGAGGACCCTGTACCATTTGCCAGATGGGGGCAAGCCGTATTGTGAATTGAGGTTAGGAGCGGGAACCAAACGCTCTATGTGCAAGTCTGGGTCTGAAATCTAAGTTGTTCATTTGAAGGTTGTCATCTAGCTTTGTTATTCTGTTCACTCTGTGCAATGCAATGCATTTGCAGGGAACCAGGCTCACATCATCATGCAGCCACCAACATGCTTCACAGTTGGTACAAGTGTTTGTAGATACATCGTGACTCTTTCTGTCATTGTGGTCGAGTAGCTCGATATTTATCTAGTATGATGGTAAGGCTTTTTTTCCCTCCGTGTTAGACCAAGGATGACGTATTTTTAATTACATACACTGAGATTACTTTGACTTTCAGCAGTTTGGACAATCCCAGATGGCGATGCCATCATTTGCGAAAATAGCGACGCTATCTGGAAGAGAATCAAGGACCTCCACAGGTCTGGTTAAAACTTGAGGATAATTTTCAGTAGCTCAAAGGTGCAACATTCATCGCCTAAAGGTTCAGTTGAGTCCAAATACAAACATCATGGGGAAGTCCAGCCATCATACTGTTCAGGAAGTAGACAGTCCTTTTATCCAAGAGATGTACAGTATTTGGAGCAACGTCTGTGTGTCCACCTCAGGACAAAAGAAGAGAGTGTCGTCATCGACAGCTAAATGATTCATGTACCAACGTGGGCTGAAATGCCACTCAGCGAGGAAGAAGCCATTCGTCCAAAGGCAACAGAAATGAGAATAAAGGGAAAAAAAGGCCAGAATATTTGGTCACGTGTTGTCCTGAGGTCAGATGAATACTAAAGCTAAGGTGTTTGGCCATAATGAGCATTGTTATGATTGAAGGAAAACGGGAAGTGGCATCATAATGTTGTGAACACATTTTGTATGAATATTGTGCAAAGAATACACAAAAAACACAAAGTAAAGCACAGACTGGTTTAACTTGTGCACCAAGATACCATGATGGTTCTACCCTGTACAAAGGGGTTCAATTAAAAAGCTTCATATCAGTGACATTCATAATCCATTTCCTGTATATCAGGTTTTAATTTCAGAATCTGTTTCGGGTGGCAAAAAAGAATCAAGTTAAAACACTAAGAATTACTTTAATGATCAAAGTTAGGACAGAAAAGTTCCTCCAAAGTTTAAACGAATGTGTTGATTCTAGCAAAGCAAAAGATGGAGTACTTACAAGGAACAAATTAAATTATTCTGATGTAAAAAAAAAACAACAAAAAAACTCATTAGTGTGGAATATAAATGGCGCCAAACCGAGAAGCAGCAAGGGATTATAAACGTTTAATTTTCTTGACAGTAATTTTAATTTTGAATGAAATGCTGTGAGCAAATCTTCTTTGTCTTTCTCTGCCAAAAACCTTTACGGATCTGATGTCTTGGCCAATTAAACTCTAACATTCTGCCACATAGCCAAGAATAACTCGCATAACAAACCAGTTTTTAATTTGTTAATTTACTTCCTGGCCTGATCCTGATGGAATTTTTTTATTTTTTTTCACATTTCGCCGTTCTCTCATGCTAAATTCCCTGATTTTAATAACTCTGTGTTTCTCTATTTGTAGACAGTTCAGGGGACCTACAGTCTGGTGCTGGAACAGCTGACTGCAGGTTTGGAGGCTCTGAGGGAGGAGTGTCGCCAAACTGCATCAGCCAGTCAGGCCCTAATCAGGTCCAACCTGGACCAAATCATGTCCTCTCATGACTACCTGGGGATGAAAGTCAGAGGTAATGCGTCGACGTAAGCCCAGAAAATTACAATGCCTTCATTACATGACGATATGTCTTACCATATCCTGCTGTACTCGTGTACATTCCAGCGTGCATACTGGAAGAAGCAGAGAAAGTGTGCGGTGAGTGTGTGGTGCCCTACTTGTCGTCCATCCTCGAAGCGCTTACCGAACACATCGGGGCAGGGATTCTTGGGATGCAGGGCGCACTGCGAACCCGCATGAACGCTGCCTTTTCACTTACAAACGAAAATACGGAGGACACAAAAAAGGTGGGAGAGCTCGTTGTGAATTCCTGTCTAAATTTTCCCTGTCCAGTTTCTCGACACTGTTTAACACGAGCGTGCTCTGCAGGCCTTGACCAGTCTGCGCTCTGTCAGTCTGGAAGAGAGCTACCGCAAGGTGGAGAACCTGAGCGAGAAACTGGAGAACTTAAAACAGAGGTTCGGACTGAGCAGCGTGGAGAGGCTGGTTGACTCTGCAAATCTGGAGATGGAGCAGGTGGGATGTGCAGCTTCCAGAGCGGCTGTGGCTGCAAAGTGAAATCTGAAACGGTGAAAGCTTGGAGGTCATGAAAGGGATGTGCATCACATTTCTTGTGCTTCTTGCAGCTGCTGGATAGCGCCGTTTACACTCTGGAGGAGTTCTTCCAATCTTTAAGCAAACAGCAACCGGCTCAGCTTTCTGACAAGATGGAGAGAGCTAAAGAAAGAGTATTTAAGGTAAAAATGTTACTATGGAAATTTAAAGGCTCTAGTAGGCATCATCCAGTAAATTACATAATAATAGATTTAGGGTGAATAAGCAACAATCTTTAAATATATTTATTTCATTAAATATTAAGGGAGACTAAACATGCCTTTGTGCAGTAAAAGAAAGTGACATATGTGTGACAATTTGGATAAAACATTTTCTCCCAGCTGGTCCCAACTAAGGAACTGGGTCTCGATGTAACGCCAACAACTCCTTTGGATTAACGGCCATTACAGCTAAATCCCGGCAACAAAAAAGGAAACGCAAACTGAAGCTTAGATTTCATGGGAAAATTTACCAGAGGACTAAAAATATAAATGTCTAATGTTTGGGCTTTATCAACATGTAATCTGAGAGATACACGAGAAGCTGAGCTTCCTGTTTGGACAGGATGTGGTCTCAGATCTCAATGAAAGCCCTTTATTAACATTCATTGGACCCCACAGAGATAGCCTACATACGGAAATGGCTAAAAAGAAGCAATACAACCTCTTAATGCTGAGCATACTGGCCAGATAGGTTAAATATATGACAAGTAGAGCCCTAATTATTTTCTGTCAGCAAATGTAGTGTAAAAGTGTATAAAGCCTTAAAATAAATCTGTAATTTTTGCAGCATCTGTCACAAATTCCTATTTTCCTGAGAAGAGCAGGTATTTTAACGAGCACCTCCTACATAGTTCCCAGGGCCTTTGGAAGAAAACCAGGCCCGCAGCATCACAGATCCTCTGCCGTACCTAAAAGTGGTCACGAGTTGCTTTTCCACATATTCATCCTTTGCTTCATCCCAAACGCACCTGGAGTGTTTGCTGTTATGAAGTTTAATCCCACCGTAGTCTCATCAGTCCGATTAAAGTCCCAGTGGAGCTGAGCAAACGCCACACATTTATATCTGTGGTCACAGGACAGAAAAACATTTCTCCGGGCATTAGTCGGCATCTAGCGAGCATTTAGAGATTGTCAGGGAGACCCCAAGATGCAATCCTGTGCTGCATAGAGATTTGGAGATTTATTTTAATACTCATACGATCTTGATGGTTGTGAATGGTAAAGAGATAAAAATAAAAATGGGTCCCTGTCTGGTCCCTATTAGCCAAAAGCCAGGATGAATGGAGTTCTGCGTCATCTTATACCCCAAGAAAACAGGAAGTAGATTGTTATTTAAAATGTCTGTGACAGGACGTCAAATAAATAAAAGTCCCCAGGCCCTCCAGTCACCTGAAAAGTTTAGAGATTACATTTTTTTTTTTAATAGTTATGGGCGCCAAAAAGTGTTGCACCAGTGATTTTCTTACAGAAATGTATTTCTTAACACGATGCAATGCAAGATTAAAAAAAATGTAAGGCTTGTTGCACATCTTTCCCAACTGAATGACCTTTGGGTAAATTAACTCGATGAAATCGTCGACTTTTCAGACGTAATGATCATGTTAGTGTCCAGCGTGTTAAAGCTTGTGACTGTGTCTGAGCAGCAGCTGGACTACGACAGCCGAGTGGTGCAGAGACGGCTGTATCAGGAAGCGCTGCTGGAGATCACTCTGCCCTCTCTCATCAGTAGGATGGACAGCAAGTACAAAGCAGTAAGTGAGACTCACCGCTGGAGACCATGCTCGCTGCACACGGTACAAAAGTAATGTTTGGCTTTTCTTTGTGCAGGAGCTCCAGCAGTTCGAGCAGTACATCTTCTCTGACTACAGTGGTTTTATTCTGGTGCACAACGTCTACGATGATGTTCTGAGGAACATCCTTCACAGTGAGATACAAAAAGGTAAAGGCACACACTGACACACACACATATTGCTCCTTGTGACTTTGCCACGTCTCAATCTGCGGCCAATTAGAAAAATCTAATCAACCAAACCCTTTGTGAGCTGTTCAGGTGAGGCCGCCTGGAGGCCTAAACTTAGTATTATTAAAGATCTAGAAATGTCAATAAGAGGACCTAAAATGTGTCCATTCACAATATATTATCCCCATTACAATGTATAACGGATCATGAATTAATTCTAGGTCATTCAGAGGGTCCCTGAGGTCTCAACAGGCCAAATAGGAACATTACTTTTTGGCATTTGTCCAGTTCTTGACCATAGCAGCTTCATGGTCGCAGACATCTGTTTTTGACGATCTAAGGACCATGATCCTCAGGATAAGAGATTATTTTAGCTCAAACTAATGTCATGATAAAGACTTTCTGCAAAAAGAAAATTCATGTGTGCAAAAAGTCAAATTCCTAGGGATCCAGGTAAGACTTTTGTGTTCTTTTATTTTTTTTTGGACTGTTCATGATTCTAAGTGCCTTTTCCTTTCATAGTGGTCCAGGACGCTGCCAGTAAGAAGAGTAATAATCTCCTGCTGGACACGTCGGATCTAGCCATTAGTCAGTACAGTCTACCGGGACACACGCCTCCTGTCTCTGCCCCTGACAGCCCGACAGTTCAGCCTCGACACTCGGAGGAGAAGGAGGAGGCCCAAAGTGCCAATGCAGAAACTGCTGCTGCTGCGAAGGAGGAAGATCAGAGCAAAACCCCCGACGTTTGCCCTCAGAGCGATGCAGAACTTAAAGATGACCCCACAGGTGACCCCGGTCCAGCTCAGTCTCCAAATCCGAGCCCTCTGATCCAGTCTCCGCTGATTGTTGTGACGCAGCAGCCCGACGAACACGACACCAAAGTGGGTCAGTGCTTGAGGGAAACCGGCGAAGAGGATAAAGGCGGAAGCGAGGCAGGAGCAGCAGCAACAGACACAACAGCAGTCCAACCGTCCAACATGGAGGCCGCGGTCACACAAGAAGTCGAGAAGACTGATTCTGGGTCCGTCGTCCAGGACCCTCTTGATCCAGGTCCTTCTGTCCCGATCCAGACAGCTGAATCTCCTCTGAGCGGTGAATCCGCATCGCCTGAAAATCCAGTCACACCTGAGCTCTCCACCTCAGAACAAGCTTCAGATCAAGCGTCGACGGAGACCGGCTCTGTCCGGCCTCCGTCGACGCCTCCGTCGCCCAGCACAGATAGTCCTCTGAAAATCAGCCTGGGGTCACTGAGCGAAGCCATTGTACCATGCTCCACGGAGCCAGCGGTGCAGCAGATCACCGACAGGGCAGTCTACTTGACGGGCCAAATCAAGGACGACTGGGAGGTCGAGAGAGCGAAAGAAACGGAGAAACAGAGAAAAGCATCGGAAAACGAGGAGAAGGAGGCCAGAGATGAGGAGACGGACGAGGGGGAACAAGAAGGTGTCGTCCAGACAGGAGGAGATCCTGTCAGTGAACCGTGTGCATCAGTGGCAGCAGAGAGCGCCCCTGTATTAACGCCTAAGCTGACAGGGAATGAAGAAGGTCCGGATGATGACCAGAGAGGCGGTGAGATTCAAGAAGACGCTGCGGTGGAGGCAGCAGAGGAAGGAGAGCACACAGAAGAAAAGGAAGACAACGATCAGAAGGGGGAAGATCCCCAAAGTTTTCAGCCAACGGAACCACAGCCAGAGACGGATCCTGATCCCCAGCTGCTGGACAGCGTGTCCATCATCAGGGACCTGGTGACTGAGATCATTGAAGTGGAGACGATAATCGAGCCCTGTGAAAGCACCGGCGGCGCTCCACCCTTCACATAAACGTGGCAGCAACGTCCACGAAGTGTGACCGACAGACGGATCAACAGCGATTAAAACAATACACGCGGCTGTAAATGAGACAGAAAGCAGAGGTCAAATGGTTCACGATGCAGTCAATAAAATTTGGAGGATTGAAAATATATTTTATTTAATTTGTTATTTTATTCGGTTTACCTGTGCTGTTTTTATACTGTATTCAAGTTGCCAAATAAACATGTTTAAATTGCTTTCTTCTCTTAGTTTTTTTCTCATTAATTGTAAAAAAAAATAAAAATTGCATTTGTACACACAACGATTCGGGCATTTATTAGCTGTAAAGAAAGATATTTCAACAAACCCTTGTTAAGGTTCATGAACAATTTCACGTCTTCACTGTTCTGAACCACTATTATGTGGTACACAAACTCAAATGGCGTATAACTGTAAAGTCTAAGGGTAAAGTTTGTTTTTTTAACAAAATAAAAGTCAGAGAAGTTTGGCACACATTTATGATACCATACCACCTTTTTTAGTGCGAAGCACTACAGTAGTACAAACGATAAAGTTTATCCTTCTTCCATTTACGTTCGGCTGTCCTAAACTTTCCTCTGGCAGGGCGGGCGGTTTCATTCAGCCAGGGTTCAGGTTGGGCTTTTACTTTGATCGGCACACATAATCTAAAACCGTTTGGCAGGTTGAGTCAAACCAGGAGCTGAGCTCATCACAGTCCTTACAGACTGATTCAGGAAGGCGGCAGCTCTGACCTAAAACAGCAGAGAACTGACTAGCGGTGCAGGGGTTTAAAACCAGGACAAGGTCGAACGACCGCAGGAGGATTAACTTTGGCACCAGGAAGAGAAACTGCAAACGAGAAGGGCTGACGCTCCGAGCAAACTACCACACAGAGCTCAGGGTTAAAACCAGGCAAACCACGAGTTTAAACAGCATCCAGTGTATGCCCACCCCTCTGTGTAGTCACTGACACAGATAAGATGAGACACGGTAAGGTTTAAAAAGCCCTTTGCCTGTGGCCTATCAGGACGGCATGTATGAATTATTTAGTATGGTTTCGACTAGCAGGTCAGAAAGATCATTTAAGAAGTCCTTGTGTTTAGGACTGTAGATCACAGCACAGTATGGAGCTAAATTATGGGTTCACTCCGTGCCGGTGGAGGAGTGAAGGTCCTGTGGGGCTGGAACATCTGATCCGAGCCATCGACGGGATCCAGAGAGCTCTGGGAAAAGAGCTCACCAGATCAGTCCTGAACTCCACCAGCAGACCGCTGTGTTGGTCCTGATGTCTGAAG
The DNA here is from genome assembly GCF_011125445.2 of Fundulus heteroclitus. Classification (NCBI taxonomy): domain Eukaryota; kingdom Metazoa; phylum Chordata; class Actinopteri; order Cyprinodontiformes; family Fundulidae; genus Fundulus; species Fundulus heteroclitus. The sequence continues at coordinate 261,199 of NW_023397406.1, read as the reverse complement.
CACTTTGGCCAGGAGGGAGGGGCCACGGTCAGCCGCACCTTGGCGGGCTACAAACACTGGCTCCATCTTTTTACATTCGCCTCCAGCTCCCATGAATCAATGCTTTGTAGAAGGTTCTTACGCTGCAGCGGCAGCTGCAAATCTTTAGGGGATTTCTCTGTCAGCTTTGCTAGCTTGATATTTTCTGTCTGGTTTTAGGTCTGGACTTCGGATAAAGCCCTTGTAATACACAAACATGCTTTAATCCAAACTGTAGCTCAGGCTGCAGGTTCAGGGTCGTTGTCTGGCTGGACGGTGACCTCCATCCCAGTCTTAGGTTGTTTGTAGCCTCCAACTTGCTTTCCTTCAGCACTGGACCTGTACCTAAATCCATCCATGTTCCCATCAACCATGGTTAGCGTTTCCATCCCTGAAGAAACACCATCCCCACAGCATGATGCTGCCACCACTTTCACATTGGCGTAGTGTATTCAGGCCAGGGTTGTGACCAGTTTAGGACAATTTGTTTCATTTCCTTTTAACAATTACTTCCTTATTCCAACCTTCGGTTTTTGGAGCACTTGACAAATGGTTGTCCTGAAGACCACGTCATCTAAGCTGTGGCTCTCTACAGCTTCCTTGGAGTCATCATGAGCCTCTTCCCTTGTTAGATTAACGCCCATATATATATATATAGTATATATATATAGAGAGAGAGAGAGAGAGAGAGAGAGAGATAGAGAAGAGAGAGAGAGAGAGAGAGAGAAAAAAGAGAGAAGAGACCTCTCTCCCCTAATCTCTCTCTCTCTCTCCTCTCCCTCTAGAGAGAGAGAGAGAGAGAGAGAGAGAGAGTCTCTCCTCTCTCTCTCTGAGAGAGAGAGAGAGAGAGAGATCTCTCTCTCTCTCTCTCTCTCTCTCTCTCTCCCCCCCTCTCTTCCCCCCCCCCTCTCTCTCTCTCTCTCTCTCTCTCTCTCCCCCTCTCTCTCCTCTCTCTCTCTCTCTCTCTCTCTCTCTCTCTCTCTCCCCCTCTCTCTCTCTCCTCTCCCCCTCTCTCTCTCTCTCCTCTCTCTCTCTCCCTCTCTCTCTAGAGAGCTCTCCTCTCTCTCTCTCTCTCTCTCTCTCTCTCTCTCTCTCTCCTCTCTCTCTCTCCCCCCCCCCTCTCTCTCTCTCTCTCTCCTCTCTCTCTCCCCCCCCCCCTCTCTCTCTCTCTCTATCTATATATATATATATATATATATATATATATATATATATATAATATATATATGCCCATGTATATGTATAGTTTAACAATTCATATGTATATACTGTAAGTCACCTTAAATCTCTTCTTTATTTCTTTTTTTCTCAATCCACTGTATATATGTGGACACACTGTATATACCTTATGCACCTTTTCCTCCTTTTGGCACCTTCTTTTGATTATTGAGCCGATGTGACACATGAATTTCTCCACTGTGAGATCAATAAAGTCTATCTTATCTCATCTTAGCCCGGCCAGTAAAATTGCTTGGTAGTTTGGCTGTTGTATTATGTAGTTTTTCAGATGATGGATTGAACAGAAGTCGGTGAGATGTTCAAAGCTAGTTTCATATCCTGACCTGTCTGCTGTACTCCTTGGTCTTCATGAAGCTGTTTGTTCACTAAGGTCCGTTCATAAACCTCTGCGGCCTTCACACAACAGCTGGGTTAATACAGAAAATAAACAGCACACAAGCGGACTCTATTTACTGATGACTTCTGACGGCAATCGGTTGCACTGGATTTTATTGGGGGATATCAGAAAACAGGGGGTTAAATACAAAGGCCTACAACACTTTTCAAATTTTTATTTGTTAAAAAAAAAGTTCCTTCCACTGTCACTTCACTATTATGTGTTACGTTTTCTTCATCTATCACATACAATCCAATAAATCTCCATAATAGACATGATTAACATAAAAAAAAAATTCCACAAGTTGTGAAGGAGACCAACCAGTTTACAGGTGAGATGCGTCACATATGTTTTTCCTTTCTTTTTTATTAAGGTACCAGAAGATGGGGGACAGTAAGGGTGAGAGACAGTGATTCTACTTCACGCAGTGTTCAAAAGCTACAAAGGAACTAATTATATATATAAAAAAAAAAAAAAAAACAGCAATAATTTACAGAAAAATACAAAAACATGCATTGAGTTCAAACAATATGTGCAAAATGCGCCTAAAAGTATCCTCCGACAGAGTTTTGTTACAGATCATGTGAGACCATCCTTATGGCATAATCACTGCGTGGCTTCCTCTTATGGATGCTGCACCACAGCGTTGTTTACGGCGATGGATGCAGTATCATGTGACAACCATGATTTCATTAAGGAATCGTTACACACAGATATCCACCTCCTCTGCAGATATCGGGAGGCAATTTTTTCCTATATAGCGAAATACAATACTGCTGCGGTTTGAGGTAAGCGTGTAGACCAAAACTGTGCACCGGCAAAAACAGCAACTAAGATCTGAAGCCAAACTATCCAGTTTTTCTCTAATCAGAGCCTTTATTTCACTGTAATTCTTGGATATACGACTAGAAGAGAGTCTGACAAACACGTCTTACCGCTGTTTGATATTAGCCCAAGCATAGATACTTTTCACACTTTGTTTTAATGAGCCAGCCACCATTCTTGTCTGTGAAAGTTGATAATTATCTGCATGTCATGCAAACTGAGTCAGGATCGCAGCTGATTTATGTAGCTTTACGAGCACAAAACAAATTGTTTGACAAAAACAAAAACAAGGTTTCTGCAGCTTTGCAGCAGGGAAATGGCTAGAAGAGGCCTTGCAAAACCAATTCACGCTCATTTAGACAGTCTTCAAAATCTCATTTCATTCCCACCCGCCCTGTTTCTGTTCAGTATGGACTGTAACAACTTATCCAATCAGGAAAAACTACTTGGTCCACACCCTGCTTTAGGCCAACACCGCCACCGTTAGTTGCAGTCAAATATGTGCATATTTTAGTGCATCAAAGACAACTCTGATGTGAATTAGAGGAATTAAATCGATGTCAAATCTACAAAGGTTGATTTTTATTCTATTCTTACTAGCTTTTTAAGTTGTAATAACTGGTATGATATGATAAAAACATGCACATCTGAAAACACACGTGTCCTTTCATAGTGTTAATTATTTGCTAAGATGATCAGAAAAAAGGAAGACATCTTTTTTTTTTTAGGACAATAATAAATAAAAATGCCAATAAAAAAAAGATGAAAGTATAAAAGCAGAATTAAACCGGATGCTTCTGCCCTTACCTCCAGTAGATAATGTATTTCAGCGCATGTGGCCACTTTGTAAACAGCTACAAGAAGTTCAGGCGTGACGAGACAGACAGAAGCAGTAGAGAGACGGGCATGCAGGATGGCGAGAAATGAACCTAGCATTGAGTCGGGTCTATGAGTACTGATAGAAAGGCTGCTCATCCGGTCTGAAGCCGTAGGCCGTGGCTGGTCGCCCTGTCGATGAGCCGGTCTGGTCAAAGACATCGTTGACGTCTCTAAAAGCAGAGAGAGAAATTATAAAAGAGCTTTAGTTTTAATAAGTGGGAATTCTCTGGAAGTAGGGGTTGAACGAGCTCAGAGAGTCCTGGATCTGCTCAAACGTATCCGATAAATTAAAAAAAAGGAAATATTCTTGAAGAAATGTGATTGTTTCCGCCTCCTTGGGCATACCCTTGCATTAAATAAACAATTAAAAAGAAAGAACGTTGTTTAAAAAGACTCCTAAAAATCAATAACCATGCTAGCATTAGCATGCCACTCAGTGCGACCACAGATGATGAATTCTACACTGCAAAAAGGGAACTAAAAATAAGTACAATATTCTTGAAATAGTGTAGTGTAGTTTTCCTTGATTTGAGCAAATAAATAAGACTATTTGCCAATGGTATGAGTATTTTTACCCCCAAAATGAGATAGATTAGATATCCTGCACTTGAAATAAGACGATGCAGATGAATTGTTCCTGTATTAAGTGCAAACATCTTATTTCATTGGCAGGTAGTGTTATTTATCTGCTCAAATTGAGCAAAAATACACTCATTTCCAGAAAGTTTTACTTTCTTTTAGTTCCCTTTTTGCAGTGTAGGCCTGCTGCAGGGACACTAGACATACCTTTACACCCCCAGCCCGCTCATCCTCGGGCCAAATCTCACTCTAAGGATCATTCCTAAGCTGGATATCACACTTTTTATCATCTCAGTGCAACTGCTCTCCGTTCACTGCTATGGAAAAAAGATGGTCTAATACAGGGAGACTATGCGACCAGGTTCTGCTCTGACTGGTCGGTGTTTGCAGATGGCAGAGAGCCCCCCCTCCTGGTGGAAGTCAAACTCACCCTGAATGGTGCGAGTCTCCGTTCTGAGGCTGCAGGTCGCTGAAGAAGTCTGGGCTGACTGAGCCATCTCCTGGGGTGATTCCATCTGGAGACGCATGGACATGAGAACAGATTCAGCGGGGGGCACAATGAGATACTGTTGCACAGCATCTTATTCTCCGCGCGTTGTTCCTGGTCAGCACATGCCTGCGCTGTAGAAAAGATCCGCCCGGTCGTTGTCGTTATCGTAGAGATACGGTTCAGCCTCGTCCACCTGCCGGCTCTCCACCATCTCCAGCCACTGGTTGTTGTGGAAGCGAAATTTCTCCGACTGGATCTTCCTCCCCCACTCCTCGTCATACTCCTGGTGGATGATGAAGAAAGAAAAAAAAGGATGCTAAAGAAGGCCAGCAAAGCAGGTTATTTATTTTAAAACCCAAAAGGTGCTTCCGCATCCATCCATCCCTCACAAACACGGGTTCCCTTACAGCGATGATGTCCAGAGTGTTGTCACACACTTTCCTGATCTCTGTGTTCTTGTCATGCATCAGATCGATCAGGTAAGCTGGAGCCTCTGCAGGAAAGGTTAAAGAAAAAAAAAAAAAAAAAACACAGAAACCTGCATCTTCTCAAAACAAAAACAAAAATCTGCATGTAGGTTTGTTGTACATAAATCTGGGAAGGATACGGGTGTCTTTGATGATGACGTCTCGGGTCGCTTGGTGAAACACCATCTGGTAGAAGACGTACACGATCTGACACACAAACTCATCGTCCTCCTGCCGTGCTGCGTTCAAAAACCAAACACACAACAGTCCAGCTGTAATACGCCACAAAAAGAGTTGACGATCAGCAGGAAACCTCACTGTGATGTGCAACAAAGAGGGTAAGATAGAAAACATGAATAAATCGACCTGTCTGCGTAAGTCCTCTCACTCATACTTTGCTGAAGTGGCTTAGTTTTATTTAGCTATAGCCTTCTGGGATTTATAGTGAATCTACTTAACCTGAAACAAAGTTCAGCTTTCCCAGTCAGATTCTTGCTTAGTTTGCAGAGAGATTACAGAGGAGCAAAATGATTATCACTGTACAAAAGATTACTGTCGGAAGAAGAGAAGACGATTAGGATGAAAAACAGAAGGCTGTTCTTCCAAAAAAAAATAATCATCCGGGTCTTTTCTGCTTTTTACTGTTAAAATATACACGGTTTAAGTACCGTTTAAGGTGAAAATCGTTTTGAAATGATTAATTCTTGCTTTTTATGTCACAATAACCTGGAGTTTAGCCGGAGATGTGCCTGTTTATTCACTCTGTATGCCGAACTGCCTCCATTTACCATTCAGCAGCTCAATAAGCGCCGGGATGATGCCAGACTTGGCCAACATGACGGCGCAGGCGTCGTCAATGGAAACGGTGCCGATCATTATGACCACCTCCAGGATGAGGTCGTCCTCCGCCGAGCCTGAAACACAAACAGCTACAGCTGTTAAGGGATCTTTGGAAGCTTCCCAAGTCAATACAAGAATAAGTCATTTAATAAATTGGTAGCCCGTAATTAAATAGTGAATTTATTTACGTAATTTCCTTTAAAAAAAAAGAACTAATATATCATAAGCATAAGTTACATAGTGTGTCGCATTTGAAGAAGAATTTCCAGATATTTTCATGATTGTAGCTTCCAGCTAATGGAATGAAAACCCCAAAAATTCAGTTTTCCAGAAAAGTACAATATCCCATAAGAACAACAAATGTTTTTTAAATGCTAAAATGGTAAATTGGGGTCTGCACAGATATGAGGAAGGCTATTAGGCTAACATGAGTCCAGCATTCTCCACAAGGAGGCTACGAAGCAAAATGTAATTCCTAAAGAAGTTAAAGTTTAAAGTGTGCCGTATGTAAGCATATATTTATACGCTTATAGAGCGTATAAAGCTAAGTGGAAGGAAAAAGTGTGGTAGAAAAAGGAGGATTATAAAGCAAAGACCATTCAAGAGTTTCAGGAACATTTACAAGCGGTGGACTGCAGCTGGACTCAGAGCTTTCTTGCTGCTGCGCCTTTTCCATCAACAGAAAAAACAAACAAGCTCTAATTTGTACCTGGTTTGAGTTTGTCTTTGAGAAAAGGTACCAAGTTATACTCCTTCAGCACCAGCTCCCAGTCGAGGTCGGGGATAGTCAGGTTGGCCAGCGTGCCCAGACACTCCAGCACCCACTCCTCCTCTTCCTCGGTGCGGATCTCTGCCGCCAGGTCGCCGACGTAGTCCTGAGAGCAGGGGAGAAAATGAAGACCCTCACAGAAACATTTAAGCCAGCAGCTGCGATCGGCGGTACGCCTTCTCGTAACGCGCGACAGAACCTACTATAAACAGCGGTTTAGTTGGGCCTTCGTGCTGGGAGATGTTTCTGATCATCTTCATCAGCAGGCAGTCTTTGGTTTTCAGAGCTCTCTTCATCAACATCTTCAGCCCGTTTCCTTGAAAGCAAAGACAGAAACGGAGACACGTCGCTCCACGCGCTTCTCCACTACGAAACGGCCTCAACGGACACGAGACGCCTGACGGGACTTACCTTCACACATGAGCTGCGCGTTCCTTTTGTTCGCGGCCAGGTTGATGCAGATGGAGAGGAGCTCGGCTTCAATCTCCTCGCCGCCGTGGTCATACAGCATCTGCATCAGCTAAGTCCGGACGCAGACACAAACTCAGCTCGTCCTTTTGGGACCCGCGCGTCGGCTTAAAGGGGGGAAACGGACGCCACAGTACCTGAGGTATGCAGTCGGTGTAAGCGAACATGCCTCTGAAGCGGTCGTCCATGCTGACGTGGTACAGGATGCGCATCACCACCTGCCGGTTGCTCTCGTCGCCTGGGTGACGGAGAAAACACGGCATGTCCGTTGTTACCCGTTGTTGGACTGCTGCTGAGCTATAACCCATAAACTCTGCACAACATTCGCATATTTGCACATTTTGCATCATTGCATCTCCATCCAGCATTACAAATGCTGCCGAACTCTTAGTTTTTAAATGTATTCTTGCACAAATGCCCTTGCACAATAAATTCTGCACATACAAATGGTTCTTAAAAAATACTCACCTGTATACTGTGACTTCTCCTGCATCGTCTACATTTAAGTTGTTTACTTTTAAATAACTGCTGCACCTTATACTGTAATTTAATTTTACTGCAATTTACAAGCTGTATGCAATGACATTTCGTTCTGTATGCACTCTGTGCATACAAAATGACAAATAAAGTTGTCTAAGTCTCTAAGTCTTACCCAGCAACGCCGTCAGCTTGGGTAGGAGCCCCACTTCCACCATCTTGGCTCTGAGTCCCGAGTCAAAGGAGAGGTTGAGCAGCAAGCGCAGCGTCAGGTTTAGCAAGTCCTCGTGGTCACAGGGAACGAGACGCGCCAGGCGCTCCACGGTGTCGAGCTCCGCCTGCAAAACCAGCACAAACGTGTGATATTTAAATACGACTGATAAATGTGTCAATGATTAACGAGAGAACCACAGGCAACCACGACACACGCTTCAGTCCTTAGAGGCCCGTTTTAAGACGATGCTATTGGGACATATTCTCCACGGTAGAGGCTAACCTATGTGTTCAGATAGATAAACAGCACTAGAGCTGAACTGCAAGGCGGTGTCGTCGTCTTAAAGCCAACATTGCAGGACAGACTCCTGCCTTTGACGCGCGCTGATCGCGGCGGTGCATCACCACCAAAAGGAGTCTGTTCCCGACCCGCGCTCACCATGTCATTCTTGTTCTCCAGGAAGATGGACAGCTTTTTGAGGAACGACACCACCAGCACCAGCAGCTCCTCGTCGTCCCGCTCCAGAACTCGGACCAGCAGACCCACGATGTTTTTGTTCCTCATCTTCAGCTCCGTCCTCGTGTCCTCAGCGAGGTTCAGCAGCAGGTACAGGGACACTGGTGGGAGGAGGGAAAGGAGAAATTGAGCAGGAGAGGAAAGAGAAAACGGGCAAGACTACATGACCTTGATTAATGACATCGACTTCCATTTAAAAAAAAATAAAAAATTACACCGCAAAAAGGAAACTTTTCTTAAAATAAGTGTATTTGACCTTGATTTGAGCTGGTAAATAAGAATAGAGAGACAGAAGGACAAAGCAAATAGAAGAGATAACAGAAATAGTATCACAGGGACAAAAAAAGCCCCAACGCATATATAATATATATTTTAGCAATCTTTCTTTGCTCAATAGCTCAGGCAGATTTGATGGAGAGCACCGGTGGACATCAGTTTTTAAGTAATGCCACCTATTCTTAATGGGACTTTGACTGGGCCATTCTAACATAAATATGGTTTTATCCGTAGCCCTGCTGTGTGTTAGGGGTGGTCCGGCTGAAATGTGCCCCAGTTTAACGTCTTTTGCAACCCTAAATGATTTTCTTGTAACTTGGCCAGTCTGATTGACAGTGTGTAACGCTCTACGTTCTGCCTATCATCAATCTGGGACTGCTGCCGTCAAATCCGATCGGGGAAAGGCGGGTCATTTAGCATTACTCTTCACACTGATTGGAGTGAATGCTGCTTGTCGGGACTTTGATGCAATCAACTGGTTCCCTTATATAGGAATTTTTTGACCAATCTGTATAATATGATTGAATTTGACTTTGTGAAGTGCCTTGAGATGACATGTTTCATGAATTGGCGCTGTATAAATAAAATTGAATTGAATTGAATTGAACTGATTGGGCAAAGAGGAACCTAGTGCCTGCCTACAAAAGGTTGGTTTTAGCCAATCACAATATTAAAAGAAAACGTAACCGGCATGCATCATGAGAAACCACAACAAGTTACGCTGGTCCAGGCACTTCCTGCTGTTCTTCTTTCAAAGAAGCTACGTGTGCGTCCTCCTGCGCTGCCACATTTATGTTGGTTCAGGAACTCTTGCTTTCATCACAGCTGTATATCCCATCTTAAACCGTAATATTACGTGATTGGCCCGAACCGTTTCTGGTTTGGTCACAAACCTATGAAGCGGGATCGGTACAAGACGGGTTCTCGTGTGTTTGTGAACGCACAAATACCACGAGAAGTCATCTTGCAGCAAAGGTTGGCTTTCTTGCAGTATTTCCTTAAGTCTCATACTTCTTCTCATCAACTCTGTCCAGCTTCTCCGTCTCTGCTGAAGGAAAACCAGCCCCCCAGTATGAGGCTACCAACGGCATGTTTTAAATTTGATACATACTGTATATCGGTTTGTGCAGAGGTGAAAAGGTTACATTGACCAGCAACTGTCTGATCAGAGTCTGACATATTTTTTTATTACCTAATTCTGTTTAAACTGTCTGGAAAGCTTTCTCCCTGACTTGCCAGCTGGTTTTCTTGGATCTTCACAGAGCAGCTGTTTGTACATTGAGATTAAACTCCATTTATTCAGTAACTTCTGATGGCAATTTATTGCGGTGGGTTTTATTTGGGGGTATAAGAGTAAAAGTGGCTGAGTATAAAAGCATGGCACACGGTTCAGATTAAAAAAAATGTATCCTTTTGTGCTCGACCATTATGCCCTACTTTTTGTCAGCCTGTCACATGACATCCTACTAAAACACAATCAAGTGACAAAATGTGAAAAAGTGAAAAAGGTATGAATACTTTTGCAACACGACTCTCTCATCAAAGCAAAGAAGGCGCAGCTTTGAGTCACTTGAGTTCACCTCTGAGAAGCTGCTCCTGCTTAGCCAGAAGGCCTTGGTATTTCCTCAGAGCTTTGTCCTGGTCTCTTCTTAGGGAGCCATTTTCTGGTGCTGACTCACGTAGACAAACCCACATTAAGGGAAACAGTCACCCACACAAGGCGGGAGATACACAGCTCAAACCGTGGAGGCAAATTATAGAGTAATAATAATAAAAAAAGGATATAAGCCTTGCTTTTCTTGCGCAGCTCCTCGCGCCACACGTCATACCTCTTCAGCTCATGCTCCACCACGCTCATACACAACGCTCCTATTTTATAGTGACTCACCACGGCGTGAAACTGGGAGAAGCTGCAAGACGAGATGCACTGAGGTCAAACAGTGCCGCTAGACGCACTAAGGGGAAATGTGTAACATTGTGTGTGTGTGTGTGTGTGTGTGTGTGGGGGGGGGGGGGTTTACCTGGAGAAGCAGAAGAAGATGTAGATGATGCTGGTGGCCAAATCTACGCTCTGTTTCCAATCCTCCCTCAGCACTCTGGCCAGAGCTCCCAGAGCAGCCTCTGTACAGAGACACGGCCCGATGTTTTGTAGAGCAAGAACAACAAATAGTGGCAGCAGCCAGAGCACCCTGCATGCTTATGAAACCCCCAGTAAAAATGTGAAAATACTAAAAAAGTAATCAATCAATCAATCAATCAATCAATCAATCAATCAATCAATCAATCAATATCTTCATCCAGCAGCATAAACTGACCATTAATATTGTAATAATATTTATTCGGCTTGGGGAAAAAAATTTAAACAGCATCCTTAGCAATTTCTATAAAATAGATTCAACAGATTTTTGTCATTTATATTTAATTTCTTATTTTGATGAGTCTATAGAAACGTTTATCATATTTGGTTTCCTGAGAGTATAAATATAACAAAGGCCAATTTGCCTCAGCCACTCTAAATGGGAAAGGCAAGAGAACATGTCATTCGTTGAAATGGCGACCACGAAATTGCTGCTCGGATGTTTTTGCCTCACGCCGCTAAAAGTCAAGCGTGTTTCTATAGGAACAGTTTATTTTAAGGCTTTTCTACGGGTCTATGCCGGGGCTGCCGGCGGGGGGGATGACGACGTACCGTTGTGCAGCAGCTCCTCCAGGTTGTCGGGGTTGCGGGCGAGCTGCAAAATCAGAGAAGCGCCTCTGATCTTCTCTGGGATGCCTTCATAGAGCAGCTCCACATACTCCTCCATCCTGGTGATGCTGGCCTCCTCGTTTAGCTGGACACACATAAAAAAGGAGAAAACAAAAACCCCAACACAATGTTACCAGAAAACGGTAAAAAAAATAGTAATTTTTAGGAGGGTTTAAGTCGACAAAGTGTCATACCTCCATCCCTTCAAACGGCGTCAGGTCTTTGGGCTTCGCTGCTCTTCTCTCTTTCTTCTCTGCTGATGACGGGGTAGAAAAAACAAATGTGAGCACCAAACGGCATCTGTTCTTCACTTTTTTTATGCGGATTTATCTACTGCAGATAGTTTCATCACACTTTGTGACGTCAGTGAGGCGTTCTGTCCATACGCATCGCTGAGAGAGATGCAGAATCTCCTCCCCGGCACGCCGCCCGTCTCACCTTTCCCCTCCACGGGGGAGGACTTCCTGTTCTGCAGGTAGTAGAGCAGGTGCTCCACCTGGGGCAAACGGGAGGCAGGGATGAGCTTACACTCCTCCACCACCTTCCTGGCCAACGCTGCCACATCTGTGGTAGGAGAGAGGCTTTTCACACGGATACTGGAGGGGGGTAAAAATGAGAGGGAGAGAACGGGTTAGGTGATGTTGCAAGGTTTGACCAACAGTAAAGACAGAAGTAAATCCCACATAAAGAATTCATCACTAGCTGTTAGTTTAAACACCAGTGGGAAAAAAATACTATCACTACAGATAAATTTAGGTTGCCAACATTCGGATGTTAGTACCGATCACGCTCTAACAGGCCGATACTGATGTTCTAATTTTCTTTAAGTTCGGACCTGTTAGGTTTGAGTTTCAATTTTCTTTGAAAGAACCGTCACAGATAGAAACTAATGTGTGTAAACTTTGTTTCATTCAGCAGTTAAATGTAGCAAACTGAGAGCATAAAGGAGAAAATGTGCTGAGAGACGGTAGCTTTAAACCCCCCAGAAAGTGTTAGTGGGGAAAAAGGGAAAGTTTTAAGTGTTGTTGCATTCAATGAACCAGGAGAAAAAAAAAAGATTTTTCAACATCCAACAAGCCGATCACAGGTCAGAGCCGAGAAAATAAAATAACCCTATTATTGTAGCACACTTGTGTCTTTGTTCATTCTACATCTATATTTATTAATATATAAAGACAACAAAGTCAATTATTTAATATAATAAAAAAACAAAACAATATATTTTGATCAACGGTGGACCGACTGGTGCATCACCAGATTTCAGGTTCTGCCATTAGTCCGATAATCAACGCTTTATTCCAGAATGAGGAAGATAGAAATAAACAGCAGCCCTAAACCAGACGGTGAAGACCAGCAGCTCATGTTGTTGAAAACCAGAAGCTCTCTCACATTTTTTGTCCCTCCTTGCGTTCCCCCAGCATCGGTCCTCCATCCTCTCCCAGAATGGACGCCTCCACCTCATACTGGACCACCAGGGCCTTCTCTGTGGGGTGGACATCCAAACTGCCTGCGGTCACTTTGCTGTGGGCGATGACGAACAAACAGCTCACATTTTCTCTCTCATGTTGTTAAATCAGTTTTGCCGACATAAAAATAATAAACTTGAAATGAAAACAATTAGATTATATGATGATAACTAGGTGCAATGGCTGTAACAATGAGATTTTTTTATTTACTATATTTTATACTTATGTTAGGCACATTGGTCCATATAGATAAAAAGATCCAACAAAATATAAAGAACAAGGAAGAAAAATAACCCAAAGATGCAACCATCACAAATATGACATTTCATGGAGATCATTACCCGAAAATGAGTTTAATTCAGTGTCTAGAAGCTTGAAGAACACATTGTGTTGCTTTCTCTTATTACAGCTCAATTCCCTCACAATTAGGTATTTGCATCAAGCAAACAGCACATAAATCTATTCATAAGGTTCCTCATTAAGGCGTGAAGGTTGGGAACATCACTAGAGCGGTTGGTTTGCACTTGTCCATCTTATAAGTTTAAGGAAGATTAGATTTTATCTGCATGCTGAAAAAGTCATCAGGAGATTTTCTTTAATACACGCATAAAAAGAAGAGAGATAAGTTCTAAAAAAAAAAAGCTATATTTGATTTTATGGAAAACTTGCAACACTGTTGCTGCACACCGCCATCATCACAACGATTTTGGTACATTTGTAACCCCCTTACAGATTTCTTCAGTTTTTGTGTTTTGGTAACACTCGAGGCGCATTCATGTGATTTCAGCTGATTTGTTTTTTCTCAGCTGAACAGAACCGAATGAATCCCACATTATACCGTATGTGGAAATATTTCTACAGGATGCTCAGTCAGGATCTCACTGTTTTACGTTGCCATGCTTTAACTTGGGGCGTGTAAACTTTTTGAGAGTTACTGCAGTCTTGCAGTTATTGTCAGAATGAAAAACTTAAATACAAATAAAAACAATATAGAACTAAATAAAATAATGCATTTGATCAGATCCCAGTAGATACTAAAAAAAAGGCACATATACCCCTATGCCCAACTTAACTGGCATAGTTTGAGCACCGTTAAAATAATTAGATGTAAATGGACCCCTATCCTTTCTAATGATTCACTCTATCAAAATATTTGGGTGCATCCAACAATCACAGGAAAAGCTGTTTTTTTTTATTTTTTTTATTTTTTTGTATTTACTTATAATAGAAACGTGTTTTTATATTCCGCCATCAGCCAAGCCCACCCCCTCTCCACACAGGCAGACCAGACACACCCAGACAGCAGCACACAATGGACAGCTGGCTCGATGAGCAAACAAACGAGTCATAACGAGCTGATTAGCTTAACTCATCATTGCCACGTAGAAAAATGCACATACACACTATTAGTTATTAGCTTTTTAGACGGAGCGCCTGGCTAGTTTTTCTCAGACGCTTCTTAGCTAGGCTAGCTGCCTGTAACCCAGATTTCACTCACTCCATTTCCTCACTGTTTGATCGTTTTACAGTGTTTTAGTAGCGTTTTATGACATGGTGGAACGATTGATGTTTTCTTATTTTTTCGGAAGAATTTTACAGCGCGGGGTTTTGCGTTCAGATCCTATATAAAGCTGATAATTGTGCTGATTTGACCGGATAAAGCGAATGTTTGCCATTAGCCGAACAGCAGCGCTAACGCAGACGAAGTGGTGATGAGAGGAAACGCTGCCCAAACAGCCTCATCCTCTGGAAAACATGTTCTTTATTTCAGACGGATCTCTTAAATGCCGAAAGACAACAATGTGCGTTTTTAAATAGGGTATTAGATTAAATTGCGACAAATGTCCGTGAAGCTGCACGGCAACGAGGATCAAGCAGTAAGATGGCAAACTACACTAAAAACTAAACATAACTACGAAGCAAGGGAAAAAAAGCACAACATTAGCCTAATTCAGGTACACTTGATCCCTGGTTATGGCTGTCATGGCTTAATAGAAAGAAGGTTGCTGATTATCTGCAGACATTAGAGATCAGCTGGTTTTCAGCTCTAAAGCGCCTTACCGTTTGAGGTACCGCGCGTCATCCTGCATTTTCTTCTACTTTATGGTTTCAGATTATTTTAATAGTTTGATCACATCTAATAGATCCCCTGATAAATCACGACTTCATCGGTCCGACAGCTGCCCACCGATATCGCTGTAAACAGAGATCTCCCGTTTTCTTCTGGTGAAAAGTGACGTTTGAGAAGCGCTGCTGCCCCCTACCGGGGAGGAGGCAGCAGCGCTGAAATGAAGAACAAATGACAAACGGAGTGATCAATCAATCCATTCGGTATCCGTCAAGGGTTTTCTCTCATTTGTAAATAAAGCATTACATTTTTATGTTCTTCATATTGCTGCAAGCAATAGATATCTTGATTATTTCTTATTCTAATCCATAAAGTTCTTACATTGATTAAGGCGCTTTTTAAAATCTTACTCGTCCTTACTTATTGCTTCAAATAGGTTAATTTTCCATTCCACGTCAATTTTATTTATCAATCACCTTACATACATTTATAGTAGCATCCAATGTTTTCTCAGCTACTAATACCATGAGTACTACTACATCAACGTTAAAATTATCTCATATTATTTTTTTGAACATTTAAAGCCATAACCAGCTTTAAGATAATACTCTAAAATTGTTTATTAAAAGAGAGGGGGTATATGAATTAGAAGGTTAAAACTTCCCACTGTCTGTAAAACATAAAAAGGTTTTTTATTTATATTAGTGGACTGAAGCTCTGCATGGAAAATACTGGGAGGAAGAAGGGACTGGATTGGGACTCTATCTGTTCTCCCATGACTTAAGAGTCTTTTCTAATGCAACCATATTCCCTTTGCAGTAATATGAGCAAAAATCGTAACCCTTAACACTTCCACTAACCAAATCTGACTTGGATGTCTTTTGTCTTACTCGTTTGTTTAAATTAACATGTTTCTGCTCTGTCTTCTCTAACCCCCAGTCGGTCGAGGCAGATGACCGTTCACACTCAGCCAGGTTCTGCTGGAGGTTTTCCTTCCCGTTAAAGGAGTTTTCCTTTCCACTGTCGCTTCATGCTTGCACAGTATGAGGGATTGCTGCAGAACCATTGACAATGGAGATGACTGTCCACTGTGACTCTACGCTCTTTCAGGAGGAGTGAATGCTGCTTGTCAAGACTCGATGCAATCTCCTTGGTTTCCTAAGTAAAAACTTTTTGACCAATCTGTCTGGATGATTTGATTGAATTTGACTTTGGAAAGTGCCTTGAGATGACTTGTATCTAAATTGGCGCTATATAAATAAATTTGAATTGAATAAATTGTTTTAGGTGTATTTTTACATTTGGTAAAGATAGCATACCCAGCTGAGCATACTGTCCTGGGTTAAACATTCAATACTCCTTAACATTTAAATGTAACTGTGCGGTCGTGTTAAATAGCAAGTTTTGTTGAATTTATTTGAAATATTAAACTGTGCCAACATATGTTATAAATGGCTTGTCAAGACAAGCCACAACAGACATGGCAACAGGCTGCTTTTCATTACTTGATTATAGAAATTAGGCAACTCTAATCTTTCCCCTTTTCCAAGTATAGTTTTAAAGAAGCAAGAATTAGAAGCTCATCACGATGTGGATCTGACAAAATTGAGCTTCCAGTGGCTGACAGCAAATATGGGAGTCTTGAAATCCTGTTCAAAAATCAAACTAGGCAACAAAAAGATGTTAATAGCATGCTATGAATGTTACACGAGATTAAAAACTTTAATTACAAAATGATAAAGTGAATTTATTGACTACCGATGCTCCCTGTGATGCCATTGTACCATTTAATTTGCTCAAGCTATTTCACTCTTAATTTGTGGGTCGGAAGCTGAAAGGTTTGGGAATTGCTGGTCTAGCGGATTTTATAACAAAAAAAAAAAGTTAAAAAAAAAAGTACAACAGACAGAAAACACTGAAAATATCTTTTATTGTAGTATAATGATAGGATTTTGTATCAAGCAGTATTTGAGCACAGACTTCTCCACACCCGTCATGTTTACACCTAGCTGTGTCTAAGTAAAGTCAGAATTTACGGTGTGCTGCTGGATATTTACTATTGTGTCTCCGTTTTCCATTCCATCCTCATCCCTCCCCCAGCTTTAGTGGCTTTTACTTTTTGTCCTCCTCTACTCCACTTCCCCTGCATCATCTTCATCATCAGCACATGCACTGAACTCCTTTTCAGGTAGGAGGCCGTATTCATTGAGAAATCCCTCCACGTCTGTTGCGAAGAACTCTTCGTTGAGGTTTTTGGTGATGGCCAAGAAATTTCCCAGTAATTCGCCGGCCTTGTACACCAACAGAGTAGGAAGAACCTGGACACAAAAACAAGGATACACAAAGTTAGGGTTGATGGCCTCTGAGGTAGATTTAAATAGTAGTTTTTTTTCCAACCTAATACCGAGCCTAGTGTGGTTGGTGGAGTTGGTCTTTGAGTATATTTCTATATATTATTTGATTGACAACAAAAAATAGTAAAGTAATGGTAAATGAATTAATTCATTTGGTTTGTGGTAGCATCATGCTGCATGGATGCATGGAATTGGTCAGGACTGATGGGAAGATAAATAAATCTAATTACATGGCAATCATAGAGAACTGGGCTTGGTGAACGGCTAAGGTTCACCTTGCAGGAGGACGACGGCCATAAACATACACTCAGAGCTACAAAGGAATGGCTGACATCAACTTGAATTCATGTATTGAAATGGTCCAGTCAAATCCAGAACTAGGAATCTGTGATAAAAGATTGTGTTCATAGACAACCTCCGTCCTGTCTGATTGAGCTTTCATTGTTTTGAAAAGAAGTGGGAAGAAATGTCAGCCTGTAAATGTGCAAAGCTGGCAGAGACATTTCCCCAAAAGACCTGCGGCTTTAATCACTCTGCGTAAAGCGATTAAGTCTGATTCTGAGTCTGATTCTGATAAAGAGGTTGATTATGAATGCAAAAGACTCTGATTCGACTTTGATTTGTAAAACATTTGGAAAACACGTATTATTTTGATTCTACTACTGAATTCTGCAGAAGGTTGTGTTGGTTTATTGTATAAAATAATAAAATATATGGAAGTCAGTTGCTGTAACAACAGAAAGAAAGATAAAACATCAGGGGAATCAACTCAGAAAGACACAGCATTTTTAGCCTGTACTACACTCCTTTTAGAGGATCTATCCTTCTCAGTACCATCGATAAGAAGACCTGCCTTTTTGCTGTTTGTAAGCAGTGCACTGACCTCAGAAGAGAAGCGCTCTGCAGCTCCTGTTGCCACGGCATCAATGCGACAGAACTTGACAGTCGGGTACTCGGCAGCCAGACAGTCCAGGCAGGAGTTCATCTGCTCACAGCCTGCCAAAGGTTACATGACCATGTGTGGTTGGACTTCAAAAACACTATAGCGATCAAGGGGACTGTGCTATAATGAGCATGCAAAGCACCATAATGGAAATCCTGACCTTTGACACCATGCTGGTAGATGTGGACCACCACCAGGGTCAAGCGGTGTTCCTTCTCTATCACCTCCAGGAAGGCTTCTCCACTCTCCAGCTCGTGGACGCATTCAAACTTGGGGCCGAAGCTCAGGCGCTCGTGCATTTCTTGCATGCACTGTTTTCTGTAGCGCTTCAGGCAACGCTCGTCCTCGTTCTGGATCAGCTCGTACTCCTGAGCGCTCATCTGGGGTTAAGACATATGTCATTTGCCATCCCTTGCATTTGTTGCCAGCATTTGTGACTGTAGCTTATTGTGCTTCCAAATACCTTTCTGTTCTGTCTCTCCTTGTCATCGTCTCGAGGGTTAGACATCTGTCTCAGCAGCTCTCTCTTTCTCTGGGGGACGGTCTGATCCACGCTGTCCAACTTGTATCTCCGCCAGTCATTGATTACACCTTTCGGGCCTGGAGACACCCGCATTTAATGTTACAATGTCAGGAATTCAAACAGGCATGCAAAACCTAAAAGTTCTCTGTAATAAAAATGTTTGCACTTTTTAAAATAGCTGATTGCTTTTACATTTTAAAGGAGAATTTAGTGAAGAAAGGCTAAGTGCCTCCCCAGCAATTCTGATATTTCATCTGAAACCAGTTCTAAAAATACAAAAGCATAACTAATCTATTGGGAACCCAACTAAATCAAACTACCACAAACAATACTAATACAGATGGATCCAGAATTATCCCATTTTTTCTGACGGCGCTAACAATGTTGGTTTAAAGCTGAACACATTTCTCTTGTCCCTTAAATAACCAGATGGTTGTTGATCAGTCAATCAATCATTTATTTATCTGGACGGCTCTTTCCACATCCACAATAACGGTGACTAACAACATCCATACATATGACTGTAAAAACACATAGGAAGATAGAGAAGAAAACATAAAAAAGTAAGCTAAAAACAAGGTAATTGAAACAAATTAGATAAAACAAGATAGATCAAACCAGGAGTGCCACCACAGTTGTAAGTATTAAAAGCCTGCAGGAACTAGAACAGGCTTGAGGTTTGATTTAAAAAGGCCAAGTTAAGGAATAGATTGAAGATCTGGTGGAAGCTGATTCAGGGTTGAGGACACAGATATAGAGGACGTTGCAAGAGTCGATTCTGTAAGTGATAAAAGCATGAACAGCCTTCTACAGGTAACGCTTTTAAAAAGGCCTGACCTTAGAAGGCATAGGGGATAAAAGCCAAACTGAACTACAGAGGCCACGAGTCCGATTTTAAATCTATGTCAAAAATGACCTCAAGGTTTTTGACACAGCAGCTGAAATTCGCAGTAAGAACGTACAATATTTATATTTATATAACAATGGCAGCTTCGTCGCCACATAAAACCCATTGATTTATTTGTTTTTTTAAAAACTGCAAATTACAATTTTATTGCTGTTTGATTGCAGAGATGCAGTCAAAGAGACATTGTTATGGATTACCGCATCCTGGCTTTAATGATAACTAAATCTGCTAATCACCTGCATAGCAATGGACGTCACATCTATGAAACTCCAGCCCTGCGTCCTGATTGGCCAGACCATAAAATTGGTTGGAGAAATCACTTTCAATGGGCGATGTCCCAGATGTATGTGAGTGAAGCTAGGCGGAACGAAATACATCTGTCGGAGTCAGGTTAATCCTAATTATGCTTAGCTTTAAAATCCAGAGTATTCACTGCTTTAGAGAGAACAGCTGTATCAAGGTGGGCAGCGGACGTAGATGTACAAAAACTTACAAGATAATTAATTCCTGTAAGTTTTTTTTTTTCATGCATGCAGGCCTTTTCCACTTGTCTGACATGTCTCTAACCTGTGAAATTTGCTGGTAGCTCCTCTTCTTCTTGGTTCACAGACATCTTTCACAGAGCCTGCAGAAAAAGCAACAAATAATGGCGATAAAAAGACCAGGTCTGGACAGCATGCCAGCTGAAACAACCACTTCAGCTGTTTATGTAAAAACATGTTTACCTCATCTACTGTCTATAAAGAGAGAAATAAATATAAGAAAGAAGTAGAATTCCTTCATAAAACATATTAAAATACACAAATCATGCTTAAAATAAATAAATAAAATGTAAAAGTAAAATATAAATCAATTGATTTGCAAAAATTATCAATACATATTAGTTTTTTGTAACCTTTTTTCTTAATTTATGGGCACGCTGATCAAATAACACTAAATCAAAATGCTGGGATGATTATATATGTAATTTTTCTACTTTCAGTATGTACTGTGAGGATTCAAATCTGATGTTTTTATATAATTTTTCCTCCAACAGGCTATTGAAAATACAAGCAATAACACAAAACTAACACTGCTAGACGTTCCACCTTGTAAATGTGCATCTTTTCTTCTGTGGGTGAGGATGCAGTCAGACACCCTGTTGTCACAAACAGTTACTGTGAACCAGGCCGAGGTTTACTTATCAGATTAGAGATTACCAGGACTATGAACATGCACGCATTCCTAGGACATCGCCTTATGCATGCGCATATACATGATATGACATATATACGTCAAGATAAGCCTGTTTGTGTTTTTCATGGGCAGATTGTTTTTGCTGTTTTGCTGAAATCCTCAAACGAATCCATTGCAAATAAAATAAAAATGTACTCAATCAGATTGTGATTCAATGAATCCCAACAAAACATTTTTATGCCAGTGATTTAATCTATGAAGCACATTTGAAACATTAACATTTTGCTATTCACTAGTTATTAACCAATTAACCAGATTTTAAAGTTGTTACATGTCTTCTCAATGACTAAACATCATATTTAAGTTCTTCCCTGCACATAAACGTTCTTTTCTTTGTGAACACACCAGAACAATATGGAACCTGTCAAATTTTAATAAAAAACTGACCATAAACTAGGTTTTGGTGCTTAAAAACAAACCAGTCCTCTGCTACACACACAAAGGCAGACACCATGAAAGCTGCTGATGCAGCTCAGCTGTCGGTGACTATGGGCTCCTAATCTGCCTCAGGTCATAAGGCTTTCAAAGCATTAGTTTGGAGGATCTTGTCCATGAAACACAGTTTTTAAATGATCAGTCTGTATTAATGAGTTTTCCCTGATATATATATATCAATGATCTTTCTGTAGAACGCATCATGTGCAACTTAAGGAAAAAAAAACGCAGCCAAACAGCTTGAGAACAAATTGAAAAGTGAATGAAAGCGACTTTGTTGCTGAATATAATATGAATAAAACTCAGATGGTGCTAACAGTTTAAAATAAAACCTGAACCTGATTTTTAACACCAGAACAAACACAATCAAAGCAAAAACTAGCAAGCAGCTTTGAGACTAAGCAGTTCTAGTAAGACTTACTTTTTTAGTATTGATCTTTGCCTGTTGAGCCCGATTCTTTTCTCCTCTCAGTCCGATAGTTTACTTACTGATGAGCCAACATTCAGGGGGGGGACAACAAGCTGGTCAGAGGGTGGGGACAGAGATGAGTGAATAAGCCTCCTCTTCCCCGTCATCTTCATCATCCCTGTCACTGTAGCGTAGCAGGGCCTAATTTGATTAGTCATAATACAGGTGCAGTATTTATTATTTATTGCCTACAGGGCAGCCGCCCTGAGCCTGACAGCTTCCTCGGTTTCAAGATGAGATGGCCTGTATAGATGAAGATTAAATAAATGTGTGCAAAACAAATCCTGCAGTTATAGTCCATCTTTTACGTCCGTCTGGATTTTCTTTTCTGAAATTATGAAGAGTGAACACAGGTTTGCAGCCGCATTTCTTCTTTCTGTCTTTGGGTGAACTTGGTGGAGCCTTGCAATCGTGTTTCACCCTGGTTGCAGCCAATGACGTTAGAGCAATTTAACATGGCACAAAGTGCATTAAAACCAACGCCTGTGAGCCTTACTAACTAATTACATCCACTGAATGTGGTCTGCAAACTAATAAGATTAACATCTTTCTGAGGAGTAACATAAAATATTATGGCTATGTTGATTCTAATTTATGACTACTATATTTTGATATAACTGCTGCTATTGTTAAAGTCACCTTCATTCCTGTAATTATAGCATTAAGGTTGTCCATTTTTTGTCTTATCTTAGGTTTTACACTCTCAGCGCCTCAGGGAACCTCCCTTTAAGCCCCGGGTCATCATCTGTTTCTCTGGCCAAGACGACTGTGCACACTGCACACATGTTGAGCTCAACAGTTTAAAACTGAAGCTGCAGTCCGGATACGGGGACCAAAACTGTGACAGATTTGCTCCAGTTTTAACTTTATGCTTGTAGAGTATTTCACACAGCTCAGCTGTTGTAGCTGCTTGAATTCATGCATCTGTGGCCTCCTGTGTTACCTTGAAGTTTAAGTGGCTCTGACTCCACTATATTGAAACTATTATTAGTACAATATCTTTGTCTTATATCACTTGCATCTTTCACTGTCCGTTGTTTTAGGAACCGGGTCCACAGCGTGTCTGGAAACATGTCCGCAGCTACCCAGCATGCAATGCGCCGTGATGTCCATTCACAAGAGCTATAGCATTATCCAGTGCTTCCTGCCTATAATGACACTTATTGTTGAACTGGATTTAGGGGTTATTTTTGCAAACATGTGGCTGGTTGACTTTTCAGTGAAATGAAGCTTGTTTTAATTACATCTTCTGGGTAAAAATAAACCCTAAATTGTCCTGACCTGACTGAGTCCTTCTATTTCTTCATTGGCTCCTAAATGTATTATGGCGATGCACTTTATTTCAGTCATTCTTCAATCATTCAGCTTTTACAGAATGCAACAGCCAGGACATCTTTAACCAATTCGTCCAGTCATGAACACATCCCTCTTGTTCTATCTTCTTTATACTGTCTTCTTGATTGTCAGAATAGATTTTAAACTTCAAGTTTCTTTTTTAATCTCTTAACATCATATTTGTCTGGCTGTCTACGGGCATGACACCTCTCGGGACACGTTATAAAAAAGAAAGAAGAACGCTGCGTCTCTGCGTGGGCTCGAACAACAAACATTTCGTTTAAAATCCAAACACGCGACTAAAAAAAGAAAAGAAAAACAACCGCACCGTCCCTGGGTGGGCTCGAACCACCAACCTTTCGGTTAACAGCCGAACGCGCTAACCGATTGCGCCACAGAGACAGCCGACCAATTCAGAAGGCTACGTCACTTTTGCGTAAGGGTTAATACGACTTTACGTGACCTACGTACGAGACGTAGGTGTTGTTCTGCCGTAGTTTTAAAAAAAAGAAAGCAACGTTTATCAGTTATACACTTCACCACTAAACATTGTAAAACAAGGAGCGCGGAAAGGCCTCCCTTATCTTGTAAGTTCTTCGATCCGTAGGTATGGAGTGTGGACTGGACCGACGCTAAAAAATGAACAGAGCGCCATTTTCTCTCCAATTTCCTAAGGTTGTGTTTGAAAGAACACAACTCTAAATTAAACCAGGGAGCCAGTTTCCGGTGAATAATCCCGTTCTGTTTTAAGGGGGCTACTTTGTCTAATGCAAAACGCAACGACGAAGTGACACCGACAACCAACGAGAGAAACAACATTGCTTCCATCTGCTGGGCATTTCTGACAAAAATTATAAAAAAAAAAAAAAACACGCAGTAACAAAGTGGACTTTTTTCACTAAAAGCAGCTTTTAGTCACAATAAAAGTCACAATAAAACGAGCTCAGCTCATTTTATTGTGACTTTTAATATCTCGGCTGCTCTCTTGAGAAGAACACGTTTAAAATGTTTTTTTGTTATATAAAAACATACTTCCATATCCAATTTCCCAAGCTTTAAAGTCTAATATATATATACGACGCAGTGGCGGCTGGTGAAAAAAAATCTTGGTGGGGCTGGCCAATAGATTTCCCTGCCTAACCCAGTACATGCATTTAAATCAAAAGTTGGAAAATGACTACGATTCCACAATAAGCATTTAATTAATAAAAAAAAAGCATTGTTCACAAAGGATTATTTTCACAGACTCATGCCAGAGGGTTTGCATACATTGTACATGTATGTATATTATTACGAAACAAACATTTACGTCTTGACTTAAATATGTATCATAATTTTTTATTTATATAATTTAAGTAGAACAATGACTAGTGCAAAATTAAGTTGTATTTACCGGAGATGAAGTGTAGACTGCAAATTCTGTCGTGGTAAGATGGCTGTCACAGTCGATTGGCATCCTGCATCCTTTCATTTAAATTATCCATTTCTTTCTTCTTTCTTCGGTAAACGAAAGAAACGTACATCCGACGATTTGGAATGCCTCTGTGTGCAACCGGGAGCACAACAAGTCGTAGGCATTGTTTATATTCCAAAAATAAACTAAAAGTACGCACCCGTTTTGTCACGCTGGTAAGCGAAAACAGTACTGTTTTCCCGACCACCGTTACCCGGATGTAGCGCGTATGTAGCTCGTGACGTCACGCGTGAAATGCACCTATCACTGTGCAGCTAGGGCTACTACCCCAAGTACATATCGCTGGAGAGCCGAGCAAGATGGCGGCGTGAGTGGTTGGTTTTTTCAAGCTCTCCCGAGATTGTTTGGATAAGGAGCTGTTATTACTGCTTTAACGCAGGGAAGCATTTATTCTGAGACCTTCATTAAACAGTGTGCTTAAAGTTGCTTAAAAAAGAAGTCCTGAAAACTTCAAAGAATGGCTGCAAGTGGTAAGCGCAAATCCGTCAGCACAGAAAATACACCAACAAAGATGTCGGCTAAAAGTCAGAAATCAATGGAAGACCATGACTTCGCTGAAAACATCATAGCAACTTTAAAGTTGACGATAAACGAGAGGGCGGACGGTCTTCAAGCAAGCATAAATGACCTCAAAGATTCGGTGGATTATATCCACGAGGAAATGAAAGAAATGCAAGAAAAGATGACCGAAACCGTCAGGAGAGTTGAAAAATCAGAAAAAAAGGTGCTGCTAATGGAAAATAAGCTGCTCGAACTTTCACGTTATAAAAGAAGGTGGGACTTGAGACTTTCGGGAATAAATGAAGAAGAAGGAGAAGATGTTCGCAGCAAAGTTATTTCCATTTGCCAGAAGACAGCACCAGAATGCAAAGAAAAACTACCAGACGTCATTGACAGCGTACACCGGCTGGGTCGCGTTACAAACACGGGACGTCCTCGAGAAGTTATTATCCAGTTCTCTATGAGACACTACAGGGATGCGGTATGGAAGGCGGCCAAGCAGTCATCTTTCCTGAAATCAAACAACCTGCGCTTCAAGGAGGACTTTTCCCCAGAGGACCGTCAGAGAAGAAACATGCTGTGGCCGCTGGTGAAAAAAGCACGCGAAGAAGGGAAAACAGCCTTCTACGTCGGTCCCAGAGCCTTTGTTATTGACAAAGGAGGAAAGAGGAAAGAACTCGAACCTGCTGATGATTAAAATACATCTTGAAAATCAGAACTAAGAGTTAAGTAATGACATTTAAATATCGTTAAAGCTCCGTTTATTTTAATTTCTCTGTTGGGAGAGTTTGTTAGATATTCCTGTAAACTCAATTTTCAGGGTTAGAAGCTACAATTCTTAGTAGCATTTCTTTTTTTAAAGTTATTTCACTCAATGCTCGAGGGTTAAGGAACAACACTAAAAGAAAGGCAACTTTTTTATACATTAAAAATTTTAAAGCGGATTTCTGTTTTATCCAAGAAACACATTCAACT
This sequence comes from Fundulus heteroclitus, assembly GCF_011125445.2. Taxonomy (NCBI): domain Eukaryota; kingdom Metazoa; phylum Chordata; class Actinopteri; order Cyprinodontiformes; family Fundulidae; genus Fundulus; species Fundulus heteroclitus. The sequence continues at coordinate 235,334 of NW_023397406.1, read as the reverse complement.
GCAAATGATACCAAATTCTGGAAAAGTCAGTGGGGGGACGAAATATGGCTGGCACATGGCACTACTCAATCAGCAGGAGTGGCAATATTACGAAACAACTTCAGGGGAGATGTATTATGTTCACTCTTAGATACATGTGGGCATTTTGTTTTATTAGTTATATCAATAAATGAAGAAATGTTTTTGTTGAGTTCGATATATGGGTACAATACCAAAGCAGAAAATATGCAACTTTATGATAGATTAAGTAACGGGGTAAATCATTTATTGGGAAAATATCATAATATGAATATTATTATTGGTGGGGACTTCAATTTAACACTTAATGATACTTTAGATAGATTTCCTCCAAAAGCTAATACAAATCCAAACACAGTTCTAGAAAACTTTATGTCAACCTTTGGCCTGACTGATGTATGGAGACAAAAAAATAATTCCAAAGTTGAATTTACGTGGCAAAACAAAACAGGCTCCTTTAAATCAAGAATTGATTTCTGGCTTGTATCTGATTTAATAGCTGATGAAATTAAGTCAGAGATTCTTCCAGCCCCTTTATCAGACCATAAGCTTATTTTAATTGAAAAAACTAAATTAAACCAGTTTGGAAAAAATAAAATTACAGCTTACTGGAAACTCAACTCTTTACTGTTAGAAAATAAAACAGTAGCAGAAAACATTAAACAAACAATTATAAAATATTGGAATACAGCTCAAAGTCAAAAGGAATTTAGTAAAAATTGGGAACTCCTAAAATATGAACTTCGAAAAATGTTAATGAAAACTGGAGCTGAGATTGCTAAAAGAAAAAGAAAAGTAGAATCAGAAGTAGTAAAAGAAATTATCTTACTGAACAATGTTCTGCCAGAAAATTTATCTGAAGAACAAAAGATTAGATTAAACCATTTACAGCTGAACCTGGACAATATTTACATTTCCAAAGCTAAAGGGGCGTACATCAGATCAAGACAGAAATGGTTAGAAGAAGGAGAAAAAAACTCTTCTTATTTTTTTAGATTAGAAAAAAAACACCAAATATCTAACAGTATTATGAAACTTCAAATCAATAATAACATCTGTGAAGACCCTGTTCAAATCTCTTCTTATTGCGAGACTTTTTTCCAAGAACTTTATCAATCAAAATGTTCTGATGAAACTATCACACAATATATTAACTCTCTGAATAAAATGCAAAAAATTAGCAAAAATAATAAAGAACAATGTGATTCCTTGATCACGCTTGAAGACATCCAAAAATCCATCAATACATTAAAATTAAATAAATCACCGGGGACTGATGGCCTTAATACAGAATTTTATAGAAAGTTTTCAGAACATCTATCGCCATTTTTACATCAAGTTTATCTTGAAAGTTTGAATTCTGGATCACTCCCACCAACAATGACCCAAGGTCTGATTACACTGATCCCTAAACCACAAAAAGACAAGCTTCTTCTGGATAACTGGCGACCAATTACATTACTACAAAATGACTATAAAATTATTGCAGGCTGTATTGCGACAAAAATTAAGAATACTCTTGAAGAAGTGGTTGATGAAACTCAGTCTGGATTCATACCAGGCAGACATATAACTAATAATATCAGACTTATATTGGATCTGCTAGATTATTCAGATTTAATAGAGGGGGATGGTCTCATATTATTTCTAGATTTCTTTAAAGCCTTTGACACAGTTGAACATACATTTTTGTTTAAAGCATTAGAAGTATTCGGATACGGACAAGTCTTAATTAAAAGTTGTCAAATGTTATACAGGAATTGTAATGCATCTGTAAAATTGTCACATGGCTGCTCTAAAAGATTTTATTTGAAAAGAGGTCTTAGACAAGGGTGTCCAGTCTCCCCATATCTATTTATTCTGGCCATGCAAATCCTTTCGTTTAAAATCAAGGAAAAAATTACAGGGATGAATGTTGCAAACAGAAATATCGTAATTTCCCAGCTTGCGGATGACACTGCACTTTTTTTAAAGAATAAATGTGAAATAAAAAACTCTATTGAAATCATCAACTCCTTCTCCAAAGCTTCTGGTTTGACTCTAAATCTAAGCAAATGTGAAATACTTTCCATTAAATCTGATCTAAAAGGTACATTCCTCAACATTCCTATAAAAGACAAAGTTAAATATCTTGGAATCACAATAATTAAAAATCAAAATATAAGATCAATTGAAAATTTTAACCCCATAATTAAAATAGTTGAACAAAGATTTAATCTATGGCTCCAGAGAGATCTTTCTCTTTTAGGTCGCTCATTATTAGTCAAAGCTGATGGTTTATCTAGACTTATCTATCCGGCCCTTGCTCTTGATGTTCCCAAACAGATCAGTACCAACATTAATAAAATAAACTTTAACTTTATATGGAAAAAGAAATGCCATCTCATCAAGAAAAATATTCTAATGAACAAAGTTGAAAAAGGAGGAATTGAAGCCCTTGATTTCACATCTTTAAACAATTCATTCAAAATTAAATATTTAAAAAATCTTCTAAAAAACCCAACCTCTATATGGAATGCTATTCCCACTTACAACTTTGACAAAATTGGAGGATTACCCTTTCTTCTCAGATGCAATTACAGTATACCCAAAATACCCTTAAAATTATCTACATTTCATAAACAAATGCTGTTAAGCTGGTCACTATTGTACAAACACAATTTTTCTCCTCATAAATATTATATCTGGAATAATGAAGACATTAAATACAAAAATAAGACAATCTTTTACAGAAAATGGTATGATAGGGGAATATTACTTGTAAACCAATTACTAAATCCAAATGGTCATTTATTGTCTTATTCTGACTTTATGTTACTTTTCCAATTTCCTGTTACCCCTAAAGAATATGCTGTTGTGTTTGACGCAATCCCCAGTGGATCATTAAAGCTTTTATCATCTTTCCCCACACATCAAATTCACTCAATGCCAAATTTTGATCCAAACTCCATTTATATTGATTACGATTGTCCTTTTATAAGTAAGAAAACAACCAACAAAAGATTAAGAAATATTCTATTACGAGATGTTGTTTTTTCACCAGCTTGTGTTTTTTATTGGTCCAACACTTTTGAAAATATAAATTGGAAGTGGACTTGGTTGCTCCTTAAAAAATACTTAATAAACAACAAAGTAAGAGAAATTTCTTATAAAATTATTCATAATGTTTATCCTGTTAATGCATTTTTGATAAAAAGATATAAATGGGATTTGGACCCAAAGTGTACTTTTTGTAAAAATAATGAAGAAAAGCTTATTCATCTTTTTTGGGATTGTAATTATACAAAAATATTTTGGAGAGATATGTCACTCTTTTTTCATCAAAGAAATCTCAATATTACTTTAACAGATAAGGATGTTTTATTTGGGATGGAGAAATGTCAACTTGTCAAAACAGAATTCTTATATGTTGTTAATTTTTTTATTATTTATGGTAAATATCATATACACACCTCCAAATATTTACAACAAAAACCTAATTTCCAGATTTTATTATCTTCTATTAATATCTATATAGAATCCTTAAAATTCAGTTCAAATGCTAAAGCCATTCAAATCATAACTGCCCTTAAAGAATTGCAACCCTCGAGCACAGACTTGATTTTGACATTGTAAAATAATTGCTCTGTTCTGTAAAGCCCTTTGATATTGTATCTGTTTGTAATTACTATTGTTCTATATTGTTCTTGTATGTTCTTTTTTGCAATAAAAAAAAAAAAAAAAAAAAAAAAAAAAAAAAAAAAAGTACATATCGCTGATATTTATAAATCTTCCCTAGCAACAGTATACTTTTCGCTATTTATTTCGCTACACTTGTAGGGCTCCTTGAGTCACAGCCCCACAAGTGTAGAAGAAGAGAAATGATACGTTTGTTGGTGGAAATCCACTGTTAAATGATAAGATAAGATAAGAGATAAGATAGTCTTTATTGATCTCACAATGGAGAAATTCACTCGTCACATCGGCTCATACAAGAAGTTGCAAAGTAGGGAAGGTGCATTCAGTTATATACAGTGAATCTTCATATATACAATGGATCAGAAAGAATACCAAAAAATACAAAAAAGGAAATAGGAATGGGCATATGATGTCTCATTTACATTCTTAGTGGTCTATATATATATATATATATATATATATATATATATATATATATATATATATATATATATATATAAACATATCTATATACTTAAATATATACATATATCTATGTGCCTACTTACATACGCACCTACGCGTATGTACGTGCATATACATTGTATACATTTGTACATACATACATACATACATACATGTGGGCTGACTTATGTTCAGGTGGTGATAGCAGCAGAAGTCACTACATCAGGATTATTGCACGTGTTGTAGTACATTGTATTAAATAGATTATTGCACCTTGGTTATTGCACATTAATTATTACAGTTATGGTCACAGTTGCAGTTATAGTGCAGCATTGTAAAATCTGATAGCAGCAGGAATAAATGACCTGCGGTAGCGCTCCTTTTTACAGACAGGATGTCTAAGTCTTGCACTAAAGGAGCTGCTCAGCTCCTCTACAGTCTGGTGCAGGGGGTGGAAGGTGTTGTCCATGATGGATGTGAGCTTGGACAACACCCTCCTCTCAGCCACTTCCTCCACTGAGTCCAGAGTGCAGCCCAGGACAGAAGTGGCCTTCCTCACCAGCTTGTTCAGTCTCTTTCTGTCCCGCTCTGCACTGCCAGGAGCCCAGCAGACGACAGCGTAGAGGAGGGCTGAGGCCACCACAGAGTCATAAAAAGTTTTTAGCAGAGGCCGGCTCACTCCAAAGGACCTCAGCCTCCTCAGGAGGTGGAGCCGGCTCTGGCCCTTCTTGTACAGGGCGTCGGTGTTATGTGTCCAGTCCAGTTTATTGTTGACATGAACACCCAGGTATTTGAAACTCTCCACAGTTTCTATGTCCTGCCCCTGGATGTTCACAGGTGAGTGAGGTGGGGGTCTTCTCCTGAAGTCGATCACCATCTCCTTGGTCTTACTGGTGTTTAAGCACAGATGGTTCTTCTCACACCAGTCCACAAAGTCCATGATGACCGACCGGTACTCCAGCTCGTTCCCCTCAGACACACAGCCCACAATGGCCGAGTCATCAGAGAACTTCTGAAGGTGGCAGCTGTCCGTGTTGTAGGTGAAGTCCGAGGTATAAAGGGTGAAGAGAAACGGAGACAGAACGTTGCCCTGGGGGGCCCCGGTGCTGCAGAGTGCCACCTCTGACTGATAGCCGTGCAGCCGCACGTACTGAGGGCGGTCAGTGAGGTAGTCGATGGTCCAGTCAGCCAGATGTTTGTCCACCCCAGCGTTCTCCAGCTTCCCTCTCAGCAGCACCGGTCTGATGGTGTTGAAAGCGCTGGAGAAGTCAAAGAACATGACTCTCACAGCGCTCCCGGTGGTCTCCAGGTGGGTTAGCGCCCGCTGCAGCAGGTAGATGATAGCATCCTCTACTCCGATGTTAGGCTGGTAGGCAAACTGCAGCGGGTCCAGGGTGGGGCTCACCACAGTGCGCAGGTGAGCAAGGATGAGGCGCTCCATGGTCTTCATCAGGTTGGACGTCAGGGTGACAGGTCTGAAGTCGGCCGGTTCCCTGGCGTGCGGTGTTTTGGGAACCGGTACCACACAGGAGGTCTTCCACAGGGTGGGCACCACCCCCAGGCTGAGGCTCAGGTTGTAGATGTAGCTGAGGACCTCACAGAGCTCATCTGCACAGGTCCTCAGCAGCCTGGGGGGGATGCCGTCCGGTCCTGAGGCTTTCCTTTGTTTCAGCCTCGTCAGCTGTCCTCTCACCTGCATTGGTGTGACTGTGAGGGGGGAGGAAGGCAGGACCGGAGGTGTGGATGGGTCGGTCGTTGATCGGAGTGGCGATGGGGGGGATGGTAGGTCTCTGGAGCGCTGGTGGTTGGAGACATGTGGAGAGTTGAGGGCAAGGAGGGGGCCAGTGTGGGGGGAGTCGAACCGAGTGAAGAATGAGTTCAACTCATCTGCAGTCTTGGTGTCTCCGTCTGCAGCCCTGCTGGTCCTCTGCCCGAAGCCGGAGATGTTCTTCAGACCTCTCCACACATCCCTGACGTTGTTCTGTGCCAGCTGCTCCTCCATCTTCTTCCCATAATCCTTCTTTGCTGCCCTGATCTTCCACTGGAGCTCCCGCTGGACTCTACGCTGCTCCTCTCTGTCCCCTGAGTAGAAAGCCCTCTTCTTCTGGTTCTGGTTCTGATAGAGTCAATCAGTAGAAGTGTTTTAATAATTCTTATTACATGTAGCCACGTACTATTAAGTAAAAACTGACATTAATAATACTTTTAAAATCTATACATATTTTGACTTTTCCCCTCCACATCTAGGGAGGGCAGCGCCCGAGCGCCCCCTATGGGCCAGCCGCCACTGATACGACGGATGAATAAAAACGCTATGACCACGAATCAATCCAGTGCTAACCCAGGCAGTAGCTTAGCTTAGCACCGGCTACGTTGTTATAACAGGTATAACAGTTAAAACGTTATCTTATAATCGTGGTAATATCACACAGCATTGTAATAAAGGCGCAGATACTTACCATATCGCGGAAAAAATGAACTTCTGTTGTCGACGCCGACTCAATGTGTAGCTAAAAGGGAACCATGCGGTCGATGTACCGGAAGCTGCTTCCTATAACCTTAAACACGATTGGTTAAAATGTTGAACATTCCTGAGACGCGACTGGTTGTTGTAACACGTTCTGAGAAAGTAAACGGCTCTGGGGTCATCTCCAGATGTGTCACGAAAATATTAGCTTTATGTTATTAGATCATGGGTCACCAACATGGTGCCCGCGGACCACATGTGGGGCCCTCAAGCCTGTTTAAAAATTGCACAATCCTCCAGTGAGCTGCTTTATATAGTTGCACTTGCTTTTTAATCATACATGTATTTACATAGATTTAAAATGATAAATGCATTAAAACATGTTTTTTACATAAAGTTAAGGCAAGCTTGGACTTATGTAATTCTAAGGTCATTACAGGTAGCCCTTTGTATGACACGGTACCAATGAAGTAGCTCTCAACTTCTAAAAGGTTGGTGACCCCTGTATTAGATTGTCGCATGTCTGTCTGTTGAAACTAAAAATCCACCTTTCTGAGTCCATCACAGCTTTTTTGTGTGTGGATAGAACCAAATGAATGGATTATATAAAGCTGATTATAAGTGTAAATAAATGAACAGTGAATAAAGTTACTGGCAAAATTATCAGATATAATGAGATTTTAATTCAGCCAAGAACCATATTATCAAAACAAGATGTGTCACTTTAAAAAAAAAACATTATTTGAGGAGTTTAAAAAAACTATTTTATTACAATTTTATTAGAATAGGATGTTTAAAAAATATTTGGACTTCACATTAAAAGTTTTTTTGATTTCAAGCACTGCAGCCCATTGTTATAAGTGCTGACCAGACGATTGGTCAAAAAGTTTCATCTCTAAGGAAACCCAGCAGGTTGCATCAAGTCTCTCCAAGCAGCATTCACTCCTCCTGAAAGAGCGTAGAGCCACAGTCGACAGTCGTCTGCATTGTTGATGTATATATATATATATATATATATATATATATATATATATATATATATATATATATATATATATGCTGTCCTCTTCTTGCACAAAGTCCGCCAAGAAATGTATGCTGGAAATAGACTCTATCATCCCCTTCCAAAATGGACTAGCAGTATGCCACATTTTAGATTTTTGGCACATAAACACCTCTTACAATTACCAACAACTGTAGAAAATTTGAAGCTGCTAGCTCTTTCATTGAAGAAGTTACAGGGGGATACAAAAAATATTGGGGTCAGCCTGCCAAAATATGTATCCCCTTCCAAAATGGACTAGCAGTATCCCACATTCTAGATTTGTGGCACATAAACACCTCTTATAACAACAAGCACCTGCAGAAAATTTGAAGCTGTTAGCTCTTTCAATGAAAAAGTTACAGGGGGATACAAAAAATATCGGAGTCAGTCTGCCAGAATATGTATCCCTGATTACAGGTGATTTTTTTTTTTAATTCAGCAATGTTTGTTTTGATGTATTACAGTAGCATAGGTGACATCAAGCCTTCCTTAGTCTGCTGAAAATGTATGAACTGCCTAGAGAGCACCGAGAGAGGTTAAATCTATGCATGTTGTTCTAATTATGAAATGCCAAGAAATGTTCAAATTTTAAACAAATGTACTCTTTATTTATACATGTCAACTATATACAGATTGAAGAATGTGGGCTACCGCTAGTCCATTTTTGAAGGGGATACATATTCTGGCAGACTGACCCCGATATTTTTTTATCCACCTATAACTTTTTCATTGAAAGAGCTAACAGCTTAAACATTTCTGCAGGTGCTTTCTGTTACAAGAGGTGTTATGTGCCAAAAATGAAGAATGTGGGCAACTCTTATTTTATTTTGCTCTATTTTTCTTTTATTGGTGCCTAGTGAAGTTCTTTTATTTTCTGGTTAGGGTTGTTTTGTTTGTTATGTTGGTCTGGGCTCACCATGAGGTTTTAACAGTCTGAAATGTACATAACTTCAAAATGGTAGAAACTACCTAATTAAAAGGCCCTTTAGCCTCCTCATTTCATTTCCTCCTTTTATGTTAGTCCCGTAACAAAGATGAGGACAGCAATACTTAAAAATACAATTGGGGGATGCTCCAATAGTTTAGGAAGAACTATGTCTTCCTCCCTCTACCCCTCTCTTGTCGGCCTACTTTCAAAAAATGAGCCACTAGTGCCTCAAAAACACAGTAAAAATTACAAACATTAAAACCTAAGGATAGCAGTGTAAATTTAAATATGAAACCTTCATGCATGTTCAGTATGAGGGATTGCTGCAAAGTCATGGACAATGCAAAAGACTGTCCACTGTGGCTCTATGCTCTTTAAGGAGGAGTGAATGCAGCTTGTCGAGATTTGATGCAACCTGCTGGGTTTCCTTAGAGAGGAAACTTTCTGACCAATCTGTCTGGTAAGCACTTATAACAATGGGCTGCATTGCTTGATATCAATAAAACATTTAACCTCCAGCATGTGAAGTCTAAATATTTTTAAACATCCTATTGTAATAAAATGAAAATGAAATACATTTTTTAACTCCTCATATATTGTTCTATTTTTTTAAAGTTACCTATCTCGTTTTCTTAAATTGGTTCTTGGTTGAAATAAAATGTTATTAGATCTGATCATTTAAGTTATAACTTTATTTAGTGTTGATTTGATCACAATTGAAATCCGCTTTTACACGATGATTCGTGCGGGTCTATCTGACAAAAAAAAAGAAGAAAGACAAACAAGTAGGCAGGTGTGCAGGACTCGGAAGGTGGATTTTTGGTTTCAGCAGATAGACAGTCTAATAACAACATAAAGCTAATATTTTCGTGACACAACAAGAAATGACAACAGAGCGTTTACTTTGTCAGAACGTGTTATATTGAGCGATCAATCGAGTTTTAACCGAAATAGCAATCCCCTACGATAGCATTGTAGAGCGCTACTGTTAGCATCCTAACAAGCTAAACTTAGCTTGTGCTAAAAAATCCTATCGCTAACACGCAAAAAACATTTGGTTTTACGATAATGTGTAATTTCCAACTAGAAAGGATACGTAATTACAAAGTATACAATCCAAAAGCACACAATCCGTAGTCATACACAGTCATATTCAACCTGTTCTCATAGTACAGCGCGAGCAGAGTGGCGCAGCGGAAGCGTGCTGGGCCCATAACCCAGAGGTCGATGGATCGAAACCATCCTCTGCTATCGCTTTTTATCCCCCTCCTTGTACAGGAGGGGTTACAATCACTTATTCCAGGATTTTGCCACTTTTGCTTTATGCAATCAATCAGTAATCAGTACCATTTGAGTGTAAGATATTTTATATATGTTGAAGACAGTAAAGATTTTAAATAACATATTTACGTAAGCCACGAGCCTGCCAGCAAAATATACATTTAACATCCCAGGGTATTACATCCTATCCACATGGCCATACAGTGTTACTCTTATTTTTCTTTTAGAAAAGTACAAATTTTATAATATTTGGTGGTATTATTGTTACTTTCAAATGTGAATAAACTCGACAGTGTGACGGTCAATGATTAATATTTAAATCCACGGTCATGGAGAGAAGAGGGATACTGGTTTGATTGGTCATTTCGCCTAGGTTTGACGCTAAATGTGACTTTTTGTTACTCGCCATATCGATCACTTTTAAACTGACATCAAGTCAGCAGTGTAGCAGAAGTAATAAAACACTGCCACCTGCAGGTGGAAAAGAGCAATCACTAATGCTGCGTTCAATTTACCCCAACACGGTCCCAGAAGTCTGGATTCCAAAACAACTAAAAAGCTTTTCCTGTTTACTTGCTATCACCACTGTTAATGTTGGTGAAGATTCTCAGTCATCCAGGCCATGATCAATCTTTAAGCTTGGAACTTCACCTTATGCACCTTTCCTTCTTTTGGCACCTTTCTTTTTGTTTATTAAGCCAATGTGTGACAATTAAATTTCTCCACTGTTAGATCAATAAAGCCCTATCTTATCCCATCTTATCACACTACTTCAGACATTTCAAAATGAGAAAGCTTCCTGGATGGGAAGCGAAACATCTTCAGCTTCAGAACAGAAGTCCAGTTGTTTTATTTTTTTAACCTTTTTTGCATTCACCACTTTTAATGTGTTGAGCCACTACACGTAATATTGATTTCAGATGCACTCTTACAGCTGTATCTTGTAAAAGAAACACATTTTCATCACAGCTTACTGTTGTTGATGCTAGCAGATGCCATACTGGATACGACAAACGGCCTTTAAAGATTTCTCCAACCTATCAAGGGGGAAGTTTAACTTTAGCGGTCGTTCCAGTGGATTCTTCTGACCGAAAGTCAGAGTCTCCGAGCTCCAATTGCAACTGGAATGCAGCAATAAACCCTAATTTTACTTACCATTTTTGCTGGGAAATGTGCAATAAACTCCAAATTATGCATCAGTGCAACAAAATGTGGGGATCTGTTGATTTTGCTTTCATTTCTGAGATCGTAGAATCGCGAAAAACGTCAGCACCAATACTTCAGTGTAACTAAGATTACAAAAGAATAATTAAATGAGAAAGAAATAGATATTTTACAGAGTCTATGTGAGATGAACATATTTTGTAGATTCATTTATTTTACAATGTCAAAGACAGTGATGAATGTCACCGAAAATTATAACCAGAGTTTCAGTAGATGGAAGGTTACATAAATGCAAAGAAAGTCTTTCATAAATAAGTAACAAAACCAAACATATGATCATAATCTATGAATCTGCCTCTCAGGCTGTCCTGTTGACAAAGCCATTCCCACAAGATGTGGACTGCAGTGGGTTTTTAAAAATAAAATGTACAAAAAAAACAACTCAATGCTTTATGAAAAATACATTCTTGTCGTACCACAACAATTTGAAGCAGGGTTGAGCAGCAGCGACATAAAGGACTAGTTATCTAGAGGAAGATAGAAAAAAGAACCATCAATGTTAATGGTTTGACCGCAGAAACTGAAGCACAGGGGTTATCGTATAAGAAAAAACATTTACATCTATATTACAGCAGATGTAATATACATCTATATTACTATAGATGCTACCACCCTCTAAATTTAGAGTTGCATCATTGTACATTGTTTTTTTTAAAGAGCTGAATGGATAAAAACAATTACTAAAATGAAGCATAAAGCAAGAGTTTTACTGAGCCTTATGCTCTCTGTTAGCCACAGAGGACCTGTGGTAGGTCAGGTTAGTGAGGACACAGCTGTTGGTCAGCACAGATAGTTTGGAGTTCAGAGTTTCTTTACTTTTTTCCCAGTAACAATCTCCTCCTTGATCCATCTTTTCTTCCTTAGCTTTGTCCTCCTCTTCCGCCTCGGCGTCACTCTCTTCATCGCTGCGCTCGTCTTTTTCCAGCTGCAGAGCGAAAAATGCCGAGGGTTAACGCCGAATAACAAGAAGTGTGGAGCTCGCTGACTCTTGGGTGAGTTAGAAATGACATACTTAGCTCCAGCATCACTGCTGTGTCTCACCTTGCCTTTGAAGAACTTGCAGACCATGCGTATGATTAGACCCGCCCAGAATACGTGAAGAGCTTGCAGCACCATCAGCAGGACGTTAAAGAAGTAGTAGCCAGCAAAGGGCTCAAAGACCTCCATGGACAGGAGCAGGGTGGTATGAATGATCCTGAAAGGAAATGTCGTTTTGTAAAGTAGTTATACTCCTTCAACTTTTTATTTTTATGTCACTGAACAACACAAAATAGTGCCTAATTGTGATGAAGGAAAACTATACATGGGTATATTTTTTTATTTTTTTTTACAAAAAAAAAAGACCTCAACGTGCAAACCAGCCAAAACATGAAGTTTTACCTAAACTGACAGGTCGGCTGAGCAGAACATTAATCAGAGAGGCATTAAAGCTAGGGGCCAAGAGGCTCATGGTAACTCTGGAGGAGCTGCAGCATCGTCACTATCACTTTATTTTATATATATATAAAATTTATATAATTTTTGTTTGCTTTACTTAGTGGGAAGATTTTCCTGTGTGCACACATTTGCGCATTAGAGCTGCGGGGAGCCGATACTGGAGTTGAGATTGAGGGCAGGTCCTCCTGGACCCTCATATATATATATATATATATATATATATATATATATATATATATATATATATATATATATATATATATATATATATATATATATATATATATATATATATATTCGTTGTTTGTATATCTGGAGCGTGTAACGAAAATAATTTCCCTCTGGGATTATTAAAGTATTTCTGATTCTGATTCTGAAACTACAGCATAGGCAGAAGAAAGGGTAGTCAAAGAAAGCCACAGGTAGTGTCCGTTGTCACTGGGACCCCCACACAAGCCATGTGGGGGTCCCAGCAAGACTGAGCTCTGTTAGAGGCTGGAAAAACTGGATTTTCAGCAGAACAACAACCCTAAATATACAGACAGAGCTACAATGGAAGGGTAAAGATCAAAACATATTAATTTGTTGTCCATTCAAACTCCTGAGCTAAAGCCTGAGGCGGCATATCCTGAAAATATATGTTCACAGAAACCTTCCATCAAATCTGACTGAGCTCAGTTAGTTTACAAGAACAACAGGCAAAAGTCAGAGTCATAGCTCAGCTACGCCTGTATGCTTTAAAAGACATCCAGCTGTAATTGCAACAACAGGTGATTCTATGCGTACTGACTCAGTAGGGGTGAACGCTCACTTTTATAATGCAGTTTTCTTTGTAGCAACATGTTTTTAATTTTTCTTTTACTCAACAGTTATATACTACTAAGAGTTGGTCCAACACAGCGTAACCTAATAAAATTAAGTGAGGTTTGTAGTTGCAATGAGACAAAATGTGAGAAAGTCAATAGGGAAATGAACACTGTTACTGACGTGTTTTGCTGCACACAAAACTAAAAGAACAAAAACAAATTCTTACCTGCTGGGGAAAATCACCAGTCGAGTCACAAGGAAGACCACAGCAAACACAACAAACAGAGAGTCACATGTCTTCCTCCAGCCAGCGCCGTAGTTGAACATCTTAGCAGACTGTAGAGTAAGCAGTAATTAATACATTACCGACCTTATTAACCTTATTAGCTTCATGTTATTAATCAAGGAGGATTAGGATAGCAAATAATGAGTGTAATATAGAAGACAAGATAGATGGCCATCTAATCTCACATTGCCCCCGAACAAAGCAGATTGTATTCCTACATGTTATTAGCATGTAGTATTTTAATTTCATTGTTTTTTTTTATTATTTAATTAGATTAAAATCTCTTTAACAAAGGAGACCCGGTCAAGGTTGCAGCCATAAACATCACAATGTAAAATAGACATGTAATCGTGAACGGTAGAAAGAATCACACAATAAAACATAAGATATTAAAATGAAATTTAAAAAAATCAGTGAAGTGTCAACAAAAAACGGTGACATTCCACCTTTACTGCATCCTTTATGATAGTTTTCAAATCCGTCATAGATATTAATTTTATCAAAGACTTTTGAAAACAGGGCAACATTTCAAAGCAGCAACTGGTAGCTGCTCTATAACTATTCTGTAAATCACACATGGTTTAGATTTAAACGCAAATTTTATTTGTTTCTCATACAAAATCCTTTATTTCAGATAAGCAAAGTAAGGTCCCTTCAGATGCCCCTGATGTGATTTCTAGATATCCAAATCACAAGAACCTTCTGCAACTTCCCTGCAGGCTGTAACTGGGACCTCAGCGCGGTTCCTTTTTTTTTGGAACAGCCTAACGTGAAGTTTGAACTTTTGACTGTAGACTTGATGTATTTAGACAACCAGTTTTTTTGAAAAACCTTCTTTAGGAGCCTCCAGTGCAATTACCTCTAACAATATGTCAGACGAGTCATGAAGCAGCATGACCAAGGTGCCAATGCGGATGTAGTTGGCACAGTAGGAGAAACTGAGCAGGAAGATGGTGGCCAAATGGTGGATCACCTGTTCTTTAAAATCCTGCTCAAGCAAACACACAGATGAAGCGGGTCAGCATGGAGACACGGGACAAACCTTCGAATGTCAGCTGAAGAATCTGGTCTTTCAGTCACTAATTTACATGTGGACAGACGTTTGTCACTGAAGCAGAAGTGAAGCGAGAGAAGCCTGAACTCTATCCAGGCTGGAGTTACCACAAGCCTTGTTAGGAGCTCTCTAAAGGGCAAATGCAAAATGAATCAGCGAAGCGATGTTGGCGTCTTTACCTTTCTTTTGACGTCCACGGAGATCCGAAGGAGCAGAGAGCCATAAAATCCCAACTCCAGCATGTAGTACCAGAAATGAGCTCTCTCTAAGGGCTGCAGCAGAGAATGGTGGTAAAGCATGCAAATTTAGTGGTGGCCATGGTATGGAGAACAACTTCACCTTTGTGCCCTTTGAAGATTTACAACCCAAATGTATGTGCAGCAAAAACCTGGTTTGGATTGGCCAGTAGCAACAATATCCATATGACTGCATCAGTATTTTTTATTTAGTGCCAGATCCGCCTTCTGGACCCTTTAACTCCAGTTGATTCAACAATTTCCTATTTTAGGTTCGTGCATGAAATTATTGTATTTGTTTTACTATTTAATTTAAGGTAAATAATGAATTTGTTGTTTATAGCATAAGCAATAAATATGTTTTTAAGCAGTTCATAAATAGGAAAAATTGGATTTTAATTGCAGTATTTGTTGCATTTGCCACAAAAATGTTTAGAGGGAGCAAAATGTTTTGGTTTTCTAGTGATGAACAATCTCTGAGAAAATAAATCCTTTGTGGGCGTGTTAGTTAAATACCATCTGAAGATGTCATTGAAATATTAACATGAAATTTTTACAGTAATCTGCTGGTTTATCAACTCTGATTTAACGTAGATTAATGTAAAGTAAGGTAAGGTAAACTTTAAACTTGCCAATGCTGCTGAAAGTAAATATACAATCAATTTTAATGCAACCAGAGTTTTTTCATCATAAATTAAACATTCCACTCCACAAAGCTTCCAACTTTACTTCCCGTTAAAAAACAAAGTCAATACAGGATAAAGTATTGAGTTTGGCTGCAACATCGGCCAGATAATGAGCCCTCCACAGTGTAACCCTTTGTTCTGACTAAATCTGCTATGAGCCAAACGTGGCAGTCTGAGTGAGAGATCCACTTTCCTCCATGTGAATATGTAGTTAAACATCTCAACAGCACCACAGAGTTTGGATTTGGTAGTTCAGGAGCATTTCAGTGCTAGGATCTAATCTGTAAGTGTCCCTAAAGATTATCGCTGGTTTTGAGTTCTTATTTTGTCGCACTTTTTCAAACACATTTTATCTGTGAAAATCAAAATCCTCACAATATCATCATCTGCAGCATCACAATTACAAAGGACTGCTTGTGCACATTTCTTGCCTGGATGTTATATCTAAAGTGTCAGGCATTTGGCATCAGGGTTTCGATAATAGATTCAGCTAGTCTGCTGTCGTCAGTGCACGATGATAATACACGATGCATATTTTTTAATGGCTGAGTTGCTACAAGCTTTATTGCAACAAGATTGTGTAATAAAAGGAAAGTAAAGCGTCTGAAAAATCTTGGGTTAATCACGATCAATATCTTTGTTGCTGTTTTCATCTATAGTGTCATATTTCATTTTTCCCCCTATTTTCATGCTATAATATTTTCAAAGGTGATTCTGTTCATTATGGGGAAAAAGCCTTGATGAAAAAAAGATGTGGAAAGGTAATTCCCCCTACTTGTAATAACTGGCTGTGCCCTCCTTGTTGGCAATCTGTTTTTTACGTTGTTGTGGAAAAAGTTTGACCCAGTCTTCTTGCAAACTTGTTTTAATTCAGCCACATTGGAAAGTTTCTGTCATTCAAAGAATGGCTTCTTTAAGACCACCCCATGGTTAAGTTTTTACTTTGACTAGGCCACTCCGGATTCTTAATTCTGTTTAGTTTCCTGATCCTTTCAGAGACAGAGTTGCAGGTGTACTTTGGAGCGTTGTGCTGCTGCTGGACCTAAATGTACTGGAGCCTCTGATGGACGGACATTTTCCCTTCTGGATATTCTGCATATCATCCAGGCCCGAGGAACCAAAGTAGCTCCGACCATCACACTTCCACCTGCATGTTTGGCTGCCAGTGTGGTGTTCTTTTTCTGAAACGCTGTGTTAGTTTTAAACCCAATTTTCCCAAAGGTCATGGGGTTATCAAGACTTTTATGGGAAATTTAGATATGCCTTCGCCTTCTTTTTAGCCAGCAATGGTTTCAACCTTGGAAATGTCTGAATGCCCTTTTGTGCCGTCTCTTTCTTGCTGTCGAGTCATGAACTTAACTGAGGCATAGCAGATCTGAAGTGTTTTAAATATTCTTGGTTATTGGATGAGTGGCTGATGCGTTCTTGGAGTAACGTTGGTAGCAAAGCCTGAGAAAAGTCACCAGTTTCATGTTTCCCCTGTTTCTGGATAATGGCCCCTACTGTGGTTTGCTGGAGTCTCAAGTCCTTGGAAAAGACACTCTAACCTGTTCCAAATTTATAGATGTCAACGACTTTGTTTCTATTCGGTTCTCAAATTTGTATTTTTTTTTTTTTTTTTTTTTGGATCAGGGCAATATGTGTTGGCTTTAGGATCGTTTTGCCTACTTAATCTTGTCAGAGATTTCCTGATTTTACAGCTCAGGCAGTAATTAGGCCTGGGTGTAGCATAAAGCCAATAATTTGGTTATTTACAGTTAATAATTTAACAAGAAGACAGTGAATTTATCATACAGGGTCAGGTTGATTTGATTAGCTATCTTCCTTAATCAGTAAAACCAACATTTGAAAACTGCTTATTAGATTTACTCAGGTCTTCCTCGTCTGATATTAAAATTTGGTTTGATGAATTGATGTAAGTCTGACAAAAAAGGAGCTAACATTTTTCACTGCAATGCATCTTGCAATAGGTCAGACAAAAGAGGGGAAGATTTTACTTTTGTCTAAAACACAAATGCAACACAATCAATTCAGCAAACTAGCTGAAAAACAAACAATGTTATTGACAAGATTTTCAGTTTTACCTGAAAGGGATAATTTCTCCAACATTCCCTCTGATCCCAGAACCAGGGTCTCTGTTCACAGAGGGACACAAAAGTTTCAACAAATGGAGCCAGCAGAGGTCAAAATAGACGGACAGAAAATTCAGATTTAGATGATTTCACTTTAAACTCACATTGATTAAGGAGGTCAATCCAGCTATAAATGCCGACAGGTAGAAAAAAAACCTCCAACTGTAAAACAAAATGTAAGAGTAGAAAATTTGATCAGGCAAACGGACATTTTGGTAAAAGTGGTTCATTTGGCTGCAGGGGGTGTTTCCCTATAATTGGCTCAGACAACGCTTGTAAAGAAAACTAAAAAAAACTCAGTCCTCAGGGGATTTCTATTTGCTACATCGTAGTAGACAAGAGCATCTGGAACTGAATTAAAGGCCTCCTCTGAAAAGGTATCGCACTCACGCAGCTTCAGCAAACTTCTTGGTTTGACTGGGTCGGTCTTGGTTCCGGCGAACCCTGAACCAGCTCTCCACCTGTCTCTGGGTTTTTCCGCACAACACCATCAAATTGGCAAGTTCACTCTGGAACGACAGGACAAGTGGCGTAAGACAAGGATTGAGTTACGAATCATTTTGCCGACAGGATTTCATCCAAAGCTCCCCACAGAAGAAGGGGCTTTACTGTAGTTGCGGTACATGTGATTTGCTTCCCCCTCAGGCTGAGCTTTCTAGGAACTGGGATCAGTCAGGTTGGTCTTATGCTTCTTCACAAAGCAAGATCCTATCAGCAAATAGCAAGAAATGTTAAAATGTGATAGGAATATCTGAGATATAGACGCTGAAAAGCCTAAAAATGCGGTTAGACCACATTTTAAAGGTCCTTAATTCTTTTTTCGCATCTTGCTTGACCACTTGAACCTGGATTTCATTTGTGTAGATTTGCAAGCACTCCTCCACTAGCGGACCCTCAGCGCCATTCAAGCCTTTCGAGAGGTTTCAGATACATTTCCTCTAGTGTTTGAGCTCTGGTTGGCCAGCTGAGGTGTTTGAGTGGAGGCGTAGGCTCAGCAGAGCTAGTTCGTAGCGCCGCGTGGAAATCTGGGCCAAACATTTACCGAGCTGGACCCCGCTGTGCAAGTTCCATCCTTCACGGGCCGCATACCGAAGCTAAACGTCAGAGGGAAGTGTGGGATGCAAGGCGATCAATCTAGTACCATGATAGGACGTGTGGGACGTGGGTTCTGCACCCATGAGCATTTGCTGTGCCCAGTCTAGAGGTAGTCAACAGAGCATGTTTCTACTCTGGTACCAGGGGAAGGACCATCACTAAACTCAATCCTGGCATGATCCCCAAGCTCCAAAATGCGCCTTATATTTATCTGCTCCTCCACGGAATATATTCAAAACAATGAAGGAGATCTAAATGGTTAAGATGACAAATCCAAAAATCCTAAAAAAAACAACAACACTCTTTTTTAATGGTTTTGTCAAACAAACACGCAGCTTATCCTAACACTAAAGCACGTTAGTAGGGGGTTGATGATTTCAGCCAATTTTGTATCCATTCAGAAAACATGCATTTACATATAGATTTTTATTTAATCATTCATTGCCTTTTTTTATTGTACACAACAACAAGAGAACACAAAAGTGTTTAAATATCACCTATACTTATAATTCATTCATTTGTCTCCGTTTGAGCTTCCTATCTTCGGATGTTTCTCGAAAAGTTCCTTAGTTTTATCTATTTCTAAAGATATTTGACAAAATATACCAACCTGGGGCACGACGCGTGCAGATACCAACTTAGTCCCTTTATAAGCCGATGGGAAGCCGTCTCCACCGCGAACATCACTGTTAGCCACACCTAGGAGCCCTTAAAACTCACCTGTGTGGGCTGCTTACTCCTGTGAGTGTAAAATGACTCCAGCTGCGGGGAGGGGGCCGCAGTCGACTGAAATCTATTCTTCACCCCCAGACTTCTGGCGATAGGGGGGGCCAAAAACCTGTGGACGAGGAGGACACAGCAGGTCACGAGGACAGGCAGTCCACATCAATAATATCACAGATAATTTGCCTGAACTTCTTGTGGAATGCTCTTTTCTGTTTTTCCTAACAATCAATAGATGAAAAAGAAATTACATTTATTAAAAATTATTTTTTCCTACTTTGGAGATGCCTGATTACTACAAATCTGAAACAATACATCTTAGCATCGCAGTAAAACACTAATACAGCATTTTAATCACATTGAACATATTAATGAATTCCTCTCTTTTCTCTGCCCTTGATTTTCACTCTTTTCACTTTTAACAGGCAGCAGCACAGGTAACTATAAACAAGGCACTGTCTAATTCCTGCTCTATAAAAAGGGAAGTTTAAAATGCACCGCATTGCCTGTAGTCCCTACTTGTTCAACAAATGATCTTTCCAAGTTTTTATCTTCGTATATCTGCTAAAGCTTCTTTCTCTGATGACAACAAAGCCCGCCGTGCTCAGCTTGTGCACCTGCTCATATATTTGCTCACTGCACTACATAACAAGCTCATTCAACATCAACAAATGTCCAGTGCTTCTAACACTACTCACTTTACATCATTCCTTTCAGCAGAGATATGCATCCTTTTTTTTTAAATATAGATTTCTTTCACATTAGAACCACAAACTCAAATGTATTTTTTTATTATTTTATGTGACGCACCCCTACAACGTGAAACATGAGTTGTAAATAAGAAGGAAACCAGTGTTTTGTTTTTTTTTAATTACAAATAAAAGTCTGAAAAATGTGAGGCACATTTATGTTCTCACATCTTTAACTCTGATACCCACAGTTACCTTCAGAACTCCTTTAGTGAGTTCATTAGAGTCCACCTAATTTAATCTCAGTATCCAATCCAGCTGGGCTGTGATCGCCTACCAGGTTTGTTGAAGAATGTTAGCAAACAAGACAGGTCAGGGGGAAAGTTGTGGAGGCGTTTAAAGCAGTGAGAGGTTATAAAACAATATCATAAGCTTTGAACATTTCAAGCCAAGATCTGGAAAATAAAAAGATTATGGCACAGCTGCAACCCTCCAAAGACCTGGCTGTCCGCCCAAACCAGAGGTCTGCAGCCAGAGCTGCCTGTGGCTGTCTGAGCCCTCTGCATACGCTCTTCATGACTTTATAAAAATGTTATATACAGATATAACTGTTTACTGTTTTTATATAGCATCCATAATGCAAAATTACATTGGTGGTGCAAGGAATTATCTTAAAAACTTTAAACTGTGTTATTTGCCAGGAAACGGGTTATTTATTTGGTCTCTATTTGATTTTATATATTTAAATTTTTTTCTTATTTTTTTTTTTACCAACATGAAAAGGGCTTAAAACACCTTAAAAAGTTGTATTTTTCCCATGTTCTAAAAGTCTGACGCTTTCTTTTGTTTGAGAACCCTGAAAGAGAGCTGAATTATTCTTGAGTTTAAAAAAAAAAAGGATCAATGTGGATCCGTTATCCTTCTTCAAAGGGTCATCATGTTAATTTGGTTTCATGTGTAAGAAGGTAGTCTATCAGTTTAGGCCAAAATTAAAGTTTTAGGCCAACACGCGAAACTCTGAGTCTGGAACAAACTTAAACTGGACAGTGGAAACATTTCCATCAAAGCATATTCATGTAACTTAAATCAAACAGAGGATCTGTGAGAAGACTTGAAGATTCATGTTCACAGACAGAGACTCTCCATCCAATCTGATTGAGCTTGACCTACTAGCTGAGCAGAGAGGGCAAAGATTTCTGTCTCTACACGAGCAGCCGGTACTCAAAACCCCTACTGGCATGGAAAGGCGATTCTACAAAGCATTGATGAGAAATGCATGCCAAACTTTTCAGATATTTTTGTTTTTTAAAATGCAAATTAAATTAAAAAACCACGTGACCCTCCCCCTTCCACTCGCACTTTCCATTATCCACCTCCCAGGTGGAAAATCTCCCCTGTGGTTTCCATCCTTAGACACCGACCCGCCACACATATCCTGGGCGTTGAGCTCAGATGTGCTGTACCTCTCAAACACACAGCGAACCGCGACAAAGCCCAGAGCGAGGGGCAGGGCGATGAGAAGATCCTTGGGACGAGGTCTCTCCGAGTCCGGCAGCCGCTCCAGGTCTTCCCAGGTCACACCAGGAGGGAGCCAATACTCCTGCCTCCACAAGTCTGGAAGTAGGTCCATTTTTTTCCTCTTTTGTCAGCAAAACAAACTGCAGGAGTCTGCAGGAGAAAAAAAGAGCAGAGAAGCTCAACAAGGAAACGCGACTTTATCCCGGCGCCAGGAACTTCTTTTGTGTTTGGTACAAAGCCTCAGAGGTCACCTTCGCTGTGCCCATAGATGCCACACTTGTGGTACAGTAGAAGAGGAAAAAAACACTAAAGGCTTATGCAAATCAGCTCAAAGATGACTACACTGAACATCCATGCAACGGACACGCAATGTTCCAAAACACAAAGTTGTAGTAATTAAGAGAACGAAAAGCAGACAAAAATAAGGGAAGAGTGAATCTGGTCCAGTCGGACTTGTGATTGAAGCGCATGGAGGCTGCAGGAGGACAGAAGCCGTTCAGAGGAGACGGAGGAGCAGCAGAACCGTACCTGAGAGCGGCAGCTCTGCGGACACGGTGTCCCGAAAAACCTGCAGACAGAACCACATAAGAGCCGCTCAGGCGGAGAGCTGGAGGGGTCGGGCTGCGGAGGGATGCGCCTCCGGTGCCGCTGTATCCCGACGAGGACACCAGGAGCGCGGACACGCCTGTCAAGCCCGACAGGGTAAGAGGAAGTGGAGGACTCCCCCTTCAAAATAAAGCGCTGGTTATTTGTTTGGGTCCATTCAGAAAGGAAACGAGGGGGCAAAAATGTTTACTTACAGCTTTAATTTAAGTTAGTAATTTATAACTTCTATAAAATTATTTAAACTCTCTCTCTCTCTCTCTCTCTCTCTCTCTCTCTCTCTCTCTCTCTCTCTCTCTCTCTCTCTCTCTCTATATATATATATATATATATATATATATATATATATATATATATATATATATATATATATATATATATATAAACTGGGGTGATAGAGTAAAACTGAACCTGAACAGATTCGAGGGTCAGATAATGCATGCATCCTCATTTATTTGCTATATACCCCCGATTGATCTTTGCTGGCCATTATTGCATTTGGGTTTATTGCGACAAAAAGTACGGCTAGATTAGAAATTGGAAGAAGAACAACATATGGCATCCAAATTGTGTCACAAATAAAAATAAAATAAAAAATGTTACAAAATAAATAAATAATGTCTCAGAAAAAAGTGCTGTTTATCAATCTAGCACTGTTTTATTCTGCTGCTCTTAAATGCAATCCAGTGCAGCCAAGTCATGGCATTTGGATCCAGAGTCCAGCTGCGCGTAATCATATCTCGGTAAAAATATCGCGGTTCTCAGAGAACCTGTATATGAACAAGCAGCATCATGCAGACCAAAGAACACAGCAGACAGGTCAGGGGAAAACATCTCACGGTGTACTGGTTATTCCATGGTCCAATGATGGAGGGTTGGTTCTGTGTGATTCATCCTAAAGCATCAGTGTCCACGGGATGTCACTGTTTTAGTTTTTACCTTTAGTATAACTAAATAAATGAAGAGTGGAGAGAGAAAAAAAGGTAACAATTGAACCGATGTTTGAAGCCCTTAGATTTCCAAATTTGGTCTTAACAATCCAGTTGTTCAAACCTCACAATGTTTTGCCCATATTTAGACATTTCCAGGCATCTTAATAAAGACACAGTCCACTTTTCAGTCACATTTTTGCATTGCTTAGACATAATCAAATACCCCTTTAGCATTGTCTTCTTTATGAAATTCTACTCGAGGTAAGGTGACTTTTCTGATAGTAGTGGCAACTTTATAGACATTAAACCTGAATAAAATGCATTTTGACATTAGAAGGAAGTCATGAGCCTAAAAAGAGAGGTACCACAGCATTATGTCAGTAATGCATTTTCTATACAAGGCTGTGGTCAATGCATTTGATGATTTCCTACCACTAGTGAACACCGACAGACATGGCAGAGCCCTCCTGGGTGGATGGCTGATGACATTCATTGTAACAGTCCAGGACATTCCTACGACTTCAAAGTACCAGAGGAGACTCACCTCTGAGAGGTTCTGCTCCCAGACTGTCTCACCTGCAAGCTTCAAACAGAACGAACACAGTGAATTACAGAAACGTCCAGACACCTTTAACTTTTTCACATTCTGTGAACGTTACAACTGTAACCTTTAATGCATTTTACTTGGATTTTAAATGAGTGACAAACAATAGTAGTGGTGCCAAATTGTGAAGAGGAGAGATAATGGGGCGGAAGAATATTCAGCCCAGCTCAGTGAACAGTTTGTAGAAACAACTTCCCTTGCAGTCACGGCGGCAGTCTGGAGGACTATGTGTTTCTACCATCCTTTCACATCCACAGACTGAGATCTTTATCCTACTGGGATGGAGAGCAACAGTGATTACTCATTTTCAGGTCTTGCCACAGGCTTTAGGTATGGACTTTGACTAGGCCGTTCTAACACATGGATGTGCTTTGATGTTAACTCCTCCGTTGTAGCTCCTGTTGTATTGTGTTGACCTGCAGGAAGGTGACGGCCCGGTTCAGACTCAAGTCCTTGGCACCCTCTAACAGGTTGTCTTCCAAACCTAATCTGTATTAATCTTGCATTCAAGTTGCAGTCGGAACTCGTAAATCCCGACTTTTGGTCGGAAAAATATATAGTCAGACTTTCCCCTTCGGAAAATCTGAGAAAAGATTTAAGCTTGGATCCAATATGGCAGCTCCCTGCATCAACATCAGTAGACTGTGATAAAACATGTTTATTTTACAAAACACAGTAGTAAGAGTGCGTCTGAAATCAATGTTACATGTAGCAGCTGGAACCCTGAACTGAACAAATTAAAAATAGTGTTTGAATGTGGAAAGTACAGCTTTAAAGGACGTTTATAAGAGGCACTACAAACAAAACAACAGCTATCCTTGCCGTCGCCACATAGGAATCCTAACCTTTTTTAATTATCTTTTATTGTGGAATCCTGACTTCTTCGACTGTATTAACTGGAATGCTTTTTACTCTGGTTTATCCCCATTCCCAGCTCCTATTTTTGTTTTCCGAGGCAAATTGAATACAACATCAGGTCCACAACCCTCCCTACAGCATGACGCTGCCCCCACCATGCTTTGCAGTTCCAGGACTCCCAAACTAACCCCTCTCTGTTCAGCTCAGCCAACAACAGTCAGCCTGGTTATCTCACAGGATATGAAGATAGTATCAGTACCTATGGGTACATGAGAAGATCTTTTCTGAATAATGGAGCCGTGTGTGAATTAGGAAGGTCTGGTCAAAGGATTTCCTGCGCTCTGCATTAAAACAGTGAAGCAGGATTTGCATGTTTCTAGGTGTGAGCCGAGCTTCTATTTTTGCTTGTCAGTCGTGTTGTAAGGGGAGATCTATTCAAATAGACGGCTCAGAGTTAAAGGGTGTCCGTTTTAGATGGATTTTCACTGTCTGTCCCTGATGTAAAAACAGCACAGAGACGCCTCCCTGCTGAGAGATCAGGTGTCAGACTTATGGAAATCAGTGCCTCATATTGGCCTAGCCTTCAACTGATCTAAGGTCATCCTTCCTTTTTTTTCCCTCTTTGGGAGTCTGGCTGCTTTGCTTATCCGTGTGCATTTGTTTGTGTGCATAAACAGCGTGAGTGAGGCTGAGGGGAACTGAATGCCTTTTTTGTTGCTTTGTCAGGAAAGTACCTCGTCAGAAATCAGTGAAGCAAAGTCGGCCCTACTAATGAGGTGCAAGGGTTCCAGCCGTGCAACAAACCGAGCAGGAAAGAGCTGCTTTAGTCCCCATCACAAAGTCTGACTGCAGTCTTTGTTCTAAACCTGACATGACACTTAATTCTTTTTAATAGGCTTCATTCTGGTGGTAGAAAAGCAACCCACAATTTATGATTAAGACATGTGTGGTCATTAGAGGCATGAGGGCAGCATGAATTTGTTCAGTATTATTGTTTTTTTAGATGTAAAGAGGTTTACACACCTCTCATGCTCTCACGTCACTAAATGTATCAGGGATTGTAAATATTTGATATTTTCTCAAAACAAAAATGCTTAATTGAAACCAAAAGTTAGGTTTCTGAGTGAAACATGAGCGTTATACACATGAAATGTAGTGGTAAGGTCCTCTGAATACAGGTTAAGGTTTTCACACTGATAAAATAATCCTGTCAGAAGAAACTGTTTTCTTCATTTTTTTCATTATTTGTTTTGGCACAAACTGATGCTGAGGCCATCACCGCCACACGCTGAGCCCAAAGCAGGGTGTCTGCATTGTTCACCACAAACATGGACACCAGTAGAGCAGAGATGCAGAAAACCTTGCAATTAATTCATTTTTTTAGTTATATCTGTTATGATATCTTTTTCTGGGATGAACCCGGACACAGCACGCACACACAGAGTCAGCTCTTATGAGTGAATTTTATTGAATAGTGTGGAAGATGGATGATGAGACCAGAGTCTTTCAACGGACGGAGGTGAAGGGTGTAGAAGCTGGCCGGCAGGAGGAGTGTGGAGAGACTGACCGGGAGGAACTCTGGAGCCGTGGACTTGAGAGCAGAATCTCTGAGCCGGACACTGGAGAGCAACACATCTGAGCAGAGCACTGGAGAGCAGAACGTCTGAACCGTGCAGTGGAGAGCAGAACGTCTGAGCCGTGCAGTGGAGAGCTGAACATCAGAGCCGTGTACCGGAGAGCTGAACGTCTGAGTCGTGTTCTGGAGAAAAACAAACTGTCGGAAATTCTTTGGGCTGACTGTAACAAAACCAGGTTGAACGGAGTCTTCAGGCTGACGGTAACAAAACGGAGCTGACAAGAATACTGGCAGAGAACTGAGCGGGAGTGAACACTATGGACCGGCGACGGGAACAGAAAGAGGTGAGTCTTATAAAGCGGTGGAAACAGGTGGAAGCAGTTGCGGTTTAATTGCAGCCTGCCAGGTGAAACCGATCAGGCTGCAATAAGCTGCATCCTGACAATATCAGCATAATGAAAATAACCCGGGAAAACTCAAATCATATATTAGATTTTTTTTCTTCAAAATATATGTATTTGTCATTGCAGCACAGATTGCAGGGAAATCTGTCCTCTGCATTTAAGTCATTGCTTTCAGGGAGCAGCTGGGTGGTGACCCTGGCAGCATTCTGGGGCCTAGAGTCTTGCTCAGAGACCCAGAATGGAGGTCTGGGGGATTTGGACCAGGGAACTTGTGCCCTTTGCAGGATACAAGCATCCTGCCTAAACCACTAGGCCACCATTCCTTCCAGAACATCATCCTTGATTTGATTGCGATGTAGTTTTTTAGGTTTACCATTCCCATACTCGTTGGCACCCCTAACGATTCTTACAACTCTAATGTGACTGAACTGTATAAATATGAGACAATAAAAGGCCAATTTCGCTTTGCCACTCCTCAATATGTGAAAAACAGGAGAATATCCCCTAAAAGTAAAGCAGATGTCTGCTGATCAACCTCCTAAATCATGAATTGACTCAACAATTTTAATTATCTGAGCAATCAGTAGAGAATGGAAAGGTGAAGTGATATAATCTCTAAATGCTATAGTAGGAGAACCAGAGCCAAGGCTGTGATTTTAGAGTCGCACTGCCTGGATGACAGCCCTGAGATTGTGAGGGCTGCTGGATCTGCATCTATAATGCTTTGCATTTCCTGCAAGTTAATAGTCAGAAATTATTTAAATGTTGAAATTATTATTTTCCTGACTGAATCTTTCAAGACTCGAGTTGCAAGTTTGTCATGGGAAACCACATAGAAAGAAAGTAAACGTCTACACTGATTGTTTGCCTCAAAGAATCCAGAAGAGGTCACTGTAAATCAGAACAAGTCCAGCAGAGACCAGAGAAACTGAGAGGAAATCTCAAGAAGAGCTAAACATTTAAATCAAATTACGAAACATACGGTCTCTGAAAATTGCGCTGTTTGGGGTGGGGATGATGAGGCAGCCTCTCTATACAAATTCCCCGTTGATTATTTTACTCATTAGTCGGCCTGTATTCTCCAGTGTGTTATATCATGCATGTCTACATAACTAGCAACCATGGGATGAATTAGCCCGTTCTGTAGATCTGTAAATTAATCAACATAAGAAGTGAAAAAACAGATAACAAAAAAGGTGCAACTTTGAAGCATATTATTTTACAGTAGCATACATAAGTAGTACATACACAATATTCCAGTATATTATCAAACTTTCTTTTAGTTGTTATAAGCATAATTTATCTGATATTGTTATAAAACAGGGAAAAATAACAGAAGTAGGAACTTTATCTAGCATAAAGAAAATCCCAGATCCAAAGGCACTGCTGGATAGATTTGCTTGGTGCAATGGACGTAGGTAAAACAGATTAGGGGGAGGGTATCAGCGCACATCTATTTCATAATCATAACTTAATGCGGCTGGTTATCAGCGAGCGCTGTGACCCTGCACTCTGAGCCTTATAAGCCTCTTAAAGAAGGCAAAACCCCACCCAACAATGGTGCAGTAAATCTAGTGCCTCATAAGCTGATTTTTTTTTTTTTTTTTACCTCAGGTCAACATTAACTGAACTAAAAGAGAAACATACAAACAGCACAAACTGTTTAAATTCAAGAGGAGGTTCAAGGGAGACCCTCAGATTAATGATTCTGAATTAATTTTCCCCCAAGGATCCAGGAGGTGGCAGGCAGGCCAAGCAAAATCCAACAGGATCCACATTGGAAGTCCATGTTTATTAAAAATTAAATGTAGCAACAGCCTAAGAATAAAAATAAAAACAGAACGTAATATTTTCCAACAGTAGAGATCACAATTTAAAGCTCGGAGCTCTAAAACAGGCATAACTGAGATTATGAGTTGGGTTTGAGTAACTTTCATGTCTACCCTAAACTCGTTTCATTTCACTTTTATTCAATCAGGATATCTATTTATGATTCAGCCCTGGGATTTGTAAAAGCATTATAGAATTACAAAGTGACATGAAAAGGTACAGTCAGCATGTAATGTGGTGATACAGATCTTTTCCCTCTGGTTCTGTTTGTCACTGAAGCGTCTAAACTCCTCACTGAGGACATAGATACTTACTGCAGATTCAGATGGACATATGGCTTCTATTGTTTCTGCATTTGCTGCTTTTATAATCGTACAGTGTCTCGCAAAAGTGTTCATACCCAGTTTTCACATTCTGAGATTAAGTTTGGTAAACTAAGTGATGCATCGTTGTGAAGGGGAAGGAAAAGGAGACATGTTTTTCACATTTTTAGCTAATAAATATTAGAAGAGTTTGACAAGCATTTAAATTTAACCCCCTTTTCTCTCATACCATGAATACAATATTTTGTTGTCCACTGAAGACACCTGGTTGGTAAATTAACACATGGAAGAAGGTGGTGTGGTCATATATCATTACATTAAGCTTTTTTGGGTAAATCTAAATGTAGGGCAGCCCTGGAAGACAACAGCAAACATACAACCAGAGCTCCAAAGGAATAGTTTGAATCAACGCATATTTCTGGGTTAGAGAGGCCCAGTCACAGTCTGGTTGAGAACCAGTGGCAAAATGTGTTCAGGGGGTGCTAAAACCTTTGCAAGGCACTGTATCATACAAACATGGATACTGAGAGCTTGCTGTTAAGCCAATCAGTCATCAGTTGTGCACCAGCATTGACATTTCTTGCATTTTCAGAAACTCAGAGAGGATATTGGTCAAACATTTTGCTGCGGGCCGACATCATATCTCCCCCTCTCCTTCTTTTACAGTCACCCTCTCTCTATTTACACTATTGCATACTCAAACTGTCCTCTGTCCAGTCCCTTGTGATCTGTCCATGTTGATGAAGGCATGCTGCTGTAGGGATCCAGCAAGATACGGACACACCGTACCACCAGGAAAAGCAGCAGCAGAACCAGGAGCCCCACGAAGCACAGAGCCGAGCCCTGTTCAGGGTGCCCCGGCGGGGGCTCCATCACCGTCGACCCTCTGGGAAACCCGTGTGGGGTGGGGGAAGAGAAATCATAGTCCACAACCCAGTAGGGTGCGTCGCTCATCCTGGGAGGGTGGTTAACAAAGTGCTTATTGTTGAACTTTTGTTGTGTAGTCAGAAGCTGGGAGGATTGGCATCGATTTGCTTGCTCATCTTTGTCTCTGAGTCTGATTTCTGATGTCACAGCGTTAAATCTGGCAGCAGCTGATTACACTGGAGTGTGGTGTTTCACTTAAGCCGGGGGAGAGGCAGATATAACAGAGCACGGATCACTGGTGCAAATTAATAAGCCCTCAGGTAAACCGAGAAGCAAGCCGAGGCACGCTCAGCGAGGCTTAATCATGTCTAATTGGCTGGTGTCGGGTGTTTCTTTATAATGTTTTTCCTGCACAAAATCGCTCAGAGGAGAACTAAATGTCAAAACTTGAAATTACTGCTGGTAACATTACAAAGCCGATTCGATAAATTCATGGAGATTACAAAGTGAAAAATAAATCTCAGGTTGCTGAAGATGCTCCTCAGGTAGACCACAGGATTTCCAGCGTCTTTTGTTGTATTTAAATCAACAATACGTTTTATTCATTCTTCACAGAGTCGTTGATTTCCTGAAAACCTGTTTGTAAATTTAGGTATTTCATCCTGAGTCAGTATGACCATGTCTGTTTGACGATTCACTGATCTGGAAACCTAAGAGAGAGAGAGGGAGAGAGAGAAAACAAAGAAGCTTCAATGAGTGTGGAGCAAACACAGCTGCAGAATAGTCTACAGAGTCTGAGCTATGAAAGGATTTCTGGAAAACAATTTCAGTGGTCCTTTAAATTCATTGTTGTTGTAAAACCAATACTTCTGTATTATGAGAGATAAAGCAGGCCCTCTTTCCTGATCTTAGGTATATCACAGCATGGGATGCTGCAGGTAGATCCAGCTTTGATGATGGAGGAGAAACGTCTAAATAAAAAACCTTGGGGAGTTCTCTGTGGTCTCTTAAATGAGACCTGGGGCCAAAACACATTTCCCGTTGAAGACATTTTCACCAAGTCAGCATTTTCTATCCCCGGAGGCTTTGTCTCCTCTCTGACCACCCCAGCTGATCCTCCCAAAGACATGTTAGAGCTCCCGTGCTCTCTGGATGATGGCAGCGAGGGGCCAAGCACAGTTTTAATTGGGGTCCTGTAGGTACAATGGAAAAAAAGGCTCCTTACTCCAGATCAGTTACCACATGCGTCTGGAGTCTCCAGATAGCAGCGCATATACAACGCATACACGACAGGATGGTGCATGCTTAAGAATGAGGCCGCTGGTAGGAACTGTTCAACAACACAGAGTCTGCATCGCCAGCAAAGCTGCTTGTCCTCGCTTTTCCTGAGCATCTGAAAGTTTGACGGATTTTTATCGCTTGACAGGATGCAGGATAGTTTTGTTCCTTCTTAAATCCCTTTGCATTTCTAAGCCTACACACTGATGGACTAAGAGATTTTTCAAAGTGTGCATATTGTGCACACCTGCTTTTAAAAAGTTGTCTATCACCCACACAAATTGAATGGAAACTGGATTTAGTTTGGAGGTCATGTTTTCTTTGAACCATAAGAATTTTTGATGCATTCGAATTGATGATTTCAGTATTTTACAACTAAATCTAATTTGTTCAATCACTTCAGAATTAACTTTGTTTTAACCCTTTTACTTTTGAGCTTAATCTAGGAATGGAATAAAATTAATGGCTTGTAGTATTTGGCAGGAAATGCAGGTAAAAAAGGT
This sequence comes from Fundulus heteroclitus, assembly GCF_011125445.2. Taxonomy (NCBI): domain Eukaryota; kingdom Metazoa; phylum Chordata; class Actinopteri; order Cyprinodontiformes; family Fundulidae; genus Fundulus; species Fundulus heteroclitus. The sequence goes on along the minus strand of NW_023397406.1, from coordinate 203,808 downwards.
CATCATAGCAAAGAGAGCAACATATCTTATTGAAACAAATGCCTTTACATAACCTTTGCAGTGTTCAGAGCTCCAAAACTAGAGCATCTTCATTTAAATTCCTTTAGAAAGTAGGTGCGGTAAGCACCAACGAGCCAAGCCAATAAATTGTGACATCAGACCACATGCAGTGACATATGGCCTTCATCGTGGCGTAATAATACCTGTTCCTGTTATCTACTCCTGTGGATTATATGACAGCAGCTTCAAAAACGTCAAGGACTTTACAAAATAAAGACAGTTGTCAAACTTAAAATCTGATAACAGATTTGTCCTCAAAATCAAATGGCAATTTTTAACAGCTCAATTGCAGTAATATTACAATGATGTTATTATAAGGCAGTTAAACAGAAAAGGAGCTGAAGAAAGATAGAAAGTCTTTATATTTGTTAAGCAACAGAGAAAAAATGTGGCAAAACATATTACGTTTTTTTGCGTTTCAATAATTGTACAGCACTTTAAACTGCAACACATTCAAGAAAAACAGGACATAGAGCAGTTAATCCATCTCTCTTTAATAAGTTAACATAATAGCTGATTAAAGGTCAGATTAGGTGGATAAAATTGTTTTGTCATATTTGCAACTAAACTATCACCAAATTAATGAGCATATGAGGAGAAACAACATCTTGTAAAAAAAATGAACTTGCAAATATGACCACAATAAAACCAGGTTGTTAGCAGCAGTTCGCGCTCAGCAGAGTGAGTCACCATCTATGCATCACTTCAGGGTCAAAATGATCAGACCAGATCAGAACTTACAAATAACGACGATCCTGCAGCGGCTGAGGTTTCAGCACCACGGACAGCTCCGGGAGTCCTCCTCTGCAGGTGGAGCCTCAGGTCTGAACTTTACGCTCCTCCTCTGCTCCCACCGGGGTTTTAATGTCTTCACCCTCCGTAGGGTCCTCCCTCTGCTCCTCCCTCCCTCCCTCCAGCCCTCTAAAACCCAGTTCATCACTGATCTGTGTTGGTGTGTGGCGAAGAGAGAGTACAAGTTTTTCATGCTGTAAGACCACAGTGGCTTGAGTTTGGTGTAAAAAATATCAAGTCAGTATTCAGCGTGTACAGCATCTCCGTGCTTTCCTAAACCTGAAGCCACAAGGTTAAAAATAAAGTCGATCTGTCAATTTCAACATTAGAGTTTTTAGGTGAATTTTTTTTTACCGCTAGAGGTGAAAAATATGCTTATATTTTTTGAGAAATAAGGGCGTTCTGGAAATATATACACAATTGAGGCTTCACATTTCTAGTGTAAAGCTGTTCTTTGCCAGATTTAAATAAAAGCAAACCAAAAGTATATCTTGATAAATAGGCGGGGTTAACATGGATTTAATTAAGTAAATTAACACTCTCCTCGAGGTGCAGATTAAGATTAGGAAACATTTTAATCTGTGGATCTTCTCGGTTTATAGCCCATATGATAAATTATTCCCTCCTTTCACCTTGGACGGTATCTTTAAAGCTCGTCATGGAGGAGGTATTAGTCACTTGGGATTATGTTCAGTACAATTTATTAAGATAGCACCAATTCCCAACAAATATCATCTCAAGGTACAAGAATCTAAAAATCTAATTTATATACAGACATACATAAACAAATCATAAGATAAGGAACATAAAGACAGATCAAGATTAAGGTACTTACATCCCAGGTCAGTCCTAGCTGTAATTTAATAAATTCATTGCCACAGTTTTTTTATTTAAACCTTTTGTTTAATAAACCCAAAAAATTAGTGTGGCTTCCCACTCAAAATGTGAAACAAATATGCTTTTTGTAAACACCTGGGTTATCTTTGCTAGACGCTAAACTTTATATAATGATCTGAAACATTTAGATGTGGGGGGGAAAAAAAGCTAACATAAAAAAAAAACCTGAATAAATAACAAGACACAAATCTCTGTTTTTGCAGCACTTTAAATCTCCTTTGTCGAGGGAGGGCCGGGAATTTTGTCTGCTTTTTTGATAGAAAAACAACTATATGAAAAGGTTTAGGTAAAACTATATTATTTCATGATGGCAGACAGGCATTAATATCATAAGTATAATTAAAATTTAACAGTAACAGCTGGTTATCAGGTTTTATAAGATGTATTTGTTCCAGTTATGTCACTAGTTCTGGTGAGCTGTGAGATTTTATGTGGAACAAAACAAGCTGAGCCCCCTGACTGTACCTGTGGCTTTACTCCAGATACTCGCTGGGAGAAGTAATTAGTTGGCATTGTTCATGTTGCACAAACACCCGGACAGACCACCGTCCATACACATCCAACGCTCCCCCGCCGGTGGCTGCATGGCATCTCCCTGTAGGTTTAATTACCGGTGAGTGAATTGCAACGCAGAACTAGTTCATATTTTACGATGTCAGAGCTGACCTCCTGCGACCAATCACTGTCGTCGTAACTGATAAGTCTCTGACCTACAGTTATGAAATGTGTTGTTTTCATTATGAATATCCCTGTTATACAATTTCTAACTTATGTTCACAAAACAGGCCCCTGCTGCCGGGGTGCCTGTGATCCACAACAGCTTGTGTTGGAAAAGGATTGTGTACACATTTTTGCTTTATATGAGAAACCTCTTAAATGTTTTTATTGATATAATTCCAGTCAGAATGGTTAACAAAAAAATTTTTTTTTTGCAAAGTTGTTGCATCAGTTGTAAAATAACAAAAAAAGAGGTAATATCTGACAGAGATTGTACAAAAAATTAGGTCCCAAAAAATGTTCCCGGAATTGAAAACACGTGCTGTTTTAAGGACTGACGTTTTGGAGCTTTTTATGGGTCTGCTGGTGACACCTGATGAAATTTGTTGTAGTTGTTCTGCAATTTTTGTGAGAAATTATCAATGTGCATTCCGAGTACCAAACTATTTCTTTTTTCAGAATTATGTAAATGCTGTTTCGGTAAACAGTCACAAAAACGAATAAACATCTCCAGCTAAATATGAAAACTTGCATTCTAGATATGCAAGTATTCCAAGGTACCGATGGGAAAAGAAAGCTTGAAAGACCGTCAGTAAAGTCATAAGGGAAAAAAAACTAAGCACACCCTTGCTGGTTCCATAGCATTTAGGAGGAGATTTAGCAGAGTTGATATGATCATCACCAAGTCTGCCCACCTCTATGAAAACTTGAGTTTTGACACTTTTATATTGTTCTCAATACTAATGCAAGGGCAGTATGAAATCAGCACTAGCCAAGCCAATTTTATTGATAAAGCACTTTAAAAAACAGCAGGCACTGACCAATGTGCTGAACAAAAAGATTTATTTAAAATAAAAAAAATAACATTTTTAATTAGATCATTAAAAGCAGAAATAAAATAATTCAAGTAAAAGTAGCAACATGAAATACAACACTGACAAGGAGAAGAAAAAATATGGACACCTAATACCAGTTCAAAAGCCAAAGAATAGAGATGGGTCTTAACAGATTTAAAAAAGTCTGTAGAAGAGGCTTTTCTACTTTGAAGCGGCAAAGCATAAGCCCTGATCTCCCCTGAGCTTCAGTCATGTCCTCGGTACCTCCAACAACAGGAAGTACTGAGGAGTTAAAAAGGCAGAATCTAAGACTTGTGACTCAGTGAGCACTAATACGTGTTATGACATATGTTTTTTTTTTTTTTTTTTTAGATAGGAATGTCTCTTGCTGTATGGTTATGTCATTAAATTAACAGTAGGGTAAAAGCTCCAACACGTTCTCTTCTCTCTGTTACGAGAAACTGCTGATCAGGCTCAAAATCTGGATGTAGTGATGGACCGAACCCTCGGAGGCACCGAAAGACAATTACAAAGTCAGCCTTCTACCACCTAAAGAACATTTCCAGGATTAAAGGACTAATGTCCCAGCAGGAGCTTACAAAACCTCTCCATGCATTCATCTTTAGTTAATTTGATTACTGCAACAATGTTTTTTAAGGTTTGTATATGAGACGGCTGTAGATGGTCCAGAATGCCGCTTACCGTGGCCTTTTACTAACATTGAGAAAGTAGAGGACATGAACCCAGTTCTAAAGTTCTCACCCTGGCTCCCTGCACCTCAATTAAATTTTATTTATATATAGCGCCAATTCACAACACATCATCTTAAGGCACTTTACAAAGTCAAATTCAATCAAATCAGACGGATTGGTCAAAAAGTGTCCTATCTAAGGAAACCCAGCAGGTTGCATCAAGTCTCTCCAAGCAGCATTCACTCCTCCTGAAAGAGCGTAGAGTCACAGGGGCAGTCGTCTGCATTGTTGATGGCTTTGCAGCAATCCCTCATATTGATCATAAACCAGAGAAGACTGTAAAATAGAGTTTAGAAGCCCCCCCCCCCTTTGTTTAGAGTTGCCTTTGACTGCTTGATTTAAAGCTCTTACCAGAAAATATTATCTTAGTTTGTAGTCCAACAGTTCTTTCCTTTGTTAACCTTTGCAGTGTACTTTTTATACATTCATTATGTAAAGCACTGAATTGTCTTGTTGCTGAAATGGGCTATACATATGAACTCACCATGCCTTTGCTCACTAAGAGCGAGCGTAAAGTGTATGCATCTCCCTGTTGCAGTTAACATGATTTTTCACAAAAAAAGAAAGCAATTACTGTTTCAACACAATAAGATGCAAAAACTTGGTTCACAAAGATGCATCATCTATCTGCAAACTTTAGTTTCATCTTAACGACAGGAGCCGACTAGCACATTTAGTTAGTAAAAGGAACCCTCTGATCATTTATCACAACAGCAAGATAAACTACAACATGCATATTGACTGTGTGTGTGTGAATCTGTCGGCATGCATTATTTAAAGCCTAATCTATCAGACCCACACAAACTGATCTATGAGTACATCAACCAGCATCGACAGCCATGTCCATGAACATTTATCAACATGTGTCAGGCCTGAAATGAGAAAACTAAAGCCAGAGACACAGGATATCCAGAGTTTAATTTGATCTTCTGAGAGCAGACATGCACAGCGCATTCTGAGCTGCTGACTCTGAGGAAGCGGTGGCAAACCTAATTATGTTAACGTGTCATTTATTCAGCAGATGGACGTTTTAGTTCAAAAGGGGGAAAAAAAAAGGGTATGAATATTTTTGACTCAATTAGCTGCAATTTAAAGCAATGTATTTTTAAGTTGATCACATGGATAATATACATGATTTTAATCTTCAAATGTTCCCTCATGGTCAAAAATAAAGTATTTCTTTCTGATGACTTAAGCAAACCAAGCTGAAAGAAATGGAACCGTGTAGACCTACTAGGATCCCCACAAAGCTGTAAAAGTGGTGAATCAAACTAATATAGACAAAATCTGCTAAATCTTACAGAAAAAACGCATCAACTTGACCCTTATGTTGCCACCAAAATACAAAAACTCTCCTCCAGAAACGTTTTGCATTTACTCTGAAATGAAGCTTTGGCTTACAGAAGAATCTACAAATAAAATGCGAGGACAGGACCAACAAAATGTGTTTTATTCCAACTGGATTACACATGGAGAATAAGTTACATGTACACGTTTGCAAGTGAACATCTAAATGAGCTCAAGCTGTTTAGCATAAACTTAACCCAGCATGTTTAGAGGAAAAGGAGAGCCAAGCTGGACCTGCAGAACATCTTTCCCACAGTTAAAAAAGGACGGGGAAGCATCATGCCATGGGAAGGATTTTCCGCCATTTTCTGCCAGTGGACTGGGCTGCTTATGCAGAATAAGAACCTTCTTCTGTCAACAACAGCATAAAGGTGGATCATAGATGTATTTTTACCTCGAAGTTGAGCGAAGTGCTCTTTGCACAGATCCATTTCCTTACCTCAGAGAATGCTGAGACAGGCAGATGTAAGCATGAATTCTAGCATCACTCGTTTAAACCAGTCTGCACAATAATAAACTCACTCATTTGTTCCTATTAACATCTTTACCATCGACCCATTTAAAAGCCACATTCAGAAATGTAAACTGTAAGACAGACAGGTGAATGATAACGCGACATTGGAAGAACAAACGATTCTGCAGACCTGAAGCTGCCTGAATGACGAATCTCCCTGTGTGTTCCCCAATGAAATAATTCACATCTCATTTATTTACAGGTTAAACACTTAGTGGAGATTCAGAATGGAGACAATGCACAAAAGTTGACCAATGTATGTGGTATTCCTCGTTCTGCAAGTAGTAAAACATTAGTAAACTCTATCTAAGAGCAGCTGTGGGTTTAAATAAATATAGCATGACTAGGAATGTTTTGTAACTATATCATCTCATTTCATACGTACATTTCAAACTCAAAACATTTAGTGAGAAAGTCCGTCAGCTCCTCCTGTTCCACTCAGTTGTTGCATGTTGAACAGCCTGTGTTGGGTTTAGACAGGCGTCTCTACCAGAGATGCACCGATTCATCAGCTGCTGAACCCAATCGTCCCATTTTTAGCTCCAGCGACAGACTTCTGACTGACTTTTAGGATTCTGAAAAATCTCTTCTTTTATTAATCAGTGAATGCACCATATCCGAGTGCTACACTGTCACATTGACAACATTCGTTTGTTTGGATTACTGAGAAGATTGTTAGCCATTTCCAGTGATGTGTTTAAAATGAAGTCAAAGGAAGCACCAAAATGTAAGAAACTATTTGAAAGAAAACTGGCTTCTGTGATAAGTCGAAATATGCCAGTGGTTCATTCGAGCTGTGAAAGAGTGAGAGAGAGCAAGACTTTCACACGATAACAGGAAGACTAAACTCAATATGGCAAAATTGTTTTTTTTTTTGTTTTTTTTTAGCTTTCATCCTGTCTGACAGGGAATGTTAATCTGGAAATGTTGGCAGTCTTTGGGAAATCCAACAGTGCGGTAAGGATCTACATTCTCTAGGATATGCTAGCTAGGATATGGTGTTCAAGTCATTAGCAATGCTAATTGCTAATACAAGATCGTAAATTTTAGGATCATGTTTCCTATAGCAATAATGGTAAACACCATATTTTGTAGGAACTTTTCTCTCATATAGCCGGTCTAATTGCACTATTACCCTAAATGTAAATAATTAATGATTGGTCGGGGTAGGAATGGCACACAAATAAAACTAGAATCCTGTTCTAGATCTTAAAAGAAAAACTGGATCTGCAGGTCAAAGCTTTACAAAAAAAACTGCAACAAAATCTGGAATTCTCTCAAAATTCGTACCGGTGCATATCTAGTCTCTGGCAGAAAGGAGACTTCCGTCTTTAAAAGAGGTCTCCATGCGAAGAACATTTCCACACGTTTTGCATGCCAAGATATTCTATGTACTGGTCTGAGACACGGTGCTCCCAGTTTGCATTCACAAATCCAGACCTGAAACTGCTTACACTATCCCGCCTTATTAAAATTAAAAGTGATAGAAATATAACGACACTTTGAAACATCTCTCAAACATTCAGCAGATATAAAAAATGTAGGTCCACATTTCCAACTATGAGATTAGGTTTTTCTGAGTCCTGCCACGAGGATAGTATGGATGGAGTACAACACAGGATGAAAGCCTTCTGGATTCTCATACTGTGTTTTAACTGACATTATAATTTTTTTAGATGAAGGTTTAAGTGCTTCACTCATACCTAAGTCCATCCAAGCACTATGAAGAACAGCAAGCACGACTAAATGTTAGGCCAGGATGCAGATTCCAGCGAACATGTCCCAACTGATCCAGTATCAGGGATGTACACGTGCACATAAATCTTCTGGAAACACGGCACAGAGAAGGTTTCTCTCTGCTCCAGAGTCGATTCCAGGCCATGTTTGAGTTCTCTGCCTTCCTTCAGTCTGCACAACGGAGGAACCTGTTCTCCTGCATCTCCTTTGACTGCTCCTCTTAGAGGATCTGCTCTGTGCTGGAGGCGGAGATGTCCAGTAGCCTCCAGGCTGCGTTGGGGTTCAGCTCCTCCTGGTCACGACACAGGGCCCAAACGTACATCATCCTCATCACTTTCTCCTGTGGAGGGCAGAGGCAATCAATGCCACAGAGCAAAATGAGCGATTAAACAGCGTTTCTGACATAAAGGAATATATAATATATGTTTTATACATATTTTGCAGTTCTACATCAGCCATAAACCAAGTGCTGCTTCTAACTAGTGCAGTAATTTAAAGTCCACTGACCGGATCGCCTTCCACAATGTCTCCTTTCGGGCTGCGGATCACCATAACGACCTGAGCCTGAAAGGTAATTATCAGCACTGGGCCCTGGTCCATCAGCTTACCCATCGCTAACTGAAACACAAAAAGAGGCCACAAAAGAAGGGGATCACAGGAGGAAGAATCGCTTTAACCACATAATTAAAATACTAAATCGCTAAACCTGTGCAATTACGGTTAGATCTGTGTTCACACTATTGACCCATTAAACATGTACAGATCTGTGATTAAAAATACAACTGATTAAATTATGATAAAGTGAACAGAATTCTTTAATACATTGAAGAACGCTAAGCAGCAGCAGCATCCTAGAGAATTAGTATTTTCCATGACCATCGGTCCCTCACCTCGTTTTTATGGAAAACTAGCAGCCCTCTCTACTTTGCAACACAGCAAGTGTTTTCAAAGAAAGACCGACCCAAATCATGTTGTTATTTATGAGAATAGGCAGGAAAAAAGTATTCAATCGAGCCCAAACACATTTTCAAACTAGTCGACCTTTTAAGAAGGCTTGTGTGCAAAGTCCTTTTTAAGTTTTTGGATCTACAATGATTTAAACATCCGTTACCTGCAGAAAAACCAGAATAAGTTGTTAAATTAAAACATTGAAACCTCATATTTTGTGGAGCAGGCAAAATAAATAAAATTCACAATATAATTATGGTAATTTCTGGAGGGGTGGGGGGGATTGGTCCTTAAGCACTGTTGACTTGACAATGTTGACCCTCATGACAAAAAGTTTGGACTCCTCTGATTTAGAGGCCCAGGAAAATTTTGTGGGTGTTTTGAGTTATTTAGCGTATTCAGGAGTGACACCATGAATTTCCACTATGTAACTATATCTCACAATATTCAAATTTTCTAAGGCTTTCATCATCTGTAAGCTAGAATCAAGGCCTCTTTCTACCGAGGCCTTCCTCTTCTTCTCATAAACGCGCTTTACTTCTGGGTGGACTATGATCCCTGCCATTCGGTGCGCAGAGCAGGGATTGGTCAGTTTTTACAGGCCTGCTGCTCCCACAGAGATAGCATTTTTTTAACCTTCTTTTTCTGAATACATGATGTATCAACTCTTTTCAGGATGGAAGGACCATTTTACCCAGTATAACAAAAAGCGTTTCTGAACAGGATTACCAACCATAGCCTTAAAAAGAGTAGGCATTTTCTGCGCATTCGGTGACTTTGCTGGGACTTGCACGCCTATGAAGATTAGCAGCTACTGTCTCAAATTATTCTGCACTTGAGCATCACCTTTCTCTCTGTCGAAGTGGTGTTTTAACCCTGTATCAATGGATGCTGACATATTTCCATTTTGGCATAATGTTAACACACAGACAAAAACCTACCCACCAAACTGATCCAGACAAAACTACCAAAACTCCTGTTTTTGTAGAGATGGTCACTGTTGTTTTTATGGATGATCTATTAATCAAGTCCATATAATAGCAGGATGCTCCTATTTATCTTCCTAAATCCTATAAAGGAAACAAGTTTCTACTACAGTTTTTTTCATGGCTACTATGGTGTAGTATGGTCATGGGAGCTTTCTTTTCCAATTGGCTGAATGTGTGGCGGCAACTATTTAACTTTCATTTGACTTTGCTGGTAAAATGGTTACGAGTGCACTATATTATATCTGCATATATCTTGTCCATGTGGATAACATGAGGTGGGTTATAAAGCAGAGTCTGAAGGCGTGTTTAACTGCAAGAATTAGATGAATGTATCAAGAAAAATAAAGAAACCGTGTTGGATGTTGGGAAATGTATATAGGTGACTGTATGCAAGTGATAATATTAACGAGTAGCAGCAGAACTTACATCTATGTTATCAATGTCAAGAACTTTGGACTGAAAGCGAAGTCCCAGAGCCTTGGCCTGCTGGATGGGATGGGCCAGCTGACTGTACGTCTGACAGGAAGAAGACAGGAGCACACCCAGAATGAAACTCAACACTTCACACATAATACATGAACGCAGGTCAACAGATCAACTCACTGTCATGCTTTCCATTTCTGAAAAGGTGGCTGTGCATTTAAAAGATTATGGAAAATCAAAAAAAGAAATGCTTGTGCAACTCCTGGTTCATGACAAATTACCAAATCTATTTTACATTTTCTCATCTTTAAGCCTGAAACCTCTGAGCTGCTCCACCCTTGGGATGCAGAGCCACGTAAATGTCCATGTGGCCGGTGAATAACTTACAGCTTCATAGCACCAGTCCTTTAATACCTCCAGCTCTCCACGGACCATGGCCTGCAGAGGGGACACAGACAGGCCATCAGTACTTCCCTACATACACCGCTAATTCACCAGAGCTGTGGGAGTTTGCATCACTTACTTGAGCAAATCAATGTCACTAAAGCAATGCTGAAATCATAAGATGTCACTGGCTTTTTAAATGCAGCAAGGATAAAGGTAATCGAGGAAGGAAGGAAGGGTCCTGCTGTGCCCTCTGCTGATAACCTGCAGCTGTTTAAATCCCCAAACTCTGGGAAACTCTTTCACCGTTTAGCCCGAGCAGTTTCACAGGTGCCACGTGTCTGGATAGTTAATGTAGATTATCAGATATTTTTCTGATTGTTCTTTTTTATAATTGCTTAAAGGCAATTAAAATAGCATAAATATTTTGGTTGTACCGGTTTATTGACTAATTTATTTCAATTGCATTCGTGGATCTTCTGCGCCATCTTTATCTTTATTTTGAGTTAACTCCAGTATCCCTAACTGAGGCAGGATTTAACAGGAAGCAAAGGAATGAAAAACGACAGAGTAAGGACAAAGGACAGAGAGGAATTAGAGGAGAGAACGAGGAGGTAGGAACATAGAAAGCAAGCAAAAAAGAAAAAGTGAGTGAGAAAAAGCCAAAAACAACAAATGCATCTGGTACAAAAGTCAATTTTCCAATTTAGTACCACTATCACCATGGAAAATCAATTAATCAAATTAGCTATATGCCATTATACTGGAGTTTTTACATCAATACAATATTCTCATCACTTAATTTATTCGTTCGTTTTGTGTGTGTGCTAATTTCAAATGGAGCTGGTATTTTTATTTGTTTTATGTTGTACTCAATGTGCATTACTCCTTTCCATGTCCCCGTTTCCTTTTACAGGTTCCATGTGATGCCTTGTTCTTCATGTACGCCATGTTTCTTCCTCCAATGGACACGATCGCTTTACTGCTTAGTGCCTGATGCCATCACTGATTAGAGCAAGTTACTTTAGTGCCTATGCTTGCTTTAAATTTAGACCAAAATTTAGACTTGATCCAAACAATTAAGTAAAATAAATAAATATTAAACGAGTGTTAAATGAAGCCAGAACTTCGTCAATAGGCAGAAAGAACATACATAAACAAAAGGGCATAGCAAACAAATGCTGCAGCTTCCATTACCTCCAGGATGTTTGGGATGATATCTTTCTCGCACTGTTTGAGGAAAGTATCCTTGTCAAACTTGGGATCTATCTTCAAGATCTCTGTCAGCACTTCTGACATTTCTGTCTTAGAGAAAAGGCCACCTAGAAACACACGTCCACCCAATCAGCAACAGAGACAAAAATCACGTGTAGCCTTGAATGTGATTTGGAGGATAAAGCGCACCATAGACTTTAAGCATAGATTAATACTGACTGCTGGAGAATTACCTAGAAAGTCAGTAACTCTGTCAGTCATGGCTCGGGACGCTCTGATGAGAGCATTGTCACTTTCGTCATATTTCATCTTCATTTCAAAAACACCTGAAAGCAAAAGACAACAGAAATTAAAACCTTTGATTTCTGGAGAAGAATTAAGTGTTTTTAGTGATAATAGACGAAGCCAGTAGCGGTTTTCAGTAGAAACATATAAGTGCATTTTTTGTGTATGCACTTATAAAGCTATCTGCTGCCCCCTGCTGCCTTCAACTGGAAAAGGCAGCAGGGGGCAGCAGATAAGATGTAGGACATCAGTATATCAATAGTTTCACAATATCTGGACTTAGGGGGCTACTTACGGTTAAAGACCACGTTATTGTCCTTGAAGTCCTTCCACTGCTGGTACCACTTTGAATCCTTATGTAGAACCACGCCCAGAGCTTCTCTACATCACAAAAACATGAAATTGATCCTGAATGATCTTGATTAAATATATAATGTTTATGGCCAAGGTGACATGCTACTTCACAGACTCCAATGTATTTCATTGGGATTTCAAATGGCAGACCAACAAAAGGCAACACATAAGTGAAAAGTAGAAAGAAACAGTGTTAGATCACCCAGATTTTCAGAAGCTCTAACAAGTTTCCTTCTCCCAGAGACAGACATGCCCACAGCATGATGCAGCCACAACATGGGGAGCCTTTTCCTCCCCCGACTCATGTAACATTTTACACGTAAACCAAATAGTTCAATTTTGGTCTCTTATTAGCAGAGCACATCTGTTTTATTGCTGTGTGTCCAATATGGCTTGTAGCCAACTGCAAATAGGAATTTATATGTTTTTTTGCAACAATGCCTTTCTTCTTACAAATCTCCCACCAGGTCAGTTTTGTGTATTGCATGGCTGATAATTGTCCTGTCAACAGATCCTCCCACCCAACCTGTGGCTGCATCCTTACACAGAACCTTATATAACAGCTAGATTTATACTGAAATTAAATAAAAAAATTGATTAAATCAATTGGTTCAGGGCATCTGTACGTTTTAGTTAATGTACTATCTGACTTTTTCAGTTGCTAATAATTAAAATTTAAGACCTATAAGCATCACAAAAAATGACATGACCTAATAACTTTGTAAATCATATTTAACTTAATAACTTAAGCAAGTTAAATATAATGGTCAGCTTCTGTTGGTCATTTCTTGCATCAGACTCTTAACATGACAGACATGTCAGCCCATTCTTACAGCAAACAGTGAACAGTAGGTTTTAGCCAACTGCAGAGCCAAACCTCATAAAATACACAGTTTTTATGAGCATGTGGTGGAAACATAAGAGGGAAACTGAACCTGGCTTATCGCTTGAAATAAATGGAAGAAGTTAAATTAACAAACGTACAAACTAAAATGTAATTTAAGATCTAGTATGGCCATATTTAAGGCTTTTTAATGCCTAAGAATTTAATTTAATGTAAAAATTTTAGATGTTTTAGGTCGCTGCAAAACCATGTCGTTTCACTAAGTTATATTTACGGTACCTAAGTAAATGGGAATGATTACAAATACATGCCAAACTTTTCAGATTTTCATTTCCAAAAACTCTTCATTTCTATATCGTGCTTCACGTAAAACCCCAATAAAATACATTTACACACGATAAAAGGTGAAACAAATTGCAATTATGATTCCTTTTTACGAGGCACCGTGCGTTGTTTATCAGTGTAGAGCGAAGTGCTTTAGTAGCATAAAATCCACTCTGACAGCTACTTACTCATTGGCCTCAAACACTCTGCTGTCACCGTCGCCACCTTTAAACGAAAAATCACTTCTCATCCTCAGCTGAGCAGGAGCCCTGTAAGGGCCGGCGTCGCCGACGTCTATCTCCTTCTTCATGGATTCCACGCTCTACAGAGGAGACAGCGGTTTTTAATCGTCCCGCCACAATGTGATGATGATGTTAGCGGCAGATTAGGCAGACTAAAACAGCACATTGGATCAAACTGACACCCAGGAGAGCAGTGTGAAAAGGGACGAGGAGAAATCCTCTCCCAACATAAGCAATAAGCAACAGTGATTATCAGCCATGAAATAATTTTTATTGAGCAGCATCTGAGTGCAGAGAAAGCTGAACGTCATCAAATAAAGATGCAGTTTGAGGTGTTGCATTTTAAAGAGGCGAAGTCTTTTCTCCTGACCTGTGAGATGGCCCTGAACGCGCTGGTCCGGCCCAGCTTTTCCCCACCCTTAGAAACAGACTCTGCAGAGTGCATGGCCGTCCTGGCTGCCTCTTCCACGCCTTCCTTTATCTTCTTTCCTATATCCGTACGAGTCACCTCCTCAAGGCTCTGTGGCATGAAAAAAAAAACAGTAAAAGTAAGAACTCCAATGACTGTGCACTGAATAAATGTGTAAATATTTAAAGGTGATCTATTATGAAAAATTCCCCCTTTTCACATTTTTGTATTCCATTTGGGTCTCTACTGCTTCTACAAAAAGACCAAGCATTAAAAAACTATACAGATGTTTTTTGGCAATAAGTAAATGTTTTGTTTGAAACAAGCTGTTTTAAAAGCCTGCCGCTTATTGCATCACAATCGGCGCCGGTACTGCCCCTCACCTAGCAACCCAAGTGAAGCTCCTCCTTGGAAATCTGCAGATATCAGTACTTAATGATCGGTCTTGTGTGTTTTTGCATTGCTGTTCAGCAAAAACCTGATCTGATTTAGCACAAGATGATAGTCTGTACTATTGTGCATCTGCTGTCAGCCATTTTCACATGTATAAAGTTCAGGTATAAACATTGAGTTGGGGGGCGTGGCCAGCTACAGCTTATTTGCATAGAACAAAAACGGCATATTTTAAATGAGCTCAAAACAAGTGATACTGTAGAGGTGAAATCTCATTATATGAGAATGGTTTGGTGCAAACAATTCAATAAACATGTTTGGTATAGCCATAGACCTATCCTAAATGTTTAAAGGAAGCATAATGGGTCACCTTTAAGACAGATTTACAAAATTGCAATGTGGTATACATGAGGGAAACTTTCAAAAAAAGTGAAACTACATTTCAATAAGACAAGAACAAACCCAGTACTGCTTCAGTGGAATTAAGTCTCTTCGGTGGTTTCTGTTCAGACCTGATCTAACGCCTCACCTCTTTGACGGTGTCTGACAGAGAGCCAAACGTCTTCTTAAACACCTCAGATGTCTTCGCTGTCTCAGCCTCTATCGATTTCTAATGAAACAAACAGTGTTTGTAGCAGGCGATAAAACGTTTTGCCAATTATCAGTTTTAATGTAAACCAGAAAGCAGGCAACATATCCTTACATATTTCTTGCGGGCATGCTGCAGGGCATCGGACTCTTCGAGCCTCTTGGCCTCTTCTCTGAACTTCTTGATGTTTTCCTTCATCTCCTGGTTCTTACTGAACTCCTGACGGAGATTATCCACAAACTCCCCCAGGAAACCTTTACGTCCTGAGGAATATCGAACCTGAACAAAGGAAGAGAAAAAACAACTCTAAATTTATTTTATTTCTTTTTTTAATGAGGCACAACATGTCTGCATGAAAAAAATTAAATAAGCCACACATGTAAAAATGATTAATGTCAGCCAAATAAAACCATAAAACCAAAAAAATGTTTTAAGCTTTTCAAACTAGTGGTGGTTTTCGTTGATGTCCCTATCAGTGGGTCATAAGAAGGTGACTGGAAGATGTCAGTGTGTACTACCTGCACAGCTGCAGCTGGGCCCCTGTGTAACCTGTAAGCATCTCCTCTCCATGTAGCGGAGACCAGAGAACGTGTGTAGAGAGGCAAGGCATTCCTGCCAATCAGCTGCAAGTAAAAAAAATACAAGAGAAAACTTTAAAAAGCTATGTTAGACCCCGTCAGTTATGGGACATATACAATTTTATGATTGCTGATGCACAACAGATTGTGTATTAGAGAGAAAAGCAAACCAACAGACTTAGAGGAGATTTTTGACGAAGAATTGATCAATCTATCATTACTTATAAAGGAATAACTTATTTCAAAATATATTTATTGGCTTTTTCTTTGTTTTTGTACAATGGATGGTTGTATTTTATTCCACAAAAAAAATCCTTTGTTGTATTGTCACACTGCAACCACAAGCTTCATAGTATTTTATTGTGATACTTCTTAATAGACTAACACATAGTGCCTAATTCTCAGGTGGAAGGAGAATTCTACATGTTGTAAAAATGTTAATAAGATAAAAACAATAAAATAAAATTAAAAAATTTGGCCTAAAGATCATCATGCTGTGGGAATGGACTTCTTCAGCAAAGACAAAGAAGGTGATCAGAGTTTATGGGAAGACTTAAGCAGTGGTCTCCAACTCCAGTCCTCCATGGCCATTACATTCAGGGATACATCTAAAAGTTGGAGGATACTTTCCCTTAATGACTGCACTAAGAGACCCCCGCATTACACAAACAAACATTGCATCAAAGTAATCCTTTGCACTTACAATGTTGTACACAATGAAACTGCAATGATTATGAATGGATTTGAATATATTATCTAGCTCAACTCAAGACCTAAATTGAACTGTATATCTGCTATAAGACTCAAAACTGAAACGTCCGTCTCTGGATATGCAAAACTGCTACAGACACAAATAAGAAAAGAAAAAAAAACTAGGAGGCTATTTGCAATGAAAGATGTTTCTAGAAATTATTGATTCTTGGAGCTGAACACAAATGTACACCTCAGTTCTGGGATTGCTCTTTGCACTAAAAAGAAAAAAAAAATAATATTTAAAAATATGCATCCCTGTCCTTCTACTTAATAAGTGGTCAATTACATGAAATCTCTCCCAAATACTGGGACATTTGTTATAAAATGTGAAAAAGTCGAACATAAAAGATTTGTAGATTTAAAGGGAGGTTACAAGTAGGAAAAACACATTAAAAATAACATAATGCTGAAGGGCGATCTTAGAGGGACGCATACAATCTGTTCGTAGACATTTTATGACTATAACTCTGTTAAATCTACTATCACTGTTGCAGCAAATTACATTGTTTAACACTCCTCACTATGTACTATCGGGTTTTAGCAGCATTCCTATCAAGCCAGCCCAACGCAGTTAAAGAACAGTGACTAAGAGCTAAACCTTGTTATTTTAGTTAAAGTGGTAATAGTCGACATTTGCGGTTATTCTGATGCAAGGCCTTATTAACGGCCGCCGGGTACTCCCAACTAAAATCTATAAAACCTTACATTCACAAATAAATGTTACAAAACTGAATCAAATATCCGGATTCAATTCGTCTTAAAACAATTGTGTTTCAGCTGTGAGAGCTGCAATGAAGGACATGAATGAGGTCTAACCTCGTAACACCGACACACGGACGCTGCCATCTTGATGTTCAATCAGAGAAGCACGTGCATCCTGTTGCATCTTTGCTGCCTGAACTGGCGTTCCTCCTGACCAATAGGAGGACGGGAAGTGGGTTGGGGGCGGGGCCAACTAGAGGTCTGAAATTAAAGGGATAACCCAACATAAAATCAAGACATGCTGCTTTCATTTAGCCTCCTAGTTTTTTTTTCCTGCTTTATAGGAAGTGTTTAACCCTCATTCACACATTCTCCTTAATCCAGGCGTTCTCTGTTACGTCACGAATAAAAGCCATTTTAGTCAATGGGCCATTTCCCAGCGGCACGGTGGTGCTGCGGGATGACAGAGAACCTCCTCCGCTGTCCGTCAAGTGTATTTGTGACGGATGACGGAGCGAAATGCCTAATTTTCTCAAGAGGACCTGGCTGCAGACCTCCATTGTCAGGTCAAGTCAGACGCAGGAAGTGTAAAACGGATGCAGTAATATTTCAAAATAAAGGAGGCAGGTGGGCGGGGCTGTACGGATGCATGCACGGTTCCGAACGGACGGAGCACACAAGGAACGAGTGTGAAGTTGGCTTACACATTTTGTAGCCCATGGCACCATATTTTTTGGAGCCCATGCTTGCATGTTTCCAACAACTCGCACAGCACAAAGGGCTTTCAAAACCAATGCTATGTTATTTGCAGGAGCACAGAATGTGTAGGTAGGGCACTAGAACTGATTCTGGCCAAAGGGCCAACATCCTTCTACATCTTTTCCAGTGGTAAGAACCACTGGAAAAGAAAGGTTGCTGCAAAGTACAGCAAATACATGTCAAACAACTGCTCCTCCACACTGAAAGGTATTCAACAGGAGTTTCTAATCCAATGTTTTGGGTAAATACCTCCTTGAGGTAACCCCAGGACAGAGCCAGAAATTTACTGGAGGGCAAAATATCCCTGCTAACATTAAAACCCCTTAGGATCCCCCCCAAATGAGTTGGGTACAGTGATGTCTGGGTTTCCCTCATAGACCTTTTAACCTGTCAACCCTTGGGAAAGCAGAAATGGATAGATGGAGCAACATGTTGGTTTGATGGAAGAACGGACAAAAACACAGATAGATGGATTAATGATTCTATTTTACTTTACGTTTATTTTGATTTCATGTTAAATTAAACTGTGTTTCCTGCCTGTGCTTCTTTTGTCACTCTAGGGTAGAACTGAATCTGTGAAAATGAATATTTTACTATATTTTTCATTTCAGTCCCTTACTGATTCAGTGCCACAATCAACATTTAAAATTTTAGAAAAAATAATCTCAACATGTATTTGGGAAAAAACGTAAACCTAGAATATGGTTAAAAATACTTGCAAGAAAATCAACAGAGGGGTGGACTTGACTTCCAACTTTACTATTGGTCAACGCTATTACGAGAAATCTCTGCCTGGGTGGTTAACAATCTAGAAATATTTAGTATTCAGTATTTTATCCTACATGTCTTGTAACCATCACCTTAAACTGTCCAAAACTATGTCCACCTACCATTAAGCAATGGACACAAAAGTTACAAAATGTATATTTAATGGACGGTTTGACTGCCTGAATACCACTACATTTTTTTAAGATGGTCATGTCTGTCAAACATATTTCATGGGTAATATAAATCTAGACACTGACACTTATTTTTTTTATTTTCCTTAATCCCTTATCTATATGTCTGTATATGTTTTGTTTCCCTATGTACACTATTGTTTAATTCTATGTGCCTCTTTTCTACCCTGGCCAGCCAGACTGACCGTATACATGGTGTATCAGTCCAGAAAGCAGCTGGTAGAGCCTCATTTCGAAGGTGGGACCAACAGGGTCAGCGTCAACAGGTTAGAATCAATCAGATAACTACAGATGTGACGCACAAAAACTCCAAGCGACTTGCTCTGTTTTTGTAGAGCAAAGTATCCAGTGAATGATTTTTTTGTTTAAAAAAATCTGAGTATACATGGAGTACTCACATGTACTTTCTAAATTTTTTATGGCAAAATTCATAAGTAACCTTGACTGAAAAGCGCTGTTGCTATATGGGTAATTCTGCCGCTGAAAGTGACTACGCCTCTTGCACTGTGATTCGTCCAATCTGTTTTAGACCAGAGAGTATGGAGCCTTACCAGACTGATTTATGCCTGGTGTCAGTCTGGCTGGCCAGGCTACTCTTTTCTATATGGAGGCATTATTATCTTGATTTTGAATTCAATCTCAGAATTTTGTTTGTTTCGTGTGCTACAATGTAAATTGTCTGTGTTTCTGTGTTTAAAGGCAATAAAGTAATACATTAAACTGTGTTTAACTAGTAAAAAGGGGTCACAATCAAAGGAAAAACTCATTGGAATATTGCATTTATCTAATATCTCATAAATCCTACTGCTGTCTGGGTTGCAAAAGTTTCCAATCCAGATGGTTCTGTTTGTGGAAAATCTGGTTCAGAAGATGAAAAGTTAGAATCCCCCCTTTTTAGAGAAAACTTGATACTATGAAACTAACATTTACAGAAATAATGAATAAAATCCCTGGAGGTAAATTGCTCCAGTAATTTCTCCTCGTTCTGGCTGGATGAAGAGAAAAGTTTTTATTAGTCAATTACGTAAGACATATTTAGAATTCAGTTTCTATTTCTTTCTATTGGGAAAACAAGAGACACATGAAAAACTAGACTAGATTCATGCACAAAATGGCCTGCATCGGGTTGAGTACTTTTAGTTAATTGAAAAGTGAACCCATTAAGCGGGGAAGTTTTACATTGATCCATGGGAGTTGACACTTACATTTACTTAACAGGTGGTGGAGAATGAATCGACAAACTGGAAAGGCGGATGGCAGCGACTGGACTGTGAATGGACGGGGTTGCAGAGGGTAATGACTGGAGTGTGATAGCGTCAAAAAACAAGAGAAAGCAGAAAAAAACAGATCAGTAGACGATTATTCAAATCTACAACAGTCAGATGATGAACAAAATGAAAACGCACCTGAGATACAAGCTTATGTATTAATCATCAAAACTAATTCAAGAGGGAGATTATTTTGATGAGTGGAACGCTATTCACTTAACTAAAACAATAAACAAACTAATAGGCAAAATCCGAAGTGCTTTGGTTTTAAGTAGCAGTGTGCTTTTAGACACTGCAGAGATAGTTTTCAAGAAGGCAAAGCCATCAGGATAAATAAGATAGATGGTTAAAAGATATAGTGCAGTTCAGTTAAAAATGAGAAAAGCAGAGAAGAGGAGTCATAAGTGGAGTCGATCTAAAAACAACCATTGCAGAAATTCAAGAAAATCTAAATAGAGAAAAAATGAAGGAAGTATGATGGTTGAAAACCACAAGCAATAGTGAAATATGTGGATCTCAGGTGCTGAGGACTGGGAAAGGCACGTCTGCCCCAGTGATCCTCAACACTGCTCTCTTCACACATAACTGCTCAATATCCACCACAATCATGGTTGAAGTTTGTCGACCACAGCACTGTGATGGGTTTCATATCCAACAGTGAGGTCCAAAATCTGACACAGGTGATTGAACACACTCCCCTGCATACATGGGGAGGTGGTGGACAGAATACAGTTCCTGGGTATTCATGTTTTCTCTGACCTTGAACACCTCCAACCTGGTGAAGGCCCAATAATGGCTCCTCTTTCTACTCAGTGGCTCAAACTTTTATAGAGCTGCAATGAAGCATGCTGTGTCTCAGCATGATAGTGTGGTATGGTGCTGTACGGGAGACGGAGGATTTAGTACAGGTGGTGAGGACAGCACAGAGGATTGTGGGATGCTGTCTGCAACATCTAGACACGGTTTACGCTGCACAAGTCCAGACAAGGGTCAGACGCATAGCCACAGATCTCACCCATTTGGGCAATGCACGGTTTGTCCCACTTCCATCAGGTAAACAATTTAGGAACATTAAATCAAAAACTAATACTTTTAGAAACAGCTTATTTCCCAAAGCTGTGAGGGCTATCGCCCCTGCTGAGAATCAATAAACCACCAGCTCAGTTCATAGTCTGTTGCATGTTATCACACTACTGGTTCCACATGATCTTGACCAGATGAGAATTATTTACATCATCTTGTCACATGTAAATGTGCATACTCACACTCTTCAGTTCTCAGGGAATGTCTGTATGGACATCCATGTAAATTACATAGTTCTGTAACTTGAAGATTTAAATTTATCGCAGAGTATTTTACTCTGCGCATGAGTGTATCAAACGACCGAGCGTTCGATTGACACACATGAAACTACACAGTAATCTATCATCTGTAAAGGGATCTGATTTTTTTTTTACTCAGAAATCAGTCTTTTAGATGATAAAGACTATTTGCACGCGTTAAGCTTCTCAGGGGGGTTCGACTTTTTTCTTGATATTTTGAAATGGTTTCCAAATTTATTCTCTCTGTGTGAAATAATGTTGTACTAACACAATGCAATTTTCTGCCCAGAACTCTGCAGGGGTCATACAGTGGCTCTAAGAAACTCTACAAACTTTTCAACACAATAAACCACCCCCTGAGCATTTCTGAATATATACAGATGCACCTAAACCCTCATTGCAAGTTTGGTGTATATGGGCAAGGAACAGCTTAAAGAATTAAATAAAACTAATATGATAAATGTATTGTCCTAACCCAGCACTAAATCCTACTTTCAACAGTTACTACAATCTCAAAATCGTTCGGCCTCCTAAATAGGAATCTTCATAAGATCTTCACTTGTGGTCTGGGACTCCTGATGTATCTGATAAAGAGCTTTATTACTTGCATCAAGAGTGCTTGAGATAAAACATCTCAAATGTCTGGACTGTTGACATAAATGCAAACTAAAAATGTAGAGTCAAAAAACTTGTGCATTTTGTAACACATTCATAAAAAATTATCTTCTTAGAGACACAGTTGGAATCATTGTTTGCTAGTTTAAAGAGTTCCCCCATATTGTCATGTCCAGGTGGAAGCCATCAATGGCTTTATTATGCCAAATACATTTTTAGTCTATGGAAATACAGTCAATTGCATAAAGTTAGTTAATTTGCATCAATCCCTCATAAAGTGAGGAGAATTTGTGACTGATAGTTAAGAGGAGGTGATGGTAATATTCAGCAGGACAGTCAAGAACTCACAACCACACTGATGCTGAGAATTACACTATGCTTGTCCTTTAATGAAATAGTGTTTTCATCAATCTTACAAGGCCCAGTTAATTGGCTGCTGTTTCAATTCAATTCAATTCAATTCAATTTTATTTATATAGCGCCAAATCATGAAACTTGTCATCTCAAGGCACTTTACAAAATCAAGTTCAATCATATTATACAGATTGGGTCAGATTATACAGATTGGTCAAAATGTCCTATATAAGGAAACCAGTTGATTGCATCAAAGTCACGACAAGCAGCAGTCACTCCTGGAGAACCGTAGAGCCACAGGGAGAGTCGTCTGCATTGTACATGGCTTTGCTGCAATCCCTCATACTGAGCAAGCATGAAGCGACAGTGGGAAGAAAAACACCCCATTAACGGGAAGGAAAACCTCCGGCAGAACCGGGCTCAGTATGAACGGTCATCTGCCTCGACCGACTGGGGGTTACAGAAGACAGAACAGAGACACAACAAGAGAAACAAAAAAGCACAGAAGCACACATTGATCTAGTAATCTGTTCCACATTAGATGGTAATAGCGGGTGAGCCGTCTTCTCTGGATGATGTCACAGCTAACAGGACATCTGACCAGGTGTACCTACTATGAAGAAAAAGAGAGAGAGCAAAAAGTTAAAAGCTGAAATGATGACAGTCATTTCAATGTAATACAATGCAAAACTGGAGAACAGTAGAAATCAGTAGAGTGAGAAAATTAGACCCTGATGTCCTCCAGCAGCCTAGGCCTATCACAGCACAACTATAGAGATAGCTCAGGGTATGAGCCACTCTAACTATAAGCTTTGTCAAAAAGGAAAGTTTTAAGCCTAGTCTAAAAAGTAGACAGGGTGTCTGCCTCACGGACCAAAACTGGGAGTTGGTTCCACAGGAGAGGAGCCTGATAGCTAAAGGATCTGCCTCCCATTCTACTTTTAGAGACTCTAGGAACCACCAGCAGACCTGCAGTCTGAGAGCGAAGTGCTCTGTTAGGAACATACGGGGTAATCAGAGCTCTGATATATGATGGAGCTTGATTATTAAGGGCTTTATACGTTAGAAGGAGAATTTTAAATTCTATTCTTGATTTAAATTTTTTTAATTTGTTTCAACAAATGAAGTTACAAATGTATGGAGTAGATTTTTCTGCATCACTCTGGGATAGGATAGTATTGCAGAGGTAAAAGAAAGAAGACTTAGAAACCTGTTTAATATGGGATTTAAATGACATGTTCTGGTCAAGGATGAGACCAAGGATCTTCACTTTATCACCAGAGGCCAATTTAATGGCATCCCGTGTAGGTGACTGACTAGATTTTTGAGGAGCAAGGTGGTCAGAAACCTTCGAATGACTGTAAAAGACCTGCAGTGAGACTTGTGAGACTTAGTGGCAGCAGCCACTGATGGTTCAGCTTTATCTGCACTTATTAAATCCTGAAAGACTCCATGCTGGAACTAAAAATCTGAATTGAAAAGCTATCAGTGATTATAGAAGACCAATGCTTAAACAACACAGTTTTCCCTATTATTTAGGCAATTATAGTCTGTAAACAATAATAATAGATAAATAAAGGTCTGGCATGTTTGCTTTATTATGAGACTGTTTGCCTATATGTTTTCCAAAACTTAAATGCAATCTGAACTGTTTGATATTTCTTATGAATTCCTTCCATATCAGATTCTCAATTGACCCCGTTCTGTTTAAATGACTTTATTTTGCCCTTGTCATAAATAAATGACATGTTTTTGTCTGAGGACGAACCAGATGAGAGACAGGTATCTGGTGGCATTCCGGCGTGGCGCGCCTCCCCGTGGAAGGCATCCGAACTGCAAGGGCTCCTCCCCTCCCTCTGCAGAGTTGGGAGCTCTCCCTTTTTCTGCGACCCGCTCTCGCCTTGACAGCCGACACTGGCGCAGAGTCTGAGCACAAATCTTTACCATATTTTTTCCGGCATATAGCGATCAATCCACACCCACCGCTTCCACTCATCCTCTTCCGGAGACAAGCGCTGGAGCGGCCTCGTCTAGAATGGGGAACCGAGACGACGAATACGATTTCTTGTTCAAAGGTAAAAAAAAAAAAAAAAAAAAAAAAAAAAAAGGGGGCAGAAAAAAAAAAAAGATGCCTACATTATCTCTGTCTTGCCACACCAGGCAAAGCTGCGTTTTACGGATGGTTGTGACTTGTCTCTTTGTTGTCGCCGAGCAGCGCCTGTCATAATGCTTTGGCTTTATTACAACACAACGCTGTAGCATCACAGCGCCTGCCGCTATAGATTTATTGAGCAATTAATGCGCCACCAGATCCGCGCTGACGCGTTTAACATCAAACTTTTAACGCCTCGCAGACCAGGAGAGTTGTCCTGTTTATTCAGCACCCCTGCACGCCTTCTCCTGCTCTATTCAGGCCTGCTGGCCTCTACCTTTGCTGATCAATATCATTCACCCCCCCCCCCCCCCCTCCATGAGGAGGACTCTGCAGATGCATCACCGCCAAACTTCCTCCTATTGTATTTCTGTTATTCTGACAGCCACATCAGGGCCTGGAAAGGGTGTCACCGAGCCTGAGGCGGTACCAGACCCAGGTCCACCTCGTTTTCTGGGGGTCCAGAATGGCCTCTTTGATCCTGATATCAGCTCCTGTGGCACATTAACATCCCGGGCTTGTATAAGCCAGAGAGACCGTTTAGATGTAACAAAGTATCCTCTGTGTGATGAATAGAGCATCTGCCGGAGGCGAGGAGTCTCTCCCTCCCTCCCTCCTTGTGTTTTCTCTCCCTGACCGAGCCTTATGCCCGTCCGAAACAGGAAGGGCAAGGCGGCCTGAAACTGTCGATTCAGGGTTTGATGAAGCGTGTTATCAGCTTCCTGCAGCCCCGACCATAGCCCCGGAGGACAAAGTTGGGCTTCGTTTCCTTTTGTTGAGGAAGTAGGGAAACCAAAAAGGCTCCACCTCTGCTGCTGCTGCTGTATGTGGACCATCAGTCACACTCAGTAGTCTGCAGCGGCTCAGGACGGTGGGTGAACAACGGAGTTGCCCACCTGAGCAATTTGCCACCTTTCCCTGCAGTCACTGCAGGGAAATAATCCCATAAAAGCTTTGCACGTGTCTCAAGTCAGATTGGAAGGAGAGCAGTTTTTATTTCCCACCACTGATCTTCTTCACAGCAACTCTGAGCAGCTTCCCCGTCCCACCTTGCAAAGCGTTTTACATGTAGACCAAAGAGTTCAAGTTCAGGGTCATCTGACCAGAGGACCTTCTTCCTCATGTTTGGCGTGTCCCCTACAATGGCTTGTGGCAAACTGCAAACAGTATTCCTAATTACCTTCTTTCAACAATGGCTTTCTTCTGGCCTCTCTTCCATTAAGGCCACATATGTGGAGTGCACAACTATAAGGTGTCCTATAGACAAATTCTCCCACCTGAGCTGGGAATCTCTGCAGCTCACCCAGAGTTGCGATGGCTTTCTTTGCTGCTTCTACTTAATCTTAATGTTTCCCTTGCATAGCCGCTGGATAACTACTGGGCAGCTGCAGGGGGTCAGTTTAGCTGGGTGCTATTTCCTTTTTCAGAATGAATGGTTTCCCTTGTGAAAGGTGAAAAGCTTAAGATTTAATTTTATAAACATCCTTGCCTTAAACCTTTCCACAAATGTATCCCTGAGCGGTCTGCTTTGTTTTTCGGGTGTCATGTTGTTGTTTGTTCATTGACGATCTGTAGAAAACCTCTTGATAGACGAAGTGGCAGACTCTGCTTACTAACTCGGTAACTTCTGGAGGGAAACAGTGCCTCTGGATTGTATTTAAGGGTATTAAAGGACGCTAAATAAAAACGCACACAACACCTTTCAGATTCTAATTTGAAAGGAAAAAAACAATTCATCAAAAGAAGCATTATCGTGTGTCGTGCCCCAGTTTTTAAGTGAAATAAAAATGTTTAAATGCTTCTTCGTATTGTTGCATGACATCCCCCCAAAATTAATTGAAGACTGTGGTTGAAACATGTGAAAAAGTTCATGGCATGTAAAGAATACTTTTGCAAGACACTCTATTTTATACCACAGTGAATGCTACAGATTACCTTTGCTTTATTAGTTTAGTTCATACTTGTGGCGTCTTAGAATTCAAGATCAAAATAAGTCTACTAAATGAAAAATGAAACCAGATCACATCCTGCATTCAAAAGCAAAGGCAGCTTTTTATCCTGAGAGTTTTGTCTTTTTAGTTGAACATTCCATATTTCTAACAGTGTCTTTGGAGAAATCAGGGTCCACAGCGGTGTCGACGCCGGCGTCTTATCCAGCTGCTTCGTGTAAAGAGCTCGTCTTCTATGGGCACGACACTGATTCGCCTCATCTGCTCTTCCTTTTCTCCATAGTTGTGTTAATTGGAGACTCGGGCGTCGGGAAGAGCAACCTGCTCTCTAGATTTACACGAAACGAGTTCAACCTCGAGAGCAAGAGTACCATTGGGGTGGAGTTCGCCACGCGCAGCATCCAGGTGGACGGCAAGACGATAAAGGCTCAGATCTGGGATACAGCAGGACAGGAACGCTACAGAGCCATCACTTCGGCGTAAGTCTGTCCTTGTGCTGTGACGGTAAATCTTCCTGTCAGTTGACACCTGCAGTGGGGGGAAATATTTCAGCAGGACAGCGACGACTGGCATATAACTCTGAGGACAGAATCATTTAGCAACACTGAAATCGTAGACGAACCACGACAAAACAGACGAGGTGCTTTAAAAACAGCAAATGCCTGCAGCAAGTAACTGATGGGCAGCAAGCATGCGCACTTCTGCAGGAGGAGATGTTTTGTCAGTGTGCAAGTTCGGTTGGCAGCACTCATTTGTGTTAACGGCATACTGAGGAGGAACAGCAATGGTTTTAGAGAAGCTGTTGTTGCCGTACATCCACCTGAAAGCGTTGCAAATCCAAACAATAGGAAGTCCCGTCGTCCTACAGTGGGTATTATGATGCACAAGCAGACATTTCTGCAAGTCCACCCTGATGTCAGACCCTAAACACTTCCAATTCTTCTAAAAGTATTCTTACCTGACAACACCATCCTTAATCTATAAGGTGGTGATGGGAGCATCATGCTAGGGGCTACGCTTTCTTCAGCAGGAACGGGGATGGTGGTCAGAGTTGATGTGAAGGCAGATAGACAGGTCAACCCTTGAAGAAAATATGCTAGACGATGCAAAAAAAAAAAAAAAAAAAACCCTGGTAGAGGGTATTTGGCTTCCAGCAGGACACGAAGGCCCAAACATGCAGCCAGAGCTACACTGGAGCGGTTTAGATCAAAGCATATTCAAATGCCAGGCCAACACAGTCGTTCCCCCAAAAGTCCGTTGTAGCTGCAACTTCAGCAAAAGTTGGTTCTATAAATAATTGACTCAGAGTGCCCAGATTATCATTGCACTCAACACTTTTTAGATTTTTAGTTGTGGTGAGGGGAATGCTAGGCAAAAGCCTTATTAGCAGAGCGATAGTTTCAGCTTGCAGCCTTCACCGGGGTCTGATTTATAGTTAGAATGTATTTGAAAACCAAGTATAATTTCCCTTCCAGCTCACACTAATGCCGTACTTTCTGTTGGTCTGTCACATAAAATCCTAATAAAACACATTGAAGTTTGGCGGTGAATACTTTTCCAAAGCATTGTAATATAATTACAAAATAAGTCAACATAGAAACTACATACATGGCTCTATGAACCTTATTTATTACTTAAAAAACTTTAAAGTTTATAGCTCTTTAAAAATAGAGATCGAATGTAGCTTTATTTGAAAGGACAGTCATACCAACTGTGGTGGACAGATGATATCGTAGGCCTGTTTTTCAGACTTGGGGTCTCATTTATAAAACAATGCGTAGGCTCTATACAAGGGAACCTTTTTGAAACTGAGAACTAATTCATCTGTGTCAGACAAAGGGTTAGCTGTACTAACCTTTGAACTACAAGATTCCAAGCTCACCTTAACTTTACATAATATGAATGTGTTTTTAATGCAAGTAATTTTAAATCTATATAACTAAAAGTATGATTAAAAAGGAAGAGCAACTGAATAAAATATTTTAGATGCAGCTCACTGGAGGGTTGTGCTATCTTTTTTAACATGCTTCTGGGCACCACATATGGCCCTTTGGGGCTACCTGGTCCCCACGGGCACCATGTTGGTTATAAAACCATGTGCACAAACACCAGCAAGCAATTTTCCTTTATAGATCACAGCTGCACCTGAATGTTTGTGTACCAGGTTCTGCCCTCTACACGCCCAGATTCAACCAGAAATGGTCAACGCAAAGCACCTCAGGGATGGCAATGTCTATTTGCTTCAGCTGATTGTTGTTGTGTTGTGGTTAACAATGGCAATCACTGAGAAAAAAAAGCTAAGAAACTGACAAAAATTCCCAGAAAGGTAGAAGCCCATATTTTTCAGTTGGCTTATGGGCCTTTTTTTTGTTGTTGTTAATTTGAACGTCCTTATGTACAGTTATGGCTGGTGAATGCATGAATGACACTGCAAGTTTTAATACTTATGATAAAGTTGATCTGGTCTGACATGGAGAGAAATTAAACGTATGCAAGAAATCATGATGCAGTGTGGCTGCATTTCATCACTTTACCATCTGCGTCTCCAATTTCACGTCCCCAAGACGAGCCTACGCACGGGTGAAGGCTTGCGTGAGGTTCTGCACATTCTGGTGTCAAGTTTTTTGAAAAACACACATCCAATAAGTAGTGTTGCACCGATACCGATACCAGTATGGGACGGAGGCCCCGATCCAGCACTAAAATGGTGGTATCGGTATCGGCGAGTACTAACAAATAGGGCACTGATACCATTTTGATGTTTGTATGTCACTTGAACGCAGCCTTCTCTCTCCCGACTAGTATTATACATGTTATATAAGTTCATGAAAGTTGCACAATTTTGGCATTTGAGAGCCAAAACTCAGGGTTTAAAAGAGATTATTCAATTATTAATGTAATTTTACTGTCTTACTGCTGCACTACTATTATACATGTTATAATTTCACGAATGTTGCACTATTTTGGCCTTTGAGAGCCAAAAGTTTATTCAACTATTGTCACCCATTCCAGGTAGGCAATAAAAAGTTCTACTACCCTAAGTAGTGTGCAATTCTTCATATATACACACACATCAATTTCAAACAGATGGTATCGGTATCGGCCAATACTGCACAGCCAGGTATCGGATATCGGTATCGGGCCAAAAATGGCATTGGCGCGACACTACCAATAAGTGAACCTTTAGCAAAGCTCTAACAGATTAAGGGATCCGGGGCTGATCATCAATTCAATTAGCTATTTCTGTCTTTGCTCTTGTTACAGATACTACAGAGGAGCGGTGGGGGCGCTGCTAGTGTACGACATAGCTAAACACCTGACCTATGAGAATGTGGAGCGCTGGCTGAAGGAGCTGAGAGACCACGCCGACAACAACATCGTCATCATGCTGGTCGGCAACAAAAGCGACCTGCGCCACCTCAGGGCTGTGCCCACAGATGAAGCGCGAGCCTTTGCAGGTAACTAAAGTCTGGCCGCTGTGCGGGGCAACGGCTCACTTCACTGGGTGGTTAAAGTAGTAAAACGTTGTGTTTGTGTGTGAACCTGTAGAGAAGAACAACCTGTCATTCATAGAAACCTCAGCGTTGGACTCAACAAACGTCGAAGAAGCCTTCAAGAACATTCTTACAGGTACGTTATTAGACAATATGCTGTAAGCATTATGGTGAAGGAAGCGATACACAGGTATATTTTACTAGTGGGTCTATTTTAAAGGTCAGACACATTGTTTTTTCCAACTCCTGAAAGACTATGAGTTTACTTTAGCTGTAGGTTTTCTTCCTTGATTCTTCCTGTCGTAGACCTAGAGCGACTGCAGCAGCTGTTTGACTCACAGCGTCAGTTCCTCATTCAGACTCAGTCTAAACGCTCTTATCAGAACACATTCACCCACAGTGAAAGACAACTTTAGAAACATTAAACTAAGTCAACAACTTTCAGAATGAAACCCTGTTGTGTTTGTTGTTTTCTTCTTCTTTCTATGGTGTGGACATTAAACCATCCGCTCTGTGGTCAGCCAGTGTTCCTGCACCGACAAATTTCCCACTCATTCATGTAGTTATCACCGTTTGAATAAATCCAAAAAAGGCTGGCAAGAGGAAAGGAAGCTCTGATCTGTAAAAGATAAATGGCTAATTGAGACGAGCTAATATTTTGCAGATGCAGGTTATTGGCTTAAGATGATGCTCCTGCATCTAAAAGTACTTTTTAAAGAACCTTTTAACAAAAAAGTTGAACATGTTCTCCCTGAATTCTATAGTTATTGGTTTTAACTATTCTTATACAACCCAGTCAAAATATTTCAGTCACCTTTAACTTAAAAAGACTTTTAGCAATGCCAATATAAACATTTATTCTCATGTTCTGGTTGGACTCATCGCCTGTTTTTTATATATAAAAAAAAAAAAATTAAAACCATGTATCCTTTTCCTCCACATGACAATTATTCAGTACTTTGTTTTGGTCTGTAAAATAAAATCCCCATAAAATGCACTGGAGTTTGAGGTTGTAATGTGAACAAATACCAGCGGGTAAGGATAGCTTTGCACTGCATGTTATAAGATGTGATAGTTTTACTGACAACTCCCTCATAATACACTCAGTGATGTGAAAAAGTATTTGCA
The DNA here is from genome assembly GCF_011125445.2 of Fundulus heteroclitus. NCBI lineage: Eukaryota > Metazoa > Chordata > Actinopteri > Cyprinodontiformes > Fundulidae > Fundulus > Fundulus heteroclitus. Next base: position 172,724 of record NW_023397406.1, on the reverse strand, counting down.
CCCTTACAGATCTCTTGTTTTTGTAACTTTTAGTATTAGACAAGGATATGCTCAGAAAAGACAAAATGCAGTTTTATAGATTAAGGGAAAGAAAAAGAAACCAAACCAGCCTGGCCCAATGTGAAAAGATGATCTCCCTTTGTTAATATCATGATTTATCTGTGATTAGCCACATATTTTGGGATGCAACTTCCTGAGCCAGGATCAAGAAATCGCTTAAACAAAACATAACAAAATGAAGTTTAGAAGGAGTCAAAGTATTTTTCAGGCATTCTAGAAAAAGCAACAATAAAACAGCGGCAATAGTGTGATGTCTGGGAACTGCCAGCTACTTCAAGATCTGAGCGACTTGCCATAATTGTATGGAACGACAAACTGTGCTGTCTGCCAAGAAATACTAAAAGAGAACGTCTGACCATCCGTTTATTCAAACCCACTTGGGCTATGCAGCGGGACAATGATTCAACAAAACTAGCAAGTCAACCCATGGGGAAATTGACAGACTGTAGCTTAACCTTAAACAGGCCAAAACTCCAATCTGGGTTAATTAAAACAATTGTCCAGAGACGAGAGGGCCAAAATTCCTCCACAGTGATGTAAAAGACTAATTTCCAGTTGTCACAAATTATCGATAGCAGGTCTTGCTGGAAAAGGGCAGCTCAACCCGTTAGGTTAGGGAGGCAATTACTTCTTCAACACAGGAGAGCCACTTTGGTTTAGATGTTTTTTTTCCCCCTAATAAATAAAATAATCATTTGAAAACAGCTTTCGTTTCAGCTTATCAGGTCTGATATAAAAATTTGTTTATCTGCTTTGCAAGTGTGACAAAAAAAACCTTTTTCACACCACTGTATGTTCAGATTTCTGCCTCCATTTGAGGCTAACACAAACTCTAACCACAACAGCACTCTGGATGCTGTTTTTTTTTTATCAGAACTACTCAGACATTGTTGATAAGAGATCAGCTGGTCAAAATGTCTTTTCACTCTATGATAACTTAAGAGTTTAGTGTTTCATCCACAGCAGGAAATTGGCTTTCAAACTTTGCATGTGTAACTTCCTCTTACTGAGCTAATTTCCCTTTTACAGTTTAGTCATGTAGTATTTAGGTATTCTGTGGTTACTGAATGTCATCCTAAAAAGGTGTAAACACAGCACGATCATTCTTCTAACAAAGTGCCTGTTTTATCTGCTCTAAAACAGAAATATACCGGATTGTATCGCAGAAACAGATTGCTGAGCGATCTGCCCACGATGAGTCCCCTGGAAACAACGTGGTCGACATCAGCGTCCCTCCGACCACGGATGGCCAGAGGGGGAGCAAGCTGCAGTGCTGTCAGAACCTGTAATCCCCCCCCCCCCCCCCCCCCCCCCCGGGAAGACTGTCCTGCCTCACCTGGAGCCGATTATTAACTGAAATCCACTAGTGTCGATATGCTTTCAATTATGCTGACTGCAACGAGTCAGACCCTGCACTTTTTGAATCAGTGAACTCAGTTCCATTACGCCACAAAACGATCAATCCCAGATAGGAGAGTTTGATTTCAAGTAGTAATCTGACCCAGGTTTGGTCAGAAACATCCCAGCACAAAAACAGGACTGAGGGTACAGCCTGAGCAGCTACCAGTTAGCGAACACGATAGCGTAGCAGAATAGCCTTGTCCGAGTATGCCTAGACATCTCTTTGGTAGACTGTTATTGGATCAAACTGAAGGCCCGGGTTTGAAACCCGGCCAGTTTCACTGGGATCAGCAGTCCTGTCTTTGGGCCTTTCTCCTTCAGTCATCATCTCAAAAGTGGTTGTGACGCTGCTGACGCTTATTTTGTTTTGTGTAAAATATATTTTTTTCTGTTTTCTTGTTTTGATAGCTTGTCTGCTCACATACATTATATTAATGCCATGGAATTAAATTTTACAATATTACTTTGCAGTGTTTCCTTTTTTTTTTTTAAAGTACATGCATGATGGTTTTTTATGCTAAGGTTATAGACTAGACTGCTGAGGAATAAAAATGTATGTAGGAGGCAATTCCTTTAAATCCTATAAGGATTCAAAATAGTCAGCCTCATTCACATGGTTTCACAAGCCTTTCATTGAATTTAGATAGTATTTTTGGTTTATTTACTTGCCAAACATAGCATAAATATTGATATAATCCGAGGCGCACAAGGAACAAATAGCCAAACATCCCATCGCTTGGGAAATGGAATAAAAACATGCATGATGCCACTCAAAGGTTACCGTTTCCCATTGAAAGGAGAGTTTACTTTCACCACAAACAAATTCTGCTTGAGTAGATTGAGGTATTTCAATAGTATAGCTCATAGACTAAACATTTTAGAGGAGGCGCTTTGTTACTTTGGTACAGTAATATTTGTTTTGTATTCTGAACAACAGCTGTGTACAGTATCATTGCAGAAAATATTAGCTAAAGCTTGTAAATCAGAGAAACTAAACATTCCCTCCTCAAACCTGTATACTGGTTACGAGGTGTAAACACAGACCAACTTGTTGGCACGCCTGGTAAAGAAAAGTGTTTCACCCCTCAAAGTGATCTTTCCTTGCTGGTGCAAAAACACATTTTTGCACAACTACGGTTAAGTCCAAACTTTAATCTAGGTGTGTTTTTTCAATGGGGAATAAATTCTGTGCTGTGACGACGTGTCTGGTGAAGCATTGCTGTAGAGATCGTTTTCTAACGTGATGCGTCTAAATGACGACCAATTTTCAGGCTATTAGTAAAGTCAGATTTTTATTTAAACTAATACTTCAAATAGCTCATAATGCCAAGCATCACAGATCTTCCACCACACCTAGGAGTGGGGAACCAGGTGTGTTTTGACATATTTTTTCTGTTTTTCATCAGACTCTTCTGAAGTGTTGGTTGCTGAAAAACGCAAAGTCCCAAAACATTTTAGCCAACTGTGACCGTTTTTGTTTGTGATGGTAGGAAAGATTATGGCCTCAATCCTAGAAAGCCATCTGGCTTGTAATCAGGTTTCTAAAAGACTCAATGGCCACTTAGACATCACTCTTTGCAGTGGTTCTCCATTAGTGAGCCCTCCTTTACCATGTGCACGATGGCAAGATGGATCTGCGTGGTCATCTCAAGCTTTGTGAACAACAAATGTTTCCTTTATTTTAAACGGGAACTTTAGGTGTGTCCAAAATTACGGCAACATCATTTCTTAATGAGATTTTTTTTACCCTATTGAAAAATCTGCTTAAAATTCCAATTAATTTTTTTTTAAAGCTGCTGCAGCACAAGATTTATTTGTTTCAACCTCATAGCACATCTTTACCAGGAGTTTCATCACAACTGTCTGCATCCTGTATAGCTTACGCTCCTAAAATGAGCAAGCAAATCCCAGTTCACACAATGCCCAGGAGTCCTTCATGTTTTATTGCACAATAACCCAACTTTCCAGGGGGGGATGAAGCAGGAAGACTACAGTAACACAAAATACTTTTAGTACACATTGATTGACATCTCAAAGCACATTTCTCTTTTGCTGAAACACCAGCCTCTTCTCGAACGATGTGTCTCCATTTGTCTCCCAGGGCCTTCAGTCACCCATCTGAACACGGTTGCTCTTATTTTTAAAGCTGCATCTGTTGCGGTCTCCTTTTATTTGTTTTTAAAGACACTGCCACATATCATTGCTGGGCAGCTCAGTTCATGAGTGATACATTTACACGTGGAGTGAGGCGAGTTCCTAATGCACTTTTATGACGACAGATGAGACATCAGCCAATTAAAATGTAAACACTTTTTCATGCCCTCAATACTTTCCTCATTGGTAGTTAGTATTATTTCACATACCACAATTCACAGTGTCCCCTCTTGACAAGTGTGTCTGATGCAATCTGCCTCCCTTTACTGACAAGAGAGGAGCGTAATTAAATATTCCCTCTAGAGAAAGCACTAAAAGCTTTACCTGGAAAATGAAAAGCTTCAGATTATAGACAGGGATAGTGGTAGAGGCGACAGTCGTCCTCTACTCATCAAATAAACAAACAAACAAACAAAAAAAAAAGAGTATTCACAGCAAGACTTTGTCAATCTTTTCTCAGATTCCTACCCTATGGCAGAACTACTGTTCGTCCACGGTTCAAAACCAGCTAAATACATTGTGCAGGGGGCATTACAGGGGAATTATAGGTAGTGAATATGTCTCTTATTATATTGTAGTAGCATGCTGAATCAGTTATATCCTGCTACATTAGCTTGTGTCTTAGTATTTTATAAGTTTCTGCCACTGACATAAAAAGTCAGGCTGGTTAGTTCATTCTCTGTGTGTCAGTTCATTCACATCCCAGCACTAGTGAAAACACAGTTTTTATCTTATGTGACTCTGAAATGAGTTCTTTCCAAATCCACTTTTGTGGCCAGCCAATAACGTTGTAGTTCTTTTTTTCTTTTATTTTTTTTAAATCAAGCGCTTAAAGAAATCATGAGGAGAAAGCACCTCTTTCCCTTCAGGATCGTCCATATGAAGTGCAAAAGTTCAGTATTACTATGATTAATCTTGTTTTTAGAGTGCTTTTGTGAGCTTGATTTGCATGATTCCCTCCCCATCAACGCTCTGCACTCATACAATGGTCTCGTCAGTCATTTTCTTGGTCGACTTGGTCGGCACCGAACGCTGGGTGGTGTGCGCCCCCTTCATGTCGGGCATGAGCAGGCGAACTTTCTGATTGGTCCTCCTCCACTCCGAGTACAACTGACAGTGATACCGAAATGACACCTGAGGTTGGGTGAAAAAGAAGAAGGGGGTCGGGCGCGACAAACAATGGAAGAAGAGGAGAAGAAGTGTCAATAAAACCGACACAAAGATATTTGAGAATGTAGCACAGAAGCATTAACACACTGATAAAGAGTAATGCTCTATTTTCAAAGTGACATGATAATTATGCCTTCTACTGCTTTCATAGATTCATGATGGAGGCTTTTTTTTTTTTTAAATAACACCCAGATAACGTGAAGAGGAAATTTGGCTTATGATCTCAGTAAACAATGTGTTTCTGTTCAGGCGTGTAGATTCTCGTCGGCCTTCAGTCAAATGACTGCACATAAAGTTCCTCTATCGTCGCCTTATCATGGTTTAGAGCTGCCTAAAACAGAACTGAAGAACGATTTCTACTGCAAAACAAACTTCAAAGGAGTTTTATGTGAAAGACCAACATGAAGTTGCAATTAATTAGGATTTCTTTTACTAATTAAAATTTAATGGGTTGTGCTTATTCAAATTTAGACCCCTTTACTCTGATAACCCTAAATAAAATCCAGCACAACCAGGCGCCTTCCTAAGTCAGCTAAATAGTAATGCAGGTCAACCAGAGTGTAATCTAAGTTCAGTACAAATACAGCTGTTCTCTGGAGGTCTTTGAGGTTAGAAAACAGCAGATAAACAGCATGGTGGAGACCAAGGAACACACCACCTCAGTCAGGGATAAAGATGTAGAGAATAATAAAGCACGATTAGGTTTGAAAATATCTTAAAGGTATAGTCGACGATCTACTTTCAGCTTCGAGCTCTGGGGAGGATCATCTTATCTATTGGTTGTCCCACATGCCAATTGTTGTGACGTGCTCAGCCCATGTGAGTCTATGTTTCTTGCTAGTTTCTTCTTGCTGTGCATGCGCTCCTCTAGTGTTTATGTATCCAGTTAGCTCCGGTTTCAGCCGCTCACTGTAGCTCTGCTCCTCTCACCGTATATACTCTGAAAATGGTAAAGAGTCAAGAAGCAAACTGTCTTACAAGTTTATGGAGGAGAAGAGGAAGGCCTCAGAAGAAATATTAAGACCAGGGTGTATTTTGGAGATTTTTTCCACGCGATCCCCCTGAGGAGCAGAAGAACAGGCAGGACGGTCTCGCACGAGCGCAGTTATCCAAAAAGGGACTTGGACGTTTCTTACCGTCCACTAGACGTCTAAGCAGCACTGTCACAACTGCAACCCTGCCAAGATATGTCTGTCAACCTAAACTGATAAGCCATGCAAGGAAACAGTTAATCAGAGACGCAGCTAAGAGGCCCTTGGTCAATTTAAAGAAGCTTACATAGGAAAATTTGTTGACAGGACAACTATTAGTTGTACAATACATAACTTTGGCCTTTTTGAAAGAAAGCAAGAGGAGAGACATTGTTGAAATAAAATCATAAGAAGTCCTCTTTTAAAGTTTGCAAGAAGCTAGGTGAAAACTACAGCAAACAAGGAGGAAGGGGCTCCGGTCAGACAACATCAAAATTAGAATTAAACAATCTTGTCATACGTAAAACACTGCATGAAGTAGAAGCCTAACACTGAACAAGACTCTGAATACACCATCCCCAGTCTCAAACATCGTGGTGGCAAACATCATGCTGTGGGGAAGGTTCTCTACGGCAAAGACAGGAATATCAGTCAGAGTGCATGGGAAGATATATAGAGCTAAACACCGGGTGATCCGCAAAGAAAAAAAGACTTTAGAGTTGAATGGGAGAAGAGTTCAGTCCAACACTGGCAATAAAATACAGCCAGTTGCCATGGAAGAGTGTAGCTCAAGGTAACTGCACACAGGAAACCCCAATAAAGGTCCAGAAATAAATCCAATTTAAAATTACTGTTCACAGATGCTTTCCATCCTCTCTGACTGAGCTTAAGCTATTTGGCAAAGAAGGACAAAAATTTCCATCTGTGGTTCAAACCTAATTAAAGACATTACCCCAAAAGACTTTAAGGCTGGTTCACATGGCAGGATGATTAGCCCGATTTTTGCCACGATCTTCCCTTTCCGACATGCCCTGACTATCGGGGTGGCTCTTAAAATAATCTTAGGAGATACACCTTAAGATTATCCCATACACTGTGTGTGGTGTGATTAGAGTGATTTAGTCTGCTTGAAAGGACGTCAGGATTTTCAACATGTTAGATTTTCTATGTCTGATATCCTAGCGTGTGTGTGTGGTGTTCCCCGAGGACAAACGAGCAGGCAGCCTGTTGAGTGTGACGTGGAGCCATTCAGAAAGGTAGGTGTGGGAGACCCCAAGAAAAAAAGAAACAGCAACTCACCTCTAGGGCTGCAACAACGAATCAATAAAATTGATTAAAGTCGACAATTAAAAAGCGTTGGCAACGAATTTCATCACTGATTTGTTGTGTCACGCAATTAATGCATCACTCGCCATGTGGTGTAGCCGTGCACCCCTTCTGCAGACCGTCGTCAATGTTTGCTGACTGGCTGCAGAGTGACCTAAACGACGCGGAGGCGGTATTCTCAAATGCTGCTTTTTTTTCGTAGTAAGTTCTACTAATGATGACGCAGAGAAAGCGACTTGAACTAAGTCCTCAAAGAGATGCGAAGCGCAACGCGCTCCCTAAAACCAAAAAAATAAGTAACATGCGAGATTTGCCCTGGCACGAGAGCTCCACAGTGATAGAGGAGCTGAAATGACATGGAGCCACTGATGAGGGTGAAGGGAGCTCAACGGCAGGGTAAGTCATTACAATATTTTACGTTTGTTCCGTTTCAAAGTGAGGAAACCCCGACAGCGCTTGGTTCTCAGGCTGTGAACGGAGTCCTGCGTGGCTGCAGTCGTGCTTCGGGGTGCCGCCTGAACATCAGCCTTTAACTACAGCAAAAAGGGGGGGTCTACGAAAAGATTTGAATACAAATGTACACCCCTCTTTTCAAATCTGTTACCAGCTACCTCACAATTGAGTTACTTTGTGTTTCTCCATCACATAAAATCCCAATAAATAAAAAACAACAAAGTTTGAAGGGTGGAAGGGTTTTCAATGCTTTTGCAAGGCATTGTGGTCGGCCAAAAACAGAGCAGTCTGTTTTACGCGGCCACTCGGAAGATTGGTTTCATAAAGCTAATTACCAGCGTCCAGAGGATGTAGATGGTGAAGAGGGCGATGGTGAGGGCAATGAGCCCAACGGCCTCGAGTCTGCTTTTCAGCTGCAGATGGTCCTGGGCTCCCCTGAGACACAGCCACCCGGAGATAGCTGCCAGAGGCGTGATGAGGAGGAAGCAGGCCATGTCACACAGCAATGTGCGCTTCTCACTGCGAGGGCCGGGGTCCTTCAGCCACTGAACAGCACAACGAAGAGCTTATTGGTGTAATTCAAAACTAGCTGGAGATAAGTACGAACAGACTAATCGTTTTGTTGACTATTTCTTTCCCATACACAACAGTATGAGCAAACCATCTCAGTGTTAAGGCAACTAATTACTACAATGCCAAATTACAAATGAGACCACTTTCTTGGCTAGCAAACACCTCCACCGCTGCAGTAAAGCCCCTCTTACCTGTGTCAGTGGTTGCGGTCTCCGTTCAATGGTGAACTCTGTGTGACAAAGCTCACAGTAGCTGGTGTTGGAGGATGACAGCCACTTTTCCAGGCAGCTCTTGTGCACTTTTCCCAGCGTACCGGTGCAGTCGCAGGGCGAGAGCAGAGTCTCCCCTCCAGCTCCCTCGTGGCAAATCCGACACATCCCCACATCGCTGACAGCATCGGGGGAGAGAACGGGCAGAAAGAGCCATCTTTTACTTAATTACAGGATATACTCTGGAGCCACATGTAAGCTTTATTCTTACCTCTGCAAGCTCACAGCTTTGACGACAGTGGAGAGTGGGCGGCCATCTTTAGCCGTAACCTTGGCAACATACTGGGCCTGTGTAGTAGAATCAGACTCTTCTGAATCCTTGGAGGCATCAGTCTCAGTGTTCCCAGAATAATCGCAAAGGGAGCCGGGGAGCTGGCAGCACCCTGACGAAGACATGGTTCATCTGGGGTTGACAGTGATGAAGATACTGGCAGAGGCGAGCGGTGGCTTCAAATCAAGAACTGATCCCAAACTGGATCTACAAGAGTCGAGGGCCCAGTCGTCTCTGCTCCACCTACAGGGCAAAGTCCCAGAATATTAGCAACATAAAAAGTGATTATTAGAATCACTACTGATGAGATGCTCCTCCTGGTCAGTTGTTTATAGAAACTCATCAATAACAATGTCATTCTTTTTTTTCTTTACTTTTTGTTGAACAATTAGAGCAGAGAAGTAACAACATCATTACGTCATTATACAAATAATAATTTCTAATGTCCATGTTGTCCGATTGTGGTTTGTAAGGCAAGGCAAATTTATTAGTATAGCACATTTCAGTATAAGGACAACACAAAGTGCTTTACATGATTAAAACAGGAAAATAAAAACGGAATAAAAGCAAGTTGGAATAAAATGTAGAAAATTGAAACAAAATAAAACATGGGAAAATGGAATCTAAAAGCAAATATTAAAAACAGTTGGAATACAAAGTTGAACTAATGATGTTTCAGTAAAACAGTTTAACTAGAACAGTCAAAGGCAATCCTAAACAAATGTGTTTTTAATCTTGATTTAAAGGAACTCAGGCTTTCAGCACTTTTATAGTTTTCTGGAAGTTTGTTCCAGATAAGTGGAGCATAGGAACTAAATGCTGCGTCTCCTGTGTTTGGTTCTGGTTCTAGGTATGCAGAGAAGGCTGGAGCCAGAAGACCTGAGTGGTCTGGAGGGTTGATACACTGATAACAAGTCTGTGATGTATTTAGGTGCTAACCCATTTAGGGATTTATAGACTAACAGAAGTATTTTAAAGTCTATTCTCTGAGATACAGGGAGCCAGTGTAAGGACTTTAGAACTGGGGTGATGTGCTCTACTTTCTTAGTCTTAGTGAGGACGCGGGCAGCAGCGTTCTGGATCAGCTGCAGCTGTCTGATCCACTTTTTAGGCAGACCTGTAAAAACACCGTTGCAGTAATCAATTCTACTAAATATAAACGCATGGATTAGTTTTTCCAGATCCTTCTGAGACATTAGTCCTTTAACCCTGGATATGTTCTTCAGGTGATAGAAAGCCGACCTTGTAACTGTCTTTAGATGCTTTTGAAGGTTCAGGTCTGAGTCCATCACTACACCCAGATTTCGGGCCTGATCAGTGGTTTTTAGCTGAAGCAGCTGAAGCTCTGAGCTAACTTTTGATCTCTCCTCTATTGGTCCAAATATTATTACTTCTGTTTTGTTTTTATTCAACTGCAGAAAACATTGGTACATCCATGCATTGATTTCTTCTAGGCATTTACTGAGTGCCTGAACTGGTCCATAGTCACCTGGTGACATGGTGATGTAAAGCTGTGTGTCGTCTGCATAGTTATGGTAGCTGATGTTGTTATTTTTTATTATCTGAGCTAGAGGGAGCATGTAGATATTGAATAGGAGGGGACCCAGGATGGACCCTTAGGAAACCCCACATGTGATTTTTGTTGTCTCTGATGTAAAGTTACCTACTGACACAAAAAATTCCCTGTCCTTTAAGTAGGATTTAAACCAGTGGAGAGCTGTACCAGAGAGGCAGACCCAGTTCTCCAGGTGTTCTAACAGAATGGAGTGATCGACAGTATCAAATGCTGCACTGAGGTCCAATAGAACCAACACGGTGGTTCTTCCACAGTCTGTATTTATATGGATGTCATTAAAAACCTTGATAAGGGCGGTCTCTGTACTGTGGTGAGCGCGGAAACCTGACTGGAATACGTCAAATCGGCTGGTCGTTGTTAAGAAGGTGTTTAATTGTTGAAATACAGCTTTTTCAATAATCTTAATGATAAAAGGGAGGTTTGAGATGGGCCTGTAGTTCTGGAGAAGTAGTTTGTCAAAATTGTTCTTTTTCAACAGTGGTTTGATAATTGCTGTTTTTAGAGACTGGGGAAAACGCCTGACAGGAGGGACGTGTTTATTATCTGAGTCAAATCAGACGCTATGACAGGCAAAACTTTCTTAAAGAAAGTTTCTCTAAGCCTTTGTAGTTTATTTGGCTGAATTGGGACATTTTGTCAAGATAAGTTCTAGTTGGATACAGCTTTGGTTCTGGAGTTGGTGTGGATGTACGAACTGATCCTCTAATCTTTAGGATTTTCTCAGTAAAGAAGTTAGCAAATTCATTGCAGGCCCTGGTAGAGTGGTGTTCAGAAGCCACGGACACAGAAGGATTTGTTAACCTGTCGACTGTGGCAAATAAGACATGAGCATTATTAATGTTTTTTTGATGATCTCTGAGAAGAAAGATTCTCTTGCATTTTTCAATTGTAAGTTATATCTGTAAAGTCTCTCTTTATAGATGTGAACCTGGAGTCTAGTCTCTGTCCACCTGCGTTCAGCTTTCCAGCATTCCCTTTTTTCATTTCTAACTGCTTTAGATCTCCAACGAGATTTTTTCTTCCCAGAAACAACCTTCACTTTAACTGGAGCAATGCAGTCAATGATGTCTGAGACTTTAGACTGAAAGTTATCTACTAGCTCATCTACTGAGTTGCAGCCCAAGGTTGAAGTAGCAGAGTAAGGTTGAAAAAAAGTTTCTGTGGCATTGTCCTTAAAGGTGCGTTTTCTTACTTATTTAGTCCCTTTGGCTAAATGAGTCACTGGAAATGATGCTTTCAAAAGGTAACAAAAAAATGATCAGATAGTGCAACATCAGTTACATTGACTTTGGAAATGTTTAGATCCTTAGTGATGATCAAGACTAAAATATGTCCTGTTTGTGCATTGTCTGCCTCTTCCTTGTTTCTATAACCAAACCATTTTTCAACAAATTGGCCTTCTTGCAATCTCAGTTTATGAGTGTTTTCATCAAAGAAATCTCCACAATGCACCACCTCTGCTCCACGGTCAGTGGTTTCTCTTTGTGCCATAATCTTGTGATGGCCTTCTTGCTTGCTGTTAGTAATATCTTTAGCAGGTATTTGCCTTCTGTTCGTGGTATGTCATGTGTGATGCACCCCAAACAGGGTTTTATATGTTCTGGGTATTTCATACCATATTATATTTCTCACAATAAGACACATTTTATTTCAGTTTTCTGTTATCTTTTGCTAGGACCAGAATATGTGTGTTATCCACATCCATTTGGCCATAAAGCCCCCAGCAGGGCTGTGGGTTAGACACCATCCTCTGCCGAAGCTTTGGACTTATGAAAAATCCGACCACCGGATTTTTATTTATTTATAAATTTTTCTCCTCACCATCAGCTCCAGATACAGTCTGGAGATAACTCTCAATTTTTTCCCCTCATACACCTTCCAAAATATCTCAATTTTACTTGTGCTTGATTTGTCTTTCTCATAATTTCTGAATAGTGAATATTGACATGGATCTTGACCGTCTCATCCAAATTTTGTCTTTAAGTTATTAACACTCTGCAACTCACCCCTTTCTACCTTTTTACACATCGCTGTGATTCCTTTATCTGCCCAATGTCATTCATTTTAGCCCTTGAATATTACAAGAAAATCTTTTTATTTTATTTCACAACTTTAATAAAATTAAAAGCAAGAATCTGGTGATTATGTTTGAATTTCATGCGAATTTTCTCAAATCTACACAAGATCTAGAATAAAAGTTCATTAGTTATCCGAGTCAGGGCAACCACAAACAGGCTGAAATAGGAAGCAACCGGAGGTTCGCTCAGTTTTTCTCAAAACGTTTCGACATCTATCCAGAAGTCTTTGTCAATTCTGGCAGCTTGCACTTGAGCAACCTGCAGTTGGAGCGCTGCCGGTAATAATTTAAAAAATTATTCATACCCCTGACAGATTTAAGTTTTAAAATATTTTCATTTAACTAAGACATTTGTTTCTGATAGTATATATGAAACAGGCATCTCTAAAAAAAGACAATGAAATAATATAAAAGCAAAATAAGTTTTGATTGAAAATGTTTTTATGTAAACATGCTTTTCATTTTTTTGTAAAATGGCACATGAAGGTTTTCAGAAGTGCACATTTGTGCACTTCTGAAAACCAACTGAGAATACGTCCAGTTACAAAAAGCCTGTTGGTAAAATTATAAGATTTCTTTGAATCTGAATCTACCAGGGATACGAATAACTCCCGGCTTTACCTGCACTGGTTTTAGTTACATACATCATTAGAATTTGGTGAAATGTCCCTTAGACGTTTGCAGAGAAATCAGAGGTTTGTAGTCATCAACATATTTTCCTGGCATAGTCTTGGCTTAATATTAGGCCACTCTTTTCATTTAAGCTGTATAGCTTACTGGTACAGACTTAAAGAATAGGACACAGATTTTCAATAGCGGAAATGCAGGATACAGTCAACGATGAAGACGTAGATAATGCACACATAATGTTACAGAAACGTCAAATTTGTGTCATTATTTTGGTGACTTAAAGAGCATTTTTCAGCAGTACTTTTCTTTAAACAGCTATGCACTGACCACAAAAAAACATGATTCAGTTAATCATTTGAGGTCTTAAAAGAATACGAAAAAAAAAGCTCCAGTTGACAAACAAACATGTCATACTGATGTACAGCAGCAAATCCCTAATGTCCCCGGCACAATACTATCGGTCCCTTCATTTTGTGTTTTACCTGTGTTCCTGGGGGACACGTGCAAAAAATGTGTTTTCCTTGAATAATTGTGTATCAACATAATATTTTTTAATGAATAATAGTATTCACCTCAATCCTCCACAGAAAAATCAATTGCTCATAAATCTTCTTGAATTCTTGAAACCTAAATGGCAATTTGAGCAACTAAAATAGGCTCCAACTGGCATTTTGGTCATTTTTAGTGGAAGGTCATTAGTTATTTAAAAATGAACAAATGGAAATCCTTGTGTATGTAATAAAGAAAATAAATATTTTGAATCAGAATATTTTTGAATCAGTCAATGACACAGAAAAAGGCAACAGAGAAAACACATGAACGAACTGTCCAAGGATCCAGGGGGGCAATCAAAAACTACTACTGCTTGACAGCGCAGTGAGAGTGTTTGTTTTCCTGGTAGACCCTGAGCACAGCTGGGGGTGGGCTTTTGGGTGGTCGTGTCAGAGACAAACTAAAACCGCAGGTTTGCCAGAACAGCCCCAAATCCGTAACCAGCTTCAGGACACGAACGCCTATCTGACTGGCTGTAAATAACGCAAAACTAAAATATGTCTCACTAAATGGATTCAATGTTGTTAAAAAAAACAAAAACAAACAAATATCCTTTAACTTTATCACCGCATCAAAAGTCAAGAAAAATAAAGCACAGGGAGCCGCATCTAGATTTTGAGGCTTTAAAAACATGATTGGCTGTTATAAATAACACACCCAGCGTTAATTATCCTCAGCCGACTGTAGCTTTGGTGTGTAATAACGGATAAGGGTATCTATTTTAAAACGGCAATAGTAATGCCGTGTTTGGATAGTTGGTACCAATGCAGCAAATACATCCTGTTCCCATCAAAACATTTATTTTACTAAGGTGGAAAATGTGACATAATTGTAAATGTACTCACCCGACGGCCTGCCTTTTTTTTTCGCTCGGCCTTGGCCTTGAGCTAACTGGACAGCCCTAGCTACGATTTATGACACTGAAGCCTGAGCGAAAGCTGACAATACGAGGGCATACAGACGACGACCATAGGCGATGTATCCTCCCCATGGCGGATAGTTTGGGTAACTCGGTTGGATTAGGTCAGGAAACGCGGAATAAAATCCACCCGTTTCTGCCAGAAACGTTAGACACAGCTAACGGTGCTAGCTGGTTAGCAACAGGCAAGCCTCGGCATCCCTCAGCTGTGCGCTGGTCATGTGACCCCCGTGCTGCCTTCAAGATCATCTGGGATGTCGGAATGATGGTAGCAGTGAATCCGTCGATCAGGCATCAAAGGAGCTAAAAAAAAAAGAACGTTGTCAAAACTTGGTGAAAATGCTGCAGAAAACTAAGAAGCTTTAATGTAAAACTATATTTTATTTTTACTTTCATTACATCGCGGTACCTTCAACCACAACAGACCAACAGTAAAAGATACTCCCGACGTATTTGAAATGACCGCCGGTTGTAATGTTTATGAGCCGCAACATACCTGAATTGCCCATGTACAGCCACAGTTTTGAAAGCATTCAACTCGTTCAGAAAGTTCTTTCATCGCAAAACCGCTAGGTGGAAGCAATCAGTCAAGTTATTTGTGTCAATAGAAGCATACGCTAGTCTTCGTTCGTGAATTATAATTCCCACTTTAGTTTGTTGGTGTCGCAAACCCTTTCCAAAATGATAGATGTCAATTAGTGTTTCTCGTGTGTTCATAAATGTCTTCCTATCTAAGGAATGACGAGGAATTGTATGTCTGATTCTGATTCTGTCTGAACAAGCAATTTTAGCCTATTTGTATTTTATGTTGCCAGACAGCTTCTGTTTAAGAGGTTTCCTAATTCAGGAGGTCCGTTAGGATTCAGGCCTGTGCATGGTAAGTGGATATGGACCGTCATTAATTAGGAGTGAGCATTCCAGCTACTTTTTCACATGGGTTGGGCAGGCTAGCTTTTTTCCTTTAGTAGATGAATCCCCATCAGACAATTGATCTAATTCTCTTGTATTCAGTTATCTCTCTCTCTCTCTCTCTCTCTCTCTCTCTCTCTCTCTCTCTCTCTCTCTCTCTCTCTCTCTCTCTCTCTCTCTCTCTGATCTAACATTAATTTGATGTTCTAAAACATTCAAGTATTAAAAAGGCAAAACCAACAACTACAACAAAATCTGCAGGCGAACCAGTCCTTTTGCCTTCACTTTTTTTTTAGTACTTTTTTCCCCCTTTCTTCTGTTGTCTCAACAGGTAAATGTTTAGGAATAACAATAAAGCAGAAATGTGATTTTAAATTGTTTATTTCAATAATAATGATAATTATTATTATTATCTTTGCTTAGATGAATGATGTTGGTGACATGATTCTTTTGGGTGTCATAAAAACTTTGTGGAAAACTGTGACATTTTAACAGGGACCCCATCTAGAAAGTAACCGTTTTTAGACCAGTGTGGCTTGATTGTTGTTATACCAGTTGGTGTATAATTGCCGCTTCTGCTATTATTGCACGATTAGAAAATCTACTGCAGTTTTTTACACAAGTTCATGTTTTGTTTGTTTTTTTTGTTTTTTACAGTTTGATGTTATGTTATGTTACTCATATTTTCCTTTATCTCCATATTTAATTTCTCAATAAGTCTGCTTTATAAGTGTGATTGTGAGTCAAGTCATCCCATCAGTTATTATGTCCTCGATCCACCTTTGGAGGAGGTTACAAACCCCCAACCACTAAGAACTGTAATGGGTCAAATGGGATTATGGAAGAAGTGTGACACACTAATGTAATACAAAAGGGAGACAGCTACAAAAGGAGCGGGAGCCTGCAGTGTGCAGTGAGAGCAAACACACCCCAAGACTTTCCAGAGTCTGCGTGATCTGAGAAATATGCTGCTGAGCAGAATTTGATGTAAAAATTGATATGTTGAGGATGGGGTACAACAACTCTGCTTGTTTTAAAGCACTCAACAGATGTGCACATTCTGCATTAGGATACCGACTGAACTCCACTCTTTTGGGACGATGCCCCGTAGGATTTATGCATTGCTCAAGTGTGAATGCTGTGTTCCACTGGAACCCTAATCACAGAGCATGCTGCGTACAGACCGTGACCTCGATGGATCAACTTGCATAATGTAATAGTGATCTGTCACTGGTGATTCATGGTTTATTCTGGAACAATGATCTGCAAGAGGCTTAGGGCTCACAGTCAGAATCAAAAGAGACTGATTGCACTGTTAAAACCACTGCTGTCCAAAAAGAACACAAAGGTCCCTCTCACATATGCCAAAAAAACATTTTGGCATAACTTTAACCTTAAACTTTTTGGAAAATATTGTGTGGACTGCCCAGTCAAAAGAGAAAAAGTGAGTTGTTTAAAGGTGCACGTCCTGTTACATCTATGGGAAAATTAGCACTATTCCAGTACATTAACCCTTACCAGTAATCATAGATGGTAGTAGTAGTGTAATGTTCTGGGGTTCGCTTTGCCTCTGCAGGACCTGGACAACCTGCCATAACTGATGGATTATTTTTATCATTATCATCATATCATTATCATTATAGACAGTCCTAAGCATCTAAGCATCAGTGTTTTCAGTCAGAGACTTCAGATCCACTGTAAGACAGACCAGTTCAGGAGATCCTTCCTGCCTGCTGTCATCAGCATCTACAACTCTGTGAAGAAACTCCATAACATGAGTTACAACAGCTTTAAATTTCCCTTTGGAAAAGTTCCATGGCAGATACAGCCACCAAGATTGGCAAAACCAATTTTTAGATATATGGGGCAATTCTGTTTTCATATTGTGTCAGGTGAATTTGAACAACTTTTACCCCAGGTAAATGAAATCATCATTTGCAATGTGCATCAACTCAGGTTATCTTTGGCTGATGTTTACCAATAAAACAATTAACTGTGACAAAAAGCAAAAATAATGGAAATATATCTGGAGGTAAGTGCTTTTTCACAGTGCAGGAGCAAATTAAGTGTAAGACTCCTACATGTAAGACTTCTAAATGTCCAAATTTGAGGTAGTTAATTTTGAGACTTCTATGTTTCATCAAGACTTCGTAGAAACTCTGTACAAGAATAAGGCAAATAAAGCTTGCAGTTACTGAGATATAATCAGTTCATTTTGGGCAAGTGGTTTTTGAGAAGCCATCTTAAAAAAGGCTTGGGTTTTACATAACAGTATCTATTTTTACCATGTCACTTTGCTGTATCCTTTCTCCACAACTACTTCCATTTTGGCTCCTTTGCACCCAAACACGGATATAAAAGGAGTTTGCTTGAGGTGAGTTTGATCCCTGCACATCAAGAGGAAAGAACTGGTGTTGTGGGAAATGCAAACGCCCCTCAGGGCATGCCTCTCTCACTAGTTAGAGCTCACCTATCTATTGAGTCAAAGTCCAACGCAAATCATGAGACGCTGCATCTCCACATGCATGGGATATCATGGGACATTTGTTAGTGGACTTTAACTGGGACCACCAGAGAAATGCACTGGCAAATCATTAACACAGCACAGGCAGGATATTGTATGGGTTAACCAGGATTTGAACTTGTAGGAAGACAATATTTAATAACAGTTACATGTGAAGCCTATTAAAGAAAATGTCAAATGATATGTGATTTTTTTGGTTGTTGAATTCCCTATGAATTTCTGATGCCACAAAACAAAAAAACTCTAACTTTGAAAAAAAAAAAAACCCAGCAGGCATTAGATTACGTTGTCATGAAACAGCTGCACTGTTCAAATTCATATTCCCAGTCTACAGTTTTATGTGTAAACTTAAGGTATCTATCAGTCTGCAGCTGTGGCTATAAACATAGCTCACCACCATCAGGGTGTGAATGTGTGCAATGGGTGAAAGGCTGACAGTAGTGCAAAGCGTTTTGGGGTCGTCAGACTTGATAAAGCGTTATAAAAGTACAAGCCATTTACCATTTACCATATTATGAGTTAGTTTGTTAGTATTGAACTGTGCTGTAAAAAAGTATCTGTCCCCTTGCTAATTTTTTCAGTTTTTTTCCTTTTTCCCCCACAAACTTAAACGTTTCTGATCATCAAAGACATTTTAGCGTCAAAGATAGCCTGAGTGAATAAAAAACTCAGTTTTGTACTTCATTTGAACCCCACATGGCCCTAAAAGTAAAAAAATAATCGGCCCCTGTATGTAGTACGTGGGAGTGGTGTCCTAGTGATTAGGGAGCCAGGCATTTGTGTTTTGGAGTATCTGCAAAGGTCGCCAGTTTGAAACCCAGACTGATGGGTTGTGGGACTATGCAGGAATTTATATATATATATATATATATATATATATATATATATATATATATATATATATATATATATAATGTTGGCAGCATCAACTGCCATCAAGTATTTGTAGAAATCATTATCATCGTATTTATTATCAAGTATTTGCAACTTGTGTACAGTCCAATGAAATGTGTCCTCTGTATTTAACCTCTCCCCTATGGAGCAGTGGGCTGTATGGTGCAGCATCCAGGGATCATTTCTGGGGAGAAGGGTCTTGCTCACAAACCCAGAGTGACGGTGGGTTTCAAACTGGGGAACTTGGAGCCTTCAATGGATACAAGTGTCCCGCTTTAAAACCACAAGACCACCACTTCCCAATTGGCAATAATTGTTTTTTACCTGACTGTGTGAGAACTTCATTCTTTGGCAGGTCTTCAGCAACTTGACCTTCACAAAGTAGTACCAGACTATCACACTACCACCACCAGATTTGATCTTTGCTATGATGCTCTCTTTCTTAAATGCTGCATCACTTTCACGACAGATTTACTGAGAGACGTGTCTTTCGTCTCATCGGTTGGCAAAATGTTTTCCCAAAAGGCAAATATAATAATATAATATCTGTTTACAAACTAAAATATGTTCATAACATTTTTCCTCATTTCTGTTCTTGAATTTCTTTAGCTCGGGACATGTGTTTTTGACAACACTTTGTCAAAAAGGGTCCATTAAAAGCGAAATATCTGGGACAGGTCTGGCAGGAATCAGTTTTAGCTTGTAAATTAAGAGGGCACATGTGTCCAAAAAAGCTAAAGCAGAACAAATCAGCTGTATACATTTATTTTGGAGGGAGAAATGGGGAGCGAGTAAAAGGCAAAGACAAATGGATTGCGTAACTTATTCACAGCGTTTGGCTTTCAATAACAGTTTAATTCAGGTGCTGCACCTCCATCTTGTGATCTTTTAAGCTTCCTTCTCGTGAGGTAGTAATTGAGTTTCACTCATTATCTGATGGGCTCTTACACTTATTTGGGCTGTTGATCTCATGACAGAAAGATATACTCACAGATATATTTATCTAAATAACTTATTCGGCCCCTTTGTTGACTTATTAAGTGACTGTTAAAGGGAGACAATTGTTGTCATTGTGATAAATATGGTTGTTTTATAAGGTCAAGATTGACCATATTCAAAGTTATATTGATTTGCCATGACAATATTTTATATTAATATGTCAACTGCATACACTATTATTTAGATTTTTTTTATTCTGAATTGATAGAATAAGCCAGCTTTTGGTTTATTTGTCCATCAGAGTGTTTATAAAGTTTTGGACTTTGACCGCAAACTGGATTTATTGATTTTAAAGACTGGACTGTTCCCTTATGGGGACAAGGGAAGACAAACAAAAGTGATAGTTTTTGCAATTAAAAAAAGGTCAAAATGTGCACAATATATATTTATAAAATGCAGTGTCGAACACTTTGTACCTTTCATGGAGATGTTTTATTCATGTCACTGTTTATTTTCTTTAAGTCATGTCACTGGCTTAGAAATCAGTGACTGAAAATACATCTGATAGCTCCTGTTGAGACACTATAAAATTTTAAAACATCATTATTTTTTTAAACATATCAGAAACATACAATTGTATTTCTTAATGTTCATGTGATTTTGCACACTTATGAGGCACTTGTTCAAGGAAAGATCTTTTTTGATGAGATATCAAAGGAAATGTTGTTTATATGTATTTTTTTCTTTTAAAAGGTTGATTTGTGGCCATTCTCTTCAACTTCTTCTCTTGAACTTTAACAGCACTCACTGATGAGAGGACCACCAACCCCTGTGACTTCACTTCTTCCTCGTTCATCCTTTCTTCTGACTTTTGTGTCACGGGACTTTGCTGATGGAGTATATCAAATTATTGGCATTGATGAAACAAATAGGAACAGTGGAGCCATGCACATGACTTCAACTTGACTACAGTCATGTGAAAAGTTATATAAAACAGTTTGCTTTTGTGATATGAGTAATGACTTATTTCATCCCTTTTCAAACAGTCCGTGCCAACAAAGATGGCGCTCAGTGATTAGAGATATGAGTCTCATTTTACTTTTTTGTCTTCCCAAAAAATGCCAATATATGCAAAACTCTTTTGTGGAAAATCTCAATGCACTTATCTCCAGAATCTAAAGTGCAACCTCTATCAGGAGTCAAGCAACTTTAAGGTTTATGTTTTAAACATAGCGCACCAATCGAATTTGCTTTCTAAATATTTTTGCTGTGATCTGAGCAATAACTATTTTATGCATTTTTTTAGTTCAAAACCCTCACATGATTAAGTAGGGCTGCCACCCAGTGCCTGAGGCAGCAAAGCATGCCCAGATGATATTTCCACCTCCATGTTTTACTGCTGGCATCAGGTGTTGCTCTCAAAAAAGATGCATAGTACAACACCAAACATCTCTACTACCAACTGTGGTAAACTAAAGAAATGTTCTATGCAAGTGCAGATCCAAATTTCTGATGTGTTTCTATATGATTACAGAAAAACTAGTTACTACTTGCTCTAAGGTTCATTACACATTTTCAGTGCAGATCATAAACGTGGAATCTCCCTTTCCAGACACGTGTACTTTGCACCTTTTGTTTCGATCCCTTTGGTCTTCCCCTGAATTGTCTGAAACTTCTCATTTGAAATATTTGCCACTTGTATGGTTTTATTGCAGAGGAATCACTTTTTTTCCCACACTTTGGAGATCTCTGAGCATTTCGTGCTGGACTTCTAGCAAACGTCGACTGTTACAGAGTTTTACATTTAGATAGTGACATGATTTCATCGAACACTCCCACATCTTATCATTTGCAGTTTTAAAGCCCTGATTCCAAACTGTGTAGATTCCAAACTGTGTAGATTCCAAACTGTGTAGATTCATCTTATAGTTAATGGAGGTTACGATTTTCAGCTTCCTTTTCAGGTCAGGATTATGCATTTGCCTCTCTAAATAGGCCCAACACTGCCCGACATTTCCAGGTTATGTATCTTTACACAGTTTTTCCAAACATTGCCTTGAATACAAGTAAAAGTGTGTTTGGCTTCCATCAGCTCTTGTAATGAAATATAAAGTTGGTCTGAAAAGCTCTTTTAAATGTGGGTTTTTGAGTAAATAAGGCAAATCCATCCCACCTGAAAGAAATCAATGTGCGCTTAAACACAGAAATTCTGAATAGAATTGAATATTTTTATTGTATGTAACAAGAACAATGAAAAAACAGTGGTTCTTTGCTGTAGCAGCATGATAAAAAATAAATAAAAATAACATATTTGAAAAAACAAAAAAACAAAGAACACATACATATAGACAATGTGAAACCTTGGTGCACAATACAAATATCGTTAACATCATAATGCCAAGGTTCACTTAGGTCAACCATATGATAAGAAGAAGGTTAAGCTGACAAGTTACAGACAAATTAAATCTGCATGTGGTCTCTAGAGTAACCAGATAAACCAAATCCATTTAACCAACTATGCTAACAGACTTATTGTGTTATTTCATTACACCAAGAATTTAAAAAATCTAACTTTTTGTCTTACAGTATGACATTTTTTTAGAAAGACGTTTGGACAGTGGTTGAAGGTATCAATAAACACTAAAAAGAGAACTACTGTAGTGTAGAGGGAAAATCTCTTTTATGTGTTTAGTGTTATGTAAAGATAATAATACCCCTATGCACATGTTGTTACATATGGTTGCAGACAAATGCTCCAGGTTGAAAATTTGAAAGGCCTCAAAAAGTATTTTTTTTTTGTCCCCAGAAAGGTTTTATTGCAGTGTTAAGGGGGCTGAATAGAAATGTACACATTTCAAATATTTGTTTGTAATATATTTAGAAAACCATGCATGCTTTTTTTTCGCTGTTTGCCTTGGCTTGTCCCTTAAAATCCAAGTAAAATATATTTGAGTTTTTAGCAGTATTTTGGCTATAACATAAAACAACACAACAGCTCAAAGGGTGTGAATACTTTTGCCAGGTACCAGTGGGGGTTCTAGACCAAATTTAGCAGGGGGGCCAGAGTGGGGCCAGTGTTTTTTCACAGGGGCACAAAACAAAAAATTTGGGGGGGGGGGGGGGGGGGGGGGGGGGGGCACTTAACAGGTCAACATTTCATCGTTTAATATATTAAGTAAGCCAAAGAGCCAATTGTGGCTCTGGAACTGCAGGTTGCAGACCCTTGATCTTTTTTCAATACAGCGGGAGCTTAACGTGAAACGGCTTAATTTTTAATTATTGTTATTTTTTTATATATATTTTTTTATTGTTTTGTTATTTTATTATTGGTTAAAAACATAAACGAAATGACCAGTCAGTCACGGTATCTTTGTCAGCATTTATCATCCTAAGAAATGTAATATCATGTTTTTAGTACAGGGGCCAGGAACAGTTCTACAGGGGCAGAGGCCCCTGTTGGCCCCTCTAGAACCGCCCCTGCCAGGAACCTTATGCCCTTGCCTGAGCTGGGTCAAGATGATGAGCTTTGGAGGCCTATGTCACACTCCAACCCAGCGCTGATTCATTCAACTCTGAGCATGTGAACGCTGCATGATCAGAGTCGACACCGCGTGACGTCAGCAGCCATTCCGTCCAATAGCAGCCTCCGCTTCCAGCCTATGGTGGTACAGTAAATACTATCAGCTCTGCCTCCTTTCCCCTTTGCTGCAACGATGAAAGCAGAGGAGACAATCGAGTTAGACCCGCGGATGTGCTATATAATCGTTTGTTAGACGTGAGACATTTTAGTGCCGGTGCGCAGCCTGGTAAGCTCCCCATCTCCACGGTGGGGTTATTTTATTCCCTCTGGAACACCGCAGGTTTTTTTTTTCTTCATGTGTTCAAGGGGAAACCAGAGCAAGCTGAGATACAGAGTAGTGGGGTGACAGACGAGTCGGCCCACTGCAGCGTGAATCACCGCAGACTCGCCCCCATCGCTGCCTTCTGCGGTCGTTTCTCCGTCGACGTGCGCATCCCCTCGGAGACGGACAGCGGAGGGGGAGGGAGGGAAAGGGGGACGGGAACCGACTCGGCGTTCGACTCTCCTGTCGCAGCCCGAGGCGCGCTGCTAGGCGGGGCATGCTAAAGAATGAGCCAAAGGGACACGCTGGTTCATTTGTTCGCCGGAGGGTAAGTCACAAAGCCCAATGCTGTACACTTGCAGTGTGGAAAACCAGTTGTCCACGGGTACACGAGGGGAACAAAGGGGCGCACGGGGCGCGTGCGTGTGTCAGTTATGTGAACGAAGGCACGTTGATCGCGTCCGTGTCAAAACTTCCGGTTATTTCTACCTGAGCCCGTGCCGCCGACCTTAGCAACGCAAAGGTTACGAGGCTTAATGGTCATTACAAAACCAGCCTAAAGAGCGGTTGGGCCATTTGTTTGTTGTGCTTTCAAATGTCCACCATTTTATTCACATCTTTATTTTGACAGGAAGTGGAATTTCATTTCCGGGCCCATTCAAACTGGAGATAACCATAGCGCTGCCGCAACCACAGCACTGTTGCATCCACGTTATTGCTGAAAGTATTTGATCTTCTGCCTTGACAAGAAATATGAATCTTGGTCGAGCCGTCCTTTGCAGCTATGGCAGCTTCAGCTCGTCTGGGAAGGCTGTCTGCCAGGCTTAGAAGTGTGTTTGTGGTGACCTTTCTTCCAGAAGCACACTGATGTTGGTCAAGAAAGCCTGGGTTTCATTCGTACTACTAATCCATCCCAAAAAGGCTTGTTTAGGTCAGCCATGCCAGTCCAGTTCTCCCACATCCAGGTCTTTATGGGCTTTGCTTTGTGTTCTGGACCACACGGGAGCATGAAATTGTCCTAAATGTTTTAGCCAGCGGAATCATTAAGAGTTATTTTTACTTAGACTCTTTCACTGGAGCTGGAACCTAACCACAGAGCCACACCATATCACCCTCTGCACCAATCTTTCCCCTTCACACAGTGCAGTTCAGCAAGTGCTGTTCTCCTGACTACTGCTAACCCAAGACCGTTCCATTGGATTGGCAGACGGAGAGGTGAAATTTGTCCAGTGGCAGCGTGCTTTACAGCACTGCACTCTGGCTCTTTGCATTGCACTTGGTGATGTCAGATGTGGATGCAGCTGCTTGGCCATAGAAACCCACATTAGGAGACCACATTAAGTTTGGAGTTCTGTTCTGTGCCCTGTGATTTTTACATGGCCTACCATTCCCACTTGCTTTTAAGTCCGTATAATACTACCAAAAGTTGACTGAATATTAATTACTAAGGGAATTCTCTGATTTTTTTGATTTTTTTTTTTTTTTTTTTTTTTTTAACATGGGTGACATCTTTGCACTGTCCCTCGCTAGGATTCATGAAGCTCCTCAGAGAAACAGGTTGTTTCATTGTTTTTACAGAAGCTGTCTGCACGCCTAGGTGTTTCATTTTCTAATTCCTACAATCGGCCCATACCTAGCAGCAGGCTGAGCTTTCATCTTGGGGGTCGAGAGGTTCTAGACAGGATCAAAATCAACATCGGTTTAATAGTTGACAACTAGTTTTTTTCCTAGAACTCAGGCTTATGCTCACGATCATCAATCATCTCATTCACGTTCTGTTACTACGTCTGAAAAAAAAACAACATTTTCATCTAGGAAAATGGAAACGCATTGAAGCGGAGCAGATTTTTCTGACCCGGCTCATCTGTCTTGAATTAAGCCGACAGTCTTCAGTTTATCTGTGGCGGGTAGCTCGTCAATAATCTCATCAATAGCTCCGCTAATCCGCTGCATCTGACATCTACAAGCCCCGAGTAGTTAAAAACATTACAGCCACGAATAAGCAGAAATTGTGTGTTTTTTTTTTTTTTTTTTTTTTACTTCTGAGAGGCGCCTCGGGCTGCTGTAGCCTTGCCCAGCCACACAGAGTCACATACGCAGCAGCGAGCCCAGTGCAGAAAGTAGGTAAAGGGTCACCAGTGGCTCTGAGCATGAATGTGTAATGTTGTTTTGAAAGGTAAATATAGCTACTGCCACTCTAAAGCAGCTCCCTGCCACGGTGTCTGCATACACTGCTGCAGCTTGTACACACCTGACGCCTCCTATAAAGCAATGGAATGAGCTGCATAAATGCCAATTTTAAGAACCGTTACAAAATCAAAAGCTTCAATCATCTTTTTTTTTTTTTTTTTTTTTTTTTAAGACGCAGCATTTCGTTGGCGAAAACAGGTTCATGAAGAAGGGTTATCTAAGAGGTTGCAATGCTATAAAACAAATGTTTATAAAATCTTTGTTTATTGGAATTGTGTGGTGCGAGTTCAATGGATTGATCTGCAGTTGTGTGTTGCATATTCTCCTAAAAGAAATATGCTAATTAATTAAACATAATAGTAAAATGGTTGGGGGTCATAATCCTCTGCTCTAATTACTTTGTCCTTTTTTGTCTCCTAGATGTGGTGGTACAGTAGGCGCCATTTTGACTTGTCCTCTGGAAGTGGTCAAAACCAGGTTGCAGTCGTCCTCCGTCACGCTTTATATCTCTGAAGTCCAGCTCAGCACGGTTAACGGAGCCAGCGTCGCCCGCGTTTCTCCACCGGGACCCCTGCACTGTCTCAAGTGAGGAACATGTTTAGTTTCTGGATGATTTGGTTGTTACCTGCCAATAAGCCTTGGCTGTTATAACATTGTTATTGATTGATAATAACCTTACAGAAAAGCGGACAACATGATCCAGTTTCTTTTATTGTGAAAACAAGAAAAGCTTTATTTTTACTGCTGCTAAAATAATTAAAATTACTTTTACACCTCTTAACGTAGAGGCAGTATTACTGTGTTACTCTATTGTCCATACAGCCAGAGAATATTTGGATAGCTCTGGCACTTTTTCTGGCCCCTATATGAATGAACCGGAACGGTATGACGGCGTTTTAGGGATTTAAAAGGCAAAACCTTTCAATAAGATTGGTAGAAAGAAGAAATGGATTTGGTCAGTGAATATTTAATCTGGATTTTCTGGGGCTAATTTGTAAAATGGATTCTTCTCTATAAGGATGGAGTAAATCTCATTAATAGTACTGATTTTCAACGTTGTTTAAGTCCCTAAAAAGTAGGAGATAGTGAGCTGAGATAATATTGATAGTAGACTGTTGCTAATATTATATATTAGCCTTGGGGTTAGAATTATTAAAGCTTTACTATTCGGATAGTTTTCAACTACATAAAATTTAAGAAGCATATTTACGTAATTCTTTCCCATGTGATTGTTTGCAAATTATGACTAATCTTGTAGCAAGCATTTCTTATGACGACTACACTTATTTTTAGTATTTCACTTGAGTCGGTCTTAAGTTACATTATGAGGGAAAGCCCCGTGAAATAAGATTTAGCAAATACATCTAGGAATGGGCACCTTTCACATTTGAACCGACGTGGTACCGATACTCGGTACCTGGGAATCGATACCGGTACTTGACGATACCTATTTACTTTTGTGTGTTTATGTAGTAATAAATGTTAATTTATTTAAAAAAATCTCCAATTTTCTCAATTTAATATATATATTTCTCAGTATATAAACTTGTTTGGCTCTACAAATGAACCGTATGAAATAATTTAGGATTTTTAATACATTGCCTGAATACACAACATACAAAAAAAAATAGAGACGCACCGATCCGATACCCGGACTAATTGACTAATTATTAGTCAATTAGTCCAATACCTAATACTAGGTATTGGATGATTTGTGCCGATCCAGCATTTTGATCATTTATTTATTTTATAAATATCACACAGCAGTACAGTTACAGTGATCTAGTCACATCTATTCTATGTTTGCAACGGTGGTTACACAGAGCACGCACAGCAGCTAGCCATGAGCAAACACAGAGCAACATGGAGCAAGTGCCGGACCGAGCCAGGTCTGCTATTTGGAAACATTTCAAAGTTGATACACCAACAGGTCCGACTGCAACATGTAGCATCTGCAATGCGTAAATTGCGAGGGGGGTAATAAGGTTGGTAAATTCAACGGCACAAACTTAAATGAGCCCCTACAAAAGCACCATGCTTAAGAAAATGCAGAACGTTTTTTAACAATTTCAAACCTGATGACTTCACTCACGTGGCACGGTATAATGGTTTATTTATTGAACAGTAGCATCAGATCGGTATTGGGTATCGACCGATACGCTTAGCCCAGATATCGGATTGATTCGGTGCATCGCTAAAACAAATTTTTACCGAAAGAACAGTTATCAGAGGCACAGAGTAAACGAGGTGAATACAGGATTGAAGCTGTGTGAATAAAATTCAGGGAAATGTTGTAGTGCAACAGTTTCCGAGAAAGAAAAAGACTGTATTAAAAACACGTTATCCCGCTTTTAAATGAGGGCGGGATACGTTTGCCCTGAGGGAACAGAGACGCTCCTCTCTGCACTCTTTGCTCTGACTACAGGCGGGATTCAGACGGAGGCAGCATCAGCGGCTTTCTGTCTGTGAGACAGAGAGCTTGGACGAGTAGGCAGGAGCTCACAGCAGCACTCGTCGCTCTCCCAAGACAATAACAGAGGAACGATTGTTACTTTCACAGCAAGTCACTAATAACACAGAAGAAAGTCACTAGATTTTTCCCTAGTCACTTTTTTGAAAAAAGGTTGCTGGATGGGTCTGAAAAGTCGCTAAATATAGCAATAAATCTGCTACACGGACAGCTGTGACCAGGTGCTTCCTCAGCTTAGAAGGATTCCCACCGCTATTCTTACACTTTGCTTCACAAATATCGCAGCGAGCGTAATCTGTGTCGCATTTTAGAAATCAGAGCCGTACTTTCGACCGCTTTACTATCAGCCATGCTTGCTTTGTTGGACCGTCGGCTACTGACGTCATTATGCTGTTGTCCGTGTTATGCTGTGTTCATGTTTGGCGTGGAAAAATCGCACACTCTCTCACTCCCTCAGTGTCACAGTGATGTGTTTAGGTACCGCAACATGGCACCATTAGATTTTACGTGAATCGGTTCCCAGTGGTACCGACGGGATTCGGTCAGTGCCTATAAAAGTACAGAATTTGGTACCCATCCCTAAATACATCATCATTGCAATATCAGATCGGGCGGTATTAATACTGGAAAGGAATATTTGGGTTGCAGTATTTGTTAGCCGTTCATATTCCGGTCTGTGCTTGTCAAAGTTTATTCGTGAGCAATTCCTGAAGTAAGATTTCTCTTCATTCAGTGTCAGTCATTTGAAGTTTTTAACACATTACTTGTGTTTTTATATGCGCTAAACAAACACCCCAACCAACACATCTGAGAAGGACAACACTGATAAACAGTCTGACTTCAGGTTTTTCTTATCATTAGCAGTTACATAAGACTTTTGACCTCATTGCTGTTTGTATCTCTAAGGGTTTTTTCTTCTCTAGTGGTACACTAAAATCCCCAAGAAACTCTTATTTTGACCAAAAAAGATCCAATTCCTCTTCTTTTTATAGTAGTGGAAAGACAACCTTTTAAGATGAATGGAGAAGCGAGAGTACACGGGGAATTTAGAGCAGCTTTGTTGTTTGTTTTTTGGGTAATCTTGTTTTGGTAGAATATTTTGAATAAATGTCAACTGCTTAGAAATGTCTGTCTGCAGTTAGATATTTAACAACGACGCAGGGCTTCTCTTTTTGAAAAAGGAAAAAACAAAACCCCCGTGTCTGTTGGGTCACAGAGTCTGCCACTCAGTTTGAAACATATTGCATAATTCACAAGCTGCTGTGTGGAATTTTCCACTGCAAAATGCCTGCAACAATATCATGCTCTTTGGGAACGTTAGCCTGTCTGATGTGATTTAGCAAAACGAGTATTTATTATCTATTATGACCTGATTTGGGATATTAGCTGAATACTAACTTCCACCGTTGAGAATTAACCTGATTCCCCAATAACCCTGTTTTTTATTAAAATTTATATTCTACTTTTCTTTTCAAAAGGAAATGAATTGCACTTGCACAGTAATATGTTTTATTACCATTTTCAGCCTGTTAAACAAGTTCTAATATTCCTGGACTGGTGCCCCGTTTTAAGCAGGTGCATCCAATCCGGGCGTGTTTTTGTGCTCAACAATCCTCTATTTCCAACATAAACTGATCCGTCTTGTTGCCCTCGACACAAGCCGGCGTTGCCAGAAATGGAGCGACACGATGCGGAATGCAGAGCGGCTAAAGAGGGAAGCGCTCTAGAAGAAAGGAAAGGCCATATCTGACACACGAGCCGAAGTGGGTCAGCGTGCCCCGGGATGCAAACCTAGATGCGTTTTTAAAGTAAACTTTCTCCAAACTCTCTGTTTGCAGCCCTGCTCTGCTTTCTTTAACTGCTACTAATGAATAATGATAACCTTTTTTCCCCTATGTTTTGCCATACGCAACCCTCAGGCCACATGAGAGCACAGGTGCAGTGTAAAATAGTAACACTACAGACCAGGAAATTCTGCTGAAAAGCAGCTATTTCATTCAGAAATAAATCCAATCTCTAAATGACATTAAAATCAAACGACAGTCATTTTGTCAGCTGACCTTTAGGGTCTATTTTTACACCAAATGGGTTTCCGGTGTCTAGCCAGAATGTCTTCGCGCTGCTCTTGGATCAGTTTTCCTTATGAAAACGTGCAGCGGCTGACGTTGGCGTTATTTAGAATCAGGTTACTGGGTTAGCCTGGACGCAGGCGAACAATCTTTAAACTGAGCGGAGACAAACACGTGAGCCGTCTTGATAAGATCCCAGTAAACACTGCCGTTTATTTGGGATCCTGCTGCATGTTATTTGTCACTCCCTGTATCATCAGGTCAGATGTTGGCTCCTGTTTCTAATTTACTGCTCCTGCTGGACTCTTTCTTTTTTTTTTCTTTTATGGGCACATGAAAAAAAGATCAGAAGAAAATGTTTTTTTTTTTTTTTTTTTTTTCAGTTCTTACAGGATTATTTGCCTAGTTATTACTATAAGACACCATCTTTGTACTGTCAATTATTAGTGAATGAACCCCAGTGACGTGTTTTCTGTTTCTGCAGGTTGATAATAGAGAGAGAAGGACCTCGCTCTCTGTTCAGAGGACTGGGCCCCAACCTTGTTGGTGTGGCACCTTCCAGGTATGTAAATCTCTTTTTGGGTGTGTTCTCTGGCTTCTGTTCATTTTAAAGTCACAAGCGTGCCCTTTCTTGGTGAATCAACGACACAACGCACTGGTTTTTTTTAAAAGGATTTTATGCAGATTCTTATCTGCAATCTCATATTCATGCAGAAAAAGAGGAACATCTAAATAAATGTGTAAATGTTGCTATATTTTGATATTTCTAGCTCTTAATTCTTTTGCAAATAGGACAGATTAAAATCTTAGGCAATAATCTGAAATGTTCAGAGAAAGAAAACAAAAGAAAAGGAGATTACTTTCACACGTGTGTTTGACATCCTAACCGAAACGGAAAAGTAGGTCGCTGCAATCTTTTATGTCCACAACGAACGGATTCAGAAAGCTTAAAGCCACGTTGTTATCGCTGCTTACAAA
The DNA here is from genome assembly GCF_011125445.2 of Fundulus heteroclitus. Lineage (NCBI taxonomy): Eukaryota > Metazoa > Chordata > Actinopteri > Cyprinodontiformes > Fundulidae > Fundulus > Fundulus heteroclitus. The sequence continues at coordinate 141,507 of NW_023397406.1, read as the reverse complement.
TCTCTGCGTCATTTATTTCTACATGCAACACGTTTTGCTGGAATGTCTGGTCGTCTGTCGTCTTGCTTCCTCAACAGTCTTAGCCGACATTATACCGACCCACAAATAAAGACACGACTGTCACAGCTCCAGCAGTGGATGGGAAAGCTCTGCTTCAGTCTGAGCAGAAATGAACACATTGTCCGGCTCTAGTTGATCTGGTCGGGGTTGGGGTATAAGGGCTTACACACAATCGAAGTTTGAAAGGAAGTAAAGTGGTTAGGTTAGGGGTCTGTTCCCTGGCTCCTTCAGGTCCAAATGCCTTTTAACAGGTGCACAACTGGACATGGACTGTGGAATCAGTTTCAGGAATGAGTAATCCTGGAGAAGCGGCACGGAAATAAAGTAATTTATCCAACGGCATCTGTCCAGCTTTAATAAGTAGGGCGATACTGATCTGGTTTACTTTAAGCACAGTAAAGGCTATTCTGACAGATTCCTTTTTTTTTAACACACAAAAGATGAAATATAAAGTGTTGCTGGTTCTTTGATGGACGAGGAAGGTTGGCATCCAAGAGAAAATGAAGAGATTATAAGACTATATGCATTATTTGCATTGAAGTATTTGCTACTGACCTTTATCTGATTTGTGTTAAACTAATAAAGTGCCTAAAATGAAGCCTACATGTCGATGGGTGCATTTAATGAACTAAAGGCTGCTTCACACACAGCAGGATTTTTGCCCCAATCTTTTCCTTCCGAGAGGCCCTTACTATCGGCGTGGTTCATAAAATAATCTGAAGAGATATTCCCACCGTGTGTGGAGTGTTAAGAGTGATCAGGTCAGCTGGGTGAAACATCGGGACCGCCCCGACCCCAAATCAGGGATATTCAACATGTTGGATTGCCTTGCTCCGATATCCTAGCGTGTGTGGTGTTCCCAGAGAGTAAACAAGCACGAATTCTGTAGAATTTGACGTTAGCGAATCAGAAAGTGAGGTGAGGGATTCCCCGAGAGAAAAGGAAAAAAAAACATCTCGCCTCCATTTCATAATGCAGCGAATGTAGAGGCCAGGTGTGACACTCATGTGGCCTCTATGGTTTACCCACAGCTGAGTGTTAGTACTTTAGCATTTCATACTCCATGTATAAACTAACTTCATCTATCTGCCGTGTGAACCCACCTTTGAATGGCAAGACTTTAAAAAAAATCCAAATTTATTTGACCTGCAAGTTTCTGATCAGAGATGATTAAAGGAAATGTGGACGATTGATTGGTTGTTGTTCAGTGCCCTGACCGCCACCGGTGGTGTCTGGAAGCCAGGTGGGTTAAAAATGTGCTTTGATGTTTAGCTATTGGAGCCCTGTGCCCTGATTAAATTTGTTGCAGAATTTGACCTTTGCAGCTGCCGTCAAACTTTTTAGACGAGCGTTACCGAGCTTTGTTTGTTTTGAAACTATATTCCTCTTATTATATTAGCATTTAAATTATGATCCTGGAGTTTTGTGGATGTCCAAAACAGCGGTACAAATGAAGAAAGATGCACACTTTGGGACAAACACATTAACATTAAAGTGGGCAATTTGCATGAAAGGCCCACCAGCAATCTATACACAACAATTTAAATGAGCAATATTTGCCATGTAACTTAATAGAATGAAAATATGCATCATAACCTAATAAAAGTCGCGCTTTTAGTTTGGATCATCGCCATTAAATTTAGGAAAGCGCCTCAAACAATAACGTCGTCCGATTCTAATGGGAGGGGAACCACCGGTCGTGGTCGTCATAAACTCACGAACTGTGCAGACAGCTTTCAGTGCTAAATGATTTCTTCACAAGTACAGCGTCACCGCGTTTAATATTAGTCTGCACAAAGGTTGACTAAACCCTGGGATTATTTATGGGGTGAAGATCAGCTGAGGTCAGACATAACTCTTTTATGAGTGACAAGGGATTTTTGCTCGCACGCGCACACTGAAACAGCATCCCATCTAATTTTAGTCCTCTGTTGTTTCACGGTTTACAGTTAACAAATTTAATTTGATACAGTTAAAGGACGCGTTATTCTGTCAGCTGTGGGTCGCTTGGGATGAAGGCATAATCAGGTTTTAATTTTATTTGCAGGCAGTGTCTCACTTGCCTTTGTCCTGCTTTTGATCACCCACAGGGCGATCTACTTTGGAGCTTATTCAACAGCCAAGGAGAAGCTGAATGGAGTCCTGGAGCCAGACTCGACCCAGGTGCACATGTTGTCCGCTGGGATGGCAGGTACTGACGGCTCCCTCTCTCCTGGCCTTCTGTCCGTCTGTCACTGTGTGTCTTATCTGCCTGTCTGTCAGGCTGCCTGGGCAGTTTGTCTCACTGATGGGTTTTATTTAGAAAACATTCAAACAATATTTTCTGTCTCTTCATTAAGACAGCCTTACTCTTTATTTATTTATTTTTTATTTTTATTTTTTTACTTTCATCATTCATTGTCATCATTTATAGTGTCCCAGGCACACCCCTTCCCTTATATCTGAAGCATGGTAAAGCTAAATGATATTGTCTGTCATAAGAAGGCATTATCTAGCTGTTTCATGTGTAAAAAAATTTAATAATAAACAGTAATTGGTCTACCAGAAAGCACAATTTAAGACTCTAAGGATCAAAGTGATCTTAATAAAAATGTTACATTTATGTCCTGAAAGCTATTTTGTTATTATTTGACAGTCTACTGTCGTGCTGTCTAAAATTTGTGTTACTCTATTACTTTTTACGTAGCTTCAGAGCATGCAGGTTATGATACATCATCCGTCAGATATATTCCTCTGGTTAAACAACGTCTTCTCTCTTAACGGTGGCCTTGCGGTGAGCATTTAGCAGAGGAGACATGTCCTCCTACCAGAGGTCCAACCTTCATTTAACTGGACCTCATGAGACAAGTCCAGAAGTTTCAACCCGCAGTGTAAAGCTGGGCCTTCTAAGGTGCCATCCAAACGTGTTCATATCGCTTTAACAATTTTACTCTTTGTGATGTTAAAGCCACAAACTTCAATGGTGATTTTTTTTTATGGGGATTTTATGTGATAGGCCAGCACAAAGTAGCAGATAATTGTGAAGTGGAAGGAAAAGGACTCGTGGTTGCATAAATAAATATCTGAAAAGTCTGGTGTTCACATGTATTCGGCCCTTTTTTACTCTGGTACTGCTAACATCCCCCACTTAATTAGTAAGTATAGTCCCCCTTGTGGGTAATGGACAACGTTGGTGATCAAAAGCATCGCAAAAACAAAGTAATGCATCAGACAGGTCAGAGGTTAAGTTATAGAGAAGCACATTTTAGCAATAAAACAATATCCTCTGTTTTAAATATCTGTTCAGTCCAGCATCTGAAAATGGAGTACGGCGCACTCACAAACCTTCCAGGACATCATGGTTTTCCACTTGAATTGACCCATCCTCCTAGGAGTGTAATAATCTAAGAGGGAACCAAAAGGACCATGATAACTGGAGGAGCTGCACATACCCACAGCTCAGGTGGGGGAACCGGTTGACCGGACATCTGTTAGTTGTCCACTCTACAAATCTCGCCCTTATGGAAAATAAACAAGAAGAAATCCATTGTTGAGAGGTCATAGGAACTTCCCGCCCACATGCGCCCGCCTCCATGTCGATTTAACGTCTTATCTTACTGCTTGCCTGACGGCAGATCTTCCTTCTTGTCAAGCACATAGACGAAGACGCACTGAGGCACATGTTCAGAATAATATCCCTCTGCTCACCATTACGGCAGAAGTTACTGCACATCCATTGTTTACTCTACAGCCTGGTCCCATTGGAGCTACGGCACGGATCCCTGATGCTGGTTGGATAAAACGGAACTATTTTGCCAACATGCAAGAAAAATGTTGTCACCCCGACCGAAAATAAAATCCTGGGAGGGGTGGTCCACTTTAGCCGAGACAGGGAAGCTGGTCCGAGTTGATGGAAAGGTTCAGTGATGCATACAGGGCAGTCCTGGAAGAATACCTGTTGTCTTAACCTGGGTAGAGGCTCCCCTTCCAGCAGGACGACCGCCCCAAACATAAAAACCAGGGCAACATGGGGATGCTTTCAATATGTTAGAAACGGGCCAGGTAAAAATCTAAAGCAGAATCTGGTGCGAGACTAAATTTATGTTGCCAGACGCTCTCCTCCATGTCTGACGGAGCTTGAGGTGTATGGCAAGGAAAAGCGTAAACATCTTGTCTCTTCACGTGCAGAACTGGTAGAGACGGACACAGAAGACCTTAGATGCTGAATGGGGATGAAGGCATTTCAGACGTTTGTATGGAAAACCATCTTAAAACCTCCACTTTCCAATTACATGCTTTGTGTTTGTCCGTCAAATGAAATCCTCCAAAATACATTGAAGTTTTTATTTGTAACATGACAATATGTGGAAGGTTCAAAGGATAAGAATACTTTTCAAGGTACACAACAAATCTGGTCCTCAAAGTTTAGGTTGTGCTTTCCAATTCTATCCCCACTGTCCCTCATGTCCTCCATTATTATCATTTTTTTTCTCCCGTCCTTGCCCTTCTACTTTTTTATTTATTTATTTTTATTTTGAGGCCTCTCCAGAGGCGTTTGTAAATAGTTTAACCTCCCAGTTGTGACTTAAACAGTGTGGTCTGGGCCCCCCCTTCTTTGCTTTGTGTGTATAGAGAAGAAAACACGGCCCCCAAAGGTCAACCGGGGCCCCCGGCACTCGGGCGGACGCGTCAGGTAGCACCCCATTTCTTTACACTGGTATGATGAAAACCATGGTGATTTTTATCAATACTAGAAATTTCCAGATGGTGTTTAATTTGTAATGATATTACCATTTCTTATGGTATAGTGTTTGCTTTAGTTTTAGGAGACACACCTCCCCCTTCCCCTTAATTTGTTACAGCAGCACAGTAAAGGTACAGACAGTTTTTTTTTTTTTTTTTTGGTAGCACAAAAGAAATGCTAACCTTGTCACCGTGCAGACGTTTGCACACAGTTCGTGTCATTTCGTCTTTCGTCACCATCCTTTCTGATTGGTATTGCTTCAGTCAGTCCTTTTCAGGGGAAGCTGTTATCAGTTCACGCTGATATCAGTCTGTGACCGGAGGACTGCTGATATTTCAGCCGAAATTCTGACCAAAATTTCAAACAGAGAGTCAAGTATGAATGCTTGACTCAACATTGCTTTTAAATAAGTCATATTGGTGTGGATAAAGTGAATTTAATGAATTTCTGTTACAGCGTTTGTATAGATGTTCTCATCACCTTCCTAAAGATGAGCCTAGGCTGGACAGTGATTTCCTAAAACACCCACAGCCGAGTGTCAGTACTTTTAGCATTTCATACTCCACATATAAACTAATTTCATCTATCTTAAACACATCTGTAATCATCTCTTCTCGCAACTAACTGTGACTTATGAAACTGAGCTTGCTGGCTGAATTTATCCCGATTCAGTAAAACCGCTTCGTTTCATAAGCTTAACTGTATAGCGTTCCCCTTATGGCCTCCCGGCTTGGAACTGCGGGCTTCTTTGCGATTGGAGGAGAGCGGCTGCTCCCACTCCCTACCTCGCTCAGGCTTATTTTCTGAAACTGGCTCCTGTGTCTGAATGTAGGTCAAAGCCCTCTGGAAATACTGCACGTGCATGAAAGGCTTATAGAAGAATCTAAATGCAGAACCTGCAGTGGCATGTTTCACACACAAATGTAGCTTTTTCTGCTAGAAAAGAAGTGGAGTTGCACAATGTCAGGATGAACTGTGTGTTGATCGCCGTTGCTCAAAAAGTAAAAAAAAAAAAAAAGAAGAAGCAAAAAGTGCTTGATTTTGATGCCAGTTATATTTTTAACTTTGTGTGACGATTCACAATTTTGTTCTCCATATACATTTTTTTAAATGCATCATAAAAGCATAAAAAGTGAAGAAAATAAAATTAACCTGTTTCATCTTCAACAAATATCTTCAACAAATAATGTATAAATAATATTCGCTTAGAAAAATGGTTAAACCTTTGATCAGGTCTTACATGTATGTTATGCTGACCTGTTTTTAAACAAGAGTTTTGCATCTTTATAATTTAAATATGAAAAAGAATGTTTATTTTTGCAGAATATCATTTACTCATTGTTAAACTCATTTTTGAATTAGAGTAAACCATCACAATTTTTTTAAAGTCTCCTCAGTTTAGTCCAATTTTACCCCTAAAATAAGATGATTAGATATCCTCCACTTGAAATAAGATGATAGAGATGAATTGTTCTTATTTTAAGCGCAAAAATCTTATTCCACTGGCAAATAGTCTTATTTACCTGTTCAAACCAAGGAAAATACACTCATTTCAAGAAAATTGTAGTTACTTTTAGTTCCCTTTTGGCAGTGCAGTGATATTTCACACTTGGGAAGAATATCGAATGAGCCTATGTGTGGACATAGACACACACAGACACATTAATTCACAGCCGAAAAATACGGTAAATGGGATTTTATCTCTGTATAAATATACATTTTCTGTTATAGTCAGCCTGACAGAGCTGCAGAAACCCACCACTGAGGTCTTTGCATGTATTGCCAAAAGTATTCAGTCACATCCTTGACTCATGTCTGAACTTAAGACGTTCCATTCTCAATATACAGACTTCGATATGATGTTGGTATGATCTTTACAACTCTAAAAGCTTAAGCTGTTCTGGGAAGGCTGTCCACGAGGATCTGGTGTGTTCATAGGATTTTCCTGACCATTCTTTCAGAGGGACATTTGTGACATCAGACACTGATGTTGGACGAGAAAGCCTGGCTCCCAGTCTCTGCTCTAATTCACCCCAAAGGTCAGGACTTGAGATCAGGAGACTGTGCAGGCCAGTCAAGGTGTTCCACATCATACCATCTCCTCCATGTCCTTATGGAACTTGCTTTGTGCACTGGGGCATGGGAGCATGGAGTTGCCCAAAACCTCTTTGTAAGGTTAAACATTCAGATATCCTTTTATTGGACCTAAGGGGCCAAGCCCAGGTCCTGAAAAGCAACACTACACCAGAATCCACCCTCCACCAAACGTTACACTTGGCACCAAGCAGTCAGACAAGTACCGTTCTCTTGGCAACCGCCAAACCAAGACTTGTCTTTCTCATTGCTTGATAGAGAAGCTCAGTTCATCACTCCAGAGAACGTGCCTCCAGAGCTCTAGAGTCCAGTGGCAGTGAGCTTTACACCACTCCATCCCACCTTTTCCATTTCTCTTGGTGATGAATGGCTTGGATGCAGCTGCTCAGCCATGGAAACCCATTCCATGAAGCTCTCTATGCAATGTTCTGGAGCTAATCTGAAGGTAACATGAAGTTTGGAGGTCAGTAGCCACTGACTCAGCAGAAAGTTGGTGACCTCTGCCCTCAGTCAGCCACAGACTGGTAGGAAACCTAAAGTGACAGAGTTGACTGGGGAATATTTCGGAGCACAGAAATTTCAAGACTTGTTGCACAGGTTGCATCCTATCACAGAACCATGCTGGCATTTACCGGGCTCCTGCGAGCGACCTGTTCTTTTCACAAGTGTTTGCAGAAACAGTCTTCCTGATTTTATACACCACAGAAGTGATTGGAACACATGATTTCCATTATTTGGATGTTTGAGCGAATACTTCTGGCAATATAGTGCACGTTACTGTCCACACCAAATACATGGTCCTAATAGAATAGTGGTATGCTGAAAGCCTCTACTGGGCAAAGTAGAGGGGACATGAAAAGTCTGCCATTTGCTTCAAGCCATGTAGAGGCAAACATGCGGAAGAAGGCGCTTTAATCAAGTGAAACCAAAACTGAACCTTTTGGCCAACCTGCTAAATGCTGTGTGGTGGAAAACTACCATTGCTCATCACCGCGGACACGTCATTTCCACCAGCAGCATTATGATGCGAGGACGGCGTCAAAAAAAGACTCGAGACCTAAGTGATAGTTCACCTTCAAGCAGGGCAAAACCCTAACCGTACAGCCATACCTACAATGTAGTGGTAAAACACATACTCATTGCTAGAATGGCCTAGTCAAAGTCCAGACCTTAGTCTGAATGATCATCTGCAGCAAAAGTTATAAATTGCTGTAACTCATGCTCACCGTCCCGTCTGACTGAACTTAAGCTCTAATGCAAAGAAGACTGGGCATGAAATCAGTCTGTAGACGTACAGAACCGATAGAATCAGAGTCAGACTTTATTCGCCAAGTTTGGGGGTGAAAACAAGGAATTTGACTGTGGGATCCAACGTTCGCATCGTATATAAAAAGACAAACACCAAATGACTGGCAGCTGTAATCGCAGAAAAAAAGGTGATTCTATAATTCACACCGTCCACGTTTATGCACTACTTTATGATTTTTTTCCATCGCATAAAATAGCTTTAAAATGTATAAAAGTTTATAGCTGCAATACGTCAGAGTGTTAATCTTCAAGGGGCGTGACTAGTTCTCAAGGAGCTGTATTAGTTGCAGGCTGTTTCATCTCCATTACATCATTTACAACTATCACTGGTTTCTGTTTAGTTTGTCACCACGGCAAGGTTAGCATTTCCACCTGCCTCGCTTTATTTCCAAATCAATCTCTATAAGCATCTAACCTTTTTTTTTTTTGTTAGTCTAGGATATAACAGGCAATGGCTCATTTATTCTGAGGAATACTTTTTGACTTTATTGTATTTACTTTGGGCTTCAGATAGACCTGAAGTTTGGTTTACCTTTCATTTTCCTTTCTTACAAGGGATGAAGTGAAAACAAAACATGTAAATTAAGACTTGAATTAAAACTGGAGTAAGTAGATGGTGCTTAGAGTTGGGCTCCAGCTTTAAGAAGGATGGGAGGAGGGGGCTCCCTCCCTCACCCCCCCATCTCTTCTCCATCTTCTTGCTCCAAAGGCAGGGTTTGGGTGGGAGGTTGGTGGGCTTTTGGGGGTAGATGTGACTGCTGCTTGTGTGCGACTGTGGTACAGAAAAGCCTGTGTCTATTTTAGGGCTTTACTGTAAAGCTTTCACGCCTGCGTGATTGGGTGGGAGACCCCCGCCATCTGAACCCCCCAATATCTGCAGGCTTCTAGCTGCAGCGGGGAGGAGCTGGAGGAGCTTTGCCCCTCCCTCGTGAGTACACGCCATTAGACGCTACTTCATTTTGCTTCCCTCTCTTTTTTCTTCTTCCTCTTTTTTTTGTTCTTCTCCTCTCTCCAACAGACCTGTGTTGTTCGTTCTGACGCAGCTGCCTCCACATAGGTCTCTGTTGCATTGCCACACTAGATCTGTCTCTGTTAGGCTGTCGTCTGGAGTTAGAAGCTTCCTGCTGATCTCTAGGATTAATGATTTCTTCCTTCAATTTATTGCTGCTTTTGGCTCATGTTCTTTAAATGAGGCAAAATGCACAATAAGCAACATATTACCATAGAAAACAAACTTTACCTTGTTGTTTCTAGCCACTAAACAAATATAATCTCTACTAAAAAAAAAAAAAAAAGATGTTATCGATTCTATAGACTTTTTCTTTTAATTGACTGATTAACCTAACAGTTTTTCTTAGTAAGAGCACAGTGAAACAACATTTCTAACAACTATTCCAACCAAAGGCGGAAGTAGAAACATCTCAGCGAATATCGGCTTTGATCAGTTAAAAGCTCTCCCCCGGAAACCTGCTTTTTCCCGGCTGCACCTCACCAGTCGTGTGTGTCTCTAATAGCCTTTAGTTTGCATGCAGTGCCGAAGCAGAAAAACACTGGTACTGGTTCATCGAAAAGGCGTAGGTTTTCTTTGGTTGTTAAATACTTTTTATCGGTCCACCGATCAAGATTTTATAGCCAAGTCTCCAATTTTGTAAAGCTTTGACTTGCTGATACTGTTTGTAGCCCATTTTGATTTCTTTAAGAACTGTAATAAAGAAGTTTGAAGATGTTTTCTAGATCGATTGCAAAATGAACTTGTCTTCACATTAGCATGTTTATTGTAAAACAATGATTTTTCTCCAACAAACAAGACGAGATTACAGAGCTAGCTCTTACTGCATCACTGGAAAATCTAATACAGTAAAATCCTCCTGGTTATTGGACAGTGGTATTTGTGCACATGTGATTCAGCTAATATAAATGCAGCATATCTTGTGTCCGTCTTTATTAGATTATAGCTCTTTAAATGTTTTTGCACACATTAAAATGTAGGAGTAAATCATTTCGCAAGATATCCACATTTTCTCTCCGAGATCCATTATAGATAAATCTTGCATTCTCTTAATATTTCTGGCAACAGATGGGGATGCCACACCATGTGTGCAAGAGAGCGCAGTCGGCGTTGAATAGCTTTGCACCTAAACAGGATTTAATTATTTCTCTACCTTTGATTAGCAATTAACATGATTAGTATTAGTTAAAGGTTTATATATGTTTACTACCTGTAAAATACTGCCAAACATTTCTATATCCAGCTTGTTTCAATGGGAATAGAAACAGACCCCACGATTGGATAAAAGCGCCACTTTGCTGTAATAATAGATAATAAATTCAGCCTTCCTGTTCTCTGCTGACGTCTCACTCTCTATTTATAAATAGCAGTCTGAACGAACAGCTGGTGTTCCTTAGTATAAAATCAACGACATAAATGGCTGGTACTAAAGATGGCCAACTTTGAGCCTTCTTCCCTCAGTAACAACGTCAGCAATGAAAACTTCTGCCAGACACTTGGGCCTGGTGCATTCACTGATGAGGGGAAATATCGGATTTTTGAGTTCCCAACCAGGTGGTCCCTGCTCAAGGCTGTTCACGCTAGAAATTTGCCCATTCAGGTCACCAGGCGATTTCTTAGTGAATCTCTACATTTTAGTGTTCGTGAAAGAGATATTCACCATGTTCAAATGTTTAGATTTGAGCTTGTGAAACAAAAAGTCACTTTGTAAATTGGGCCTCACAGAGTTTCCTTTTTTGATCCCTATAGTTACAGATTATGTTGTGATGGCCCACAGTAACTCATTATCTTTTAAAAATATTAACCTTATAGCAGAGTAGTTAAATTAGGCCTAAAAGGAAGTTTCTGATTGACATTTTCAAAATGGAAAATAACTAAATAAATAAACAAAGCATTCATAGCATAATGCTGGTTTCTTTTATGCACCGTTTTTATTCAGAACAGCTCAAACTAATTTTTACCTCGGTAATGTTTACTGTAAAAGTGCAGGCTTTTTTGTCTTCAACTCATTATTCAGTATTTTCAAAACTATTCAATTCTTGCAGCTTTTATCTGCAATAATCAGATCTATTTTGAAAAGAGTTTGAGTCAAAAAAGACGAAGCCAATCGATGCTGTTTTGTGAACTGCTTTCTCTCTGTCCTTGCACAGTGTAGAGTTTCAGTGCAGCTTCTTTGTTTGTGTTATTTCACGTCTCGAGGGATCTGTCTGAACCTTTGACTCCTTCTGAATTTCCCAGGATTCACCGCCATCACAGCCACCAACCCTATCTGGCTGATCAAGACCCGTCTGCAGCTTGACTCCAGGTGAGGAGGCAACGATTTCACGTGCACAAAAAAAGCCCAACAACTATATGCTGCTTCATTTTTCTGTGGTCAAGACAGAAAAATGACAGCTTATTGCAAAAGTATTTACACCCATTCAAATGTTTCTACATTTAGTCACATTATGACCGCTAATTTCAGTGTATTTTGGCATTTCGTGTGATAGACCAACACAAAGTAGTTCATGGATGTGGAGTGGAATTGAAATGATACATGAATTTATTTTTATTTAAAAATTAAATCTGAAACTTGTGGCTTCTGATGTACTGGCCTGTCTCCTGGTAGCGCCTCCATGCTCTGGACACTACGCTGACAGACACAGCAAACTTTCATGCCACAGCTCGCATCGATGTGCCATCCTGGATGAGCCGCACTACCTGAGCCACTTGTGTGGGTTGTAGACTCCGTCTCATGCTGCTACTAGAGTGAAAGTACCGCCAGCATTCAAAAGTGACCATCTGCCAGAAAGCAGAGGAACTATTTATCTAGCCTTGAACCTCATATGGCAAAAATAATATCAGGCTACTAATATTAAAGATAAACTTCAGCTTTGTACATTTTTAGGAGTTTATCACTAATATTCATTCTCCTACTGACCGTAGGTACAGACTAAACATGTGTACCATGGAGCTCAGGCCCGATAAAAGCAGAACGCGACCTTTTGGTCAAGTGCAAACCACCATCAGTATCTCATAACTAACTCGGCACATCCTGAACACATCATCTCCATGGATAACATTTGTAACTAACGAATGGTTTAAAGCAAAGCTAAAGTGGTAGAAGGTAGGGCTGGGCGATATGGATTAAAAAATTAATCTCCGATTTTATCATACCAAATCCGATTAATCGATTTTTTTTCCTCCTTTTTGTTTCATAAAAAGAAATAAAGAAATTATTTTAAAACCTTGCCTTTATGTCAAACATTTCGTCAGGGAGTTGACCTGAATTCAAAGTGCAACTAAAAACAAGCTGTGAAACATGATTGTAAAACAAGATGGCAGCCGTGCCATTATAAACAATTAAAATATAACAAAACATTTGCTGCTAGTGGTATTACACATTGAGCTAAGAACAGACTTCACTGCACTTGTGAACTTCAAACTAAGTTAAAAAAAAGTAAATAAGTAAATGAAGTACCTCGTATTATGGTAAATAAAAGTTTCTACTTAACAATATTTTGACAATACATTTGCCTAAACATATATTCAGCATCACATGCTGTTCTCTTCATGGAAACCCAATGAGTGTATTGGCAAAATAAATCCAGATTTTCCATAAATGAAATCTTAAAGAATTGTAAATTCGAATTAATCTATTAAATCGATTTATCGCCCAGCCCTAGTAGAAGGTTCCCGTCAAAGACCTAACGTAAGACTTTGTGTTGGTCCATCACATACAATTCAAAATAAAAGGTGTATGGGTCTAATGGGAGAAATGTCAGCGCTCATTAATACATTGCAAGGCAGTCTAAACTTAAAGTGTTTTCTTGACCACAGAAACCGAGGGGAGCGACGCATGAATGCGTTTGAGTGCGTGCGGCGGGTGTACCAGGTGGATGGCCTCCGGGGTTTCTACAGGGGAATGTCGGCCTCGTACGCCGGCATCTCTGAGACTGTGATCCACTTTGTGATCTATGAAAGCATCAAGCGAAAACTGTTTGAGTCCAAAGTCCACACCTGCATGGACGAAGAGGACCAGTCTTCTAAGGATGCCTCAGACTTTGTGGGCATGATGCTCGCGGCAGCCACATCTAAGACCTGTGCCACCTCCATCGCCTATCCTCATGGTGGGTTTCTCTTTTGCTAGACCGTTATGTTTAGGTCCAGGGTTTGTGAGAATGTTAGGAAATTCAGAACTTACCGCTCTACATCTTGAGATCTTTCCCTGTAGAGAGTGTCGTCAAAGTCTTATACAGATCTATGACCTTTCTTCTTCTTCTTCTTTTTCCCTCAATCTGCAGAAGTGATCCGCACACGACTACGAGAAGAAGGCAGCAAGTACCGCTCCTTCTTCCAAACTCTTCTGACAGTCCCCAAAGAGGAGGGGTACCGGGCGCTGTACCGTGGCCTGACCACACACCTCGTCAGACAGATTCCTAACACTGCTATCATGATGTGCACCTACGAGGTGGTGGTCTACCTGCTCGGCCGTTAGCAAACCTTCCCGTTTTAAAAAAGGACACCGGTAAAGAACTGAGAAGGATGCCATTTTGACCTGGAATGGTATGGATGAACCGTGGTAGGGAAGACCAAAGGAAGTCTGAAGATACTCTAATGGACCAGAGGAGGACGAAGGAGTAAGACGCAGCTAGTGGGGAGAACATCGGCATCATCAGGTGAAGGGTACACAGCTCAGAGAGGTGCAGGTGTTGGAGATCTGTAGGATTTGACCTCAAGCTGAATTCATTGGCCTGGAAAAAGAATTAGCTAAATAAAATCTTCACCCCTTTTTAAGAGATACGACATAGTGAATGACTAAAAAACTAAAACAGTAGAGTGCCACTTTCATTGAGGCTTAATTTAGGTACATAAAGGCGTCGGTATATTTTTAGCTCACCTCAAGCACTTCTTCGCACTTAGGTCTTCAAACATTCAATTGCTTTGTAATAAATAAAAATATCCTCAAAAATTCGATTTATTTCAGTTCAATTCAAAGGTGATACTTATATTGATATAATGTACATGGGGTGAAATATTTCAAATGCTAGTCCTGTCGATTTCGATAGCACTGTCCTACAGCCAGTGAAAACTCCAAATTCTGTCCTTTTGAGTCTTCCACACTCTTGAAAGTGTTTTGGTTTACCGTATTTTCAATGTTGCGTTTACTGTTGTTGCTTGTGCCCCTTTTTTTCATTAACATGTTTCGCTTCCCCTCAACTTTCCATTGAAATAATTGAATACGGCCCTCTGAAAAGCCTGTCATGTGTTATGGGGAACACGTCTGACTGCAGAGTGGTCCAGCAGACAGTCATGGCCCAAGAAGCTGGCTCTTCAGACTGCTGCATCCACACATATTTGTATAGAAAGTTAAGTGGAAGGAAAATGTGTCCTGGAAAAAAGATGCACTAGAGGGCTAGCCACGGCATTAAGAAGGTGGTGAAGCAAATTTCATTCAATAATTTAGGCAGCGATTAGGCAAGATGTGGAGTGACATTAGCTTTATGCTGTAATGGTCATAACGAACAGAAATAAACACTTGAACTATATCTCTCTATAACAAATCTTCATCGGTGTATATCTCCTAAGTCTCCAGCATTGAGGTGTATGAGCCAGTGCCCCAGAACTAGGTTTAAAAAGCTGCGTGTTTTACTCCCTCTCCCGCCCTCTCGGCCCGGTGATGACATGGCTCCCGCTGAATTTGGCCCTCTATTTGGAAGCACGACTTTGCTAATTCTGAAAAAAAAATACGGTTTCGAAGACCCACTTTTGGTCAATCGGAAGTCACTACTCAGAACTCAGCACTCTAGCGTGATAACGGCAAGTCGGGTTCTTAACGAGTCATGAAGCCTGCATCTGGTTGTTACTGCGTCCTAAAAGTATCTTCTACTAGAGAGCTACTACTTGAAGACAATGTGACCGTTTGAGGAAGATGTCGGTGGAGCAGAGTTGCTGAGAAGGTTCCTCCTCTACAAGTCTGTTAGTGTGCGAGTATGTGAACGATGTGTTTGTGTTTAAGACTGTGTGCATCTGCAGTCGTGTGTGTGCCTGCATGTCAAACGAATATATACTCCAGATTTCCATCCACTAACTGATAATCTTGCAATACGGTGCAGTGCGGGGCGTCGATGGTGGTAGCTCGGGGTTCCCACCAGTCCTTCCTTCCCAGTGGCTTCCAGCTGACCTGATAACATGCACTTTTGTGGCCTTTCAGGGCTCGTGCTTTGCTTTCTGTTGTGTGGACGGACTAAACTTGTACATTTGTGAAAGGAAAACAAAAGTATTACTGTATTTCAAAATGGTATTTTGCTCAACCGTTCTCATAGCACATAGACTTTCCATTTGTTGTGAAGGATGTTCCGATGTTTGTATATAATATTATGGCGTGTATGAATATCTGTTTTTGTTTCTTCCTGAGCCCCTCTTCTGGACCGTGCTGTTGTTTGCCTCTTTGCAAAAAGATCGTTTTCATTTTTGTGCAATTGAACCTGTTTTGACATTGACTGTTGACGCACAAATTAATATCGCTCGGCTACTTTTTTTTTTTTTTTTTTTCCCTGTGTCTTGTGTGTTGCAGAGAGCTAAGAAGTGCTGCAAAGTGAACAAAATTTGAAGTGTTAGAGACCGAGCATCGCTTAGGGTTGTGACGTTCCTCGAAAAAAGGTGTCCCGGTTTTTGCGAAAGCTTAGTCATTTCTGTCGATAAGAACGTTTACATGTGCTTTTAGGCTCTGCTAGATTCTGCTGCCGTTTTCTTTGCAGCTCGTTTTGAACAATCACATTTTGGGTGTTCGTACGGGAGAGTTCAGAAACCGGAATAATTCTGCAGACACTACAGGGTTCCAGGGCTGCTTCAAACAAGCAAAGCAAGCAGAAGGAAAACTAAAAACAATGAAAGAAATGCTTAGCAGTTCCCAAGGGTGATTGGCGAAAGCATAAAAGAAAGCCCCACTAGAATGGTGCATTTGTCATATAAAGGTGTTATTTACACTCACACACACTCTGTTTGAGGTGAGCTTAAAAGTGATGTTCTCCACTGACAGGAAAACCCGGAGCTTTCACGCCTGATGTTTCTGAACTCCCCACACGAACTCCCTGTGTAACATTTCAGAGACAGACTGATCTGTTGTAACTTGTATTAGCTTTTCATTTTCAGTCAGGCATGCTACCAACCTATAGGTTTAGGTATCTTTTATTTTTTTTTTTCCAAAAGAAAGGAAAGGCGCTGTGCTCGTTTAATGTCCGTGTGTTGCTGTAAAACACTAAAAGCTTTGATTTGTGTCTTATCAGCTGGTCCGCCGTAGTACTTGAGGTCACGGTATCTGAATGTGACGTGAGAAAACTGGACAAACCGTGCAACAATTGAACTTGATCATTTATCACTCGTGTCAGTGTCTTTGGCAGGTTCCCTTGGATAGGATGCTGCCTAAAAAAAAGGGTTAAACTATGCTATAAACTTTCCCCCAGCTCTGTCATTTGTGTGTTTGTATGTTTTTATTTTTGTTTTGTTTTTTAAACACAAAAGCCAATAAAAATCTATTTACAATTACAGTTTTGTGTTTATTCCTGTTTTATTAAACTTTATAGTTTCTGTTCCTAGTAGAGGAACTATGAATAATTCCTTCTCCTTCTAAATAAACAATTGAAATCAATATTTAAAAAGAGCCCAAATCAGCTTGTATCCTCTGTGACCTTAAATCAGACTGAACTTTTCCTAGTTTGGGTCAGTTAGGATTACCAAAATTACCTCGATGAGAGAGCAATTTTTTACAAATTTTTTTAATTTAGATCTTTACACACAAAGATTACTGTGCGTTTCAACTATTTGGGAAAGCCTAAATGATGCTGTGGCCTTGTAAGCTTCTAACATGTAGTTCACAACGTTTGAGGCACACCAATGGATGTGTATTCAGGGGAGGAAAAGCAAGATGGTTTTATGGGATCAAAAAAGCAGAGAGAGACATGAGAACTGGAAGAAGGAGTAGAAAGGAGGACAGATTAAGAACACACACATCCTTGTTTAAATACAAAGTGAGGACCTTGTCTTGACTTGCGTTCATTTTCAACCCTTTCAATGGCCTAAACCTAACATTTACCGAATGATACGTAAACGTTTCTTATCTTCTTCCATACACTAACATTAACAGACAAGTTTTCAACGAACCTAACTGCGTTAAATCTACATAAAGACACAAACGCGAGAAGTGCAGAGCCAACGTACTTGTAATTACATACTAAAACCAGCAGGTGGAGCCAACATCCTGTTGACTAATGAATTCCTTGTTTTGGGTTTCCAGGCAAATTTAATTATTTGTCAAAAATACACGTTTTCTTTGGTGCTTTGACTTTACTGTAAAACTAAATATTTTTAAGAATATATGTTTCATCAGCATCCAAATCATGCACCAATGTATTTTTTTGTAAATAGGTTTTTTTTCAGTAGCCAAAAGCAGGATTAGCTACAACACCTTTTAAAAGTATTCATACAACCTATGCTTTTTATAAATTTTGTCTCGTAACAAATACCCATTTCAATGTACGTTATTGGGATTTTACGGTCCAGACCAATTGTGAAGAGGAAGGACATTTTCTCTACCAACTTTGAGAATCTGGATGGAGAACATCTGTAAACGTTTTAGTTTTTTAAGCATTGCCTCAGATTCTCAATTAAAGTTAATCTGGAATTCAATATACTTATACTAGATATAAAATGCAGATGTATTGGTCAGGTAATGTTAAAATGTTGGTGCTTGAGACTATGCATGGACTTTTCTGCAGAAACTAAGATTTTAATACTGCATAAAGAGAGTCCCTGCAGACAGAACAGGGGCAGTACAAATGATAAACATACTAAGCCAAAAAAAACGAACTTTGGGAGTTTGCAGTACACAGATCTTGCCGTCTGCGGAGATTTGAGTCAGTTCGAGGCAGAAGGAGACGGACACTTGAGTACTGACCTGAAAGAAGCTGAGGATGCACTCCAAGCAGTAGATAAGGATGGGGGGTCAGTTTACACACTGAGTGGAAAATGTGTTTAGACTGACACTTTAGAATAGTCTTAGCTGGAATTGTAACTGATACATTGACCCGTGTCAGCTTTGGTAAAAACAATGAGGATGTTGCTTCTTTTCACTTAGATACATAATCATGTAAACTAAATCAAGTTAAAGTAGTGATATGAAGGATACAGCGCCTTGTGTCTATATATCTTGAACTTTAATGTGTTTCATTTGAATGGTATGTGACAGACCAACAAAAAGCAACACGTAATTGAGAAGCATTAGGGAAAGTATTAAAAACCTTTTACAAATGAAATTTTGAAAACGTTGCATGCACATGTATTAATAGCATCATGGCCAAAAGAAAGCCGTCGTTAAAAGAAACCTTTTAAAAAAAGTCCCATTCAAAGGTTCCAACAGGCCATGTAGGGGACACAGCAAACAGTCTGAAGAAGGTAAACACATTGCCCTTTACACTTAAAACTCAGTCCACCCAGTGAAACATAGTGGTTGCAGCTTTATACCATGTGTGTGTGTATATATATATATATATATATATTTGGATGAACAACCAAGCAAAACTGACAGAGCTACAATGGAATGCTTTTTAGATCAAAGTATTGTCATGTGCTACAGTGACCCAGGCAAATCCTCCTCCTAATTCCAGCTGTGAATGTAGCAAAAGCTGGAAACTGATAGTCACAGACGCACTGCATCCTGTCTGACTATGTTTGCACAATTGCACTATTTTGCAAAAAAGATGTCATCGTACTGGTCAGTGATTATACGAAGTATTGACTCACAGGGGTTGAATACCAGAACACTCCCAACTTTTCAGAGTTTATTTGCAAGAAAAAAATAAAATAAAATACAAACAATAAATTCTTCAATAACATCAAATCCCTAAAATAATAATTGTGGTATCTAACAATCACTGTACATTTGTGAGATATATTTTTTCTTTTAAATAAGTAGGAAGAAAAAATATATAAAATATGCCAATCGAATACAGCATAGATAATAGCTCTTTTTTCCAACTTTGCATTTTTTATTTTATTAATAGTGCTGTTATTTATTACTGTTATTTGGACATGTGGAAGAATGAACCCATGGAGTTTGAATTTCCAAGTAGCACCTGAACACGACGTTCAACGCCGGGCCAATCGCGTCAGAGTCCGGGATTGCGTTGTGATGGGAGCAGCCAATCAGCGCTCGCTCCGAGGAGTAAACGGACACGGTGCATAGCGTCGACTCCGCTGCTTGGATGGATGTTTCGAGCTGCCTTTAACCGCAACAAAGAGCCCGTCGCCGCGTTGCCAAAACATCTGGGGCACGACGCTGGAATTACGTTGCTGTCAGCAGCGGAGAAGGACAGAGGAGTCGTTCCCTCTGACTGCGAGGGAAATCCCGCTGGGGAAAAGTGTCATTTGGAGGCGCGTCGAGTCTCCGCTCGGTGAGTGCCGCTGTGTTTACGCCTGCAGGGTTAGGCGATTGAAGGGTTTCTTTCTTTTTTTTTTTTTTTTTTAAAAGTGCCTTCGCTTCAGTTTTAATGTTAACCTGTCAACCTGACTGGATAACTTTCTCTCGCTCATAGAAGCTCTCTTGTACTTTGAAGTCTTTCGGTATGTTTGGACGCCTGCTAAAGTTCTCGCAGCTCACGCGCTGTGGCACAGCCTCACCTGAAGAGGAATCCAGGTGCCTATACTGTCTTTATAACCAGGACATTACCTGCACCGCAGAGCCATAGGATGCTTGTTGCTACCCTATTGCCATCTTCTCACTATGTTCTACGAGAGACGAGTTCTTCCTTGTAGCCTAATGGTTACACCTTGACATTTGCTAGGATGCGATGGGAAGGGTGACAAGGAGGTGGAAGATGGAGAGCAGATGGTGAGAGCAGGGACGGAGTGGAGATGTGGTGTGAAAAAAAACGGTGGAGACAAGAGGATGCAGCGAAGGAGAAAAAGAGAGGGATCCAAACAGTTGACAGAGTGAGAGTGTGAGATAAAAGCGCGCACACGCAGCGCTGGGTGGAGGTGTGCCTTCATCTACCATGAGCACGAATGTCATAGTAGTTTTTTTTTTTTTTAATGATTCGTTTGGAGCATTCTTGTTGTTTTTTCTTCTCTCCCACGGATGGAATATTGTTTCTTTTTAAAAACAAGAAGTAGCCGCACAGGTTGAAATCTACGTTGTATTTTCTCCACAGAGGGTTAAAATTGTGAGATAAGAATTCCTTTAATGTGGAAATTGAATGTGGAAATGGGGAAATTCGGGTGTGGCAGTGGCAAACACGCACAATTATTAGTAGTAAAAAAAAAAAAGAATACACGAAAAGAAAAACAAACTGTCTAATTTAAAGTTAGCGCTAAGGAAAACACCAAGAGTAGAATATAAGGGCAAATAAATGAATTGATCAAAGGAAAAACTAAGTTATTTGATAGTGGAAATATAACTCCAGCCTATAGACCTTACAAAAGATAACAGAATATGCAATATTTCCATATGTACAATTTCCATAATATGCAATGCTTATACAATATGCACTATGTGTCATAGTGCAGCAGCATCCCAGCTGAGGTGTGTGCAAGTCACCTTAGCATCTGGGCACAGTGCAAACAGTTATCCTAGAACAGTGTCAACCGTTAATGATTGGATCAGAACCCCTGCAACAATTTGTATGATTGAAACAGATATAGTGTTTGCTGTGAGCAGCAGAGATTATAAAGTCTGACTGCAGCCGGGAGGAACGATCGACGGAAGCGCTCCTTAGAGCATCTGCGATGCAGCAGCCTGTCACTATAAGAGCTCTCCAGCTCTGCTACAGATCCATGCATGGGGTGGGAGACATTGTCCATGAATAATATGATTTTCTTACAGTCCTTCTGTCTCCCAACACCAGCACTGGGTGCAAGGGGCATCCCGGGACAGAGCCGGCCCTCCTAAAGAGCTTATCCAGCCGCTTCCTCTCGGCTACAGTTAAGCTGCTGCTCCAGCAAACCACACCGTAGACGATGGCTGATGCCACCACAGAGCCTATCTATAGGCCAGAGGGTTGACAAATAATCCCCAGCCATGTATATTTACAGTAGAGGGACTCCGTGTTGGTGACCATCAACAAGCGTCTGGAACTAATCTGAATCAATATCTGACCAACCCTGTCTCTCTGAAAAATGTGTAATATTCACGTTGGTCCACAGGGGGAAACGTAGTATTGTCACAATTTCACTCTTCAGTACGTGTCAAGCTGACGTTTTAATGAACATTGACTTGCAACCAGGTCATGTGACTATCAAGTTTACCCCAGCAAAAAAAAATGAACATGGCTGCCGTTGCCCATGGATAATTAAACATTTAAGCAAAACAAATGCATTTTTATGCATTTTGATTACATTTCTTGTGAGAAGTATGGATATTATTTTCATACTCTTCGTTCAGGGAAGGTAGATAACCTTTCCTTTATTAGTTTAGCTGAAGATTCTCTCTGAAAGACGTGAGGAAGTGATGTTTTCTACGTCAAAGAGTCCAATGAGATTCTGGTACATATGAATACAACATTTAAGTAAAACATCTGTAATTGTATGCGTTTTGATGATATCTCTAGTGAAAAGTATGCATTATATATTAGAAGCTTAGTTAAGGGAAGGTAGACGACCTTTAATTTATTAGTTTTGCTAAAGGGTTCAGTGTCACATGTTCTACCGCGTCTAGGCTGAATAAAAGCAGGCAGCGTTCTAATTACTCTCAACACATCCGCTGTTTTTACTGAGGGGAAGGCAACATTTAAAGACAGGATCTGCAATTCTTTACATTTTGACGACATTTCTAGAAAAACTAGAAATGTCACATGACCTGGTTGCAAGCCCATGTAAATGAATAGGCCAAATAAAACGCAAGCCTGACACGTATTGAAGGGTCAAATTGTGACAATACCTCGTCTCCCCCTGTGGACCAACGTGGATATTACATGTTTTTCAGCGAGACTGGGTTGTATCTGGCAGATCTTCTGATCCCAAATGGTAAATTTACGCAAAAAAGAAGACGACAAGCAGTTTATTTTAAATTCACAAGCGCTGTATAGGTACTCTATCTGCTTTTGCTGTAAATGGGACTTCATAGACTTGATTTAAGCTGCTTGGTGTCCTGGCATGGACCTGGATTTTAAGCATAGTTCAAGGGCTCCTTGATAATGGGGAAAAATATATAATGAGGACTGTCGTTTAGTCACTGAATCGCAAAGCAATGCATTTCTTGCTCTTACACAACGAGTTGCCTTGAAACATGAAGTATTCCCCGATGCCTTTTTGTTGAAGCTTCTCTTAAAGAAGTGACAATTTATTCCTATGTGGGCTATTTTATAGAAAAATGAAAGTGCACTTCAACCATCTGGAAAAAAATCTTAACTGGAATTTAATAAAAAAAGCCTCTACCATCAGTGACTGACAAACAAACGAATAAACAAAAAAACCCTCTCTATCTGTATTTCTTGCTCATACATCACTCCTGAGTTTGATTTTCAGGTGGTTGAACAGATGTTGCATATTGATGCAGAAACCACCGAATAGCAAATCAGACACACCAAGTGTTTGGTATGAATCTGTGTCTTTAAGTCAAAAGGAGTCCAGCAGGGTCGACCTCCAAAAGGGGTGAAACCGTGCATCAGTCAGGAAACATTACAAAATAAGAACAGGCCAAACAATAATAACAAAATAATATAGATATTTTTACTTTTATGTTGTTTTTATGATTATTTAAAGCCAAAATTGCAGTTGAACAATAAATCTCATTCCTGCATAGCTCCAATCCTACAGCAGTGTCAGGCCAAGGTGGGGACCAGCAAGAGGAGGAGGTGCTAGGCTGCTGATGATTGTGTATGTTCACTGATGCCCTCGCTTTTTAAACGAAGAACTTGTTAATTTGCCAAAATGTCTTGTTTGTTCACACTTCAGTTGTCCAATCTCATAAGCATCAAGTGGTTAAAGTCAGACGCAGAGTCAGCTGTTTTACGTTGGCAAAGAGGATTTAGCCAGATTTTCATGGGCACCACCCTCATACTCCACCCCCGCTGCTCAACCCACACCTTCCTTACAAATGTGCCGCCATTTGAGGGAAAATAAACAGGCTTTCAAAGAGTCGGAGTTTCAGCCAAACGCAGATTTCCTCCACTTTTTGGTTAGTATACATTTTAGCACATGTAATTTTGAGCCAGGGTGGATTAGACACAATTGACATCAATATACAATATGTTCACCTATGTTTAAAATAATTTCCTTGAAGTTGTATCGTCACTCCACCCTACAAAAAGGAACAGTCCCAATGCACCATTGAAGGCACAAGATAAAAATGACATCCGTGTCCACGATGACTGTATGTAAACTCGTGACCTGCGCTCCACACATTAGAGGCAAAGTGAGAAAGCATGAGAGTATTTGCATGATGGATATCCTGTTGAAATGAAGGAGGAGGGGGGGTGTGGAGCGTCAAGGCAAAGAGGGGGAAGAAGGAGGAGGGGACATTGTGATGGTGACAGGAGATCATTTATCTGTCTCCGGGAGGTCAGCCTTGTCACCAGCATCTTGTCGTCTTCCTGGTTTGCTTCTTTCTCATGTCCTTACTTTCCTCCGCCTCCATGATGCTCTCTCTGAAATCCACCCAAAACCGTCCTGTCCATCTTAGTCTTTGTGCTCCTCGTCCAACACTGTCCTCGTTCTGAATTCATAACCTAGACTTAAAATAATGTTTTTTCCCGCTGGATCGATGCTTTTACAAGTACCCGCTTTAACACGAAAATCACAATTTCATCCTGTTTTAATCAGTTCAGGCAACAGATCACAATTTATCCTTTTTCACAGATGCAAAGCTTCAGGCGTTTTTCAATTCTGAAAGCAAAGTAAACGATTAAGATTAGCCTTCAAAATCAGAACCTCAAATTCTTCAAGCAAATCAATGTACTTTTGGATTTCTCTCTGGAGAAGGAAGAGATTTAATTACAGGTTAACACCAAAACTTGACCTTGTCTTCATCATTAAACACAAGATAAAACCAAAAACAGATTTTCCTAACAGACAGATAACAAAGATTCAACTTGTGCCCACTTATGGTGAGTCTTAGTGGATAAACTACACTGAGATGCTTCCTGTTGCCTCGACCAGTCTCTGACATCTGTCTGAGGAAAGTTTGGACCTCCTCTCACCCTCAGCTGTAAAATATCCCAAGGGCGTATTTCTTACTTCCTGTTTTAAGTCACTCCACGGCATCCCAATGAGCTTGAGAGCTGGGCCTTAACTTCATCCAGGACTTTACATTTCCTAATTTTCTGCACCACCTGACACACTGTGTAATAGTGAAGTCTGTGATGGAGAGCTGGGCAGGTCCTACTGCACCAAAGCATTCTCAAAGCATGATTCTTCCACCTCCATGCTTCACAGTTAGTATGAGATTCTTTTCCTGTAATATTGTAGTTGATTTATGGCCAATGTTGCCCCTGTTCTGTATCCAAAATTATGCAATTTCAGACTCCTCCATCCAAATAACATTAGTCCAGAAGTCCTGGTCTTTGTCTACTTTTACTCAGACAAACGTCAGTGTTGCCTTTATGTTTTCCCAAGAGAGCACGTCTCATCAAAGTTAAACCCTTGCAGTTTTTTTTTTAGATTATAGAGGCATTCACTTTCATACACACAGTATCAAGATCCCATGATGAAGATTTTAGGGGTTTTCAGTGACTTCTTTTAGCACCTTACAGTCTGCTTTCAGAGTGAACTTGCTTGGATGGTCAGACTATTGACTGACCATTGGATGGACGGTCAGCATTGGATGCAGACTATTTCCCGTACAGTACAATAGTTCATTTCATATTCTTTTGAGTTATCTTTAAACCCCTTTCCAGACCCAGAAGCTGCTACAGTCTTTGTCATGAAAGCCTCAGACAGTATTTTACAATTTATGTTAAATGTTCCATATTTTCTATTAAAAAAGGTAAACACAAACGTTTTAATGATTATAATGTCTTATTGACAAAATCCCCATTGCCAGGATTACTGTCTTCCACAACAATACCTGTTAGGTATTAGGTACTAATAACACAACTAAACATTTTTTATGCTTTTGAGTGTCTTGACTATCTCAAATAATGATCTGTTAATTACTTCTTAAACAGGTCTCACTTGTAAATGAGAACTTGTGCCTCAACAAGGCTAAATGTATTATCATAAAGGTTTAGGCAAGGCAAGTTTATTTATTTAGCAATAAAAAAAACTGGGGTCTAAATAAGATTTAGGAAAGGGGTCAAATTCTCTTTGCCACTCTTTAAAATGGGAATGACAAGAGATCCTGCAGTTTGCATAAAACACAGGGGCATTGAGCTTCATAAGTCCAGACATAGAAGAAAATTAGACTTTGACAGTTGTCTCCAAATGTATTTCACATACAGGTATAAACTTTAACTTCTTTTTTAAATTTAGCAACGTAATTGTCTATGATTAACTCAAAGTTTCTGTTGGGAGGCTGACATTTCACACAAGTCCGTGTTTCTATTCACTTCAACATCTCCAGTTAATGAGTAATGAAACACACAAACTGGTTTATCCCCACATCCTTTGCCTGTTGAGAATCTCTTTATATCCTCCTGTTAAATCATCTCCAATCATCAAATAAGATGTTTCGTGAGGGTGGAGAGGGAAGCAGATGTGATACGGCTTTTGGACCAAGTAGTTTTTCTTAATCTTATCACAGCCTGCCTTGCTCCTAAAATAAGGATGCAAAGAGGTTCAATTATTTATACTGGGTCCTTAAAATCCCCAGATTGAGATAATTGAAGGTTTGTCTGAGGACACCTCTGAAGTCTGACTGTAAGTTAGTATAGAATAATGAAGCGTTGACTGAGTGATTAAAGTCAACCAAAGAAAACAGACAAAACTTGGTGTCTGTGTTCATCAATTAATCAACAGTCTAGATGCTAAAGGAAACTTTGAGCAGGATTTTAGGTGTAATTTTTCAGACGGCGGAGCTATTGCGCCTCCACCTTCTCCTTCGGGAGACTTGTTCTCCAAGGATGGCCAAAGTGATTCGGAGGCAAGGCAGGCAGCGTTTTACAGTCACTATGAGCTGCTTTCCATCAGCTGTAATTAGAATGAACCATTTTAGCAGGTACCAGAACAAGCCATCTCATAAAACTGACTAAAGGATGGTAACCTAGGGATTTGCAGACTAAATGACAGTGGAAAAACAGACCATGTTTTGTGAGAGTGAATAAATGCAACATTGCTGCTCTAATGTAATGTGAGGGCTTGTGTGCCCAACCTAGCAGTCATAAGGTGGGTGGGGGTAAACCCCTGTTAGGTTGCATATCTATCAAATACTTTGAAGAAAAGCCTTAAAAGGGGAAAGTCATCACACAATGTAACCTAGATTAGTCCCTTGGTATGTTTACAACATGCTTGCATGTTAATGTTTCTTTACAAAAATGATCATTGAAGGACTTCTAGACATATTCAAGTATGT
The DNA here is from genome assembly GCF_011125445.2 of Fundulus heteroclitus. Lineage (NCBI taxonomy): Eukaryota > Metazoa > Chordata > Actinopteri > Cyprinodontiformes > Fundulidae > Fundulus > Fundulus heteroclitus. The sequence goes on along the minus strand of NW_023397406.1, from coordinate 114,834 downwards.
ATTATTAATTTCATTTTACCAGTTTTCATGCCCCTTGAAATTTTTCACACTTGATGTTCCAACACCAAAGTTTAATGTGTTTTTTATGGCATACAATAACAAAGTATAATTATGAAGTGGAAGGAAAATGACACATGATTTTCAGTAGTTTCATAATGACAAAATCTGAAATTCTGTATTTGTATTCATTCCCTGTGTCATATGACACCCCTGGTTAAAATCCAGTTAAATTGCTTTCATAAGTCTCCTTGTTAATAAATTGTCTGTGCACTTGGAGTCTACCTGTGTGCAGTGAATCCAGCTGTTCTGTGAAGGCCTCAGAGTCTTGGCCTTGAATATCAATAAAAAAAACAGAATCCTGATGAGGGTTGGGTCGTAAAACAAAATCTCCAACTTTTAAGATCTCATGTAGAATTGGTCAGTCTGTCAAATTTAAAACTGGAAAAAGTATGGCACAACTGCAAACTACCCGTTTGTCAGGCTGGGGAAAGGAGAGCATTAAATAGAGAAGATGTGAGGAGGTCCACGGTAACTCTGGAGGAGCTGCAGAGATCCACAGCTCAGAGAGGACAATCTGTCAGTAGAACAGCTATTACTTGTGCCCAACATAATTGTGATCTTAATGGAGAGGGGCAAGACAAAAAAAAAACATTGTTGAAAGAAGCCAGCATGAATTACTTTTTGCAGTTTGCCACAAACCATGTAGTGACCATAGCAAATATGTGAAAGAATGTGGTTTGGTTGAATGAGAGCAAGCTTTAACTTTTAGGCTTGCATGCAAAATGATATGTGTGGTGGAAAACTAACACTCAACATTCCCATGGGTGAAACATGGTGGTGTCTGCATCCCGCTTTGGAGATGCTTTTTTTCAGCAGGGACATGGAAGCTGGCACAGAGTTGATATGAAGATGGATGGAGCTAGATGCAGGGCCACCTTGGAAGGAAACTTGTTTAGGGCTGCAAAGAACTTCAGATTTGGGTAGAGAATAAACTAAACATATAGAAGCTACGCTGAAATGGTTCATGTACGTTTTAAAAATTTCAATACATCCGCTCACAATTATGCTCTACTATGTGTTGGTCTAACAAAAGTTCTCGCTAAAATGCACTAAAGTTTGTTGTTTTGAGAAAATGCGAAAGCTTTAAGGTGTGTGAATACTAGTATATTTCTATCTCCATCCTTGTCTTTGCAAGGTTCTGGTAATCTATGCATTTCACACTGGCAGAAGGAGCGGGGAATAGATTTACATTCAGGAGCCCTTTTTGTAAAGGCTTTGACGGACTGCTGAGCTTTCAAAAAAAAGGCTCACTTGGGCATACTTGAGTGACGTTCACTTCAACACACTGACATCACTCAGAAAAGACTGCCCGCTCATTCACTTCTGCTCTCCGAATGACATTAACTGTCCCGTTCGGACAGAACCAGGAGGACGAAAAGCCCCTCCCGTCCTTGGCAGGCTCTTGCTGTCTAAATGCAGTGTATAAAAGCAGCAAATGTTCGGTGACCCGAAGGCATCATTGCACTGGACAGGAGACCTCGAGTAAGAGTGCGTTTTACAGTAAGTTCCTTGTGTCTAAATGAGAGCTGGATACATAATGAGCAAGCATCTTTCCTGCCGTGCATCACCACATTTCCGCTTGCTCATCATTATCCTGGTACAGTTTTGACGGCCCCCTTGACATCGTACCGTCATCCGATGTGATAGGTGTCAAATTATTTGGGGAGAGATTGCTGCAGCGAGTCGTTAATCAAAGCTCCGATCGCTGAGAGAGCCGCCCGACAACCCAGCCGCAGAGCCGGAGCCCTTGGGGGTGACAACAGGGGACACGAAATCATTAAGTGTTGGAAGAAAAAGACCTTGGTTCCAGATAGTTTCCTCCCCTTGTAAACCGCCGTGATACGAGCTCATTTCACCTCATCTTGCTCCATCTCGTCACGCATCGTTTGACTCCCCTGTCGCTCCTAATCACCTGTTGTCTGATCTGATCGAAAGTTTGCACAATGTTTGTGTGTCTGGAGGCTTTACAGCGGATGTGGAGACCGGGCGTCCTGATTTACATACAAATGACGGCAGTGTTTGCGATACCATACTGTCGGTTTTGTCATTTCAGGGTGATGCGGAGCTGGTGTGTGTCTGTGTGTGTTTCCTTCCGCTGCCTCTTACTACAATCTGCATGTGATTTCATGGCTCTCCTTACACTATCGGATACATTTTCCAGTAAGATAAAAATCATCTGACTCATCCTGGAATTTGTTTCAGGCATGTGATAGTAGGGCAATCTACTTAACGGTGCATGGTTGGGGGAAAAAACACTCACTCAAGCATTCTCGGTCCTTAGGTAAGATTTTGCTGTCCTAAAAGATAAAATGGAAAAAAAAAAACTTCCTGCCCATTGCTATCTCTACAATCAGGCTCTCACATATCATCTCCCAGAGGGGGTTTGTAACAGGAAACCTTGCAGCAGGCTCAGATACCTAAAAATAGACCAGACAGCCCTATAAAGCCCTACTACACTTCATATACTGTACTCATGACTGGATGTGGTATCAGATTTGTCCTCAGGCTTTAAAGGCAAGGGGATGGACTAAATCTTGTTGATAGCTAATCCAAAGATAGTAGCTATCTGTAAAAGGAGCCGAGGGGATAAGTAACATGACAAATCCATCAGGGGGGGCTATGAGTATAAATGCTGACGTGCTTAGATGATAAAGTGAACAGTAGGCCTGTCTCCCAGCTGTGTTTTGGACTTGTCCTCTGATTGTTTAGAGCTAATAACATTATCAAAGTCTCTGTTTTGTTCATGTCCCCAGCGAACCTGGACCACATGACAACACATACCCAGGACCCCGACATCTTTACTAAGTTAATGGCCAATTATTTTGCCCTTTTTTCACTTTTAATTGTATAATTTGGCAAGAAAGGATCAGCCCCCACATGTATAGAACTAATGAAATGGTCCATGGACAAACATGTAGAGCTGAACCAAGCTTTCTGGTTTATTTCTGATCTATGGTTCCACCCAGCTTTAAGCAGGTGATACAGATTTTAGGTGGGCTGTATAATAGATATTACGTTAAAATATTTGAGAGATCATTAATTGCTTATATTATCATTAAAATAAACAATTTCACAGTGTGCGTATGAAACAGGATTTTAATGGCATTTCAAAGCAAAGACCAAAATATTGTGGAGTTGACATTGTAAGCAGTTTTTATGGTCTTAAAGGTAGAGTTGGCGATTTTTTCCAGAAATTCCAGAAAGTCCCTTTTTGACTAACTACACTGTCTTAACTAACAGGCCGTCTTACCTGCTCTTTCACTCTTCAGGGGAATCACGTGACAAAAAGCTCCTAAATCCACTGAGGTCTTATTTCTTTCTACTTCCTCTCATAAACTTGTACACGGTTTGCAAATTCCTGCTCAGTTACTTTGGTAAATGAGCGGGAGAAAGCTCTGCTCCCCATGGTGCTGAGGCAGGCAGGAGGAACAGTGAAGGGAACAGAAGAGGAAGATTTAAGGAGTAACAGTGTGAAGAATATCGGGGGAGCGGGGGTGGGGGTGGGGGTGGGGGGATTCCAGGCTGGCCTTGAAAGTAGGGCTGCTGTGAGATGGGTGATGAGATGACATGAGGGGGTTTTGGTAGTGATGCAAGCGGCTGAATTCTGATCCATTTTCTAGTTACGGAGGGATTTGTGAGAGAGAACAAAGAGAAGAGAGCTACAGTAATCAATGATTAATGATGATCACAAGGCTATGGACAAGAATAGATGCACAATAAACGGAAAAGGAGGGACGGAGGCGATTAATGTTGTGTAGATGAAAATATGTAGAACAGATGATGTTATTGATGTGCGAGGTAAAGGATAGAGTGGTATCAAGGATGACACCCAGACGCTTAACCTGGGGTGAGTGAGGGGGAGACTAATGGACCATCAAGTGATAGGGAGAAACTGTGAGCTTTAATTAATATAGATTTGCTTCCTACGAGGAGGATCACTGTTCAGTTTAAATAAGTTGGAAGTGCAGCAGGATTTTATTTTGAATAGACAGGAGGTAAGGGAGGAGGGTGGGAGGGTAGAACTTGGCTTACATATAAGATAAAGATGGGTGTCTTCAGCATAACAGTGAAAATGGATGTTGAATTTCTGGAAGATATTGCTGGTAGGAAGAATGTAAAAAATGAAAAGTAGGGGTCCCAGGACAGAGCCCTGGGGCACGCCATTTGTGACAGGGGATGGACAGGAAGTAAAGGACTTAAGTTGAACAAATTGAGTGCCGGGGTCAAACGTGTGCAACATTATAAAAGTTCTCAGTAAAGGACTGACCAACATCCGTTTTGTTATGCTTTAGTACCTTGATTAAACTATTTGGTAATGTCAATACTGCTCATTTTACTGACCTTCTTACCTGTAACATTCACTGTTAAAAGGTGGCAAATTTTTCTCCTTTTTGTCTAAAAATGTAAAAATCTAAATTGAAAATTTCTGGTTCTACATTATTGTTATACCTGCAAGGTTTGACTTTCTTTCTATACAAACCAGTTGAATTAAACGCTGCTTTAATTTAACCTTAAACTCTAACAAACATTGAATGTAACTTTTTAAGTAACCATGCTCCTTAACTGAGATAGTACCTTTGAATCCAACAGAAATATAAGGATTACACCTTATCTCTATTGATGCATCAAAGCATATTTATGTCCCTAACTTTGAACTGACTTTGAACTTACGTGACTTTCGCACATTCACTTTTGATACATTTCAAATGCAGAAAAAATAAACACATTTTTCAGTATTTGATGTGATAAATACTGATTACAGAAGATCAAAGTAAAATTAGCCCGTTTTGATCATTGGCTGATCAATTGGTACTTTGTAGTTTGTATCCTATGACAAAAGGTTGTCTTCATTTTTAGTAATAATTGGTAGAAATAAAACTCAAAGATGCACATCATCATTTTTGGATTCCTTTTAACATCTTTAAATCCTCAATGGCTATGGAAAATCTTACTATTAGAAATCCATATTACATTTTTGTGTATTTAAGAATTTTAAAGGTTTATTTAGGTGTGTTTAGTTATCAAAGCTGTTTTTTTATAACTTTAAAATTAGGTAGACCTCCACAGTAATCACTCAAAGATTCATTGATCTATGCGGGTGGGTACTTTTTGTTTAAATGATTCTTTAGGTACAAAAATTTAATTAAGCCTAAATAAGTTCGATTCAAGGCATATTGATAAAAGCCATAGTATTGCCAGTGGTAAACTAAATTATTCAGTTAAAGTATTTGAATATTGTCTTCTAAGCTATCAGTGGAAATTTGCAACCATGCAAGATTTGATCTGCCTTGTAACATAATAGCATTTTGTAAACTTAGATGTGATAAATGTAAAAAAAAGCCAGAGTAGTGTCTGGGTTTTCAAAGGGGGAAGAATAGAAACACTGTGTTTTTTTTAGTTAATCTGGCTCTCGTCAATGCTTTTCAGGACATTTAATCAGGGAGTAAGACCAGGAATCCAACCATGCGTCAATTTCTTAGCAGGTGACCTTTAGACTTCAGGATGTAGCTGGGCTGCTCGGGCTTGTTCTTCGGTCCTGCATGTATCAGCAATATTGCATTGCTCATCTACTTCTTTGAAAACATCCAGGAACAATCAGTCCTGTCTGAGGGAATTGGTGGATTTTTTTTATGTCATTTAATTTTTTTGACAGTCCTTTCAAGTCATAAAATCATAAACATTTGTGTTACACAAAAAAATAAAATAAAAATTTGGACTTTTGTATAATTTCCACCTCATATCAGACACATCCAACTGCACTCAAAGCAATCAAATCATGAACGTTCACCCAATACTTTTAAGTCTATTTAAAATGTGTGTCACAATTTCTTTCCCTAACGGCATGTTGACTGCTGTCCATCCTCCAGCCATCTTCTGCATCACTTTGGATGGTAGTTTTTGTACACGCTGTAGGTTAAGCTGAAACATTTAATTGAGTAACTTTATTACAAAAATCCATGGTACAAGATCTTTGATTAAATGTTTTGTTTAAAGCAAGTGGCCCTGTACATCTCATTAATTAGTGTCAAGAGGACTGATATTGTTGTGTTGTGCCCTGCGTTACAGTTTTGATTGGGTGATAGCGGAAGGCGAAAAAGGCAATTTCAGGTTACTATTTTTGGGTTTAAGTGTAATTGTCTTTGCAGGCTTGTTCAGAATAAGCACTTTTGTTCTCTTATGAGGCATAAATTAACACAATTGTTCTCCTTTAGCTGGATCTGTTACAGTACTGTGCCTTTTTCTATTTCCTTTTAAAACACACTGATTTCTGTCAGTGAGGCAAATTAAAACCTCTTCTGCAGCCAGGCTACTACCAACTTGCTGTACTATGAATAAAACAGCAAAACATGGGACAAAAGACTAGTCATTTGTTAGTGGACAGAGCCTTTTGACTATTTCTGTCATAAACTTGTTTGTTTAGGTGTATACGCATAAAATGTAATGAACTGGTTAAAAAAAGATCTGACACCAAGCATATAATGTAAATCAGTATGACTCAAGTAACATAAATGAATGAAAGCAAATAACGTGTTTTAAATGTGTTTTGTGAATGCTGGTTTAAAACGTAAATGTTCATAGAGATAAATCGATTATCATAGATAAATCGAAATCATAGAGATTTGTGGCCTATTAAAGATGACAAATTATTTCATTCAAACCCAAGAAACCACAACTGCCGACTCACAAATGTTGCAAAAACAAGCTCACGGTCGCTTACAATCAGCGGACCATGCAACACTGACCCTCACACAACACCCCTCATGACTTGTATGGGGTTGTCTTCATTCTGCTGAGTAAAAGCCAAATAAGCGTAGCCTAGCTGCACAGACGCTGCAGCCGCTGGTATTAAGTCTGGACAAATGTTGGGTCCTTGCCACTGAGGAAATGTAACAATCATGTAGGTGTCTTTGGTCAAAGTCCTCTTGGTTACAAGCTCGTATCCAACACTGACATTTCTCTGCAATTCTTCGAGGTTAAATCAATGGAAAAAACTCCATGTGGTCACATGGAGTCATCATATTGAGAGTCACTCCGACAAATACCAACGACCACATAATGGCATCGACGCATGCGGTCTGCACTGCACTGTTCTAAATTTAGTAATTTGACGTCGTTTGAGGAATGCCCTATTTGCTATTTAAAATTCACTCAAACTTTGCATGACAGGGTGCGTTGGTGGCGCAGCAGGTAGCGCGACCCATGTATGGAGGCCTTAGTCCTCAACGCAGTCGACCCGGGTTCGACTCCGACCCGCGGTCCTTTGCCGCATGTCTCTCCGCCTCTTCCTCCCTACTTCCTGTCAGCCTACTATGTTAAAAAGCAAGCCACTAGAGCTGTGAAAAATCTAAAAAAAAAAACAACAACAAAAAAAATATTTGCATCACAATGGGATTGAAACGTAGCTACTATGTGTATTCGAGAGGAAAAACAGAGTTTTACTCATATTTAAAAACAAACAAATTTAATCTCCAAGTGCAAGCAAGAAAATTAGGTGTAATTTTTTTTATGTTAATGTTAACCTTGTTGTAAAGGATTATATTTGCAACTTAGAAATATTTCAAAACTTTTTTTGTTTTTTAAGTTTTGCATGGTTTAAATTTGCATGGTTTAAATGCGCTTTATAGACCTAAGCCCAAAATTAATTACAGCCATGTTGCATTTATATTTGAAATCACGTACATTCAACATTTTTTTTTTTTTGTTTTTGATAAAAAAATGAGACCAGTGTATATCAGAAGATAATTCAATAATAGGAAAAAGTAACCCTTTAGAATCATGTCTGTTTTTATTTGCACTTAAAAAATGGAAATCAAAAATGTATGTCCATCTCAACAATCAGTGGAAAAATCTTTATTGGACTAAACAGTATTCAAACCCTTTTTATAATAGCCAACCAGCTTTCTGAGTGTTTCCACTGGTATTTTGATGACTGTTCTCTGGGGAGAGGCTCCAGGTCTTTGAGGTTGGAAGGCCTCTTTGCCATCATCCTAAATTTTAGCTTCCTCCAGATTCTCTTCCAGGATTAGGTTTGTACTCTTGCCGGGCTAATCCAAAACATTAATATTACTTCCAGTGAGAAGAAACATCTTTGCTAAATAAAAGATTACTCTAAACTTAAATCTGCCAGAGGCATGAATAACTCTGGACTTAAGTGTAAATAAAACCGAATAGAAAGTTGATTCCATTTTCATTTTTTAACACGCCACTGATGCTAAATAATCCAACTTTGGATTATCTCCCTGCTGTAAAAACATTCTATGTTTAGCACATATTTCTAACAGAAAGGGGATGAAAGCAAGAGTACGTAGGAACTCACTTTAGAGGCAGTGAGCCACCAGCTTATGAGAATGTAAAGAGAAAAACACTCAATGAATATACCTGAGTGATTCAAACCAAGTGAATCGCTTCTCATAAGCACATATCTGTAAACTGATAGAATCGGCTGTTCAAGTCCTCTCAAAATCTATGGACATTGTGGATTTTATCTCAGTATTTCGAACAAAAAAAATTAGAATAAAAATTGGCCTAGCCACTCTAGGTCCACAATCTTAAACATATTTTTCGTCCTCCCTTGAGACTCGGCTCTGCTGCATTGTCTCTCCTCCAAAAAATGTCAAAGGCATTTCCTCCTCTGACTCCAGCTTTCTCCATCTTTTTGTCTTTGTCTCCGCCCATCTATTTTTCTGTCCATAATTACAGGGCTCTTGAAGGCGTTTAGAGCCTCATGAATATTTAGGTCTTGGAGGGGAAGTGTCGGGGGACTCCCATGTGTGGCTGGTCTGCCCTAATTATGGAGATTGGTCTCAACATCCTCGCAAACTCACATACTTTAAATGAGGGAGGAAGGCCAGATAACGATCAAAAGTTGTCAGTTTGGAAAAGCTAATGAAACCTTAAACAAAAGGGTATAATATATGGGTGCATCTCATCATCATATCATTGAAAAAGAATGTATTTCAGTAATTCAATTCAGCAAGTGCAACACATTGCAGATTTATTAATGCGGAAAGATATATTTCAAGTGTTTTTTTTCTGTTCCTCTTTTTTACAGGTAATGAGAACCAAACATCTGGATTCATAGATTGAAGTGTTATGTAAGATTAAATACAATTATTTTATTGCAACAAGGTAATGTCATTGCCCACAATGTTTTGAGGAAGACTGCTAATTTGACAGGTATCCTACAGACTGTCATTGACATTAAGGTTCGGGGCAAAAGAAGCCGACTTTTCACGGAGCGTCCTATCCAAGCATTTGAATGGAAAGCGAAGTGGAAGAAAAAAGTGTGGTGTCAGTACTTTAAGAGCCACCATGCAGTCATATTCATGAAATTGGCTGCTATTCTAGCACTATTTGGGTTAAATGACTTTTGTACCTGAGATGACCTAAGAAGTGTCTTCCCTGGGCTAAGGAGGAAAAGGGAGTAGAAAGTTGTTCAATGATCCAGAGTCCTCCTTTCAGGTGAAAAATAAGCGATGCTTTTATTTTGGAAACCAAGCTCGTAGATTCTAAAGCAAGAGCAGAGAGGCTCCGAATCCACGTTGCTTGAGGTCCAGTTTGAAGTTTCCACAGACGTTGATGTTTAAGGTGCCATGTCACCTGCTGGTGTTGGTCAATTATGCTTTGTCTATTCCAGAGTCAAAGCAGCTGTCTAAAAGGACATTTTTAGACCACTTAATGCCTCTCTGCTTCTGAGCTTAATGTATTTTGCAACTACTGGCTTTTATCTGACAGTAAGCTGACAGGAAAGGTTGAGAGACGGAGAAAACATACAACAAACGTTCGTGGACCGGGAGTTGAACATGGGACGGCCACGAGGACTGAAGTCTCTGAGCGTGGGCCGCTGCGCCACCACCGCAGCCTGACGAGCTGAATAGTTGATGCTGGTTTCATTTTCCAGCAGTGAGAAACAGAAGTTGGGGTTTTCATTCACTGTAATCCATAATCATCAGAATTAACTGATATAAGAGCTTAGAATATAACTGTGCGTAATGAATCTATGTGATATAAGCTTCCTTTTTAAATTGAGTTACTGAAATACATCCCCCTTTTCTGAAGTGTATTTGTAAGGACTCACGCTCTCTCAGCAAGAAGACAATGGTACAGCAGGTTGCAGCCTGCAGCCGGTCATTCCTGCTCCACGTAGTACAGTCATCTAAAAAGTTGAGACCTGGAGGAACATAGGTGTGATTCACAGACTCTTTGATGGACAGGACTGAGTCAAGAGGAAACAGGCGCCTGGGAGTCATGTTTTGTTCTTAGGACGATTGTGTTAGGAAAGGAGAGTTGCGTTGAAAGAGCTCTGCAAGATCAGAAAGGCTAAATAAGAGCTGAACTGGGAGTAGAAGCTTTTAGAAGAGGCAGTAAAAAGCTAGAAAGAGGAATAAAAGCTGCTTCAGACTGATGTGTTTGGTGGGGGACAAAGGAATGGTTGGACTGAGAGCCAAGAGGAAGGGAAGAGAGAAGACAGGTGAAAAGAAGGTCAGAAGAAAGCAAACCCAGCTTTGCATTTTGAGGAAGGCTTATATTGTGAGAGATTTCAGACTGTGTGAAAGGTAAGGAAGGAAGACGACTGCTAGAGGAGATGTAAGCACATGTGGGAGAATCTTAAACAGGATATGAGGAGGATGACTGAAGAGGACGCACGGTGCAGGATATAGCTGCATACATTGATGTCTTTGTGAGGGCGAGAAACAAGCCTTCCAACACAGGATGACACGAACATCTTTTTTAGAGCTTTTTCAGGTCGGTTAGTCCTTGTCTTTATTTAGCCCTGAAGAATACGCTGAAAATGTAACTTTGTTGGCCCAGATGTGCTGTCTAAATTTAACATAAACTGAGACATCGAAATTCTGCCTTCTTTGGCCTATTTGACGACTTTTTAACCACGTTTTGACATCAGTATAGGTCCTTATGTAGACATCTTTTCACCCATTTACACTCCAACTGTGTTTTCATGCTGTATTTTTCAATCTTTTGAGTAAAACTTTCTCCATGGGAAGCATGGTGACTTCAAATATAAGAACAAGCTTAGCCCCTTGATTCGTGTAAAGATTTGGTGTTGCAGTCTGGGGTTGTGCCTCGTCTATCCATCGATCCATCCATTGCCCATACCCGCTAGTCTTTGGAGGGTCATTGGGCGAGATGCGGGGTACGTCCTGGACATGTCGCCAATCCATCACAGGGAAACACAAGGACTCAACCATGCACCGCACACATTCACACCTAAGGGCAATTTAGAGAGAGAGAGCAATGAACCTGACAGTCATGGATTTGGACCGTGGGAGGAAGCGGGAGTACGGATGCATGGCAAGAACACGCAAACCCCATGCAGAACAACCCCAGGCTGGGATTCAAACCCAAGACAGTCTTGGTGCAAGGAAACAGAGCTAACAACTGGTCCACTGTTCAGTCCTCTCATTTGATAGTCATTATGTGACACATCATTAACAGTTACGGTAAATCTGACATCATTTATTGAAACTCATGTATTTAGCAAATAAAATAAACCCTGTGTCAGATACTTATATCTATAGCTGCATCATCATGATGAAACTAACTTCTAACTGAACTCAATCACTGAATCTATGGATGTCTTTTGTTTTTGTTGCGGGGGGGGGGGTATGGATAGTAATATTTGTTGGGTCATTGTGTGCCTCCTGTACAGCTTTGGCCCTCTTTGCTAGCTATGCATTTAAATAGGAGACGTCAAAGTCTTTCACTCTGAACCAGTTAAGCGTGAAGGCCAAAGTCTGTGTGTCAGCCATTCGCTGACCTCTCCTGCTTCTGTGTAAGAGTTTCTCCATCCCTTGTACTCATCTGTAAACCATCCATCACAGTCTGGCCTGTTGTTACTGTCCTGAGTCGTAGAGATGGGTGATCTAGACATAAATTCTTACCACAATATTTTTTTAAATCTTTATTGTGATAATGATTAAAAGGGGCTATACATTTAAAAAGTATTTAGAACTGCTTTGAAGTCAGCTGGATGTCTGTGGCTGCATGTAACTGGACTCAAAGCCCCACAAACGTAAACACTGCATTTAATCATATCTTCAAACTTAGTAATGCTCTCATGCAGCCAATATTAAACGTACAAATCCTGATAATACCGTCAGTTCTTGGGGGTGTCAGACTTCATTGATTAGAACTTATTGTTGTTGCAATAAACTTAAAACTCTTCTCACGATAACGATGCACAATACGATAAACATCCATCCCTACTGAGCAGGCGGATTGATGTGGTAACAGGCGAAATAGTCGTCATATTTCTTCAAATTGGCTCCTTGCTGAGGGGCTCCAGTCTGATTTCCTGACAACTCAACTGACGTTTCAGCTCACTTAGTTGAGGATCTGCGACAGGACCGACCGCAAGGTTCTGCCGGCCAGCTGTTCCAGCTCCCTTATCACGACAGGCCATCGGGCTCACCCTCACCGCCACCATGTGTGGGCTTTCATCAGGCCACTTCACAGCCCTCTGAGCGGAAACCAGACCACCTCCACATGCGGCAAACTCAAACACCGCCGCCGTGCAGACAGTCATGCACACACGGTAATGATTATGAGACACAGGCAGACCCTCACAGACTCGCAAACACATGTCAGCCCGGCTTATAAAGCACCACAGTTTGATGAGGTGTGTCATCAGTCACGGTGGAACGGATCCCACCATGATTAATGTGTTTGAGACTGAGACAGAGATGGTTAGCAGTTTATAATTGTTTTACCACATAAAATCCACCACTGTAACCTAAAACGAAGCGGTCACACTACTAATATGATTCAGCAGTCTTGTTTTCAATATTTGTGTCTGCGAGGCTCCAGTGGAAGGCTGGAGAAGATTATGCATTTCTTCAAACCACTTCCATATTTATTTATGCATACTGTACAGTAGCTCAGGCTTGACTTGGAGAAGCAATTCCAGTGTTGCCTGCTGTGTGTCTGAGTGCCTGAGCATCCTGATCATTTGAAGCCGCTTCATGTTTAACTTCACTTGTGTCTCTTAGATACACAAAATGAAATGCTCCTTTAGGGCTTTACATAGAAGTTGTATGCATCAACATATTCATACCATTTTATCATGACCATTATTGTAAGAAATCCTCATCATGTTTAACAAATATTCACCTTTTTTCTGAATTTGTATCTTCTTGCCAGTTGTATCTAATAACCTTTTTTGTTTCGTAATGAAGGACCTTTGTTAAACTTTATTTTCTCTCTGATACCATGAGGGGGGAGATGGGGGAAACCGGTACTGAGCTGTGATGCTACATTGATTAATTCATTAATGTCCCATGTTTACTCAGGCCTTCCCATACAATCATTTGAGTATGATGGACGTCTTGTTTGTTTCTTTAAGTCTTTGGTGGAGAATAGGAAGTGTAACCCACAGTTGGCAGGCTTGTGAAGATGCTGAATGTAACCAAAACTGACTGAGCATTGCGAGGGATGGGGGTGGGGTGGGGTGGGGTGGAGGTTGGGGGGTTATCAGAGTTTAGAGTATGGACATTAGTGGACAACTGTGGCAACAAAGAGTCTCTGTTATCAGAAAGGTCAAAGACTCACACATTAGCTATGTTCACGTTCACATGCACAACATTACCCAATCGGACTGAAATGTATTTGGATTAAAAAACAAAAAATAATCAGATTGTAACATTTGCATGGGCACCCAATCAATGAATCTGCTCATGATGTGCGTGCAAATACACTTGGCTTTATTCAGAATAGAACCACTGACATGGGCAGAGTTATAAAATGTTCCTAAAAAACACAGAAGAAGAACTACTTCCATCTTTGCTGAACAACAAAAAATAGCAAACAAAGCTGTATTGTTCTTTTGTCTTCCCAGCGCCCAGGATGGACCTGCACCAAGTTCTAACTACAGTTCTAACGTTCCTGGATAAATAATCATTTTGAGCTCTTTTAATGTTTCTGATTGAAAGGTTGTATCGGGAGCACAGACAGTTTTGCTTCCTGACATATTTCCGTCACTTAAAGCGAAAATAGGTCAGGCTGACGACGGGCACACATACACACGCAGGTCAGCTTGCCACATTCAGAATAACTTGATGCAGACAAGCTTTTACATGCATGCTGGTCAAGTTGTCAATCAGCATAAACCGCCCCTCTTTGGATTACAATTTCATTCCTATTGAGCTTAATCTGATCAAAATATTCTGATTGACTTGTTTACATGATGCATTTTTATTCCAATTAGCCCTTTATTCCATTTACTTATGTCCATGTGAACGTAGTCATTGATGTGCCACTCAAGCGGGTTGAATCCATAATTTTAACCTGCTAATATCTTGTTATTTTCTCTACTGTCACTCTCTAAAGAGCAAAATGGAGAAATATATAATATAGTAAGCTATTAGGAAGGCAATATGCCATTTTAGGCTGGAGGAATAGTTGCTGTTTTTCTGTTTTTAACTGTTGCAATTATATTATGTCTTACATTTTGTTTTTAGTGTTTTGTGTACATACCCTGAAATAGGAGCGTTTTTCTCCCATTATTACATACCATGAGAATCACTCACTGGCCCATGGAGAACCTTAAGTTACCTTCTTCCCAGAAAACTGGCCTAAGTGCTGAATTTACACTGTGGCTGTCCATTTAAAAGACTACGAGCACATTCTAGTTTGGTTTTCGCAGGGGTTATTTCGAGAACAATCTGAACAGAGGTTTTGTGTCATCCTGTCAGACCTTCTGATTTACGACAGAATGAACCTGTGGGGAACCAAAAGGAAAATCACTGTGAAAAAGTAAAGGTGGAGAAATGGAAAAATGACCTTTTCACGATAATAAACATGATGAGGACCGAGACTAGCAGCTGTTAGTGGATGGGTGCTAAAGTGATAGAACGAACGGATGAATGACACGTCTATGGAGGTATGAAGATAGACAGCCGTATATGGAACCAGCTGCTTGTCTTCTTGTTATTCTCCACGCTGCTTCAACAGGTGTTTGTCTCCAAATGACGGAGCAATTTATGGCAACATCCATTGAGCTGCTGGGCGATGCGAGGTGTTCTGTTTGCTTATCTGCATCTGTAACAGAGCTGTGCAATCATCCTGAATTAGTCAAAGGAACAAGAGGTTGCAGTGAAACAGGATATTGTGTGTGTCTGGATCACAGTGTGCTTTTTTTTTTTTTTTTGGTGTGTTTGGAGGGTCGGGGATGGTAAGAATGTTGATTTGGGGCAGACATAGCCAGTTAGTACAAAAGTTGCTCATTTGTACAACTTTTTAATGGAAACGGCAGCTATTTACCGTCTGTGCCGTCTTCATGTATTTACATGTACACTGAGGATTCTGATCCATATTCTGGCCCTAGGTGGACTCCTTTACTCTCGTATGTCCTATTATATACAATTAAAAGCAATAAAAACTAAATTATGCAAGATATTTTGTTTGTTGATGGCTCCTTGAGGTTTGGCCAATTATTCAGTAAAACTATTTGCATAAAATGTACTCAAAAGCTCTCTTGATCCAACTAAACCTGAGCTTCAGTAGTTTGAGAAGCCGTAATATACCGTGGTTGAGGTCAAGTAATTGTCCAATACTCCTCCAACACCTTCCTTTCAAAAGAAAACCTTGCCCCCGCCACATAATCGAAAATTCCAGAAGTAATATCTTTCTTAATACAGGAGACTGGCCCTAGGGAAATATTTGGTCATGTGAAGGCTTAGAGAGAGGAGGAAAAACGACAGGGAGATGGAGTGATAGGGACCGCAGAAGAGATAAGGGAACGATGAAGCAGATAAGAGGCTCATTGTTCTGCTCCTATATTCGGCTCTCAATATCCTTCCCTCTCATTCGATCGCTGACGGTAAAGACAGCCTCTGTGTAGGCTTCCATGCTACAAACATCTCTCACCTGTATCCTTGTGTATGTTTTCCTCCTTGCAATTTCTTGGGTCGTCATAGCAACATTAGACCACATGGTATATGGGTGGTTTTCTGTGATGTATAATGGGTGAAGGTCTTTGTTTCCACACAGAGGTGCTCATGGATCTGACCTTTCCCCTCAGCCGATCAGAATTCATGAGGCTGCCTTTTCTCCAGTGACTGGCAGCGGCTTTCATCTCATTAGGTCTGCCTTCATTTTGTCAGAGGTACTGTGCTGTGATGAAAAATCAGAAAACATCTTCACTGATAAAAAGAAAAAAAAAGATGGATGGGATATGATTACGAACAGCTGCGTGGCAGCTCTGGATGCTGATTGATGTCAACTGGATATAACTCTTTCCATACTTACTTGAGATACTCTGAGAAAGCAACTCAGGATTGGAACCGAATCGGAATCATTATCATTATGAGAGATATTAAACATTTCTCTCAGCCACTTCTTGTGAAAAACTTTTTATGGATTTTAACGGAGAACCCCCCCCCCCAGAGTATTAATACTTTATTTAATATGTATTTCCTTTGTAAGTGACCATGGTATAAGCGGAATAAGGCCCTTCATTATAAGAATTTAACACACTTACTTTAGTCAGGTTGGGAAAAGTAACAGAGTACAAGACTGAAGGCTCAACTGAATTCAACCAAGTTATTCTCTTCTGTCATGTTTATCTTTTAACCTCTGCATGTTATGGAAAATGCGGAGATTGGAGCTTTTTTGAAATCTCAGCGCTAAGGGGAGAACCCAATTTTCTAGTTTTAGCAGTTTCAGTAATGCTAACTGCTCTTATCATGCTAAAGGCCAAATCCAAATTAAAATATTTTTCCTATAATTTCTCTTATTTTAACAATTCCTGTCTTTCACACACAGCATGTCTGGTCATAGCTGCTCATATGAATAAATATGGCTGCTCATTGGAGTTATCAATGTTTTTTATTCCATTATCATAGCTTCTAAATAATAGCTCCTAAACAATAAACAAATTCAACTGCAAGTAACATCGGCAGGTCAAAGATTTACAAAAGCCAGAAGTTGGAAAGAAGGACCACATTCTGATGGGTGCATCCTTAAACAAATAACTGTATGATTTCAATTTGACATAGAGTATTTCTAAAAGATTGATGTAGACAGTTGTTTATTGGGAAATAAACAACATTAAATTAGTATTTTCTACATAAAAGTTAGAGAGCAGAATTGTTACCTATAAAACTTAATGCTAATCTATTATTCCTTTATCAGTTTCCATTATATTGTAAGAGTAAAGAACATGTCGTAAACCCTCCAGGTGCGTCTCAGAGTGACGGAGGGTGTTGGGGAGGTGATGACGATGGTCACACAGACAGACGGACAGAAAGTGACTCCTGCAGAGAGCTGCTAATCCTAAAGTTAAGTAGATTACTATCACAGCCTGGTGCTTGCTACCAGTCTGTCTAAAGGCTATTGAGCTGCTATAAGATGCTAAATTGCTGTGTGTTGGGAAACTTTGTTTACCGGAATACTGGTCAGTATTGCTCACCTTCTGGACTCCAGTTTTACAGCTCCAGGCCAAGAGCGCCTTCTTCCACATGTTTGCTGTGTCCCCTACACAGCTTGTGTTCAAATTGGACTTCTCACTTTCCCAACATCTTTCTTCTTGCACAGTGGTCTGTGAGAGTCAGACCACTGGGCAAGACACTTCACCTGCATTGCCTGCTCAGAGGGCCCGGTGGCGCTGGTGTATGGCACCTAACATAGCTCACCACTGTGAATGTGTGTGTGAATGATTGAACTGTAGTGTGAAGTGCTTTGGAGGTCGTCAAGACTAGTTAAAGCGGCGTACAAGTACAAGCCATTGTACCTTTCAAACAGTGCTCAATTATATGTTCAAAGCCTGAAATATTGTTCTGTAACTCATCTCTGCTTTATTCCTTCTCTGTGACCTGTCTGTCCTTGGTCTTCAGGGTTCTTTGTTCACTGATGTTCTCTAACAAACCTCTCAGAGAACAGATGCACTCATACTGAGGTCACTAATGATGTGATATCAGAAGGCAATTGGTCGCTCTGGATTATAATTTTTATCCAGGGCTAAAACAGTAAGGGAGCTGGATACACATGCACTACTTCATGATGGTCTGTTATGTAAAATCCCAGTAAAACACATTAAAGTTTGCTGTTGTTACTTAAAAAGTTGCAGTGATTTCAGTACTTTTGCAAGGCATTGAGGTTAAACTGACAAGAAATTACTTGACGTAAGGTTGACCCACCTCACTTTGTTATAACAAGAAGTGCTCCCTATTGTCACAGGTAGTGATACACAGACTCCAGCTCTCATTTTCTTCTAGTCGATGTCCTATTATGAAATAAAAGGATTTAGTTTTGCTACCTTCCATTGTCATCTGACGAGGAGCTGTAGTTGCTACTTATTTGCAGATCAGCGTCTCACAAAGAGAGACACTGCAGGTGTTTTTTTTCATTTAAATCTATGTACAAATGGCATTTAGTCATGACATAGTTCCATCCCTGCCTTACTTTCGCATAAACATGTTGTTGCAATGATTGTTGGCAGACTTGCCGTCTCAGAGGATGACAACAAAACAAGCTTGTGTCTACCCTGGTGACAGGGGTAATGCCCCACTTTGTAAACAGCCTTTTTGTGTAGTGTGACATTTGCTAAATGGAAACCTTTGAATTTGATGGGAACTTTGTGCTGCTGTGAGAGGCAGATGCTCTTTTTTTTAAATGTGAATCCCAAAGAGAAACAGGATCTGAATTAACTTTATTTGGCCATGATTGTGTGCACAACACCGGAACTGGACTTCGGTTTCAGTGCTGGAAACCAAACCTTACATATGTGCGGAGAGGCCTGATAACTTTGCGTGTCTCACTTATTGATGATTTTCAGCTTTATTTGACTGGCCTTTCACCTTTGATCCTATACCTCTGTCCCCCATAGAGACATGATGCAAATTAAACGCCTACAGCTAGAGCTGTGCATGATTTCAGTCTGAAACATCAATGCCGGTACTATGTAAATGTGTACTGTGCATTTTGTTACAAGTCTGGATGTTTAATGTTGCAGGACATTTGTAAGTGTATCTCAGTAAGGTTACTTCCCAATTTACTTCCCAATTTATTTGCTCAGTTTTTTTTCAAGTAGGTTTTCAAGATGGGGTGGAATCTTACCTCACAGTTTTCATTGATAATCTCATCTGTACTTGTCATTGGAGCATAAGGCTGTTGTTAACTTTGTGACTTTAGTAGAGATGTAAAATGGTGGTGAAATGGTCCAAAAAGCTGCCACAACTACCAAAGAATTCATTGGTCACAGTATATTTGAATCAGTTTTTTCTATACTGATAGTCAACTATTGCTGAGTAGAGAGAAGTTTACACTACCTATGCATATGAGAGGGAAGTAACATCAAACGGCTCCACGGGGCCGGGCTCCGTCAGATGTCGCTGTGGAACTCGACAGGATCGATTTTTACAGAATAATATTTTAAAAAAAAGACTCCCTTACCAATAAAATGATGTTATAAACATTTGTGTCTATATATCTAAGTCTGCCAGAAAACTGACAAGCTCAGTAGATTAAATCCTGTTGAGGCGCCTTGATATTGATCAAAGTCAGGTTGTATTAGTCACAGAAAAATAAGTTACTGCTAATAGGTGTTGAGTTTTTGTGCCCCACTTAACTTATCATGCCAGAGACGCCACTGCTGCTCACTAATAGTGAGAAGGTCACTATTTTAGTGCAGCAAAGTCTTTTTGACTGTTCTAAATGTTTTCACAAAACACATAAACAACATGCATATTGTATATTTTATACTTTTAAGCACAAAAGAAGGTGGTGATGTGCAGCAGATTGCTCCCTTTTCAGCTAGCAGACTGTCCACAGATGGTGGGCCTCACCAATAGGCTCCGATGTAGATATTCAGAAAAATACTAAAAAGAATACACCTATTGATATATTTACACATTGTCTATCTCTCTCTCTCTCTCTCTCTTTCTCTCTCTATCTATCTATCTATCTATCTATCTATCTATCTATCTATCTATCTATCTATATATATATATATATATATATATATATATATATATATATATATATATATATATATATATATATATATTAGTTTTGTGATTGCAATGAATGAGTATTTTATTGCTATCATGTAAAACATTTTTGCCTGTAATACAGTAAAGCCAGTCAATGTATAGTTAGGAACTTACAGTCTCAGCTAGAAGGTCAGAATAGGGTCCGATACTGATGATGGATCTGATCTCTGCAACGTCACTTTGACTTTAATCTTAAATGACTGCTGCATTTTGTTAGCTCAGTAACATACCGACTAACTGAAGCATGCTTTGGTTTTTCTATTCAGATGTTTTCTGCTTGTGTGTATAGGCTGAGCTAATGAATCTCTGTCTTCCTAGATTGCCTCTGTCTCTCTTTTTTTCAAATCAGATCGTCTGTCTGCCTGGCTGTGACCTGGTTTCTGGTTTTAGAGTCATGAGTCAGATTATAAAACAGTAGTTTATTCAGGTGAAAAGGGACTGCTGTAGATATTCCACTGCAACCCACATGAATACATAAATGGGATTTGTAAATATGTGGGCTTGAAGCACCAAATTCTGTGACCTACAGATGCGAAAGACTCAGGAACAGGTCTGTGTATCAGACACACCAGTCTGATGGGATGTTTAGGGTTTAGACTAAATCCACAGCAATGTTTATGAGATCCCACTGTAGCATCTTCAGACTTATTAGAGCTTGATGTGAAGAGGAAGATAAGAAATCCTCACAGTGTGACGTACTAATGTATCATGTTGTGGATAAAGGTTACTCTCGAATGCCATTAACTATAAAAAAGGTAAAAGCTTATCTTGAAGATGCAGCAGTGCTTTCAGACGTTTGACGTTGTGGATGAAAGTCTGTGTCGAGCTGATGTGTTGTGCAACATCACATTAAAGTTGCTACCAGTGCAAATGGGTTTTAATGCTAGAAGTGCTTCACAGAATCACTTCTGAAGAAGTATACTGGCTAAACAGCAGGAAGACAGAAAAATCAATCTAAGAAGCATGAATTAAAACTAATTATTCACCAGAATTGAGCTAAAAAATCAAAGAGGAACAAGTGCTTGCCAAAAATGAACTATACAGGTACATGTGACCCTTTTGTGGCTCTAGGATAATCATTGAAATCTTCATAGACAGTTGCTGTCTGAAGTCTGAAACCACGGACTTCACAAGAGAACAGGTTTCTTCTTACTTTAGATTTGCCTTCAGGAAGGAAAGTGTGGCTTAGATAGTTTGAGATCAGGGGATTGACCCGAGCAGTTGAGAAAATGCTCACTTTTTGCTTCAAAAACCCGAGCTCCCTGTCCCGCTTTGTTGTGTCTAGTTTTTTGGCAGGTACTTTGACCTGTTATCTTGTTTTTTTCTGCTGCATTTCTGACTGAATCTGACTCTTTGAATCTCAGAAGCACACATATTACCACTGGACTAACACAGTTTGTTTGAATATTTGAATGCAACCCCATAAACTTAAACTATATTGATTAGGTTCAGTTAACGGCATATATCACAAATTTACCACTTTCCTTCTCTGTTGTATTTGGGTGGATGACTCTCATGAATTGTATGCATTTCCATCGCCAAGTTGAGTAATATGTGGAGAAGAAATCAAGCAAGCCCAAAGCAGCCAGGAACAGAGCCAGACATTGACAGAGACTGGTAGCGCACAAATCATAGTGAGTACCCAAAGAGGAAGTAGTAAGGGCAAGTTTGAAAGTTGGAATGTGACTTCATAAGGTAAATACGTGTATTTCTTTGGCCCTTTGTTCACTGAAGAAAAGGACATCAGGAGAAATGTTGTCTGAAAGGAGTAGATGAGACACCTGACCATCCAGTCTCCTTCCCAGAGCTTTTTGCTGAGAAAACATTCAGTTTTCTTTTTAAAACAATTAGCAGTCGCGCTTTGCTGTTACATACATTGCGTCAGGGGTTCCCAAGCTTTTCAGCCTGTGACCCCCAAAATAACAGTGCCACACACTGGGGAACCCCTTTTGACAGGGGGAAATTATAACAATTAAGTCAGAATATTTTGAAAATAAACGTGTAAAAAATGTGCAGCCTTCCTCCTGCGTTAAAATGAGGAATGTTGAGCATCTCGTAAAGTTATGCTTCGGTACAGGTTTCACAAATAAAGAAATACAAAATCTTTTTAGCACATCAGCATGAAATCACTTCGTGGCCCCCAAGAGGGGTCTGGTGACCCCCCAGGGGGTCCTGACCCCACTTTGGGAACCCATACACTAGGGGCAGAAAAGCCTGTTTTGTGTCACAAAGGTGTGTTTTGAAATCAATGGAAATATGAATTATGATTTATTTAGATTCAAGATTTTCTGTTATGCGGCTCTAAAACACTCACTCTAGTATTGTGTCCTTGTATATGGTTCAGTATGTTACTACTGTGGGTGTGTATGAGATTGGCATGTTATTAAACAGTACTGAATCTCTTCTTTGGATTTACTGCTAAAGAAAAAAAAATCTAACAACCCAAACTCAGCTGTTGTCAACGTTACTGTCCCAGTAGTTGTTTTGTACCCAGCACATTCAGGCTACTGTCCTTTGTTCAGATGTGGTGCACATGTTGTCTGGGCCAATTTGCCTAAATTATGTGGGCTTTATAAGACATTTAACTGAATGAAGATAGGACAATCAAATAATGTCCGTTTGCAGTCGGATGTTGAACCGCCACGCGTTCCTCTTCTTTTGTCTTTGCGGGACACAGACAGTAATCTATCACAACCTGATCTGAGCTCCTATGTGCCCCCATGTTAATGATTTAGGATCTCTGTGGGACACTGAGGGGAGGACCTGGTGCACGTTAACCAAGGGTCAGCTGTGACTGTCGCGGAGCAGCAGCTGTTAAAGAAGAGGCTGGAAGGAGGCCATAGAAAGGAGGAATATGAGAGTATAAAGAGGGGAGTGGCAGGGGAGGTATTAGATTGATGAATGGCTGAGCAGACAGAGGAGATCTGGAGCACGGAAAGAAGGAGGATGAGGCAATGATGCGTTGTCGGACGAGACTCAATTTTAGAAAAGACGAGATGAAGGGGAAACATCCCACTTCATTCTCGTCATGATGGGTACATTTTTATTTCTCGCATAATTCAGCAGGGTTTCATGTAAGGCAAGTTAAAAAAAAAATTAATACAACTGATGAAATTCTGCTGGACAAGAGTTTAAAACGCAAGCATAAAGTTTTCTGACAAAGCAGAGAGTCGTGATAACATTGATAGTGTAACTGAAGCGCACGGGGGAGCGAAAACTCAATGACTGCTGCACAAAGTCAGATTGTGTCTCATTAAATGAGCTTTCCTATGGCGAAACAAGACAAGGAAATGATGTTCAAACAGAGGGAGCGATACTGAGGGGGGGAAATGAGAGCCGCAGATCATTGTCTGTCCCTCCTGCTGCCTCCATTTACCATCATTGATCGTGCAGCCTGGTTGAATTGATGCCTACCTGCTGTAGTCAGACGCTCAGTGTGTCTATTAAAGTGTACAAGAGATGGGAGCAGGGTGCCCGCATGTTTCAGGGAATGGCTGAATATTGCAATTCTCATATTTCTCTTCCTAATAAATGCCCTTACAGGTAGAGAAAAACGGGAGAAGCCCTGTAGCATAAGGACATGTTGCCACAGGAGGGTGAGCGACATTAGTGAAGCTTCTGCTGCTGTTTCTGTCAGAATCTGCAGACTCTGCTTAATTGTTCTTTTAACATCTGGCACTTTGGTGCAAAACCCTTGGGATATGAAACGTCATTTACTACAGCATCATCTGAATGTGTCTGAGAGAAAAATATATCTATATCTTTCTTTGTGGCAGAGGCAGCTGATTCCTGCAAAATCACTGCGGCAGAACTCCCACTACTGTAATATGAGGGTTTACAGCAACATTTACTGTTTCATTTTATGGCATCTGTGCTAGGTCCTTTTAATCTCCTCCTGATGTTTGTGAAAAGAAGAATAGTGATTACCTTGATTTTAGTGATACATTTGATGCAGTTTTTAATTCTGTAAAGGCAACCGAGCTGTGGCAAGAAAAAAAGCTATTCACAAGTCATGTAGGGTGACACATTTGGGCAAAATGAAACTTTATGGCCTACATGCAATACACAATAGTGAGTTGGAAAGCTAACATTACAAAATCAGTCTGAATACACCTGATCAATTGTGAAATACGGTGGTGGCAGCCTCAAGCTGTCGGGATGCTTTTCTTCAGTGGGGATGGGGAAGCTGGTCAGAAGATTTGCGGGGCTAAATACAGGCTGTCCTGCATAAAAACCAGTTAGAGGCTGCAAAGCCTTGATACTTAGACAGAGGTTCCCCTTCAAGCAGGACAACATCCTTAAACACACCAGAGCTAAAATTAAATGGTTTAAATTAAAGTGGCCTAGTCAAATGGCAGACCTAAATTCAACAACAAGAAATTGATGTTTCCGGACACTTTCCATCTAATCTTACTGAGCTTAAACTATTTTGGAAAGAGAATTTCAGTCACTATTTGTGCAAAACCGTTGGAGGCCAAAAACATGCTTGAAGATTGTGATAATAGGGGTGCTAAATACAAATGTACAAAAATTGAAAACTATCATTGGAATTTTCCTTCCGCTTGAAAATTATTCACCATGTATTTTTCTGTCACATGAAATTACTACAAAAGCTGTTGAGTTTGTGTTTGTAAATTGACAAAAGAGACATCAATCTTGTGTGTGATCAGGTTAACAGGAAGCTGTGTTTACATGAACATTTTTTATTTGACAGCGCCGGCCCCTTTAGAGCATGGTAATTAACACATTTCATGTCTTTGATCTTTACAAAAGCCTAGTTAAAACACCATATTGGCATCATTATCAGGGCTTTTATGCAGGACTCCTTGATTGCCAACGTTTGGATCGGTGTGTGAAAGAAGCAGCTGATTGTTTTGCCACCAAAAAAAGCCGGCGTGTCCTTCATCACCCCGCTTTTATTGCACCATCCAAACTGGCGTTGCTGCTGTCGCTCTCTCGTTCAGCCATCTGTACACAGTAATTGTACCATTTACCATTTTCAGCCCCACCCCCTCTCCGTCCCTTTGACTGCCATTACTTTTTCAACTCTGCCTCACCCATTTCCTTTCTTCTTCACTCCTGCTCTCCACTTCCAGCAGTCCATCCTTTCCACCCTCTCTCTCTCTCTCAGTGCCTCTCCATGCGAGTGATGCAGACAGTTGGGTGGCTTTGTGTTTGACACGTGTGTTGGAAGGGGGCGCACACCGACACCCCCCAACAAATACACATACACACACATCCAGTTTCTATTATCTATACGATGCTCAGCTGTGAGCCCCCTGGGCCTAATGCCCCGTGTGTGGGGTGAGGACAGGACCCCCATTGTCCCAAAGATTAACCACCACACACTCAAATACACACCCACATTCTTCCTTAGACCCCCATGGGGTCTCTTAAATGGGGATGTGCCTTCAGGCAGAAAATCATGGGGCAATTTCCAGCAGGGTCCAGCCGAGAACGTTGGGGGGGGTGAGGGGTTTGCTGCAGTCCTCGGTTTGAAGCCCTATGTATTGTTCGATCTTTTGTCTGTTATTTGGGATGACAGAAGTTAGTCTGAAGCCTTTTATTCTTCTGTGCCCTAATGAAAAACATCCAGGAAACTGGAAATGAGAATCTACATGGTGATATGAATTTGAAATTGGGTCTGAGGTGAAGAAATTGTAAAAAAAGAAGAAGAAAAAAAAGAAAATCAACAAAAGATCTGTTCAAACAGAATATCAACCACTATTTTTCTAAACTATATAGATTATCAAAACTGATGATTACTACTTTAAGCCAGATCATCCAAAAATTAAACAGAGCCTTAATCCAATAGATCCAGATAGCTATTGTTATTGTTTTGGTGTTTTTATGTGTTTTAATCGTTTTAAAATTTGACTATGTCCTCCCATTCTAAAAAGAGAATCTAAAGTACAGATGTGTCCCGATGGTGAACAATAAAATATCCTGACGGCGGCACAGTTCTTGTTTGAATCAAGGAACAGCATGGAATTGGTTTTATTGTGTAAATGTTACAGCAACAACAACGTTATGCAGCAGCAATGGTTATAAAATACTAACAGGAATGGTGCAGTTAAGCAAGCCACACATTTACAAATGCAAAACAACAAAGTTCTCCCAGAAACAGGAAGTGATCCATAGAATTGTGTTGTTGAGGATCTATATATAGACAGACTGGGGACTGGTGAGACTCGAGTTGGGTCATTATTTGAAAAGCTATCCTTTAGCTTTTCATCGTAACTTCTCTTAACTGCCTTGATCCCTTTGGTGAGCTTGTTCCTGACTTGCTCATACAGG
This sequence comes from Fundulus heteroclitus, assembly GCF_011125445.2. NCBI lineage: Eukaryota > Metazoa > Chordata > Actinopteri > Cyprinodontiformes > Fundulidae > Fundulus > Fundulus heteroclitus. The sequence continues at coordinate 88,471 of NW_023397406.1, read as the reverse complement.
GCCTAGTCACCACTGCTGTAAGCCTCTTCCTTATTCCTGCACAGCTTCCTCAAATGTGGAGAGAACCATGATTTGTTGTTGTTATATGTGTAAAACGTCTTGAACTGCACACACTTGTCCTCCCTAAAACTGATGCACGATATCCCAGGATCAGTTAAAGTATTCAGGTCAGTGTATGAGGTAACCTCTGCTTTTGACTCATCAGTCCACTTCCTAACAGTTCTGACCACAGGCTTAAAGGTTTTCAGTTTTGGCCTGTGCGTTGGAATGAGATGAAGCAAACAGCGATCAGAAAGTCCCAAAGCAACCCTGGTGACGACACGGCATGCATCTTCTAAAACTGAGTAACAATGGTCCAGTGTGTCAATGTCCTTGGTGGTGCTGTCTGTATTTTGGAAGATCATTGGAAAGTTTTACTCTGTTAAAATCCCCAAGAACAATGATGAGAGTCATGGTGTTTTTTCTCTCTACATCTGTTATCAGTTATATATTGATTTTAGCCGTTTCAGATTCCTTGGAACGTCATTGGAATTATTTGTTTCTACCTTTCCTGCCATTAGCAGTCATTAATGATATACTCTATTAGTAACAGGGAGAGAGAACATACACTACAACATACACTATTTATAGAGTTCACGTTTTAAACTGTCTATAGCGTCCTGTAATATTGGTTAGCATAGTTAGCGTTACTAAAACACCATTCTCCACGTGTATTTTCTAGATGCAGGGCAGCCTGCTTGTTTTAGATGTGTCTCTGCTCTGCCACACCTGAATCGAATGTTTGCATGACCTCCTCTATGGCCATCAAGGGCTGCAGAGGCCTGTTAATCACCCATTTATTTAAGACAGGTGTATGGAGGCAGAGAAACACCTAAAACATGCAGGACAGTGGGTCCTGAGTACCAGGGTTGAAGACCCCTGCTCTAGAGAGTGTAGATCTTCACCTCAAGCCTGGGCTTTCCAAAAGGCTCCCAACATTTCCACATCTGTCATGTTCCCTGGCAGACAGACGTTGAAGGTTCAACAGGATGAAGCAGAACAAATCTTTCTCTAACATGTTTAGCCTTCCTGTTATCTTCTGCAAGCCTTGGTCTAGCTTGCTCTGCCACAGCCTGAATGAAGCACAGACATGTCTCACGTCAGGAACAATGAGGCTTAATATTGTCCAACGTTGGATACTGGCTCATATCTCAGTGCATTTCCAATGTTTTTGTTTTATTTCAAATGTTAGATAACAAAAAAGTAGTCTGCACTAAACTTCTTTGCTTACTAGCTACTCTGTTTCTGCAAGATTAGCGGATGTGTTAGAATAAATGGTCCTAGGCATGGCCACATCAATAAAGACATCAACTTTTGTGCTTTTGCTTTTTGCAGATTAATACCGGAGAATAATCCGTCAGTGCCATTTTAGGATGCCCTGTCTGTAATTTTATATTTCAAGGAGACTTGCGTCTACTCTAAGACGACAACGAAAACAATGAACCGCCATACTCTGCCAAATGCTGACCTCATTTCTCTCGAGTCTATGAAAATGTGGTAGTTCAGCAACCGTGTTGACTTTGACATCACCCAGCTACTAAATGTGTCCTCCCGTTTAATTGCAAATGTGTGAGAACAGACGTCAGACAAACCATGAATTAGTGTCTCAAAGATGTCTTGTAGCATGTCATGTTTGGACGCCTGAGCTGGCATGATGCAATGATATGACAATTGTATTCTTGGCCTTGAGGTTTTGAGGGCAGCTTGGCTCTCCGGTTGGGACAGCAGTCCTGAGTGAAGGAGCGTCGGACAGGAAGTGAAGGAGTCGGGTTTGAGCTCTTGATGGTTTGCTTTAGTCTCTATTACCACTTCCTGCTCATGGCTATCAATGTTAATGCATTTTTGAATGCCATACAAAAAAAAAGCAATAAAAATAACGAGAAAGGGAAAAAAAGAGCTTAATTACACATTTGGAGATTTGGGTGAATTTGCAACACGTCAACATTTAAAGGGCAGAGCGCTCTGAGAGCATTAGAGGGGAACAAAACGGAGGAGGTCATCACCGTGGCGGCTCTGAAAGTTCTGTGCTAATTGCCGACATAAAACAGAGACAGGAGACATGTTGCAGAACAAATTTCCTGCGTGGGTATATGATGTAGGGCTTGCCCCGTGCATGGTATTTAAATATTTACTTGTTTACATCAATTCTGCGCACGCTCATGAACCTATTCCCCCCCCATTTCTTATCTCATAAGAATATTTATCCTGCTGAAATCCTTCAGAGCCCTCAAGATATCCCGTGATTTCTATCAGCACTCAGTGGAAGCAGCTCTGTTTGGTCCTGCAGGTTGGAAGCTAGATCAATAAGTGAACTGGACTTCGCGGGATTGGTGGAAGCACAGTTTGTACTGTGTGACTGTTTCACCTGCAAGCGGTTTTAACTTTGCAGCTGGTCCGTCTAAACCGATGTCACACCCTGGGCATGACTGACCCTCTGCACCTTGATGCCAGTATTGTGCACATGGTGGGCAAGCGCGAGGCATGCGGCGCGCGCAGGGGTTTAACCGTGTCTCTGACAGGGGCCCTCCAAAAAGAAAATTGTATATATTGGTATATGAGTTTTTGGGGTGATTTTGATTTATTTATTTTTTGTCATGGGGCCCATAATTCCTGGCGGCACCCCTGGTTGGTGTTGCAGACGGGGGAGGGTCGGGTTGGTGTGGCTGGTTGGCTCTGTGTGAGCTCTTTGTAAAACCGGAGGGGGAGTCAGAGAGGGGAGGGAGGTGAAGCGGGTGTTTCTCTCAGCTGCCGGCTGGTCTGGTTGCTGTTGGTAACTTTGCTTGATGAGATCAGAGGGGATCAGCTTTCAGGCATCCATGTCTCGTGCACTCTCTCTCTCTCTCTCTCTCTCTCTCTTGCTGTCGCTCGTTCTCTCTCTCTCTCTCTCTCTCGCTCTTTCTCGGAAAGACTGAAGTGGAACTGAAACTGGAGTTGGGCTGAAAGTGCGTTCAGAGCGGCTGGTTGTCCACCATGAGCGTCATGACTGCGCTGCCTTGGAAACCCTCAATGAAGTTGGAGCAGAAGTGAGCCTGGGGGAGGTGAGGGAGAAGTGATAGCCTCAGGACAGATAAGCTCCAGGGAGGGAGGGAGGAGGTGGACAGCTCTCTGAGAAAAGAGTCTCTCTCTTTCAGTTGTGCTCAGAGTTGCGAGCCGCTCGTCCGTTCCTCACTGTGTCTTCTCTGTTTGTGACCGCATCAAGGAGATATGCTGCTTTTTGGATGAAGGCGTTCGATTTCTTTCCTGGCCGCTGTTTAGACGTTCGTGGACTCAGACTGAGCAGAGGTGAGATTTGAAAAGTCACTGTAAGCAGTTTTATCCATTCTGCTGTCTGTAAAGGTGAGGGGAGAGACGTCACGACTGTTCAAGCTGTTTTGTGACCGTTTCCTCAATTACACACAATGCCTTAAGCTGAAAAACAGACATGTCATGACTTCTTTCTCGTGATGTTTACATTAGAGGAGATCAGCCTCTCTCTGTCGCTTCTGTTTACCTCCTGATGGTACGTTCAGTGTTTTCTCCTCTGGCTGTTGATACCTTTCTATGAGCTTCCCCTCACTCCATTTCACCTCACGTTGCTTATCGTCTAGCTGGCTTTAAAACCCCCGATGGTTCAAAGGTCTCAGCTGGCTACTGGGATACCCCTGATGTGTGTGTGTGCTTTTGTTTGGGGCAGAGCCATGTTTAGTGCTCTCGTATAAGCTACCCCTGGACTTCCTCTGCTCACATACAATAATAGGATGGATCCTAGCGTCTATTTTAAGTGCCTTGCTTTCGTTATTTGTCAGAGACACCTCCAATCGGAGCGCGTGCTCCGTGCCGTTTGCGGCAGCTTTTCTCACAGGATTGTGTTTAGTCTATGGATCGCGCTGGGAATGTGTGTTTGTTTGGTTCGTCTCAGGATAAAGCTCTCTTTTTTTTACTTCATCCTTTTGTTTTGTCAGCTGCTGACCTCTGTTTCTATCACTCTGTTATTCTCTTTCTCTTTTTACGTATATCCTCCATTGTTTGTTTTCATTCACTCTCTTTATTCACGGGGATGATGTGCAACGCTTAACCACCTACAGCGTGTGCCTGCTTTTTTATTGTAGTTATTTCCCTCACTTCTTTTAAATAACATCTCCTACAATCATTTAATTTTACACTTATTTGCACTTGAAGATTTCCTAGGAGGATGTTTTTTGTTCATGTGATCGGGCGTGTTTGACCGTGAAGCATTGTGTGATTTTTTTTATGCTTCTTGATCTTTTTTTGTTTGCTAAAAGCAATTCTGGTTTAGAAGATGTGGAAAGAAAAGTTACGATTTAGAAAACTTTTGCTTCCTAAAGAAATTGATTTGGGTTACTTCCCTATTTCAAGCTATTATCAAATTAATCTGAGGAAGGATCAATATCATAAACATCTTTGTTTAGGATGGTTAAAATAAGATTTACGAGGATTTGGCAAATAACACCCTGGCATAGCCGTCCTATGCATCAGTGGCATACGCAATTCGTTAACACTTAAGATAAGCTGCCTCAATTTTTTTTTGTGACATGAGCATTGTAACTTAGGGCATCTTAGATGTTGCACATATGCACCGCTGCAAAAATTAATTTACACAAGTGCTAATCAGATTGTACAGCAATGATCTAATAATAATGATACTTTATCTTGATACATGTCATGCAGATGCTCTGTCTGCTAAGAGGAAAATGTACTTATCTCAGTGTGCTAAGTGTTTAGAGTGGTTCAAACAGTTGGCGGTCTGACCTGTGTTCTGATGAATTAAGCTAGTTTTCTGACCACTTGGGGGCACTCATACGCAAAAGAGCATTAGACTTTCAACCTGAGGTGGTCCGGCGATCATAAAGCAAATACAGAGCAATTTAAAGGGGACGGTCCTGAAGCAGTGGAACTCTGAATTTTCCACAGTTCATTGCAATACACACAATCACACACTTAATAGACATGACAGGACTCCTCAGAGACAATCCAGGGTTTCTGGGTTCTGACCCGATCCCGTTTTCTAAATTTCACTATAGATGCAGCTAAAGATATGAATAACGCATTATAGCTAATGTTAGTGCTGCACAACTGATCGCAAATTTGTTGTCTCCTTGGGCTGGGTGATAAGTCAATTTAATCGATTAATTTGAATTTGCAGTTTGAGAAAATTTGATTTTTGAAAAATCTGTATTTTATGCCAATGCACTCCTCGGGCTTCCACAAAACTTTGCGCTATATCAGTCCTGAAAGAGGAAATGTTTTGGTAACAAACTATATTGTCAAAATACTCTAAGGAGGAGGCTTTTTCATCCTAAGAGGCACTTTAACTTGCTCATATACAAATTACTTCAAGTTAGTTTGAAGTTACACGAGTGAATTGAAGCCTGTTCTTAGATGTAAACTCTTCCTGGTGCAAAGTGGTGCAGTTGGCGACACTGTTGCTTTGTAACAAGGTCCTGGGTTCTGCACGGTGCATGTTCTCCCTGTGCATGTGTGGGTTCTCTCCGGGTACTCTGGCTTTCTCCCACAGTCCAGAATCATGACTGTTAGCTTAATTGTTCTCTCAAAATTGCCCTTAGCTAGGAGTGTGTGCGCCTGGTTATTTTTTTTTTTCCATGTTACGCTGACTGGTGATCTGTCCAGGCTGTACCCCGTCTGCACCAGAGTATGGTGTAAAGGTTTTCCAACTGACTGCTGATATTCCTAATCCTCTATAGTCGAAGGCAGACAATGCTTGAAAGCGCAAATAATTAAGTTTTACAACTTTTTTTTATCCTAGTTGGCTTCCCTGCTGCCTATAGAAACTTGTTTCTTTTCTGTAGATCTTCAGTGGTATCTTCTCAGTTGTTATCACTGAAGTGTTTTTGATAAGAAATATAAAAGATTTAATAGTTACTAGAATGATTGTTAGTTAATGCACCATTGATCAGCTAACTGACCTTGGCCATTTTATTAAATTCATGTTATTAAACTGTCAAAATGCACAGTAATGTCAATCACTGTGAAACTGTGGTGAATAAAATGCACTATACAGTGCTGAGGGTTTGGGTCCCCTCACGAGCTTCTTCTGTTTTTGCATTTCTTGTCACTTTTAAATATTTCAGATAACCAAGCCAATTTTAATTACCCCGTTTACACTACCCTTTTTTAACCGAGCCAAGACCAGTCCAAACTCGGTAACTGAGATAACTATCGAGTGTAAATGGAACGCAAACTGAACTGAACTGAGCCAGACACCAAAATGCAGCCTAGTTCCTGGTGTGAGCTCAACCTGTTTTTTTTCTGTCCCGGTTTTCTGATAACAAAGAGCGCATGTGCAGACCGCGTCATCTCCGTGTGGTCAGCTGACATTTCAGACATTCATAAAAATACTAGCTTCCCTACCGTTACACACGATTACCAGTGATGATTCTCCTTAGCAGTGTGATGAAGCTCAGCGTCTGTCGTTGTTTCCTGTGTCTGTAAATCCTTATTAGACATTCGTTTGTCTTATCCACGTCCCAAAAGCCGACTCTGTCCAACTATAACTTCCTGGATGTTACGGGCGCCGCCATTTTGATTTGCTTGGTCCCGCCTTCAATCCCAGAGAGCAGTAGTACCACAGATCGTCACTAGGAGGCGAGGAGGAACCAAGGAACCGAGATAGCGTGCTGTGTAAACGGTCGTCAGAACCAAGCTCGGCTTGATTAACTGATCCAAGCTCGGACCGAGCTCAGCATGGATCGGTTTAACAAGGGTAGTGTAAATGGGGCTTATGTCAGACAAACTGGCAAAATGTCAGAAAAAATTGCTCTTCAAATGACTGCCTTCAAGTTTTAGCAGTAGCCAAAAATAAGTAATTTACATTGTTGTGAAATAATTTTTCATTTTTCTTTGTAGATTTGTCTTATTTGTAAATGTCATGCCACAGCTTCTAAATTAGATGGAAATCTGGACTTTGTCTGTAATTTGCTGTTGTTTATCATTGTTCCATGTTTTCGCCATTTGTGAATATTGGCTCTCACTGTGGTGTGCTAGACTCCCAAATCCTTAGGGATTGGCTTTGTGACCCTTTCCAGACTGATGCTTCTGGTCCGAGGCAACCATCCAGTAAAAGAGTCTGCGATCCAGTACGGCTTTAGTGGCATTCTGCATCCAAAAGTTAAAACATTTCTGCGGTTGCGTTTTTTTTTCTTGTGTTGCTGCGATAGGTTTCATCACACTTGTCCAAGTGGTTCAGCACGACAGAAGACACAAGCGAGGCAGCAGGAGTGGATCGCATGCAGGCAGACTTTGACTCAGTTTAATTTCTTCAGGGGTTGTGAATCTGCCATCCTTACCCCTGAGAGCTTTATGGATGACATCTCTGAAGCCTTTTCTGTCTCACTCTGTGTGTGTGTGTGTGTGTGTGTGTGTGTGTGTGTGTGTGTGTGTGTGTGTGTGTGTGGCCAATTGTTTGGGTGAGATGAACAGGTTAAGCTCAGTTCTCTTTAAAGAGGTGCTTGATCACAGCAGCACTAATAGTCCTTCAGGGCACCATGGATTTTACCGTGTCTGAGCAGGAAAGTATGTGAACTCATGAGAAGAAAGCAGAGTTTTTGGTGTGTGTTCATAAATCCATTGCATGTCTTTTTACTACTCTCTAAATTTAATAACTTTAGCAAAATTTCTCTTTCACTTCCCCGATAAGCAGTGATTCAGTTCACTATTTAAGGGAAAGAGGCTGGGATTTTTCTTACGGAGGGTTTTTCTTTTACATTTCCAGAGAAAGGCAGATGAGCACATGAAGAAAATGTGGAACTGGAACATGATTCATTAGGGAGATGTCTGTTACAGGAGTTACTTTATAACAAATTCAGTCTATGGCGGCGAAGAGAAGGAATTATACTTCGGGAAAGCGTAAAAAAAAAGGTTATGCATGGGGAAAATTTCACTAAAGGCAGACGGAAAATGCATAATTGTATCACTGTCACTGTGAGTCAGCGTGAGTTCTGATTTGGAGCTACGTGTGAATTCGCTTGTGTCCTATGTTTTGCACATGGTGCTTTTACTGAATGCTGAGCTCGCATTGATTTTCTCCTGCAGGACGCTGGGGCATTCGGTGACAGGCTAAGATAAGTTGTACCAATTGATAGAGAGTAGTCTCCATGGATTTATTGATACGCAGGCCAGGGTACAGCAAAAATGAATAGGGGAGCCAGAAAGGAAAGTTTTTGAAAGGCATAAAAGTTTTTAGATAGAATCTGTTTCTAGTGATTCTTAAAATAAAAAGCCAAATAATCAAAAGGGAGACAAATTCCTAAAGTAATTGTTACTTTAGAATGTTATTCTTTCAATTAACTGCAAGATTTACAGTGCTATAAGAAAATATATGCCCCTTTACAGATTGTTTTCTGATTTTCTGTCTAATCAGATAAATATAACCTGAGTACATGCAAAAAGAAGTTCATAAAATATATGAAATATTAAGACAAAAAGGCTACCAGAGTTTTTGCCAGCTTTTCCAAAACTGTTTTATTCCAACCATTGGAACGTTTCTAACCTCATAAACAACACCACACCAAGGGTTGGTGGGGTAGGGCTTCTCTGCTACCACCTCTGGGTGGTCTTGCGCCGGGGCTTGATGCGGGCCCTGGGCGCCCAGGGGGACCGGGTCCATGGCTTGGCCTGCGCTGCTTTAACATGGGGAGTCCCGGTGCTCTACGTCTCTCAGCCTTGCCGAATTGGCCTGGCGGGCCGCTACTCCTGTGCAACACTGACAATCTACCTCTGAGTGTGGAGTATGGGCGCCGTGGGCTGATGCCTTTTGTCTGCCTTCCTGGGACTGCCGCGGCCTACCAGAGCCGGGTCCACCTGCTCTTGAAGACACCGTTATGCCAACTTTTACAGCTTTGCAACATCAATGCACTTATTTCTACACGTACACTTACACGTACCGACACACAAACGATCAAAAGAGTTGCAGGTCACAAAAATACAGGTTACTTTAATATCAACGGTGCCTGCATACATTGATGCTGGAATGAGTCTGGATTTACTAAAATCAATCACCTAATTAGGATGCTGTGTTGAGATTTCCTTTTTGTACAGAAAAACTGACCTGTCACATGTAGGCAGCCAGCTTCTCTATATGCTATGCCTGAAATAAGTCAACAGGACACTTAGAAAAAAAGAAAAAAGCCTCAAGGTGTGTTTCTGTGGTTAGTTGAAGATAATTTTTGGAGCGAGATGATATTTGTCTGCTCTTTAGCTGCTCAGAGGTCCCCTTATCCAGACTGGATGTCGGCAATGTTGAGAGGATGGTTTGTTTTATGCAGTGGTGCATCTGTTGCTATGAAGATACGCTGTATAATATATGTGTGTTTGTGTTTGTCAGTGTGCGTGGGGTTCTGTGTGAGCTCTGCTCTGTAGTGCTGTCGGTGGTGTCCAGATGCCGTCCCAGGAGTGGAAGATGGAAGAATGGACCACTTAGTTATTCATTAGTCATACACCATCCTGCAATTCAGCACTATAGTTCTGGTTTAGTTGACTCTGGATTTGTTTTAAGTGAGTCAGGGCTCCAAAGCTTACAGTAAAATTCTATCTTATTTAGATAAACAGGTTCTGTTCTTTTCCTTACACTTAACAATTATGCCTAATTTATGTTGGTTTATCAGAGAAAATACATGGAAATGCATGGTAGTGATGTGAAAGAAATTGAAAAACACAAGAAGAATCACCCTTTTTACAAAGCACCATTTAAGCATACTCTACTGGACGCACCAAACATGTTCTGTATTTTAAGGTGATTGTGTGAAGGGTCAATCCTTATAAATAACTACCATGGCAATATGTCAGTAGTATTTCTGCTGACATTTGCTCATCAGTAATCTGGATATTGCATTTTGCATTAATAGTCACCTGAGTAGGTTTAAATGAATAGTTTGGCCATGTTGCAGAAAGCTGCCATAATCCTTTTTCTCAAAATAAATAGAAATGGTTTAAGGTAATTATATATTTTCACCCAGATAACGTGGAGGAGAAGACACTACTAGACAGAAATAAGAAAGCTTCCTTTAAAATTATTTTCACTGTTCTTCTGTAAGCTTCACTGTAAAACTGTCAAGCCATCTCTGCTAAAGATGACTAATCAGCATTTGGTCTGGGGTGACAATCAGCTGCACGCAAAAACAATTTAACTGTAAAGTCTGATACGAGTGTTATCGACGGACTCATCTGAATTATTGGCAGGGAAATGAAAAAAGGAGTTTCCCAAGATGTCGAAATAATTATTGTACTCTTTAAGGGGGCAAATACAATAGCGGTTTCCTGTTGTTGCTCTCTGCAGGTGGCAGGGATATGGCTTCAGATAAGCTGACCCGAGCTGCACAGATGTTCATACCCAGTTCATGACTGAAACGAGAAACAGGAAGACTGAATCACTGTCGAGGTTTAAGGGCTCATTCTTTGTGTTGTTTAGGGTCCCTGGTTGGCCTGAATTGACCAGCCGAGACACAAATATGAGGTTTTACTAACAGGCTGTAAAAACTAGACTATAACAGTGGGTACTATGGAAAAGCTTCACGTAGGTTTATATTTTACCTCCATATTTTAAACTGATATTTGACCTTTTGAAGAAGTTTAGGTGAGAGGCTCCGCAGCAGTGTCATAGTCTTTGTGTTGCTGTGTTTGTGTGTAGTTTGTGTTCGTATTCTGTCTGCGCTTTCAGGAACTTACAGAACAAGTTTTAATAAAATTAAAAAAAAGCCTGTGAGTTAGACGGCCACTCAGAGTGTCTCCTCTTCCGATCTTACAGTGGTGCACATACAACGTCCTCGCAATCTCTCAGTCTGTTGAAGCTTGTTAGTACGGGTACAGCAGGAGAGGCCAGATGAAGCCAGCCCACACACCAGGTGCACACTACAGCCTCTCTGCCCTTTATATGCCTTCCCATCTCAGGCGTTGCCACTTTTTGATGAAGATTTTACTAAACTTGCCAACTTCTGACAGCTTTCTCCTAATCTCTAATCACTTCGCTTCTGTTTGTATTTTATTAATTCCTGTTAAATGGTGATTGATAGTAAACTAGACCTTAAGGGAACAAAGACTCCTACCATCTAATTACACGTTATTCTCTGTAGGGTGTCTAAGATGCAGCTGTGGCTATTTCAGATTTTAAAGATCAAACAGTCAATCAAACACCTCCTGTTTTTTGAAGTCATACGTGTACATGTGGGGGAGCGCTTGACCATTTCAGACCCATTTACACCAGGCTTTGGCTGGTTTATATGTAAATTATGTTTGTTCACTTTCAGGATTATGGCTCTAACGATGATCACTGGACTATTCAGTGTAGTCTTGAAAATTAGTACGATTTGCAACAATAATTTCTTTGTTAAGGTCCGTTTGCCTTTACAGATTGCCCCACTTTGTCCAATACTTAAAGGAGCAAGATAGATAGAAAGCACTAAAACAGTTTTGTGAAGAACTAAAGGTATCTTTTTAGATGGACTATGGTTAAACGTCATACATTATCCCTCTGTGTTGTCCTCCAATCTCTTATTTACAAAGCCGCACCGGCCGCGCAACCGCGTACGTGCATGTGAACAGCTGCCCACTCCCTGCCCATAAAATGCCACAGCCAGGTACAAAATGGCGGAGGGCATGCCCATTGGATCAAAACGTTCTCTTGGGAACAGTGTTATAAAGGTATGAGTTACTTACTTCTTCACTAGACATGTTCCTCTGACAGGTGGAACGTGTAAGCTTTTCTGATGTGTATTCATCCGTTGCAAATAGGCTCATAGGAGTCAGTGGGGGAGAAGGGGAAATGGGTACTGAGTGCTAGAGCAGAGATAGAGAGAGGCGTGGCTTGATACACATCTTGTTTTGGTCAACAGACAGTGCTCAAGCTCCACCTAGTGGTGAAAAATCGCTTATTGCTCCTTTAATGATAGCGAGGAATGTTTTATAGGTCACCAGTCAGTATTAAACCAGAAATTACTGATTTGCACATAGTAGCAGAAATGCATTCTCAGTACTGTCATCTGGTTTCTTGGTTCTCTATACATAATTTTCTTCATGTGTTTGATAGTTCTGTTCAATGTAATTTCAGCAATTTTACCCATAACTTAATAAGTGCACTAATTTGCTTTGATTTCTTTATATTTGGGGATTACTTGGGTTGTCGTAGATATCTGGTAATAATGTTGTCATTGGGCCCATTAAAAAAATGTACACTGAGCAAAACGTTGCCCTGTTCAGTACTTATTTTAGCTGCTGTAGCTCAGACGCAGGTATAGCAGCAGCAGGATAGAGGGTAGAATGAAGGAGCTAATCGAGAGAACTGGCAAGACAGTGGGAGGTCAGCAAAGTAAACAACAGATGGCATAAGCACGTTTCTGCTATTTGCAGCAGCAGATGATGCGCCGGCACCAACACCGGCCTCCTGAGAAGTTATATGCAACCATGGTCGTAACGGCACGGGATCAAAGGTCAAGTGCTTCCTTCCTGACAGGGTAACATGCCAGATTGTCAGCCGCATGCCCGGCCAGACCTGCCCAGATCAAACTGAGGCTCATGTAAAAACACGCAATAGGTCCTGAAGTTTGGCAGCAATGACTTCAGGATCGTCCGTGCAGTTTTCAGTTCTTACCCACCTGCCAGACGGCATGACACACACACAGAGGCAGTTGTCTGCATGTTTGTGGGTGTGTGGCTGTCCTCTCACACTCAGTGGTGAACAGAGTAGTTGCAGACATTAGTCACGATAGCTGCCGGCTGCAATGACCTTATTCTTGGAGGGAAAATTAGAGAGAAAGAATGACGAAAATGAAGCGGGAAGAATGAAACACTTGTTTGCACTTTGGCCGACCTTCTAAAGACAAGTTGTAGTTTTAGTTTAGGCCTTTTAGTCTGAGCGCATTTGTGCTCTTCAACTGTCAGGACTTGGTTTTGGTTTTAGATTTAAGCCGTTCTTTGGTGATGTCTGTCAAAGCAAGATGGCAGATTATTATATTCTCTCAAAATCAACCAATAACACACATTTATATGGGTGAGAGTTTGTAGGTATAAACATAAATATTGCACGCCTGCTAGAAAAACTGAGCTTAAAAGGTTAGTTGAAATATTTGGGCTTTTGACAAAACTGCTTTATTTTTTTTCTAATAAATTCAGTTAATTGACATGAATTGACATGAAACTGTAGAGAATTAGGAAACTGTGCCAAGTTTTACATGACTTTGAATTGTTTCACTTTGTAATTTTCCTCATCATATTTTATATGGTTCAGCTTTTTTGAATACTGTTCCTTCCACATTTAATGGTGATTCAGTCATCTGCTCAGATAACTATTCTGCTTTCAGCTGGCCTACAGTCGGCTCGAAATATTCCCAACCAGCCAAATGTATCTTTCTCGCAAGTTAAAAACGTATTGGCAGATACAGCTAGAGGGAACAGGTTACTTTGCTAGACTTTAGCATCTCATTAAAAGCACTTGAGATCACCGAGTTTTAGACCATAACTCTTTAAAACATTGGGAAGCCTTCATTCTGGTGACCAGCTTGTGCCTGACTGCAAAAATTGAGTGGTGGAGTAAAAATCCAACGTAACTGAACTGAACGTAAAATAAAATGAAAATCAGCAGTACAAAAATGTATTACACCTCTAATAATTGATATACAAGGAATGACACTGAATATCTCAGAGAGGGAGAGACAGAGAGAGACAGAGAGAGATATGCTTAACTTTTTAAGTTAACCGGAGTGTCAAGAGACCTTTAATTGGCGATTCTTGACTTTCTGGGTTTATTATGAGATGTATTATAATGTAACACCGAGGCCAATTTCTCTTAACTGTTTAAAATAGGTAAGACAAGAGAACAAATGAGAATATTGCTGCTGTAAATTGCCTTTGTCAGTAAAAATAACTATATAATATAAAAATAACTATATAAATAATAATAAAGTCTAGGCTAAAAGAGGACCCAGCTTTATCTTGCCTCCACAAACAGAAAGCAGGGTAGTGAGGCAAGTGAAAAAATATTTTAAAAGCTCATTACGAGAGACCTGCAGCAATTTTTTAAGACTGAGTTTATGCTAAAAAGATATATTTTAAGCATTGCGGAGGACGCAATGTCTTTGTTCACTCATAGCAAAACTCACACATAAATGAGAAGCTCATATCTAGGTGTCAGACAGGTTGGTTGAGTCTTAAGTGTCAGTTTTACACCATAGATACACAAAAAAAGTGATCAAAAAAGATACACCATTGCTGATTTTGTAGTTAATGATGTGAGGTAAATACTAGCACCCCCCCCCCCCCCACACACACAGACTTGTGTCATCCACTTCTGCCTGAAGTGCGACTGTTTCGTCCTGCGAAGAGGAAGCTTCAGCTGCCATTCCTGGAAGAGATCGCTGCACCAGTTTAACCACACAGAACAGTGTGTGGGTGGGTGTGAGATCATCTTTGTTCTGCTTTCTTATGCTAAAATTAAGTGTTGAAGACCAATTATTTGTTGACTGAAATAATAAATCTAGGACTGTGTGAGAAAAAGCCAATGTCCTTAATCCTGGTGCCTTGTGCTATAGGATTTGACTTAATTTTAAGAAAAAGATTAAAATAAACAAGCTTATCTTTGATATGGAATAAGGAAGAGTAGCATTTTCACTTGTGGTTCAATATCTGCAGAACTTCACACTGTGAAAAGGTAAATAAAACTGAAAGGAAATTGATCTGAAAAGGCATAAAAATAAACTAAGACTGTAACACCCACAAGTGTAACTCAAATATTAAACCGAAAATGACTCGAAGATGGAAATTTTGTCTAAAAATAAAACCACAATAGTATCTGTTTTTTTCCCCCTCAGAAGCATTTGCCATTAATTTGCACAGGAACTTCAAGGTAATCAGATGAGTACAACATACTACGTCGTCCTCCTACACGAGGATTAGGATTAGTGTCCAGATGACTTTTTCAACTGTGTTACACACAAAGGATTAGAGATAAATTATTACGCAGTGCTTTTGTTTGCATTCTGTTGATGTTTTTGCTGGCTCAGGCGATGCTCATTAAAATTAGATTAGCTAAAAGAGAGTTTGCCAGCTGTAGATGTGGCCAATGTTGCACAACTGGGGAGTTTTACTGAGCAAGAAACAAATCCATCATTGTTGGTGTATGAGTTTGGAAGGTGCGAGATAAATGAGGCAAAATATACTTTTACTTGTTCATGTGTCTGTGTGATGTGTGTTTCTTGAGTTATCATCCTGATCATTGTTTAGTTTGTTGAAAGGGGAACCAGAAATCTCCAATAAGAGTTTTGGCACAACCATTAGGTTCAAATCTCTTTTTTCTAGAACATTTAGGGGCATATATGATATCTAATTGTTTATTATTATCTAATTATTAACTTTTCCTTGTGTTCAATCTTGTGACTTACAATAGTTTATATATTCAAAAAGCAGGAAAGAAAGGGTGATGAAAATGAATGATGTTGCATTTGTGGCATCTATGCGTAGCGTAATAGACAAAGCTCACATTTCAGTCCATCTGCAGTTAGTTTCCCCACAGCAACATATTGCTTGGCCCTTAAAAATTCACTTCATGCTAATGCTACCCACACAGTAGATGGAAGCAAGTTGTGTGAAAATACTAAAGCATGATCAGGCTGCAGACTGCAGCCAAGATGAAACACTCTCCTTCCCTGGCTCAGACACACAGTAAACTAAGTTGCAGCTGAAGCTAAATGAGAGTGGTTATTGATTCATGTAATCTGTGGACATCAGCAGACATTTTGAACTGACAGAACACATAAAAATTAGAATAAAAATTCATTCAGATGAAATATCTTCTTATCTGATAATCTGCGTGCACACAAACAACAGCCATCTGTGTTTGATTCAGCGGTCTGGCTGTTTACTGCCTGCTCTTGCTATTTTCCCCATGTTTCCTGAAGTGATGATCTTTGTAACAAAAGTGCTCATTTAACAGTCTTTCTGTGCTTTCAGTACATGACCACACTTCCATTTTACACATTCACTTTAAAATAATCTTTTTTTCTCTCGAGAATACAGTCCGTGCCCTATGTACAACAATGTCTTCCATATATGGTATGCACTTCCTGCTTTCAAGAAATGCCTTTCCTGCTATGGCTTTTATTTTTTGTCCGTGCTTTTACTCTAATCTACCTGCTATGAAAAACAATGGAAAATCCAATTATGATTTACTTATGGTTCAAGCTGTCAGTATGTTTAGACTTTATGGCTTTAAATTGGAAATATGCCAGTTAATGTGTCTTGGATTGTTTTTTCATGACTTTAGTTTGCTAATATCATATTTAATCATTTATTTTGTCTTTTTTTTCTTGTCATTTTCTGACAGGAGCAGATGAAGCACACAATGAAGACATTTGTGGCATGAAACCAGATTTGTCACTCGTTTCCTTCTCCTTCATTTCCTCCCACCACCTTTCAGTCAGTAACTCTGACCTCAGCAACACCGCATTGATGAGGTAACGTCGAGCTCCCGCTTCGCAGCTCCCACCTGCACATATACCTTATTGCCTTCCTCCCCTTCTCCTCCCATCAACCCCTTCATCACAGCCATGGGTCAGAAGATCTCTGGCAGCGTTAAATCGGTGGACGGTCGAGGGGAAAGTGGCAGCTCCCCGTCGTACCGACCCACGGCTCATCGTCGCCAACACCTGGAGCTGAGGGGTCCAGATTTCTCCAAGCCCCCCAGGCTGGATCTCCTCCTGGACATGCCATGTGCCGGAATGGAGACCCAGCTCCAACACGCTTGGAATCCGGACGACCGCTCGCTCAACATCTTCATCAAAGAGGACGATAAGTTAACGTTTCACCGACACCCAGTTGCTCAGAGCACAGACTGCATCAGAGGGCGGGTTGGATACACGCGAGGTCTCCACGTGTGGAAGATCCACTGGCCTCCACGGCAGCGAGGCACCCATGCCGTGGTGGGTGTGGCCACCTCGGAGGCTCCTTTACACTCTGTTGGGTACACCGCTTTAGTAGGGTCGGACTGTGAGTCCTGGGGCTGGGATCTGGGACGAAACAGACTCTATCACGACAGTAAGAACCGGTCCCACAGTTCGCTGCCTTCGTATCCTTGTTCCCTGGAACCAGACGAGTCATTCACACTGCCGGACTCTCTTCTAGTGATTCTGGACATGGATGAAGGGACGTTGAGCTTTATGGTGGACGGACAGTATCTAGGAGTTGCATTCCGTGGCCTGAAAGGAAAGAAGCTGTATCCCATCGTCAGTGCTGTGTGGGGACATTGTGAAATAACCATGAAGTATATCAACGGCTTGGATCGTAAGTAATCACATTTCTCTTACTAATGACACAACACGATGAGAGAGAGAGGAAATTCCCCAGTGCTCTATTGAAACTGAATTTACTGTTACATTTCATTTGATTTTAAGCTACATTTTACTTGTTTTGATAAAAGTCTATATTAACTCTAATATACAGTCAACAAACTCTATATTAAAGTTAATAGAGTCTGTTTATGCTGGAAAAGGAAACTGAGTGATTGTGACATGTCCTCAAACGTCAGAGGATGTGGTAACAGATATAATTACTTTTGCAACTCTGTAAACTCCAGTATTGCGCACGCTACCTGCTTTACTTGGCAGCAGACGTGGCAGAGGTTAGTGTAAGTCCACCGGGGGCACAACAATTAATTTGTTCTGCAAAATGGGGTCATTCACTACACACTACAACTAGAAGCTCATTACAAAAAAATATATATATTTTGTTTTTTAAGCTTATGCAAACATTTATGTTTGAAACCATTTTGTTCAGTTTGATTCATAGACATTCCAGTACTGTACATTAAATAGGAACTGCACATCACGCCTTAAATGCCCTTTGATGTTTCTCTGGCTGGAGCTTCACTGTGCTTATTTCCTGCGGATGGGCAGGACCTGGCTAAACCCTGAACAAGTTGTCAGTCCATGCAAACCAGGCAGACTGAGATTTGAGCCCAGGACCTTTGTGCTGCAAGACAAATAGTGCTACCAACTGCGCACTGTGCAGCACACATGTGGACTTCCTTTACTTATTAGGGGGATTTCTGAAGGCAATTAGTTTCACTGGATTTAATCTAGCGGTATCAAAGTAAATGGGTTTGAATACAAATGCACTCCAGACCTGTCAGAATTGTATTTTTAAACCATTTTGAAAATGGTGTTTGTTGTCTATCACATTACATTAATCTAAAAAGTGTCTATTATGACAAAAACAGGAACGTATATAAATATAGAACATAGTGTATTCCTTATAAAGCAATTAGACGTGACATGCTTTATTTTTTAATACGTCATCCTTCAAATGGCACTTTAGTTTTAAGATGCTGTGTCTCGGCTGTTTTATTGGTCATCCCCAAGCTCTTTATCCTACCACAGTCTAAACATGGATGTTTTTTAAAAGCCTGGTCAGACACATAAATACAGATGGACCTGCACCTGCCATGATGGGAGCTTGTGTGTCATGAAAACAAGCTTAAGGTCTGACTGAGTTTGCAGAACCCCATGGGTCTTGTTTGATATCAAAACAGTGTTTTTTTTTCTATTACTCATCCCAGAGCAAAGAGGAAACCCATTTCTCTTTGTAGTTTGTTATGTCTGGTTTCTCTTTGTGCAGTCATCTCGAGTTTCTCTCTGAAAATTTCCTCAGAGGACCACTGCTCTCCAGGGACTCCACGACACCAAGAGCCTGTTTTCCTACCATTAGAAAGGGGTCACAAGTCTCATCACAGTTTTAAATTGGATGCTTTTGCATTTAGAAATTGAAGCTGACAAACTAGAGTATGAACCAGAACGAGAACAAATCTCAGACTCTAGAGATAACTTCAAAGTACATAGTTGAGATGCTGAGAGTGCATCATGACATCTAGTTTTCCATTTAAGGAGCCACCAACAGGATTTCATGGCGACTGCGTCACGGACCATCAGGGAGAATATGAGGAATATAGAGTGTTTTCAGAGCTCTCGATTCTACAGGCATATATGCTTCATGCTGGGTTATGAGGTCTGGCTGTTGAAAATATGCAGAACTTAACGCAGAGCAGTTCAGCTTGATAGGCAAGAAGGGACTTTTAAAGGAGAAAGGTCGAGAAAATGTTGGAAATCTACAAGATTTAAAGCGAATGAGAAAAGTTTAGTCAAATCTGAGTTAATCTGCAAATGTAGATAAAGATGCCCGAACTGTGTTCTGTTTACTGAGCGAATACTTCCCTCGTTTTGCAAAAGAGATGCATTTTCACATTTCACAGAAAAACTTTGAATAAATTTTGAGGTTTGAGGTAAAAGGCCAACACAGAATAATGCAAAATTGTGAAGTGAAAGAAATAACCAATAGAAGAATGGAGCATTTAAAAAAAAAATCCTCCATTCTTCTACATTGCACTGAATTTGCTCTAGCAGCAATAAAAAAAAGGGGAAAGTACAAAGTCATGTCACGCCACACTTAATGGATTTTCCTTTGCAGAGATGTGTAAAACTATATTATTTTCATTTCACTCCACATTTAGGAAACACTTTGTGTTGGTCTATCACACAATCAGCAAACAAAATACGTTAAAGTTTGTGTTTTTTTCCCCCCCCAACAAAATCTTATTAAAAGATTTAAGGTGTACAAATATTATATTAGTCACAGTGTATTTTGCTCCCCCAACTCTACTCTGTCAGCATTATAAAATATGCTGTTTCAAATAACAGCTGGGAAGGTAATCTCCTGTAGGAAATCAGTCCAAACATGTTATGCAAATTCTTCTGTGAAAATCGAAACATGAGACGGCATGTGTTTGTCTGCATGAGGAAGGACAGATGGAGACAAATGCTTTGTTGAGAGGGCTCGGAAAAAGGAAAACCTCCTTGGATCTTCAGAGCCAAAATAGTAATTTAGTGTTCTTCTTTCTGTATTATGGGATAGAGCTGTGGGAGATGTGTTATTCCTCCTTTACTGGGGCAACATTCAGGCATCTCATCTCCTTTTTCCTTTTTTTTTTTCAAGACCTGCTTTACAGTACTTGCCCACCATCCCTGTGTTGTCCTGATCTTACAACTTGCATTATTTTTCCTTTTGAAAATGAAGCCTGCGCGCAGCGGCGCTGGTGCTGAGTGTTTTTAGGAGAAGAAACAAACAGCAGAGCTTCTGAAACTGCACCGCTGGGATCAGTGCCGACTCTGAAGGCAGCAGAGTTCAGCTGCTGAAGAAAAGTAACACAGTTGACAATTTTCCTCATTAAAACTGAAGAGCGCATTACATAGCAAATACACGACGCTCTTCTTTTAATTTGCTGTGAGAGTGGAAATAAGCGGCCTTAAAGCTGCGCTCTTTATATGAGCAGGCCCAGCGGTCTGAGCCTACAGTCGGGGAGTTCAGTTGTTATGATCGAATCAGCTCGTCTTCCTTGATGACTCAAGTAGTGAGAACAAAGTCATAACTGCTGTCTGTTTTCTGAGGATATGAGTGTTTGCGTAAGGCAAAACCCCGGCCAGACATTGAATCACAAGCTACTGTTTATCTCTCGGTGACAGCTTCTCCTGTCGATGGGCTTGAGAGTTGCGATATCACTAAAGGTAAATCTGCGGATGTGCGAGTCTGCGCATGAGACGGCTGCCTTAGTCCTTTGGTAATGTCTTCATTCAGCAAGCCTTCATGTGAGAAGAGAGTGCGCCGCTGAAGGGGAAATAACATGACTGTGGGGCATTAACAAAAGATTTACCGACGCGCCGTCTGCTTATGACACGGTTTATTTTTCTCGTCGCTCCGGCTCAGGCCCCTGTTGCCTCATTATCATCATTTTTGCTCCACCTCGGATCGTTGCTCCCGTCCCTGAAGCAACGCAGCACCAGACGGGAGGACCACGGCGTTCCAGGCTCTCTAAGATCCTTCAAAGCCTTCAGTGTGCAGAGTGGTTGGTTTAATATGCGTTAATGCGGGGAGATGTAGAGAGAAGTTAAGTTGAAACTTGCTGTAAATGGGATTTCAATTATTCATGCTTTCTATAAACCAACTTCAAGGGTCTCCTCTTGCTTCATATTTGCAGTGAAGTTATTTCAGCTGTCCAGACAAGACCGTATTTGCCTTAATTGATGCTACACTACCCCCCCCCCCCCCCCCAACATTAATGTGGCAGCTTCCATCAAATCAACGTGTAAACATTTCTCTCTGGCAATTCAATTCAATTAAATTTTTCAATTCAATTTATTTATATAGCGCCAAATCATGAAACATGTCATCTCAAGGCACTTTACAAAATCAAGTTCAATCATATTATACAGATTGGGTCAGATTATACAGATTGGTCAAAAATGTCCTATATAAGGAAACTAGTTGATTGCATCAAAGTCCCGACAAGCAGCTTTTACTCCTGGGGAAGCAGTAGAGCCACAGGGAAGAGTCATCTGCATTGTACATGGCTTTGCAGCAATCCCTCATACTGAGCAAGCATGAAGCGACAGTGGGAAGAAAAACCACCCATTAACGGGAAGGAAAACCTCCGGCAGAACCAGGCTCAGTATGAACGGTCATCTGCCTCGACCGACTGGGGTTACAGAAGACAGAGCAGAGACACAACAAGAGAGACAAAATATCACAGAAGCACACATTGATCCAGTAATCTGTTCTACATTAGATGGTAGTAGTGGGTGAGCCGTCTTCTCTGGATGATGTCACAGTTAACAGAACGCCAGACCAGGTGTACCTACTATGAAGAAAAAGAGAGAGAGCAGAAAGTTAAAAGCTGAAATGACGACAGTCATTTCAATGTAATACAATGCAAAACAATGCAAAACTCACCCTTTTTTTTCCTCTTGCCTTGGCTAAATCATTTTAGCAGTTTCTAATTTTCTTCATTAGGAGCCACCTTTGTGGGAATGCGTTGCTGAAGACTTAACACACACTAAGCTACTTCTATTGCCTTTCCTATTAGCAGCTATGAAGTGCTGCAAAGCTACACGCTCGGCTGCAGTAATGTGATTTTCTCAGAGGAAACCCTTTTCAGCCTCATACCCTGCCATTGACCATATGACAGGAGGAGTCATCGTTACCTCACAGACTGTTAGGGCTGTAAGCAGAGGAAACTGGGTGGAGCAGTTTGATCATAAAACCAAAGAGTGAGCCGTGTGACGGAATCAGAATGAAGGAAAAACTGCCCATATCAGGTCCTATGGAGGCAGTAAGTAAGAGGATAATATCTTCAAATAGCAGCGAAGATCACAAGGAGGCAGATAGAAGCAGGACATAAAAACGGACCTACTTAAGAGTTGGTGCTGTGTGTGGTGATGTTAAGGGAGGCAGCGTGACTAACGCTCAGGCTTCAGAGCGCGTCATGTTGCCGTCACTTGCAAAAGTATTCACACCATCTGAATATTTTCCCACTTTGTCATAATGTTGCCACAAAATGCAACGAGTTTAATTGTCATTTTATGTGATAAACCGACACACTGGAGCATATAATTATGCTCCCGTGTGCAGAAATTTTCAATCCACACGCCACAAAGTATTTATTGGCCAGACAGACCCCCTCCTGGGACTGAGGTTCCTCTTTTTATGTCTATTATCTCCACCGTCGTCCATGTTGGCGGTTTTCCACTGAAGTCGTCAGTTTTCTTTAAACTCTCTCGATTTGTTATTGATACTTGCCCTCTAGTGCCCACATTACCAAACAACCATGCCAGCTTAAGGCATCACAGGTTTGTTAAGGCTGGGCTGTAATGTCTAAGAAATTCTCAAGTCTAGTGCATCCATTGACGTTTTAGCTGCACCATAACCACAGCTGTAATTATTTTAGCAACCTCTAAAGTCGGTAAATAAATGCTTTAGACATTGGTGCAGACGTTGCTATTTAATAGTGCGTATGCCCGTAAAAGGGAATGTTCTTTCAGTCTTTACCCTGTTGCTCTTCCTATTTGGTAAACTCAACTGGTGCTGCTCGCAGAAAGTTACAAAGGTGGGGATTAGCTAGAGTCCCTATAAAGAGGGAACATGCCTCTACTAATCTGGTTCTATATCTATATATAACTATAACACTGCACGTCACCGTGAACACACCATCCCTTTGATAATACATTGTAGTGGCAGTATCATGCTGGGGGAATGCTTCTTTTCACCAGCAAAATGGGAACTGTTTACAGGACAAACCTGAAAGAAAACCTGTCCTGGAGAGGACTTGAGAGTGGACAACTGCCCCAAGCATACAGCAAAACATATAAACCAATGTAGCAAAATGAAGAAAAATATTCTGGCACTCTATCCAAGCTCATTTTCACCATGTCCATGTTATGTAGCTTGGTTAATTTGTTGCTTTTTACATAAAGTTACATGGGGCTCCCATAAAGCAAGTTCCTTCTCAAAGACGGTGGAATAAAGACACGGATACAGAGAAGATTATAAACAAATATTTTGATAACTAGAGCTTTTAACGTCGACTCCTTTCTTTTGGATTGGGTCTCTGCTCTTAGATTTCACGCTTTTCCACTGCAGGGAGGCTCATCAGTACCTGAGTCATAAATAGTCCAGTGAGGAGCAGCGACTCAGCTTTCTTGTGGCAGCCTGACATCGAGCTCGCAGCGAGAGTTTTACAACAACTGCTGGCTTTGCGATATGTGGGTCAGTGGGTTAGTGCTTTAGATTAACTTCGCTGCTTGCCTCAGGCATAATGGCTGCACTTGGCCATTAATGCTTCTCTGATTTGTGTCCCTCTGCCTTTTACTGTCAAGTGTGTGCGCTTATTTCTCTTAAGCTGTTTTTTTTCTTTGCTCCTTTTCTGTGAAGCGTTGACTCCTGAGAACATGTAAACCCTGGAGACTCTCAATAAAAGCCCTACGTCCCTTAGATACACACAGCAACTGCAGAAATCTGGCAAAAGCTTAATGCTGTTATTGATATTGAAAATCTTTTAGAAATTTTGAAAAAAAATTCTGGATGTGCATGCGCTAAAAAAAAAAAAAATCACATTTAGGTGTGAGCTGCAAATGGTAATATTCCAGTAGCAGCATGCGTGTAGGCAAATTTGCCATAATCAACCGTAAACAATACATTATTAGAACAGTTTTCATATATATATCTATATATATATATATAGATATATATATACAATAATGGAAAAATATAGAGCTTAAGTTTATTTAAAATTTTTATAGAAGTGTGATTACTGCCTTTAATGTTAACTTTTTTCCTCTCCTAATACTTTCGGGTTAATTAGTCGGTCTGTGTACTTTGGTAGGCAGCCGGCGGACAGCAGTTCTGTGACAGCTGGAGGCTTTACAGACATGCTGCTCATAGCATGCCAACTGTAGTCTTAAATCTGTGTTACCTTAATAAGAGTGATGGATGGCTTTTCCTTAGTTTTTTCAACCTGTCTGCATTTTAATGAGTAAAAGTGTTTTAAACCAGCTGTTATGAACAAAGAAATCGTTTAGTTGTTTTCTGTCGCCCATCTGACAGTGTGCAGCAACAGGCCAGGCCTGGGCAGGGTTCTGTTCCCTTGTTTCATACAGTCAGAGAAAACTCCGGTCATTCTGACATCTGGTCTCTCATTTAAAAGAGTCTAGAAACCCAGGAATAGTATGATGGAAAATTTCAGCTAAAACCTGTAGAACCTTTGTATGTCTTTTTGCCGGAAGCAGTCTGATTGCTTTGATTTTTGCAGATACATCAAAAATCAAGATATTTTTTTTATCGGGGAAAAAATCCACTTAAGTTTGTTTTGAAGTTTTAAAAGTTCAGAGTCAGGGTAATTAATAAATATTTAGAATATCTGTTTTTTTCCCCCTACATTCTCATTGACCTCATCACATTAATGGACGCTTATTGATCCCAACACCCTGAGTCTGAATCATGTACACCTGCCTTTCCTCAATGAGAAACTGGAACTGGTGCTTGACTTTCAATTTGATTCACCTAATGCTGGACATACTGGCAGTAGATATAAACAACATTAAATTATCCCTGGATTATGTACTCCGTCTTTATTTTTAAACTCTGTCGTACTGCGCTGTTATTCACAGACGCAGCTGTCGCTATGGCAATCTCGCAGTTAATGCATTGTAAATATACTCAAAGTTATTAAAAGGTGCATTTTGAACACATCACAACAGTGCGGCTGAGATGAGAACAGTGTCCTCTTCCTCTCTAATGAGCCGGCAGCATGTATCTCAGAGCGAGGGGACGAGGTTGGGGAATGTGCTTTTAAGTCGTCACAGCCGCAGGTTGAGCATGTAAGCAGGGTTCATTCTTCAGTGTGCTTCATTAGAAAGAGATGTTTGGTTTGCAACTGTTAAATAATCAAAAATAAAGCTGTCTGTAAATTAGCCTGGTATGTTAAAGTTTAAATCTCTCTTTGTATTATCATAAATTAAATTTCGGACAAACCAAGTGTTAGTGGTTTTATCAAATACGGGCTCCTGTTTTTTATTGGTAGGTAAAAAAAAAAAAAAAAACATGTTTCTAGGTGATATTTTCCTTTGTCACAGAGGGGGCTCTGGTATGCACTTTGGTAATTTTACATCTTCACCTCACTAGATGAACTTTTTCTGTCTAGCAGGTGTGGCTGTAAGCTTTAAGCTTGCCTTAGCGCCCCAAAGAGTAGATATGAAGGTCAAAATCTAGTGTTTGCTTTTTGATAGTTTTTGAGATAAAGATCAAATACCCCCAGTTAAAAAGCTTATTTATGAAATATCGAAACAAGACGTTTACCACACTAAATCATTACGAACACAAGTTTTATTTCCCACATATCATTTGTAAACAAATGTATAATATTAAGCAAATTATTATTGACATTAACATAATCGCTCAAAACCTGAGTTACAGACAAAATCTCAAATGATGATGGTTAAAAATCGATGATGACAAGACAGAAGAAAGCGGACAGATGGTTAGAAAGGGAAATGCTGAGAAAGAATTAGAAGGAATAAATGGGAGCTTACACTTCAAAAGATGGATTTAAAATGGTAAAATCCTGATTGCTGTTGATTCTTTAGCTTTAATTGCTTACCCGAGGGAGCTGACCTGCTAGCATTTCTTTAATATACCACCAGTAGTGTTGGTACCTTTGTTGAAGAGCACTGTTTTTGTGTGGAGCCAATTTAATTGCAATTAACATTCAGAATTCAGTCATTAACAGCAATTAAAATCAGGGTGTTTTGGATCCCTGCTGCTTTGTAAACAGCAGTGCAGCCCAACAACTGCCCCTGGGGATTCTCATGAATGTATGCATCCAGGAAAAGCTCAGGAGCTGAAATCTGTTTTGAAAGCTCAGCAGCTGCTTGTTGCTCACCCATAAATTCTACGTTTAGTGCTGCCATGGACAAGACTATAAATGTGAGCTTTGCTTTCCCTCGGGCACAGGTAGCATTTTTATTATCTGTTTGCCCCGCTTAAAATAAACTTAAAAAAAAATTTTAGAAATAGAAGACTATTCACTTCAGTGGTTGGGAACCGCTCTATCAGAACATCGTCATTTTCGTTTTTTTTAAATCCGCCAGCAGCTCTCTGACACAAAAGCCCACATGTCTAGGTTATTATCGTGGTTATCTAATCAGTCTGTGGCCTTGTAATGAATGAGGAGGGCAATGAATGAGCGCAAGATAATCCTCCCCAATCTTCTTCTACTTCACTCTTTGTTCAGTCAGCTTTGGCTCAGCCTCTAATCAGCGCCACAGTTTGGCCTCCTGACATTACCAGTTCACAGACGGGATGCTTTGTGTTCTCGCATGATGCGTTTCTCTATCAAGGCCTCCCAGCCCTCTTTCCTTTTTTACTCCTTCCCACTGAGTTGATGTATTTAACTGTTGGTCATTTCATTCTCTCTGCTACTTTCTGTGTCGCCTTGCTGACTCCCCTGTTTGCTTTCTTTCTTTATTAAAGAACAACACATTCTAATGTGTAGCTTTTCAGGAACACAGAGAACGATGCTGTTGTTGCGACGGGTCATAGAGTTTACATTGGTGACCAGGAATCCTCCTCATTGTAATATAAACATGATATAATTTTCATTGTTGATGGCAACAATTTCAATCGTGAAAGTTATGAGACATCTATTATTATATGCTGCAATTGTTCTATATTTTCTGTGACAGTTATTTGACAGGAACGTATAACTGGAAATACCCTACATCTACCATGACGCCATGTGGTCTGATGGTGTCATGTGTCATTTCCCATGACATCATGTGACACGTCTCATGTCGCAGATTATTCTGTACCGTTGTATTTCTTTTTTTTTGCAAGGCATATTTTGCACTCTCGATCTGAATCTTTACGCTCAGTCAAGATTCTGTCACAAACAGGCTGCTCTGTCAGAGCTAGGCTTTCAGATGGTGCAACACATAGCAGAAGCCCACCTTAATTCCTGTTTTGGTTGTGTTGTTCACAGCCAAGAAACTGGTGGGAATCACCCAAATCTGCTGTCGTGATTTACTTCTGGAAATACAGAATCTGTTTTTGTTGCAAAGTATATATTGTTTTGCAATGGAAAGTATACTTGCTGTGGTGTAGTAATTTAAGCACAGTCAGTGTACTGACAGAAGTCAGTCGGTACTGTTACTCCTTGCAGGTCAACATCCAGATTACCCACATTCTTTATTTATATTTTCTGAGTTTGAAATTCCAAAAAAGTAAAAAACAAAACAACTGTACTTTTTCCCGAAGTTTGAAGACGTTTCGCTTCCCATCCTGGAAGCTTTCTCAATTCAAAAAGTCTGGAGTAGTGTGGAGTCGCAAGCTTTATAGTACTGCCCAACAAAGGCCTTGTTATGGATTACATAACATGCAAATTGAACCAGAACAGGCCCACCCCCTTAGTAATGGGGAGTCGTCGTAATGGCTTAATCGTTATCCAAGCCATTACAAGGCCTTTGTTGGGCAGTAGTATAAAGCTTACAACTCCACACTACTGCGGACTTTTTAAATTGAGAAAGCTTCCGGGATGGGAAGCGAAATGTCTTGAAACTTCGGGAAAAAGTCCAGTTGTTTTGTTTTTTTACTTTTTTGGAATGACCATGACCTGGATGACTGAGGATCTTCACCAGCACTCTGAGCTTGAAAGTTCCCGTCAATTAGTACTAAGACAACAAGCGCTTGCAATTAGTATCAGCTTCACTATTTACCCATAAGTATTTGGCCGTAACCTTAGAGACTAGCAAAAAATAATAGTGCATGCTCCTGCAAATTCCCCGTTATCTGGGTCATCGCAACAGCAAATGACCTGGTTAATTAATGGTAATCCTGTTCAGAAACACTTTCTGGTATACTGGGTAAAATGGTCCTTCCATCTTGAAAGCAGTTAATACATTAAGTGATTAGAAAGAGGAGGTTAAAAATTGATCTATGTGATCAGAGATTTGTCAGAGTGTTGGTCCTGCTCTCACCCTCCTCTGTCCCTCAAGTTCCAGGGGCAGCTTATCTATTGGTTGTCCCACATGCCAGTCACATAAAATGGTAGATGGCTTGTAATTGCACAGTGCTTTATCAAGTCCAATGACCCCAATGTGCTTTACACTTCAGTCACTTACTCACTCATTCACACCCTAATGGTTTTGAGCTATGACAGAGAAAAAGCAGCCATACACCAGTGAGAGTAAGTATTATTTATATAGCACATTTACTCAGCTGTCATATCACAGGTCGATATAGGATAAAACAATGAATAATAAAAGCGATAATAAAATTCACAATAAAATACCAAAATCTAACAGTACGAATAAAAATCGAGACATACGTGAAATACGGCGGTGGCAGCATTATGTTGTGGAGTTGTTTTGCTGCAGGAGGGACTGGTGCGCTTTATAAAACAGATGGCATCATGAGAAAAGAACATTATGTGGAAATTCTGAGGCAACATCTCAAGAACGTTAGAGCTTGGGCACAAATTGGTCTTCCAAATGGACAATGACCCAAAGCATAGAGCCAACCTGGTTACAAAGTGGCTAAAAAATAACAAAGTCAATGTTCTGGAGAGGCCGTCACAAAGCCCTGATCTCAATCCTATTGAAAATTTATGGGCAGAGCTGGATAGGTTTGTGCGAGCAAGGTGGCCCACAAACTCGGCTCAGTTACACCAGTTCTGTCAGGAGGAATGTGTCAAGGTTTCTGCCAACTTTTGTGAGACGCTTGTGGAAGGAGATCCAAAACATTTGACCAAAGTCACACAGTTTAAAGCAAGAAGCAAACTTTTGACCTTCGAAAAAAGTAATAAAACAATGTCTAAAGCCGGTGACCGCCCTTATTTTTGTGGCATTTAGAAAATAGGAATAATTGTGGTAATCCTAATGGACCCAAGAGAGGAGAGGTTTATTCAGATTTCATGTCTGACGGTGAGAAAAAAGCTCATGTCTTTCTATATAGTGTATGTAAACTTCTGATTTCAACTTTACTTCACTAAAGCGTACACATGATACCTGGACGACATCAGTAGGTGTTAGAAATCCTCTTAATCTCATTAAATAGAATGATATTTTTTATCTGTCTCAAATCCTTGTATCTCTCTGTCTGAAGGGTGAAATTCTCTTCATTGCAGAGATTAAATTGAAAATTTCATGAGAGGAATATCAATATGAACACTTCAGTTTCAAATTGAATTATCTAGACGTCTAGATAATTCAATCTAAGAATTTAATCATTATTTTCACACTGTTAACTTTACTACTGCACAACAACTAACAGAACACAAACAAATGTGAAGTATAAAGCAGCTTAAAGGCAATTCTCAAAGTATTGGAAAATAAACGTTCTGAGGATCTAAACTTATAAAGGGTTTCTCTGTCTTTCTGGAAAGTTAAACTCAGTTTACGTGCATAATTTAGATTTTTCCATATCTGACTGGAGTCTGAAGGAAAGCTTAAAAAGGAGAATAAAGTTACTCCAAGTGAGCCACCTTTGACCGCTGTTAGGAAGTTCGTGCCGTGGTTCGATGTCAGACTGTGGTCTGCATCCCTTTGGGAACAGAGTTTGGACCTCAGCAGGTGCGGTTCTCACACTCTCATCTCTGGAGGGAAATATCTGGCCTTACAGCTGCTAGGCCTGGAAGGTCACCCTCAGACTGGCTGTTAGTCTCCCTCTCCTGGCACCGGCTCTGAATGACGTGCTGGTCCCCTGACTCGCCCTTCTCAACCGAATTGTACGCAACCTGAAACAATTCCCTCGCTGAATGACTCAAGATTTTGGTGAATAGAAACAATGTAACTGAATTTTAAACAGGCGGACCAATATATGCCTGCTGACCTGATTCGGGCAGCTTCTCGGTTTGGTGTGTCTTGGCTGCTCCGAGGTGCATCATTGTGTCTGTTTCCTTGGCTCTCCTCGAGGTTTTTTTACTCCCAATCCATTCTGGCACTACTCTGACCCAACTCTCAGAAACACACACTGAAATCAGGCATTATTGTTTTTGGCAAGTCTGTGTTTGATAGCTGTTAGAGAAAATAAATTCAAGTTCCTTTCAAGACCTGCTTGCATTTCAGACAAACAGTATTTCAAAGATGGATAATAAAAGTATCACAGGGTGAGGCCTGTATACTCTTACAAGGTTTCACTTGCATCCAGGGCAACTGTGAATCAGTGGGTAGAGTACTTCTGATCAGAAGGTTGTGGGCTTGATTCCAGGATCCACCTTTCACATGTCCACATACCCCTGGGCAAGGCACTTAACCCCATGTAGTTTACTGCGTATCAGTGTATGAATGTGGCTACAGCATAAAGTGGTTTGAGTGGTCAGCATGACTAGAAAAACAGTATTCAGTGTTTTTACTACTATGGAGCAAAATAGTTTTGACCCTAGCAAAAAAGACGCTTACATTAAATGGCATTCAAATGTTACATGTTTTAGACTATCTCAGGAGCACGAACTTAGAGTCTGTGGAAAGAAATAACCATAACACTGCTCATGCTGTTACAAAGCCGTGTTCTGCGGGAAGAAAAGAAAGGACTTTTATACATTCACATGAACATTACTTAAA